>NC_138372.1:99919978-99957375 GCF_054177405.1 Leptonychotes weddellii | reverse complement strand
TTTTAAAGATTTTATTTATTCATTTGAGACACAGAGATACAGAGAGAGAGAGCATGAGCAGGGAGAGAGGCAGAGGGAGAAGGAGAAGCAGGCTCCCTGCTGAGCCAGGAGCCCGATGTGGGGCTCGATCCCAGGACCCTGGAATCATGACCTGAGCCGAAGGCAGATGCTTAACCATCTGAGCCACCCAGGCGCCCCCATTGCAGAAACACTTTCTTTCTTTTTTTTTTTTTTTTAATTTTATTTATTTATTTGACAGAGAAAGACACAGCGAGAGAGGGAACACAAACGGGGAGTGGGAGAGGGAGAAGCAGACTCCCTGCCGAGCAGGGAGCCCGATGTGGGACTCGATACCGGGACTCCAGGATCATGACCTGAGCTGAAGGCAGTCGCTTAACCAACTGAGCCACCCAGGCGCCCCGCAGAAACACTTTCAATTAAAGTATCAGAGTAAAAAAAAATAAATAAATAAATAAAGTATCAGAGTAAAATAATAACTTTAAATGACAAAAGACTTAAAAATGGTTGGTCATCATTAAAGACTAATAAGAGTTTATTATAATGCAATTGACAAGGGAATTTCATTATTTCTGTGACATATGTTTTAAAATTATGACTGATAACATTATATCAGGACAAAATAGAATTTTAGGAATTTTATATAAATATACCCTACAAAAAGTTTAGCATCACTTCTTATTTGACTATGCTTCTAATGAAATTTAACATGTACAAAAATGACATAGTTGTAAAAAGCTTAGCCTTTTTTTTTTAATAGAGAAGACTCAGGTTTTTTTAAGTGATCAAAGACCTGATAAAGAAAAGAAACAGACTCCTTGTCTCCTAGGCAGATTACATTAAAGGTACAGAAAAAGTTTGCTTATAGTTTTTTATTAAGAGCAGACCAATGATCTAAGAAAACTTTGTTTTTTTAACAGAGAGAAAACCAAATTCTATATTTATACCAGTACACTTTTGATTTTAAATTTTCTTTTCTTAAATAAATCTATTTTAGTCTTAGCTTGACTATATACAAAATTTCTTTTAAAATATTGTTTCATTTCAGACTTTTTGCAATTTTTTATATCAATTTAACTTTTGTCCTTTTCAAAAAGAATCCTATAATATTTATTTTATTTTACGATAAAATTATTTTTTAACCAACCTCCCTCATGCCCTTTATATCTTTTGTTATTCAAAAAAAACACATTTTATTTTTCTTACCTACTTTTCATATACAGTCATTTTTTTTTACCCTTATTACTTATAGTAGTTTTGTGAAAAACCTTAGCTCTTTTACACAGCAATTTTGGGAATACCCTCTGGAGGTAAAAAAAAAAAAAAATCATTGCATATACACAACATACATCATAACAGACACAAACAGAAAACCCACAGCTTTCATTTTAAAGGTTCTATCCATGAAGTAGGTACCCACTCACATGGCTAAAGCTCTTCACTGGTTTGTGAACTCATGGAGGTTGTCGACTAGGCTTTTTGGGCAAGGGAACTCCTATTGCAGGCTGTATTTTCAAAAGTACTACCCTGCTCCCTTCACCCCTCCCCTCCCAGCCTTTTCTTTTAGTCTTTGTGAGCAATGTTTTGGTTATCTGCTGCGGTGTTTATATTTCAAAGACATGAAAAGATTTACAACTTCAAAGGACAGAGAAAGAATGTAAGTTTTTTCCTAAGTGTTTTGGGGTAAATGTTATTTAATGTTTTTTTGTGTGTGTTGGGGGTCAGACTGCATGGGGTGTTGTCCATTTCCCCACCAATCACCACATCATCTCCCCTTCATTTTCATCACTTTTTGAGAGATTCCACCTTTTAGTGTCCCAATCAGGCTTTGTCACACTGCTCAGATATTAATCTGAGGTAGCTTGTGCACTCCTAGCCTTGCAAAATGGCACACTAAGGTCTCTAAATTTATCATCCTGCTTTCCTACCTTGTCTGTGAACCCCAAATCTAGCAAAGTAGTGGACACCGCCTGTCATTCTCTAGTCTCAGCTCTTCTTCCAACTTTTTAACTCGAGTTCCTGCCTCTAGTTAGGCATCAGTGTTTAGTGGAATTGCCCACAGTCGAGGCCAGTCCCATCCCCCACACGTAGGCAAGCTTCCCTTCTTTGTCATAGTGTGCTATGAACAGTTCCACAAACAAGTGCATTAAAGCAGCTGGTGTTTTCAGGGCATCCCCATACTCACATGGTAGTCCACAAGCATCTGACATACCAGCAACCCCTCCCCACACAGAGGTCACTGGCCAAAGCAGGATGTCCTCCACAGATACCTCTTTCTCAAAGCCCCCTTATTTATTTATTGATTTATTTTTTTTGTCTCCTGCTGGCTCACCAGTTGTTGCTTCACAACCTGGCAGCTCCCTGGGTGTAATCTGAAACTGACCCCCATATGTGGGGGCAGGGAGAGACCAAAGAAAGAGGCAAACCACTCCAGATTGGTAGGTGGCAGGTTTAACAAGCAAAGGAACTTATTTATGAGGCTTGTCTTGAGTGGCCACAGACGAGTACATCTCTGCATCCACCTGCCAGAATCTTAAAAGCTTATATAGAGGCTTTACCTGGGTTCAGTCATGTATGGTATCCAGAGAGTCTCAACACCACAGTTCTATCTCAAGGCTATGTCCTTGGGGCAGCACCTGGGAGCAGGGAAGGAAGTGGAATGCACATTCCAAGGATGGGTAAAGGAGGGTGGGAAGCCTTCAATTGCTTGTGTCCAGCTTCGGGGTCAATAGGAGGTCACATATTTTCAATGACCTCCCCCAACAGAGAACTACTTTGGACATTATCATATCAGAAGAAGAAACCTGTTACCACTTCTGTCCCCACACAAGTAGGACCAGAGGGCCTGCGAAATTGCATTGCAGGAAACCCACCGCTCAGCCTCTGAACAGACCTGGAATTGCCCAACCTGAACTTCCTATGAAATGGAAGAAATAAACTCTTACAGTGTTGGTCTTTTTATTCAATTGTTCAGCCAAAAGCAATATATACACCACATAACTGTACAGAGAACTTCTCACATTTCGTTAGTGAGATTTGTTGTTCATTTTCTCTTGTGTGTCTTTAGCCTCTGATAGAAGAGCTTATGGTTATTTATCCTTGTATGCCCATAACTATGTTAGCAGAGTGAACAAATCCACACATTTTCCCTTTTGGGGATTTTCTGAACCTAATTCTTTCTGTCAAATCATGTTGCTCTTTTTCTCTAAAATTTATCTCAAGGCTGCCTGTCTAACCTGCCCTGGTGAACCACAATGCTCTGTCATGTAACCCCACAACACTTCTCTATAGCACTTACTTATGGATTTAAAACACTTGTGCCTTTTGTATAAAGCTTACAGTCATTGAGGTTTCCTTGTTTGTTTCTAACTCCACTCCGCAGATTGCAAAAGGAGTCAAGAATATGGAGGAAACATTAGGGGCCATTTGGAAAGGATGCAAATTTTGCATTTATTCAACGCATAGTGAACAAGGCAAATAGTGAACAAAGCAGACATTTTCTGCTCTCAAAAGGTCTATTTTAAGTCAGTTATGCAAACATGGAACATCCATTCATCATTACAAGGAGTTCTGCAAACGAAAAAGTTTAGGGCTCTACAAGAATGTACATTAGTCTTACTTCAAGGAAAGTGTCCTAAAGACCTAAGGCGTGGGAGGTGAATTAGTGAGTCACAAGTGGAGAAAAAGTGCCTAAAGCAGAAATAATAGCACAACCAAAGACCCTGAATTGAAAGTATACAGCATCTTTGAGAAGCAGAGTCAGATTATACAATGCTAGAAATTCCATGGAAGAAATTTGAATTTATCCTAAGAGGAAAGACAAGCATTTATGGCTCATCACAATAGGGTGGGGACTTGGAAGAAGGGCAGGGAAGATGGGGTCATCTGATCAGATTTGTGTTTTAAAGTGAAGATTCTGGGAGGAAGTGGATGGAGGTAATAAGACTGAATGTTGCTGTGTGGATGGTGGTGCAATTTTGCAAAGCTAGAAGTCACAGGAGAATAGTGTGGGAAGGCCATGAATTCAGACTTGAACCTGTGGAATATGAAGCATCTGTGAAGGAACCCCAGGAAGTCATGTGGTCTGCGGCCTTTAAAAATGGATTTGGCTAAGTACGCCTGGGTGGCTCAGTCAGTGAAGCCTCTAAGTCTTGGTTTCTGCTCAGGTCGTGATCTCGGGGTCCTGGGATCAAGCCCTGCATCGGGCTCCCTGTTCAGCAGGGAGTCTGCCTGTCTCCCTCTCTCTGCCCCACTCCTGCTCACAATCTCTTTCTCTCTCTAAAATGAATACATAAGTCTGAAAAAAAAGATGGATTGACTAGGGTGTGAGATCTTAATTAATTGACATTGCTTTATGAGGTCACTCACCTGTGCGCCTTCATTAGAAATTCTGCAAGTGCCCTCCTCACCAGTGTTCTTATGCCTCTTCAGCTCCACATCTTATTTCTCTTCTCTTATCAGCCCTCCTAGCAAGCCCAGCCAAATGCATATTTTAAGCACTACCCTAGCTCCTCAAATTTATGTTTCTCTATGAATTAGTTATGATAATCTAGGTCATGTGACAATTAGTTACAGACCTCAAATCAAAATGCACAGTGGTTCAATCATAATATAATTATTTCTTGCTCACTAATGGCACCTGTAGTGAGCAGGTTTTTACTAGCCATTCTTCACATGGAAGTCTCAAGATGACAGAAGCCCTGTCTTCTTTCATCCGTCCTGGGTAGCTGGAAGGGGAAACAGGCAGAGATGGGCATGAATGGAAAGTTGCCATGACACAGGAGTGGAAAAGATTCACATCATCTCCTTATCTTCCCCCTGATTTTAGCTTAGTCACAGAGCTATACTGAGCTTCATGAGAGGCTGGGAGATGGAGTCTATTTGTTGGGTGCTATGAAGAAGTGAACAGAGAACTTGATAGACAGCTAGCAGGCTTTTCCATAATCAATCATTATATTTTATCAGAAACCTAATTTTCTCCTAAAACATTTCTTCTATAATGTGCTCTTGATTGAAGGCTGGTTATTCTCATAGGTGCTCAGGTAAAATAGAGTCCAAAGAGCCAATATGAGTTACCCAAACTTCCCTCTCCTCCTGCCTGTGTATGACTGAACACAATTGAAAGCCAACCATCAAGGGAGCCCTTGTGGTGAAGTCCACACAGTAAGGGACAAGGGCAGAAAGTAGATATAAAGCATAGGCATTGCCTTTGGACTTTCGTTCACATACATAAAAATTTTTGTCTATTCCTCTATAATATCCTGGGTACTCTAAATCTCCATTTTTGTCTATGTATATAAATCATTTAATAGCTTAGTTACTCACCTGCTTGTCTTCCTAATTTCCAGTGATATTCCCTGATTCCCTGTTTTAAGAGCCCATACCGATGGTCTGTTTGTTTGTTTCTATCTGAGTTCTGTCTTCCCACACTGGAATGAGAAGTCCACAGGGACAGTATTTCTATTTATCTTGTTCTGCTCTGCTGTCATGTTTAAAGAGTGATCAATATTCCTTGACCAATAAATATTTATTGAAAAAATATTTTTTTGGCAAAAAAATGGGTAGGAGATGGGTTAGCAATAATTAAGTAGCATAAGAAGAAAGTGAAGATTTGGAATATTTGCTGAAGGTTGTAGAAAAGGTAATTCAGTAACACTTAAAAAATAATTATGGAAAGACACGGAAAGAGAAGCTAATGTTTAGAAATGTAATAATTAACCTTTTAGAATATTTTTTTTCACAGAGTTAGGAAACCTGAGTACATAGTGGAAACAAAGCACTTTTGAATTGTCTTTTAAATTCTGTGTTTCTGGAAAGTTGGAGAAAAAGCACAGAACTGGAAGCAATTTGAAGATTTTGATGATGGGCTTAAGTAATTGTTCTTAGAGTCAAATCTGATTAAAGAAAGAAAGCGATATTAAAAAGAGACTTAAAAATGTCAAGGTCACACACACTGAAAACCCCCAGAAATATCAAGAAGCTGACCCAGATTAGAGGAGACAAAGGAGCCATGATGACTAAATGCAACATGTGACCCTGATGGTCCTGGGATAGAAAAAGGACACTGGTAAGTAAGTGATGACATTTGAATAAGGTCTATAGATTAGACAATACTATAATATCAATATTAATCTCCTGATTTTAATAATTGTCCTTTGGTTTGTGTAAGTTGTTAATATTTAGGAGACTCTCAGTGTATACGAAAATCTTAGCATTATTTTTGCATCTGAAATTATTTTTAAATGGTAATTTTAAAAGAAAGAAAAGAAAAATCTCAGGGGTTCATAGAATATAAAAATAATAAGAAACTGGCTGTTTTCAAGAGAGCTAAGAAAAGTAATATTAAGAGTAAGTCGATGCCATTATCAGCATAAGATAACATGATCTTAGAATTTACTATAGTAAATTTACTATTTACTATTTCAGGTAGAATGTATTATTTTTAAAGTAAACTTTTTATTGCATAATAGTACACTTATTACTCTCTATTTTTGTGTGACAATGACTAGATTATGAAGTAGAACATTTCCACTTTTGTAGTTTATATTCTCCCAAAGAGCAGAACTGGCAACAAGGACTTGTATGAAGATAGTTTAATTTGAAAACTTATCACAGAGAATAGAACTGGGGGGATTTGGTATAGTGAAATAAGTAAAGGAAAGCTAGTCCAATGGTTGAAGATTGAGCTGGTTATCACTGTGAGCAAATCAGCCTCAATACTACAGAGGACCCTCCAATGAACTGTGATCTGATGTACACATAGGAGAGATTTGTCTAACACACCTGTTTCTACAGTGGTCAAGGTTTGCCAGAGGGGTGTTAGCTAAACACTTCCAGATTTGTGCATATGCTTGGATGGCTCAGCAGACTTTTTTATTTATTTTATTTTTTAAAAAGATTTATTTATTTGAGAGAGAGAAAGGAGCATGAGCAGGAGGGATGAAGGGAGAGGGAGAGAGAATCTCAAGCAGACTCCTCACTGAGAATGGAGCCAACTCGAAGGGCTTGATCCCACAACCCTGAGATCAGGGTCTGAGCCCAAACCAAGAGTTGGACACTTAACTGACTGTGCCAATGAGGAGCCCCTCAGTGGACTTTTTTAGGTTCCTTGTGTGGCAGTAAAAAAGAATTTCCAAAACAGAAAGAAAGCAATTTATAGTATAATTGAGGACACATGTCCTCATCCTACACTTATGCTCAGCTGGTGGCTGTGGTAATCGCCAAATATAAACATTAGAACAATCAATGTTTCACCCGGGCCTTGAACTTTTGGATCCACTTATGCCCTTCATTAAAGAAGCCAGGACCATCACAAAGTCTATAAGATGGTAGACGGTCACAATCTTTACAAAAGATTTAATATAAAAAGAGCAGTAAAACAGTTGTAGGCTCAGGGTGCCTGGGTGGCTCAGTCGTTAAGTGTCTGCCTTTGGCTCAGGTCATGATCCCAGGGTCCTGGGATCGAGACCTGCATCGGGCTCCCTGCTTGGCGGGAGGCTTGCTTCTCCCTCTCCCACTCCCCCTGCTTGTGTTCCTGGTCTCGCTGTGTCTCTCTCTGTCAAACAAATAAAATCTTTAAAAAAAAAGTTATAGACCCACCAAATATAACTGGTCTGAAACTATAATTTGTATTCATAATATCCATTATCTACTGTCCATTTTAGATTTTTCTTATCCTGGGCAGAGATATGAATAGTCCAAAGGATTGAAACCCTTTACTCCCTTGCCTTTATTGGGCCACAAGTGGAGCGATTGCCCATTTACAATTATCGCTGGACATATAAGCACCATAAGATCAATCTGTGAGTATCCAGGTATAACCCTTCCTGTCTCCATTGTGTAGTATCATAACTAGATCCTCATAATAATCAGTTTCAATTAACTTTACCAAAGTAGTAACTTCCTTCACTGCCTACTGGTCAACCAGCGTGGGGACCCAAATATTTTCAGGGAAGGTTCACAGTTTTCACTTCAGTGGAACTCTTACTGTTTACCCATAGGGAAGTTACCCCCCCACACACACGCATATACATACTGGATACAAGCACTTATAATTCAATGTAATTGTGGACACATAAAGTACAAACCTCTATTATGTTACTGGGAGTGATGTTAAAAAGACCCAATCCTCCCTCTAAGCCTTGATGTTAAAATACATGCTTTTGAGTTACTATAGACACTGTGCAGCATTTTATTTGTTGGTTCAGTGCATATACTATATATCTTGCAGACAGCACCCAAAAACTAGCAGATACTTTAGCTGAGTATTTAATAAGCATTCTGTCACTATACTAGGCTAGCTGTTTCCAAGTAATGCCAGGTATGAATGGAACACTTGGTTAAGTGCCTAATGTCATACTTACACCATAAAAAAATTTCCTTGTTTTAAGGTGATGTTAATCAGGGTCCCTTGTAAGTCAAGTATTCTGTAAAGCTTCAGATGGTGATATTGATAGAACTATTTTCAGCAGGAAGGGCAAGTCCATATCTAGAGTTGGTATGAGCTACCTTATTACCTTACCAAATCTCCATTACCATCAGGATAGAATGTATCCAATATAATCAGTGTGCCCCCAAGAAGCTGGCTCATCTTGCTGAGAAATGTTGCAGTATCGGTTTCTGATCTTCATAGGTTGGTCCCTCAGCAATAGCAGCATTTAGGTTCCTTTGTTAAATAGAGTCTATACTTTTGAACCAATAATAGGCTCCATTCAGTCATCGGGAGCACTCTGTAAGAAAGCCCATTGTACTTAGAATGACTAACTAGATAAGGCACTCATCATCCATAGGGCAAACAGTCCTAATTGTTGAGTGTTTCCTCTGCACACTGATTTCATATAATGGTGAAAAAGGCCAAACTATATCTTAAAAAAAGAAAAATGATTTTATTTATTTATTTGAGAGAGACAGAGAGAGCACAAGCAGGGGAAAGGGAGAAGCAGGCTCCCTACTGAGCCAGGAGCCCAATGAGGGGCTTGATCCTAGGACCCTGAGATCATGACCTGAGCCTAAGGCAGGTCATTAACCAATTGAGCCACCCAGGCGCCCCAGGCCAGACTTTTTCACCCCTCTACACAGTTACTGTGGTAGATGGCTTTAGTTTCCTTTGGCAGAAGATTGGAGTAATACTGGTTGTACACATGAAGTAGCACTTAAGATCCTTCCCCAGATGGAACCACCCTCTTTTACTGTAGTTGTCTTCTTAGAGCATTGGCTTAGATTTGGAAACTGGGTGAAGAATTGAATTTTTTCAGGGCACCTGGCTGGCTCAGTCAGCTAAGCATCTGACTCTTGATTTCAGCTCAGGCCATGATCCCAGTTGTGAGATCAAGCCCCACATCAGGTTCCACATGGAGCCTCCTTAAGATTTTTTTCTCTCCCTCTCCCTCTGCTCCTTCTCTCCTCCCTCTTAAATAAATAAATAAATAAATAAATAAATAAATAAATAAATAAAATTAAAAAATAAAAGAAAGAGTTGTATTTTTTTTTCATTTTTATGGTTGAACTCAGTCTTCTGCTTTTAAGTTATTGTCATTTTTCTCTATTAAGTCAAGTAACACCTTATTTTCCTATACATCTGTCTCTTTCCTTGTATCACTTGGAATAGGAAATACATCCATCTTGCCTCTGTCACTTAAGTGCTACCACCTGGCCTATAATAGGTGGAATCTTATCAACCCCCTGATATTGCCATAAGAAACATGCCAAAGCAGGGTATTCTCTCTCCCTGGATCTTAGCCCCTCCTACAATTACATTCTGGACCTAATTTTTAGCACATTCCAGCTCCTAGCTGGAAGAGAAGAGTCTTTTTAGATGCTGTTGTGGAAGATCTCTGACTTCTTCAGGGTGAGCAGAATTATTAGCTGGTAAATCTCAGTATGCTCTTCTTCTAGGCTTTTAAAACTTTTAACAACCCAGGAAATTGTCATGGTCATTGTATAATGACCACACCAAGGGGCGCCTGAGTGGCTCAGTCATTAAGTGTCTGCCTTCGGCTCAGGTCATGATCTCAGGGTCCTGGGATCTAGTCTCGCATCAGTCTCCCTGCTCAGCGGGTAGCCTGCTTCTCCCTCTCCCAGTCCCCCTGCTTGTGTTCGCTCTCTCACTGTGTCTCTCTCTGTCAAATAAATAAATAAATTCTTAAAAAAAAAAAAATAAAACTTACCTAAATAAATAAATAAATAAATGCCACAACAATACTCAAACCAATGCTTCATTTATTATGTGTACCTCATTATAATCAACCACTGGTCAGATCTTAGTAATTGCAATTTTATTGTACTTGAGGGATTAGCAATTCTCTAATTTTACCTGCAATCAGCTGTGACTCTCTTCTGACCAATAGTATTTCCATTCTAGAATCTCATCCCGAGGAATTTCGTCCAAGTATACACATATAGTTAACTTGGGTTTAATACAAGAACAGACTACAGGACTGTTCTTGTATTAAAGCAGAGCCTGAGACAAGGGACTGTGGGCAAGTAGTCAAGTATGGGAAGAACAAAAGGGAACATAATTGCAGATACTAAAAACAGTGAAACCCCTAAAGAGAGATATATAATGGAAGAGTGCATGTTGAGCTAATTACTGTTGTGGGTAATTGGGGCTCAATTTAGCTAGGGATCTCTGAAAAGTAATTGTGAATATACCTCAGAGCTGTCTTCATGAAACAAAGAAAAGAGAAGTACCAGCAACTTGCTTCTGTCTCTTATTGGCAAAGGCTAATAGGGGTAGAGACTACATTGCATCTGTACTTGCATAAGTTCCAGAATATCTGAGGCAATTCCTATAGTTATCCCATGTGAGAGTTGCTCAAGACAGAAAAGAAGAGACACACACAGTCCAAGTGATACAAATGTAGCCAGAGAACACCTGTATTCAACACAATGCTACAGTCATGGCTGAGGCAAAAGGGATAGGCTGAGACAATGCAATCCTGGTCATAGAGATGACCCTAAATCTGGACTCCACAAGTCTTTCCTGTGTCCCCATCTGGTCACTACCCACCCCAAAGATTACTACTTTTCTGACTTTCAACACCTTGGACTATGATTGCCAGTTTTTGAACTTAATATAAATGGAATTATAGAATATGAACTGCTTGCAATTAGATGTTTCTCACTCAATATTGTACTTGTGAGATTCATCCATGTTGTTCTGCTTATCAGTAGATCATTCATTCTCCTTATTCTTTAATGTAAGTTTATGTCATTATAGTACCATTTATCATTTTGCTACTGATGCATATTTGGATTATTACCATGCTATTGTTCTTATGAATAATGCTGCTATGAGCTTTTTTATACATGTCTTTTGATGCACAATTGTGTGCATTTCACTTTTGCCTGTACCTAGGAATGGAGCTGCTAGATTCTAAGTGTAAACATATTTGCTTAACCAGATACTTCGAACCAGTTTCCAAAGTAGTTGTACAATTGGCATTACTACCAATAGCGTATGAGTATTCTAGTGACTCCATTTTTTGCCAATCCTCATACTAGACATTTTCATTTTCACTGTTCTCATTAAGTCTTCAGTAAAATTTGAGATCCTAATTTGCATTTTCCAGAAAATAAATAAAGTGGAACAGTTTCACATGCTTATTGATCTTTTGGAATTTTCTGCTTGTGAAGTACCTGTTCAGGTTTTTGACCTTTATCCATTGGCATAATGATTGTTTCATTGAATTATAAATATGATACCTGTAGTTATTTGTTCCCACTCTGATATTGATCACTTATAGGTTTGTTTCTGTTGTCTGTTTTTCTCCTTTATTTGTCTTAGCATGCTTATTACTTTCTCTAATGATAGCTGGGAATTTTATACGAAAAATTGAAGAGACTATCCTCTCCCTTCATAGAGGATTTATCCTATAGTTTGGCAGCTTGGGCACAGAACAGAAAGGCAGATGACCTCAAATCCATCAGGGGCTGATTCCTTGTTGGTTTATAGTCTTTGGAAAGTGTCATCTCCCTTTGGTTCACCCATGCTTTTATGGTGTAGGACTCCAGAGGACATAACTGACTGCCGAGGATGATTCTTAGAGCGTTCCTTCTTTTTGAGCCCTGTAGTCTGTTCTTACTCCTAGCAACTTCATTTTGCTTTGCAACGTCTTTGGTTTCTGTTTTGTTTTGTTTTTGTTTATGCTTTGCTTCTTAGTCTCCTGCATTGTGTAGATAACTCTCATACTGTTTACTATATAGATAAATGTGGGTGATGTCTCAAGGAGACAGCAGACACTAAATGTTGAATCTCTGCGTCTCCCTGCTTTCTAAAATCATGGCCTCTTAAGTCCTTGTTGTCTTGATGTATTAGTTCCAACTTTTTATTCTCTCTGCAACATGTGATTGCCCAAAGTTTTGTAAGCGCCTCTTCCTCTTAGCATCTGCTTTCTGCCTGGCTTTTTTGTCTCTTTCCCTACACAAAAACTAGGCAAATGCTTGAGGGGAGGAGGAACTTGCATAAACATAAACTCTCCTGTGTAAGCTTCCCTTTCTCCAGGATCTGTCCTTTCATGTCCTGGACATGGTAGAAGCCCTCCATTCTTTCAACCAACTTTTGGTTTGTTCAAACCATTGTTCTCAGTGGGAGAATTTATCTGTTTCAAGCTTCTCTATCAATATCCAAGAGTGGCAATGTCCAAAAATATAATCTTGTTTTCATTTTTTTGTTATGTCCTCCAGTAATTCCCTCTAGTAAGTGTTCTCACTTTCTCTCTTTTCCTCGAACCGCAATTTTTAGCCTCTTTCTCGGGAATAGAACCTTTTCCTCTAGCTATAAACATTCTTACTTTTCTGACAACCAAATGAAGAAAAAACTTTGACCTTGTCTCACATTTGAAAATAGCCCTTTTTCTTTTCTAAGGCAAGTTTCTTTAAAAAAAATATTTTTTTTCCCGGCTATCTCCATTTTCTTGTATCCAGTTTCCTCTCCAAACCTTTACCCCTGGAATGCATTTTTCCATCTCACCACTCTGCTAAAACAATTCTAGATTACATGGACATCTCCATTCAATTCAAAATCCTTTTTTCTTTTCTTTTTACTTTACTGAAACTCTCAGTTACATGTGAACACCTCACCTTCCTTTATGAAACTAGTTATCCTTTTGGCTTTGTGCCCCACCTCCCCAAGGCTGGTATTTATCCCACTTCTCACAATGTCTTCATCTCTCTTTTTCTGCCTCTATGTTTAATGCTTATATTTTACAAGCCCAGCCCATTGCTCATCTTAATTTTCCTGATTTCCTTGGGCAATTCCATACTTGCTTTTTGGTTCCAGCTGTCAAAATCCTGGTGACATAAATCCATGCATTTTTATTTCAAGTCTTGGCTAGTGCCCTGATACCACAGTAATCAAGAATAAGGATTCTGGAGATATCATGTCTTGCATGTGAGTCATATTGGTAATTACTATTTGCATAAGCTTGAGCAAATTAATTGACCTCAGTAAAATAGGCATATAATAAAGTACCTTCTAGAGTGTTTGTGGAAATTGTTCTATGTAATCGGTATAAGACCACCAAGGACAGATCTGTAGTTCAATAAAGTCAAGTTTATTGACTCATGCAATGAGGGTAACAGTACTCCAGAGTCCATGGGATGTTACATGAAATAAAGGAAAAGATTGAGCTGTTGTTAGTTTGGGGAAGGATGGAATTTAAACAAAATTTAAATGAAGTCATGTAAGTGTGTACAGGCACGTGTGTGTGTGTGTGTGTGTGTGTGTTATGGGAAGATTCAAAGTAGAATACCGTAGTAAAAAGTTTAGCTTGAATCCATTCTTCCTAGATTCAATCCCAGCTCCACCATTTACATGCTCTGTAACCTTGGGAAGTTAGTCAACCTTTCTGTGTCTAGTTTCCTCATCCATAAAGTGCGATTATTAATATTTCAAAAGATCATTTTGAACAACATTTGGCACATGGGAAGACTTTTGCTGCTAATGTTGTCATTGTTATTACTTGATATGTGCAAAGAAGATGCTGGAAATATTGAAGAAATTCTGGTATATAACAAAAAATATGTATCTGTCATAGAGAACCTACTAATTAATAGTGTATAAATAACATTTTAAACAAATAGCTGCAGAATATTATTTCAATGTAAGTATGGTCAAATTATAATCTAACTGGACTTGTATCAATTTCTTTAGGTTTAGGCATTAAATACATTTCAGGGAAGATTATTATTAGTTTTTCCTCAGATAATTTGGGGGCAAAAATGCAGTTAAAATTTTGAGAAATCAGGGGCGCCTGGGTGGCTCAGTTGGTTAAGTAACTGCCTTCGGCTCAGGTCATGACCCTGGAGTCCTGGGATCGAGTACCGCATCGGGCTCCCTGCTCAGCAGAGAGTCTGCTTCTCCCTCTGGCCCTCCCCCCTCTCATGCTCTCTCTATCTCATTCTCTCTCTCAAATAAATAAATAAAATCTTTAAAAAAAAAAGTTTGAGAAATCAGGGCCCCTCATTGGCTCAGTTGGTGGAGCAGGTAATTCTTGATCTCAGGATTGTGAGTTTGAGCCCCATATTGGGTGTAGAGATTACTTAAAAACAAAATCTTTAAAAAAATAAGTTTGAGAAATCTTCATCTTTAATAATAGCTCTTATTTATCTAGTATCTTTCTTATGATATTTTAAAACTTTCAAATATACATATATAAATATAGAGAGAAAGTAGAGAGTTAAAGTGGTTTGAGAAGAAGAACATTACCAATACTTTAAAAGGAAAGTTGATATTTTTTTCTCATTAAAACATCTCTTCATTAAATAAATTTGAAAATGTACAAGTAGGAAACATTACATAATAATCACAATCTCACCATGTAAAGTTAACTTTTTCAACGTGTGGATACATTTCATTCCATATTTTCATAGGTATTGATTTTGCTCCTTAAGTGTCTTTATCTAGATGTAATTTTATTTAGTTGGATTTCTAAATTTAATAATCAATAGCCCTTGAGGAGAGATGCTTTTAAGAAAATAGCATAAATTTACAGATTATTTGCATAATGAGGGGTGATAATTTCTATCAAATGGTTTTCTCTTAAATTTTTTATGCACTATTTTGAAAGGAGATGTCAATACTTTCACTCACTGTATTTGCTATTTCATTCAGCTGATTGAGGTGCTGAATCTCGAGACAGAATCTTTTCAGGACAAGTCACACAGTTCATAACAAATTAAGCCTTTTGTTGGTACTTTTCTCATTTGCCAACTCCTTTTCTCTCAGTCAGAAAAGGATAGTTCCTCGCCATTGCTTGACTGATGGAGAGAATTAAAATAATAGCTTTCCTTGCTTTTTCTATCATCTTGTTCCTAGATATAAGGAGAATGAAAATAATGATAATGGCAACCATTACTGCAGTTTTGTTGTTGTTTTCTCAAACTTTTTAAAAGAAGTAACTTTTAGGGCGCCTGGGTGGCTCAGTTGGTTGAGCGACTGCCTTCGGCTCAGGTCATGATCCCCGGGTCCTGGGATCGAGTCCCACATCGGGCTCCCGGCTCGGTGGGGAGCCTGCTTCTCCCTCTGACCCTCTCCTCTCTCATGCTGTTTCTCTCTCGCTCGCTCTCTAATAAATAAATAAATAAAATCTTTAAAAAAATAAATAAATAAAATAAAATAAGTAACTTTTAAAAAATAACATTTTTATTCTAATAATTAGGTTATTTTATAACAAACAATATTTTTCCTTCTTAATATTTGATTTTTTGCATCTCCTATTAGTGACTACAGCCCAAGACTTACATTATCTATTTATTTACCTATCATCTTTCTATCATCTATCATCTATCTCTCAAAATTAATATATACATATATTATAATAAATTTGAAATTATGTTAGAGGAACAAAGTGAAGATTCAGGGTTATGCTCTAGAGAAACCAATATACTTAGAAAATATCGCATAGAGAAGCGATTAATGAAAAATAACTTCTTTTTTCTTTTTTATTGTTTTTTAAATATTTTATTTACTTATTTGTCAGAGAGAGAGAACACAAGCAGGGGGAGTGGCAGGCAGAGGGAGAAGCAGGCTCCTCACTGGGCAAGGAGGAGCCCGATTTAGGACCCAATCCCAGGACCGCAGGATCGTGCGCTAAGCCGAAGGCAGACCCTTAACTGACTGAGCCACCCAGGCGTCCGGAAAAATAACTCCTTTTATATATCAAGAATTCTATTTGATTATTTGTAGTAATAATTTATCCACATCTTTTCTCTACGTAATAGAGGCATTACAGTATCAAAAAACTACTGTACCTATATAGAGTATTATATTCTGTATTTTTAAAAGTGTTCGTCAAGGTAGAAAGGAATCAGTAATCATAGACGTATGCTGATTGACAAAGTCCCCTAAGTAGAAAAACATTAGAACTATATTAAAGACTGTGTTTTGATTTGTTTCATGCCAGTATCTTTGTTGTTGATGAAGGGAATTTTTTCAACTTAAAAATATTAATTGATTAGGGTTGAAACTTGAGAGGAAGTGTATACAGCAGGTAGTTTATTCATCTCTCTCAATAACTACTTTTGATATCTGTATCACCCTTGGTAACTTGGAAAATGACCCTCGTATAGACACAGAAAATTCACTAGTATACTAGAGAGAGCTGATTTCAACTATGAGGGCTTGCTAGTTTTGTACCATTAGTGAAAATTGGGTATATAAATTACCACATAAAAAAAAAATACATCAGTTACATATAAGCCACATCACTAGCCACAATGCAATTAAAAAAAATCAAACAAACTTAAAATGAAATTGCAACATTTTAACCATGTAAAAATCCCCCAAATTCCTAAATATTCATTGGAATTTAAATGCATCATTAATGATATTTCTTTAAAAAGCACAATGCTTATTGTATGAATGTAAGAATAATTTATTTAGGGTAATAACAAACAGCTGAGCAAAGGCTCAAAATGATTACATAATATCTGTTTTTCAAAAATGTTGTAATTATAACTTCTAGGAAGATTAATGGAGAAAAATAATAGTATGTATAAAAAGAAAAGATAATCCCCAAATAATTTCTTTTCTCCTTTGAACAGGTTTCTATTCCCTGATTATATTTGTTTTTTATACTATTGCTAAAGTGAGTAATATTAATTTTATTAATAGCTTTATAGAGCTATAAGTCACATACCATAAAATTTCCCCCTTTTAAAGCAGATGACTTATTGGATTTTAGTGCCTCAATCACAACAATCTAACTTTAGAATATTTTCAACACCCCTAATAGAAGCCTCACAGGTCTCATTCTATTCTGTACCCCCAGCTCTAAGGAATAATTGACCTGTTTTCTGTCTCTATATATTTACCTATTCTGAACATTTCATGTAATGGGGATCATACAATATGTGACTTATTGTGACTGTTTATATCACTTAGTACAATGCTTTTAAAGTTCATCCATGCTGTAGCATGTATTAGTACTCTATTCCTTTTTACGATGTAACTATATTATATATTATTCATTCTTTCATCAGCTGATGGCATAGGAGTTGTTTTCACTTTGAAGCTATTATTAATAATACCGCTATGAACATTCGGGTACAAATTTTGTGTAGACGTGTTATCATTTCTCCTGGATATGTGCATAGAATTAATGGATCATAAGCAAACTCTATGTTTAAAAATTTGAGGAGTTGCTGAAGTGTTTTGCAAGTAACTACACCATTTTACATCACAGCACACACATTTTTAATTTTGATTAATACAATTTATCAATTTTTTCTTTTGTCACATGTGCTTTTTGTATCATGTCTAAGAAATCCTTGCTTAAGCCAAGGTCATGAAGATTCATCCTATGTTTTCTACTAAGAGTTTTGTAGTTTTAGCACTTACACTTAGGTCTCTCATCCATTTTGAAATAGTTTTTGTAGATGGTGTGAGGTAGGGGCTCTAACTTCATTCTACTGTATATGGATAGACTTTTGTCCCAACAGCATTTGTGGAAAGGACTATTTTCTACTCATTAAATTGTCTTGATGCCCTTGTTAAAAACAATCAGTAATTAACGTAAGGGTAAATTTCTGGACTCTTAAATATATTCCACTGACCTACACTATATTCCGTTGATCAACCCCCATCTCGCTTACCATAGTGACACTAAAATTGGGAAATATGAATCCTCTTCTTTTTAGGATTGTTTTTTGCTATTCTGGGTAATTTGAATTTTAATATGAATTTTAGTATCAGCTGTCAATCTCTGTGAAAACTAGGCTGCAATTTTGACAAGGGTTGTACTGAATCTGAAAAACAATTTGAGGAGTATTGCCATCTTAACAATATTAAATCTTCCAATTCACAAACATAGATGTCTTTCCATTTAAGATCTCCTTTCATTTTTTTCAACATTTTGTAGTTTTCAGTATACAATTCTTACACTTATGCTCAATTTATTTCTAATTATGTTGTTCTTTTTGATATTGTAAGTGGAGGTTTTTCTTAATCTTATTGTTCATTGTTACTTTATAGAAATATAATTTTTTATAATCATCTTTATCTTAAAGCTTGTTGAACTTGACTATTAGTCCTAACAACTATTTTTTAGTGGATTGCTTAGGATCTTCTATGTATATGATTATGATACCTGCTATTAGAAATACTTTATTACTTTTTTCCCTAATCCAAATATCATCTTTTTTCCCTGCTTAATTGCCTTGACTGAAACCTTCACAAAATTGAATAGAAATGGCCAGAACAGACATCCTTCTTTTGTTCCCCCTGTCACCATTAAGAACGATGTTTATTTTGTGGTTTTCCTAGATATCTAAGATATTTTTCACCTTCTTTTGGATGGAGATTTTTTTATTAAACTGTAAGCAAGCAGTAAGTGCTAACTGCAGACATTCGGGCTCTGTGTTGTTTTAGCAAGGAAGATATTTGAAGGCATTTGTTATCTTCCTGTGCCATTAATTATACCACCTGAGGGAAAACCTTCAGAAAAACTAGAGCAGATCTCTTAAGTATCTCACCCTCCCAAACACTGATATATATATACACCATTTGAAAGTCCCAGGAAAACCATGAGTTGGCTATGACTTAACAGCCAGATTGGTAGCTAAACAGTAATCCTGCTGCTGCTAAACTAACAGAGATTGGACATTGCTGTTATTTAATTTGAGGTTATAAAATTATCTGCTTACCTCTTTTGGGTTTAAGCACTAAATCTGAGAGGGATTTTTGGTCTTCTAGCTCTTTTGTTCTGTTCTCACATCTAGTACCAATATCAAACGTACTGGATACAGCATAATATACCAGGGACATAGGGTTTTCTTTTCTTTCTTTTTTTTTTTTTTATTACTGCCACCTGCCATTGCCACTACATTTTTTTTTTTTTTTAAGATTTTAGTTATTTGACAGAGAGAGACACAGCGAGAGAGGGAACACAAGCAGGGGGAGTGGGAGAGGGAGAAGCAGGCTTCCCGCGGAGCAGGGAGCCCGATGTGGGGCTCGATCCCAGGACCCCGGGATCATGACCCAAGCCGAAGGCAGACGCTTAACGACTGAGCCACCCAGGTGCCCTGCCACTACATTTCTATCATGAATTTCTATTTGTACATCAAGCAACATAGTAAAAAAAAAAAAAATTAAAACTTCCTTACTTTCACTCCTTCATTTATTTTTTTTTCTTGCTTTGCTCCTCAAGTGACATATTAGAAATACTGCTTCAAGACTAATAGCCAAGAAGGATGTTTAAATCAAAACCCAAGTTATAATCAAAGCTCATTACTTTTCAAAAAAGGGAGGAATGTAGCCATCAGTGCAAGGTTTCCTTGAAAATTATGAGCAATCTCTCATTCATTCACCTTCAACTCTAATATGCACATGCACATGTATTTTTAAAAAATTTACCTAACTTAAAATATATCTTCTGCAGAATATATTTGAATAGGAGAAAGCCATAAAATACAAGTTTTCCTGCTGATTGAAACATACTTAATAAGATCCCCTGCTGCATTTCTGTGATTTTCATAAATCTCTCAGAAGGGCCTGAGGAACTGATATTTTCAGCTGTGTTCACTGTTTAAGCAGGGGTAGTGGGGAAAAGTTCAGGTTATCATTATTCTTTTTTCCATGAATTAAGAAAAAGGTTATTCTGTGTTTGTTCACCTATTGGTACAGGTAGAATCTCAGTAGCTGGTTGATTAAAGACTATATAACATAACTATTAGATCACATAATATTTCAAGGAATTTCATAAAGAGAAAGTCCTTTAATATATATTGTTTGCTTTCTAAATATTCTGTTTTCATTGTGTGGAAACTTAAGGGTACATGTACAAAGCAGAACAAAATGTAATAAGTCTTTGTTAGATATGGCTTATTAAATTGACTATGGCAATAAAAACTACATATAAGTGTTAATGGTACTTTTAACATCTTAGAAGTTGGATTTTATTAAATTGGCCCGGACAAGTCTAAAGGTAGGTATCCCAACTGTCTTTCAGATGCTGCTGCTTATTAGTTATCATAGATGTTTTATTAGTCATCATAAACTATTAGTCCATTGTTCTCATTTGTCTGAAAAGGAGAATGCTTTGTTTTAGTAATCGAGAGTTGAAAAATAAGGCCATTTCTTATTTGAGCCAATAAAATTGTGTTTATTAAATATACACTATTTTCATAACCCTTGGGTTCTCCCCAAGAAAGCTCCATCCATCAAATTCAAGGATTAAGATATGGAATTTCTGGAAGTTGACTTCTCAACATCTATTTCATCCTCAAAATAAGCCATTCTTCATAATACCTTTGTCCTCCAGAGTGATTGGTTTAGAAAAAACCATGTGACTTGAAACTATAAAAGAAATTCTTATGGGGTGGTGCTGCTGGTGAATACTTCCTAGTTGCCTTGTTTCCAGTGTTGCTAATGGATTTGATGCTTGGAACTGCAACAGTCTTGCTGCGAGACTTAAGATGAAGCCAACATATCAAGGAGGACAGAGTCAAACATGCAGAGAAGTGAGTCCAGAGCTCTGCCATGTCATTTTTGTAGCAATCCTATTTCCAGACTTCTTGTTTGGGAGATTATACATGTTTTCACTGTTCAAATGAAAAGGAATTGAGGGTTTCTTTTCCTTACAGTCAAAGGCATCTCATCCAAGATATTAGTTAAATATTTTATTGTAACTAGCATTGTACAATTTTCAATTATTTGAAAAAAATGAAAAAGCTTTGTTATGGGATCATTTTTCAGAGATGGGCTTTATTTCTCAAAGTATAAAATACAAGATTTGAAAAAAAAAACAAATTGTACAACCTATAGATGCAGTCCTACATTGGTTAAAAAACAAAATTCAACCAAGTAAATTTGAAGATCTAATTATTAAATAAATGATTCATGGATCAGACAGCATCCCATCTAGCAAGTAGAGGGAAACTCTGAGGAGCTGTACAAAATGGAAGGTGTTTATAGGAAGGAGGGTAGGGCAAGAAAGTTATAAGCAAAAGACAAGAAAGGATTGTTGTTCCAGGCAGTCATTATCCCTTAGGGGAAACTACAGAGTGTCTTGTCATGCAGATTACTTCATCTTCCTTTGGAGAATGGAGAGGGTTATGTGACAGACTCATTGGTACCCATTAAAGAATTTGGACAGGTGAATGCTTCATTCCTGGGAGTTGAAACCGCAGTTAGTTTAGGTATTGAGTCTTGGTTTACTGACTTGGGGCTGTAACCTAAGTGACACCATTTTAGGCCTGGAGTTTTCTTTTTAGCACTGCTAACATGTACAAGGAGATTCTGTTTTTTAAAAAATTATTTAACTTAAAATATGTCTTCTGAAGAGTATATTTGCATAAGAGAAAGCCATAAAATACAGAACACTCCTGCTGGGTGAAACACACTTAATATAGTCCCCTGCTGAATTTATGTAAATTATGTAAATCTTTCAGAGGGATCTGAGAGTAGTTGTATTTTCATCTGTGTTTGTTGTTTATGGAGGGCACTTGAGGAAAGCTCAGGTCATCATTAATCTTTTTTCTGTGAATTAAAAAAATAAGTTATTTTGTGCTTGCTCCTCTTTGGACACAGGTGGAATCTCACTAGCTACGTGTGTAACTTCTACCCCATTCTTCCCCAAAATTTAGAACTGAAGTGTATTCATTATAAAATGTACATCATTGTATATAAATAAGGGAGTTTTTAACATATATATTTTTAATGTACTGAAAGTGTCTTATTATGTCTTGGTGAAGCTTTTTATCTGCACTACTAAAGACAACATCAGCTTCTATCACCTGTAAGCATACTCACTACAGCTTTGGCAGCTGGAGAATTGATGATGGGGCCATGATGTGTCAGTGTGTGAATAACGGATATCACCTTGATACTATAATCATAGTTTTATCACCTTTTGTTGCTATCCAGAACATTTTAGGAATTATTTTCTGAAAAAAAAATAGCATCCTTTTCTTTTCTGCAAACATTTAATCTTTGTGAGCATTCAATTTTTTTTTTATTATTAGGACATTATTTCCTATTAATTTATGTAATGTGGATATTAGCATTTTTTCTCCTGTAAATCCAGCTGCAGAATTACAAAACCTTAATAATATTATTGACACCCAGGTTAGGTAAAAAATATGTTCTCATACAAATTTTGTCACATACTTGAAAAGAGGGAAAAAAAAAACTACATGGTAAGTGGTTTTGCTTGATAGTTTCCATTTCCTTTGTGGGTGTGCTGATCTTAAAATTATAATTAACTTGTTCGTATACAAATTTAATCATAGAGTTTGTGTTATTTTCAAGGATTATGCCTTGATTTTCATACTCTTATACATACAGTTTGTATTTCCTCTAAATATTTTGTTTCATGTGCAGTCAATCCCCAGGCATTAGGTTTATTATTCACACCCTGACTCCCCAGTTATTATTCCACTATCAGTGAGAATGCCCCCAAGCTGTAGGAACTGTGGCTGGTGGAAGAAAGAAGTCAATGTTGCAATTAGTTTTGCAGATAGAATGCCACCTTACTAAGTCAAAAAAAGCTACTTTGAAAACTATATAAACATATATGTTTAAACATTCCATCATTTTTATCATTCAAACGCTGAATTACTAGAAAGAATGGTATTGTAAAGTTGTATAAAATTATATTAAAATCCTCTCTTAGAGCAAGTTTATTTATATAACAGCTATTTTATTTTTACTTTAATTGGGAATATATAAAAATAAGTTGTGTGTCTTCTCTTTATAATATGCTGATACGAAATATCTAACAACATTTTGGCTTTTGTTTTCTTAGAGATGGCAGACTGCCCACTTTAAATTTCTTCCATAGAAAAATCTCCTACATATAGATTTTTTTTTCCTCTTTGTTTTTCTTCACATCAAGCGGAGAAAATTGGTTCAAATCATCCTGTGCTTTAGGACACAAAATGGGCTGAAGATCAGGGCGACCTGCACACAGTGCGCATGCCTCTGACTCTCATTGTCTACAATTTCTTTCACTTAGCTTGCGCATCCCGTCTGAGTATGTGAAGTCACACCTATTGCTTTTCTATTGTAGAAACTATCTTTTCAATTATCCAAAGAATGTGTCTCTGGAACTTTTTATCTAATGCATCTGATCCACCAAATGCATACTGATCAAAAATTTCTATTATAATTTAGGAGACTTGTATGCTGAATTTTAGTTTGTTCTACAAACCAAATTATAATAATTATCAAGCCAATCAGTTCGCTAAAATGACATTTTGAAATTTTAAAAATGGAGCACATAGTTTCCTTTTGTTCTATCTTTATTAGGGTTTAAATAAATACCCCAAATTTATGACAGATTCTTCAGCTCTGTGGCTGAAATATCAAAATTCCATCCTTTTTTTTTTTTTCCTCTACAGTTTATTCTTTTCATGGTTTATAGTGAGGACATAAGAAAGTACAATGACCTCGACCCCATGTCATTCTTAATGCATGTCATCTTCAGCAACTATCTATTCTCCAGCATAGGCACTAAAGGGATCACTTGTTTAAATTAAAGTCAGATGATTAGGTGTTTATTTACCACATTCCCAAGAAGTCATGTGTGGCCAATCAGATATATTTATAATAATTTATTTTTACAGAATAAATGTGAATCATAATAAATTTATAAAGGACTATCATGTGTTTTCTCAGGATTTTTGGAAAAGAATTGGAAAATGGAACCCACACTGTTGAAATTAATAAATAACAACATAAAATGTGAGAGTCCTATTTGCAAAGCAATCATAGAAATAGACACAAATGAAACATTTTTGATATTAAAAAGGCAACTATACTCTACAAGATCATCATAATAATCCTAGCCTGATCTGATGGCACTGTAATAGATTAACAGAGAATAGAATTAGAACTAAAAATTAGAATTTTTTAGTGTTTATTCAGCTCAGTTGGAAAGCAGAAAAGTATCTTCTGTTCTGCTCTCAGACATATAAATTATCATGATCATATATTTAACATGTAGGTGAAAATGTTTTTAAGTTGTAGTTTAAAAAATATTAAAGGAGTACTGAACTGAATATTTGAAGTTAGTAATATGTCCTAAAATCCAGACAAATGCTACCCTCAGGAACATGTATATGAAACATGATAATCAGAAGGAAGGCTAATTCACATACTTTGAATTATTTAGTAACCATTTTTTTGAAACCTAAGTGCTAATAGATAATCTGTGTCAACCTAAAAAGAACTAGTTTAAGAGGCAATGGGTATATTTGGGATCAAAGAATTGCAATTCAGAGTACACAGATTTAGGTAAAAAATCAAATAGTGTCCCAATTACAGGAGGTGGACTCAGGGCTTTTATTGAAAAAAAATTAGTAAGTTGTTTTTTATTCTTTTTTTTTTTTAAGATTTATTTATTTATTTGAGAGAGAGAGAGAGAAAGCGTGAGGGAGGGGCAGAGGGAGAGGGAAAGAGAAACTCAAGCTACTCTGAGTGAGGAGCCCAGAGCAGGGCTCAATCTCATGACCCTGAGATCAGACCTGAGCTGGAAACCAAGAGTCTGATGCTTAACTGCACCACCCTAGGTAAATTGTTTTAAGAAGAATTCATTGGTGGAATGATAGTCAAAGAAAGATAAATACCATACGATTTCACTCATGCAGAATTTAAAAGACAAAACAGATGAACATAAGCGTAAAAAAAGAGAGAGAGAGAATGGCAAACCAGGAAACAAACTCTTAAATATAAAGGAAAAACTGATGGTTATGAGAGGAAAGGGAGGTAGGGACATGGGTGAAATATGTGATGGGGATTAAGGAGTGCACTTGTGATGAGCACCGGGTGTTGTGTGGAAGTGTTGAATGACTACACTGTACACCTGAAACTAATATAACACTATATATTAGTTAACTGGAATTTAAATAAAAAGTTGAAAAAAAAAAAGAAGAGTTCATTGGTGCTGAGAAGCATGGCTAGATTTGTACTTCATTCATTGGTCAAGCTTAGAGGTCATTAGGCAAAAGGTCTTTTTTTTTTTTTTGAGAGAGAGAGAGAGAGACAAACAAGCAGGAAAAGTACTGAGTTTTATTCATTGTACCTGTCAAAATGACACCTTGATGGCAGAGATTCTTTCCTTGAATTCTGTTAAATAGTAATAATTAATAAAAGAAGAATTTATGAAAGATTAATATTTCCTTGTAGGGAGTCTGATAGCTTTCTGGAAGCATATATGTTATAACAATATACAATGTAATATTATTATGTAATTATATACATTATGTTATACCATATTTCTATATTTTTGTACTCTTCTGCTTTATACTGCTGCTATTCATGAATTATTTTCATAAGGGAAAGTAAAAAAATATATAGAGCCGTCCTCTTGATCCTCAAGGTATAATGCAAAATCATTTTTCCTTAATTATCTGGCCTTTAAAATTCCTTTAAAACAAAAGAATAAAAACATTACCACCATGCCATTCAATATAAGGTGCCATAGATTGTAAGATTTATCATTATTTAAGGGCTACTAAGAAAAACCTGTAAAATAAATTACATTATACTATTTTGTCATTTGCAGTTTTTATCCTTAAGAATTTTCAAAAATTCCATACCTATTTAAACATAGATTTTTTTCATGTCACTCATGTGTAGAACTTAAAAAATATATACATATATTGATTGTTTCTTAAAAAAAACTTTGTTTTTAGAGTCCAACTCATTTCTATAACGTTTTTTTAAAGATTTTATTTATTTATTTGACAGAGAGAGAGACAGAGAGCACAAGCAGGGGGTAGTGGCAGAGGGAGAGGGAGAGGGAGAAGCAGGCTCCTCACTGAGCAGGGAGCCCGAGGTGGGGCTCGATCCCAGAACCCTGAGTTGAAGGCAGATGCTTAACCGACTGAGCTACCCAGGAGCCCCCAACTCATTTCTATAACTTTTTAATTCATTTATAATTTGCTATCCCTGTTTTCCTACAAATTATTCTCTTTTGTGCTATAAAGAGCTGAGGTGATGGAGGTTTTCTGAAAAGAAAGCTCCTCTCTGGCATTTTCTTCCACATCACTGACCTCCGTTTTGCAGGTTTTGATGCTGGTGCTTTCTTGAGTATACCAAAACATGTTATTGGAATGTTTTCAGATAGCAGTGTGCAATTATATTCTTTCCTCAAGGGATTTTTAAGAGGTTCATTTACTGACATGTTGAGAGGCTGTACGCTGACCATACAAGTTACCAGGAATAGAACCAATTTGCCACATTTTTCATGTCACTCATTTGCCACATTTTCCAATACCCACCCATGGACTGCATTAAGATATTTGGTAGCTTGGTATCAGGCCTTAGGATCTCTATTCCATATAACTTCCAGCTAATTCTTAATCAGCTCACCTAACCTCCATTTAAGTTTCTGTGCATGTACAACAAAAATCACTGGGAAGATTTCATTCTTAAGAATTATTATGTGGGTGAAAATTAAATATGGAAGCAATTTTTAGTAACCAGCAGTAATTTATAGCCTCACAGTGACATGACATGGTGCTTTTCATAATCAGTATTCATGACCTTGACCTTTGTAGCATTGACTTTATAATTTTAAAGCATGTCAAAAACTGTGGATAAACCACTATTATGTGATTTGAATCACATTAGAAGTTAATTAAATTCTGGTCTACTAAAGTAGATATGAAATTTCTAACACATTAATGTTCAATGCCTTTAAAAAAGTACTAGATAGGGCGCCTGGGTGGCTCAGTCGGTTAAGCGACTGCCTTCTGCTCAGGTCATGATCCCAGGGTCCTGGGATCGAGTCCCACATCGGGCTCCCTGCTCTGCGGGGAGCCTGCTTCTCCCTCTCCCACTCCCCTTGCTTGTGTTCCCTCTCTCGCTGTGTCTCTCTGTCAAATAAATAAATAAAATCTTTAAAAAAAAAAAGTACTAGATAATGCATGAGTCAGACATGCCAGAGTTTTGTTGCTGTGGATGTTTTAAGTCTATTATAAAGAATTTGGCAATTTTTTTTTGCCCCAATTCACACTGCGTGCCATATGATAAGCAATCTTTTTGCAATATATTCCTAACAGAACATAACACACTCACCTGAAAGCAACTTAGAAAAGGCTGGGTTTTTGATTCACAGGCCAATCATTGTATGTTGGTAAGGTTTGTTAAGATTCTGCTGCGTTTCCAGTCTTTAGTGCAATGTTGAAATTCAGTATAATTTTAAAGACATATTAAATACCAGTTAAGCGGAACACACATACAACTAGTAACTCACATTTCTCAAAATAAATGAATAATGTGGACATCTACGTCCAAATTTGTACATGGACATGCATTGACAAATACTTCATTATAGTTACCTCACTGACAGCAATTTTCAAACACATTGATTGAAAGATATGCTCAATTACAAAGATGTTAAAATGTGGAAATTTGCATCTTAAAATAGATAAACATGACCTTTTGTAAGAGTACATGTTTTAAGATTAAAGTGGTCTATTATTATTTCTATCTGATGGGAGACCCCAGTGGTGATTCACTCCTGGCTCAGAAACAGACCGTAAATATATTATGACTATATGTGAGAAAAATCATAATGGATTTTATAACAGTACAGCCTAAGACTTTTTTTTTTTAAGATTTTATTTATTTATTTGTCAAAGAGAGTGAGCGCACAAGCAGGAGGAGCAGAAGGCAGAGGGGGAAGCAGGCTCCCTGCTGAGCAAGAAGCCCGATGTGGGACTCAATCCCAGGACCCTGGGATAATGACCTGAGCCGAACACAGATGCTTAACCAACTGAGCCACCCAGGCATCCCTGGCCTAAGACTTTTAAAGTTATGGCCTTCCAGTATAATATTGGAACTGTATACATGGCTTTGTTATTCAAAAATTTCCTACCAACATCAAAATATTAGTTAGAAAATTTATAGTGGCAAGATACTATCACTGAAAAATACCCACTAAAATAATATGAAACGCCTTTTGTATACTATGGTTATGTACCCAAAACAAAAACCTGGGTTGTGATTTTTGTTTTCATTGAGACAAGATGAAATTGACCCCACAGAGAAGTTATTTTAAAGAAAGGTCATCAAAAATTCATGAAGAAAAATAGATCACTTTCTGAAGTATCTAGAAACTGAGGACAGCTGTCAATAAGAATTATCATAACTACACCATCATTTCATTCTTTAATGTAATTAATTCCTGAAAAAAGTAAATTTCAATGTCAAGATTAACTCCCCAACTAAAGTAATACTATAGGATCTATATTGTTCTTTATCTGTGACAAACACCTGCAAACATTTGTCCTAAGAGGTTAAATCAAATCCTCTTATTATGATTGTAAGATGTCAGCTAAAAGAAAACTATTAACGAGAGTAGTTATAGTTTACTTTTTATATATTAGGTGAAGGGGATTAAAAGTACACTTATGATGAGCACTGCGTAATGATGTATAAAATTGTTAAATCACTATAGTGTGCACCTAAAACTAATATAACACTGGATGTTAGCTATACTGGGATTAAAATTAAAAACTTAGTAAAAAAAGAAAAATAACAAAATAAGAAGAAAACAAAAAAATAAAAAATAAAGATTAGGTATATATCACACTTAGAATGGAGTTCAGTTTAATAATGTATTACAGAATAATTTTATAGCAACTTGATTAAGGCATTGAGTTGGACTTATTTGACAATATTAATTGATCAGAAACTAGGTTACCTAAGTGTTTCAGTGTTTTTTCCATGAGTGTCAGTGCATGCATATATGTTTTCCTTTTTCAGAGAACATTTGAAACATTTTTTTTTCTTGAGGAATCTAAAAAAATTCATTTTGATATGAATAGACTAGAGATAATCATTCCTAATAAACTGATTCTAGCTTTGTTCACTAGTAGAAACAGAGATGTATTGAAAATAAAACCATATCAAAGTGGGACAAGCTCTTTTAACACTATTTTGACACTTATCATGGTACAAAAGTGATTCACTTGCTGATTATTTTTCAAACTGAAATGAACATTGTTGGATCATTTGATATGACCCAGGATACTCATCAAGTCATGTAGTGATTTTAATTTAACTTCTAAGGTTTATTATTAATAATTAAATAGAGTAATCCAGAAACTATTTTGTGTGTATTGTAAGTTTAAGAAAACTAAAAAATATATCAGTGTTGTCGGAGGTAAGCCTGTGAGGAGAGCAGATATGCCATCCCAAATTGTGCCATTGTGGCATTGATTATAAAGAATTAAAATTACTTAAGAAATAGCTGGTGAGAGGACACTCTTGTAAGCAGAAAGAGTTAGGGGTCCCGGAAAAACAAAGACAAGACAGAGCTATCTTTGACATAAGAAAAGTCATTTTAGGTCCCTAACCATTTTGTGATCTTTGCCTGATGGGCACTACTTGCCCAAGCACATTTCTTGCAGAACTTCCTAGCAGGTGTTGGAATTACAAAAGAATGCAAAAATATTAGTAAAGATTTTAAGGAAACAAAGAGAATGCAAAAACTAACAGTCTCTACTAGACCAGGAGGTAGTCTAACCCTATCAGAGACAATAAATCAATGGTAAAATTCCCAGGGCTGTTTCAAAAATTAAGATTGGCCTTATGCACATTTTTGAGTCATTTTTGTAAAATTAAACTCCTCTGAGCGCTCAAACCCTGGACTAACCGGATCCAGAGAACTGTTGATGCTTACCTTTGCTGGCCCCTGTGACTTCAATCAACCAGGACCTGGATTCTGTTGACCTAGGATGACTTTGGCCCCAGTTCTACAATGAACTTTCCTTTACCAAGCGCCTCCATGGATATGCATGCACACTCAGCTTAAAACTTCCCCAATTTGGGGACGCCTGGGCGGCTCAGTCGCTAAGCGTCTGCTTTCAGCTCAGGTCATGATCCTGGAGTCCTGGGATCGAGCCCTGCATCGGGCTCCCTGCTTAGCAGGGAGCCTGTTTCTCCCTCTCCCACTTCCCCTGCTTGTGTTCCCTCTCTTGTTGTCTCTCTCTCTGTCAAATAAACAAAATCTTTTTAAAAAAACAAAAACCTTCCCCAGTTTTGTTGTTTGGGGTGGGGGGGGCACTGCTTTGGGAAATATCCCTGGTGTTTCCTCTACTTGTTGCAAATAAAACACTTCCTTTTCCTACTCTGGCTTGGTTGTGCCTTTTGGCTCCACACCCACCAAGAGGTGAATCCAGTTTCAAGTAATACTCTGACCCTCCTTTTTCCCCTTGAAAGCAGGAAATACAACTCCCATGTAAAAGGTACTCTCCATGAACAGGAGGATACAAGGCATCCTTATCACCAAAGAGAGAGTTTAGGGCCAAGAAGTCTATTAAAAAAACCTTGTTACTTATTCACTAATTTACTACCCCAAGCCCCAACCCCTTTGTCTTGTCAATTCTTCACAAACTTACTGTTTCTTTATCTAAAAGGTATAAAAGCTTCCTGCTTTGGTTACTTCTTTGAGATTCATTTTTTATGGGGTTATCACATGTATGAAATTAAATTTGTTTTTCTCCTGTTAATCTGTTTTATGATTAGACCAGCCCAAGAACCTAGAAGGGAAGAAGGGAAAAGTTTTCTGCCCCTAGAGGTGTCACAGCAGAGGAAAAGGAGATAGAAATACAAAATGGGAAGGCAAAAACTCTATAATGATACAAAATACTCTAGTAGAATGTTAAATAAAATATAACAATCAAATAACAATGATGTATCATGACCAAGTGGATTCTATCCTATGAATAGAAGATTGATGTAACATTTAAAAAGAATTCAATGAAATTCACCTATTGATACAACAGATTCAAAGGAAAAAAAAACATAATAATCTTTTAGTTGGACTGGCCAACTGAAGTGTGGGCTAAATTCAGCTTACCAGTTTCTTTTGTAAATAAACTTACCCACAGCACATTCATTTATTATTGTCTATGCTGCTTTTGTAATAGAATTGTTGAGTTGTCACAAAGAGACTGTACAACCTAGAAATATTAAAATATTTTCTATCTGATCTTTTACAGAAAAATTTTGCTGACTCCTGACCAAAAAATACATTTGGAAAAATTGTTTGGCAAAAGTTAATGGCCATCAATAATAAAAATGAAACTAAGCAAACCAGGTATAATAAGAGTTGTTGAAAGATAAACTGAGTCATATTAAAAGTTTTAAGTTTATCTAAGTAAAAATTGATTCCAACTGGGCAACACCAAACTGGAAGAGATTAGGAGCCCTCCCACCCACAAGAGCAAGGAAAGACTTTTATAGAGAAGATGTGGAAGCAAAGCAAGGAAATTATTTGATTGGCTCTATAATCAGTTGTCTTATTTCTGAAAGTCTAGTTGGCTGTTTGTGACTGGTTGCCCTTCAGTTTTGGAAATCTTAACATTGAGGCATTTCAGGCTTAGGTTTTGGTTTCCTTAAGTAGACTACTAAAGCTCTAGAGCCACCTCAATCTAATGGCTTCCTTGTTTAATTAACTTAACAAAAGGATCTTTATTAACTTGATAAACAGCAATTATGAAAAACTACAGTTAGCAACATACTTAATGATCGATGACTTAATGCCTTCTTCCTAAAATTGGGAAAAATGCAATGATGTTTTCACTTATGACCTTCATTCAACAGTGTACTGGAGGTCTTAATAAGTGTAATAGTGCAAAAAAGAGACATCAAGGATTACAGATTAGAAAGAAAAAAGTATAAGTCATTAGTTGCAGATGAAATGATCATCAATATAGAGAATTCTAAGAAAGCTACAAAATAGCTATTAGCAGTGACAATGAATTTAGTCAGAACAGAATATAAAATCAATATAAAAATCAATTTGTTCTCAGATGTCAGTGAAAATCGCATGGTATTAACTTTGAAAATGCTCCTCCATAAAAGTAACAGCAAGACCAAAAAAAGTGGCCAAAATTGTCAGAATCAACATTTTCAGAATCTGAAAATTAACCCCAGATTTTTGAGCATTTATTCAAGAAAAACAGCTGAATCTTGGTGAGAACCGCAAGCTCCATGGCTTTTTAACTTGATCGATTTCCATCCCCCACTTCCAGATTTGAAAACCAAGAGCCCAGAGAAGGGTAGCAGAATATGCCATCCCGAAACATTCCTCTTTGGCATAAGGATTATTTTGAGTTAATTACTTTGAGAAACTGCAGACAGAAGAGACACTCTAAAAACAGAGTCGACTTTGCCCTATTTTAAGTGAAATCTGCATTTGTAAATTTCCGTTTGAAAAGGGGCCTATAGGAAGGGAGCTATTTTGCCTGAGACTCATCTGCTTAACAGCAACCTGTATTTCCTCCTCTCACTTTCCCAAGGATTGCCTTCCCTCCACCCCCAAGTCCCAGACCCCTATTCCTTTTCTTAGGATGGTATATGAACCTCAATCTTCTGGCCACATTTTGAGCTTCATATTTTTATGAGGCTCCCATGTATATGTAAGTAATTGAAGTAATTTTTCTTCTCCTGTTAATCTGTGTTAAATCAATTTAATTCTTAGAGCAGCCACAGAACCTAGAAGAGTAGAAGAGAAAAATTTTCTTCCCCTATAGTTCCATGTTAACACCAGCAGCCTGGCAGCCTGGCAGTGAGAACTAGTCACCTGACAGTCACCCCAGAGGACAGGATGTATCTGGCACTCCTTCTCAAAGCCTCATTCTCAAATGTCAGTAATCATTTGACCCATCAGATGGTTCCCTGGAAGACTTCATGTGCAAAGCTGTCTTTACTTCACCTGACTAGACATTTGCTCAGTGTAAAAAGACTTTTCCCAGTTTTTTTTTTTTTAATTTTTTTCCTAAAAACAATTACTATATTTAAGTACAATTAACTCCAAGAATATTTTTCATGACATCATCTAAAGTAGGAGAACATTCTAATCAATATAAGTGTAATCAATAGAGAACTAGATGTATAATATGTGATATATATACAAATGGGGACTTCCAAAGATATAGAGTAAAATGCCACAATTAAGTTTTAAAATATACTTACGTTAAAAAATGTGGATTGCATGATGTTCTTAGAGATCATTGTTATTGGGGAATGTATTTGACATTATAATATTTTATATTTTGAAAACCAAACTACTATTTTTGTAATGTAAACCAATGAAATTAGAGTTTAACAAAATCTTCCTGGGTTATGGGATCCCATAGTAGGAAATGTGCAAATGGGTCAGCAGGAAGAAAGCAATTTTGTATGAAATGGGAATCATTAGCATATCTAGAGGGTTTTGATGTCTAGATTTATCAGAAGTGAGCATGAATTTAAAAGGAATAAGAACAATTTTATAGAATAACTGGATATTATATTTTCTAAAGATTAGAATGAAAATCTCTATTTAATAAGATTTCTGGGTCCTGGCATTTATTTAGGCCATTTAGTTGTATTCAATACAATACCATTTTAATTGAATGAAAAAAAAAAAAGGAGCATCTATTAAAGTTTGCTGTAACTGGATTTAAATAAACATCTTGAAAGAAGAGCTTACTTAAGAGTCTACATTGCAATGGATAAAGCATGATATTGCATGGGGATTTAGGGATTATGAAGATAAAATGCAAAACCCAGTTTTGAACTTTTATTATTGCAAAAGAAAATGAAGAAGAGGGGAAAATGAGGACATGGTGAAATAAAGCCTCAACCTCTTACACAGTCATGTTTGTATGTTGGAAAATTTGACACATTTTTGTTAATTGACAGATTAACCCCTGGGTCCCAGGCCTAGGCAACCAGTAAAATACCCTGTGTCTCTAAAGATTTGCTTACTCTGGATATTTTATATAAATGGAATCATATGCTATGTGTTATTTTGTAACTAGCTTCTTTCACTTAGGATGATTTCAGAGTTCACCCATGTGGTAGCATGTATCAGAACATCATTTATTTTTATTGCCAAATAGCATTTTATTGTATAGACATGCCATATTTTGTTTATCCATCATCAGTTGATAGACATTTTGGTTGTTTCTATGTTTTTAACTATTAGAAATAATGCGACTATGAATATTTTATGTGAGTTTTTACAAAGACTTATGTTTTCATTTCTTTCTTGGTACATACCTACAAGTTAAATTGCTGAGTCTGGATAGCTTATTGTTGAGCCCGTGCTTGGTCAGAGGTTGTGCATAAGCCCTTGTGGCAGTGATACTTCAGATGAGTTGGGGTAAGGGTGATTGAACACCCTGGGCTAGAGCTTACCGCAAGCCAGCACATCTGGGGTGGAGCTTCTATCCTATAATTAGGGCCGTGCTGGGGAATGGAGTTTTAGTATTTTTGGCTGTACCAAACCAGAGCAGAACTTGTGCAACACAGGGCCAAAAGGAATGAAAAATGCTGGTGACCCAACATCCTAGAGGTGAGGGAGACCAAGTATTTTGGGCCACAGAGTTTCTGTAACACAGAACTTGGAGTTAAGGGAGTGTGTATGGCTCAAATGCCAGAGACAGTCTCAGTTCTTATAGATACTTACTAGTTTTAATTGAATAAAAATATATCCATTAGCTGTATGGTTTTAGGATAATTTTCAAAGACAGTAATTATTTCTTTCATAATTCTCACCAATTACATGGTTGTTTTGCCAAGAAGAGGGTTCACTAGGCTCTTCCCTCAATTATTCAGGAAGCCCCAACTCTCTAGTGGCATGTTATTCTAATAAAATGCATTCTACAATTCACATTCTTTCTATTTACCTATCATCTTACATTCTTTTGAGCGATTTAAATGTGGAGAGGAGAGTCATAATTTTGAAAATAGTCCATTTTTCTCTGCTAAGGGACACCTCGTTTCTATTTTTGAGGTGGTGTCCTATGTATCTCCAGTGGGCACGATTCACCTAGTGATCAGTTTGCCCTGCCGTGGGTGACCCGTGGCATCTGCAGGTGCAGAAGCTGGAGACGGGGCTTCCTTTGGGCCTGGCTGTGGGCCTGCGGCTCATGTTCATTTTGCTGCTGTGGTGCTGCCTGGTACTGAACCATACACGCAGCTTGTAGCACTTCACCAACCAAGGTTGCATAATGTGTCAGGGCATCCGGTCTACGTGTGCCTGGCACTCAGTGCAGATGCCTAAGAAGCAGGTGCTTCTTTCAGCTGGTTCTGTGCTGACACAAACTGGAGCTTCAGGTGCCACTGCAGCTGTTGGAGGGCCAAGAGCAAATGGGCCTGGGCCTTATTATTGTCCTAAGCTCAACATCAACCCTTAGACTATCTGCCACATCAAATTGGCACGTGGTCTGCCACTGGCCACTTGGGGCCACATACAGTCTAGCCATCCTGCTCCGCAAGACAGGTGTCATTGACAAGCTGAGTTTTCAGTCTGATTTGAAAGTGTGACTCCACACCAACCCCTCGCCCCAGCTTCAGAAAGTGTTTCTCCCTGCCCTTCCAACCTCCCACCCCCAGCTCACTCCAGCTTTCCTCCCAATGAAGCTGCTCTTCTCTGTTGTTTAAAAAGAAAGAAACAAACAAAAATCTAACAACCATGGTCAGTAAGCCCGACAAGATGACTTTTGTGTGAAAATAAATAATTTATTTTGAAGATTTTTTTTATTTATTTGACAGAGAGAGATGGCGAGAGCTGGAACACAAGCAGGGGAAGAGGGAGAGGGAGAAGCAGGCTTCCCGCTGAGCAGGGAGCCCGATGCTGGGCTCGATCCCAGGACCCTGGGATCATGACCTGAGCTGAAGGCATTTGCTTAGTGCCTGAGCCACCCAGGCACCCCGAAAATAAATACTTTTTAAATGTAGAGTGGATTTTTAGAATTATATGTTGTCTTGAGGCAAGTGAAGAGTGGTTCAAATTCAAACTCCACAAAATTATCATATTTCAAACTCTGGATGACTATGATAATGTGGGTTTCTTTTTAATCAAGTATATGTATGAAATTCATTACTCAAAAAATGCATATATATTTTATTATTCATTTTTGTGCATTTTATACATAATATTTATATCATGTTAATATAATGTCTTTTAGTGAGGATTTGTCCAATTTTTTTATGATTAGATACACTGGAGTTATATGTTTTGGGAGAAAGAACTACAGAAATTAAGTACCATTATCGTTACATTATATCAAGGCTACATCCAATCATCAGGAGTTATTCCTTCTGATGATGACCATGATCACATGGCTGAAGAAGTATTTGTCTAATTTAATTATAGATATAATTATCTATACCAATTATTTGGAATTCTTCTGCACAGATTTGTCTCCTTTTCCCCATTTACTTATTCTATCATTTATTTGAATCAAATGGAGGAATGGCGATAATGGGCAGAATTGGAAGACTCAAAATTGTTTTTTTAGGGGCTTTTTAGGGCAGTGAAAATAGTCTGTATCATGTTATAACGATAGATATATGTCATTATATTTTGTCCAAACCCATAGAATGTACAACACTAAGAATGAACCCAAAGGTAAACTAAGGATTTTTGGTGATAATGACGTATCAATGTAGGCTTATCAATTTTTATTGTTATGTTAATCACCATACATTAGTTTTAGATGTAGTCTTCCATGATTCATTGCTTGTGCATAACACCCAGTGCTCCATGCAGAATGTGCCCTCAGTTTGTTTTTCAGAGTCCATAGCCTCTCATGATTCGTCTCCTCCTCCGATTACCCCCTTCATTCTTCCCTTCCTGCTATCTTCTTTTTTTTCTTAACATATATTGCATTATTGGTTTCAGAGGTACAGATCTGTGATTCAACAGTCTTGCACAATTCACAGCTCTCACCATAGCACATACCCTCCCCAGTGTCTATCACCCAGCCACCCCATCCCTCCCACCCCACCCCCCACTCCAGCAACAGTTTGTTTCCTGAGATTAAGAATTCCTCATATCAGTGAGGTCATATGATACGTGTCTTTCTCTGATTGACTTACTTCGCTCATCATAACACCCTCCAGTTCCATCCATGTCATTGCAAATGGCAAT
>NC_138372.1:99914667-99919878 GCF_054177405.1 Leptonychotes weddellii | reverse complement strand
GTGTGTATTTTCCTTTTTATTTCTTTTCATCTATCATGGAACATGCAATTAGTATTTTATCTACGAACTCATTATAAAACCTCAAACCTCACAAATTTTCTCTTCTTTTGTCTTCTGGAAGTTTTGTATTTTACATTTTGCATTAAGGCCTATGATCCATTTTGAGTTAACTTTTCCCAAGGATGTAAGCTCTGTGTCTCAGTTCATTTTGGAGGGGGGATTATATAAACATCCATTGAATGGCCTTTGTTTCTTTTTCTGAGATCAGTTGAATTTATTTGTTTGGGTTTCTTTCTGGTTGTCTTTTCTCTTTGATCTGTGTCTGTTCTCTCCCTGTCTTGATGACTGTCTTGATAACTATAGCTTTATGATAAGTATGGAAATCAGGTTGTATTAGTCCTTCAACTTTGTTTTCCTTTAGTTTTGTATTGGCTATTCTAAGTTTTTACCTTTCCATAAATTTGGAATCAGTTTATTCATATCTAAAAAACATCTTGTAGAGACTTTTGTATTGCATTGAGTCTATAGATCAAGTGCTTAAGAAAATTTGACATTTAATAATTTTGAGTCTTCCAGTCCATGAACACTCTATTGGTTTAGATCAACTTCAACTTCTTTCCTCAGAGTTTTATACTTTTCTACATGTATATCATGTACATATTTTGTTAGATTTAACCATAAGTTTTGTTAGTGTGCTATTGTAAGTGGTATGTTTTTAAACTTCAAAATCCAATTGTTCATTGCTAGGATACAGGAAAGCAGTTAAGTTTTGCATATAAACCTTATATCCTGCTTGCTATATTTGCCTATTAGTTCCAACAGTTGTTTGTTAATACTTTGAGATTTTCTATATAGACCAAAATGTTGTCAGCTTATAAGGACTGATTCATATCTTCCTTTTCAATTTGAATACAATTGATTTACTTTTCTTGTGTATTGTCCTAGTGAAGGCTTTTGGCATAATGTTGAATAAGAAAGTTCATTCTTAACTCCCAATATTGCTCCCAGTTTCAAACCATTAGGTGAGATGTTAGCTCTAGGATATTTCCAAGTTGAGAAAAATCCAAACTATATTCACCCATTTGAAGTGTACAGTTCAATAGCTTTTAGTATTTGCACAGAATTTGCAGCTATCATCACAGCAATTTTAGGACCTTTCCATCATCTCTTCAAGAAAACTTATACCCTTTAGTAATTACCTCTCATGCTCCTTTGGCCCCAGGCCTAAGAAACCAGTAATCTATTTTCTTTTTTCATATATTTACCAAATATCAACATTTCATACATTGGAATCATATGTGGTATTTTGTGACTTGCTTGTTCACTTAACATTATGTTTTAAAGTTCATACATGTAGCATCATATATACATAATTTATTCATTTTGGGGGCCAAATAGTGTTCCATTGCATTGATATACCACATTTTGCTTATTGATTCATCAATTGGTGGACATTTGGAGTTATTTTCCACATATTAGCCATTATAATGCTGTGATGAACATTTGTGTACAAGTTCTCGTTGGAGATATATTTTTATTTTTATTGGGTATATCCCTAAAGTCAAATTTCCAGGGAAAATTGTAATTATTTTTAATTTTCTGGAAAACTTTCTGAAAAACTTTCTGGAAAACAGTTTTCTGGAAAACTGTTTTTTTAAGTGATTGCGCTCTTTTAGATTACCACCAGCACTTTATGAGGTTTCCAATTTCACCACATTCTCATCAATAGTTGTCTAATTTTTATGATTACATCCACCCTACTGGGTATGAAGAGGCATCTTATTGTGATATCGATTTGCATTTCTCTAAGCAATGATGTTGCACATCTTTTCATGTGCTTATTGGCCATATGCATATCTTCTTTAGAGAAATGTCTATTCAAATCATCTATCTATTTTTAATTTTTTTGTTTGATTTTTTATTATTGGGTTGTAAGAATTACTCTGGACACACATCATTTATCAAATATATGATTTGCAAATATTTTTTCCCTTTTTTCGATAGTATATTTTTAAGCACAACAGTTTTTCACTTTCTTGATAGTATATTTTTAAGCACAACAGTTTTTAATTTTGATGAAGTTAAATTATCCAATTTTTTAGTGTGGATTGTGCTTTTGGTGTCACATTTAAGACTCTGTTGACAAACACAAGGTCATGAAGATTTAGCCATAAGATTTTTATAGTTTTGGCTCTTATATTTCCACCTCTATATCTACAATTATGTTTTTGTTTTAAAGTCTATTTTGTCTAATATTGGTATAGCCACTCCAGCTTTCTTATAGTTGTTATTTGCATAATATATATATTTTTTTTTCCATCCTTTAAGTTGGATCTTGTTTTGTTTTGTTTTGTTTTTTCAGTCTGACACTCTCTGGCTTTATTGGATTCTTTAACCCATTTATATTTAACATTATTAATGTAGATAGATATACCTGCCATTTATCCTTTTGTTTTCTATATATGCCATCTCTTATTTTTTCTTTCTCTCTCTTTTATAGCTCTCTTTTGCATTAAGTGAAAATTAATGTAACATTTTCTAATTTCTTAAATTTTTTTTCACTATATTGTACTGAGTTTTCTTTTCTTTAGTGGCTGTTCTAGGGCTTGCCATATACACTTTAACTTAGCAAAATTTATTTCATTTTTTACTATATGTTAAGCTTATTACAATGAGATTCAGAAATGTTATTCCTATATAGCTCAACTTCTCTTTCCTTACTTTGGGAAGAGATAATATGTATTATTATTATATATGTTAAATCCTACATATGTCATAAGCTCAACAATACATTGTTATAATTATTACTTTATATAATCTTATGTTTTTTAGGAAGCTGAGAGAAGAAAGGGTAGCAAGTATATATTTAATAGCTTTTGTTATATTAGCCTTCTTAATTTTATTCCTGTTTCTATTCATTCTTTCTGTGGCTTCAAGTTACTATTGGAACCATTTCCTTAGTCCTAGTCCTAGTCCCAGCACCTAGTCCCTGGTGCTGTTATTGGCAAATACTTTACATTTTTATATGTTATAGGCTTAACAGTATAATTACATACATATTGTTTTATGTAATTGCTTTTAAAATCACTTAAGAGAACAAAAGCAAGGAAATATGAACTCATACTATCCTTTAAAATTACAAAATTACCTTCACTGGTGCTCTTTTTCTTCATGTAGTGTCCAGTTACTGTCTGGGTTATTTGCTTTCAGCCTGAAGAACTCCCTTAGTATTTCTTGAAAGCTGGTTCTTCTTGCAACAATTTTTTTTTTATTTTTATTATTTGGGAATGTCTTCATTTTACTTTTATTTTTAAGATATAGCTTGCTGAATATAGGATTTGCCATGGACTTAATTGTGTCCCCTCAACATGTAAATGTTAAAGCCCTAACTTCCAATGTGACTATTTCTGGAGATTAAGTCTTTAAGAGGTAATTAAGGTTAAATTAGGTCATAAAGTGGGACCCTAATTCCATAGGACTTCTGACCTTGTAAGAAGAGGAAGAATTCTCCCTTGTGTTTTTTTTTTTTTTCTTTTCTTTTCATACATGCAGTGAGGAAAATATATGTGAAAACCTATTGAGAAGGGGACCATCTACAAGCCATAAAGTGAACCTGCCCCAGAAACTGAATCTGCCAGAACTTGATCTGGCACTTCTGGTCTCTAGAACTGTGAGAAAGTCAATCTCTGTTGTTTAAGCCACTCAGTCTGCTGTAAATTGTTATGGAAGCCCTAAAAGACTGATAACAGACTTCTTGGCTCCAGGTTTTTGTTTTTTGTTTTTTTTTTCTTTTCTTTTTTTCCTTTGAGCACTTTGAATATGTCATCCCACTGCTTTCTCCATCCATTATTTATAATAAGCCATAACTCTTAGTGTTTTCTTTTTTTAAGATTTTATTTATTTATTTATTTATTTGAGACAGAGAGAACGAGAGAGAGAGCACATGAGAGGGGGGAGGGTCAGAGGGAGAAGCAGGTTCCCTGCTGAGCAGAGAGCCTGATGCGGGACTCGATCCAGGGACTCCAGGATCATGACCTGAGCCGAAGGCAGTCACTTAACCAACTGAGCCACCCAGGCGCCCCAGACTCTTAGTGTTTTTGAAGCTTCCTTCTAAGTGATGACTTATTTTTCTTTTTGCTGCTTTTAAGATATTCTCTGTGTCATTGGATTTCATTATTTTTATTACGATAGAAGTTTGGGATCTTTTTGTCTTTCTCTTAGTTGGAGGTTTTCAAGCTTCTTCAATGTGTAGATTAAAGTTTTTCTTCAAATCTGGGAACTTTTTAGCCATTATTTCTTTGAGTGTTTCCTCAGCTCCTTTCTCTTGCCTCTTTTCTGGCACTCCCATTCATGTATGTTGCTATGTTGGTATGATTCATGGGGCCCCACATTTTGCTGAGATTGCTTATTTTTATTCCTTCTTGTTTTTTATCTCTTCAGATTTCATAATTTCTGTCAATCTATCTTCAAGTTTGCTAATGTTTACTTCGGCCAGTTTAAATCTACTATTGAGTCCCTTAGTGAATTTTAATTTCAGTTAGTGTAGATTTTCCATTTGGAGATATGTATGTCTATATGTTCTATCTCTCTATTGATATTCTCTATTTGCTGAGCCATTATCCTCACACTTTCCTTTCTTTTTTTAGGCATGCTTTCTTTTAGTTCTTTGAACATATTTATAATGGCTATTCTGAAGTGTTTGTCTATTTCTAGTAGATCTCATGGGCAGTTTCTGTTGCCTTCTTTTCCCCTCATGGATGTGTTACACTTCCCCATTTTTATGCATGTCTCATAATATTTTGTAAGGGATTGGACTTTTTTATATAATATATTGTAGCAACTCTGAGTACTGTTCTCTACCCCACCCCTCCCCCCCAAGGCTTGTTATTGTTCATTGTTTACTTGTTCAGTCACTTGATTGCTTGCTTTAATAAAGTCTGATTCGGGACGCCTGGGTGGCTCAGTTGGTTAAACGGCTGCCTTCAGCTCAGGTCATAATCCCAGGGTCCTGGGATACAGTCCCATGTCAGGCTCCCTGCTCAGCGGGGAGTTTGCTTCTCCCTCTCCCTTCCCCTGCTCGTGCTCTCTTTCTGTTTCACATGCTTTCTCTCTCTCTCTCAAATAAACAAATAACATCTTAAAAAATTAAAAAGCACATTTAATATTAAAAATAAATGAATAAATAAATAAATAAGTAAATAAGTCTGATTC
>NC_138372.1:99896083-99914167 GCF_054177405.1 Leptonychotes weddellii | reverse complement strand
GCCCCCAAGTCTGATTCTTCTTTACTGTGTGAAGTCTCTGATGTTGTTACTTGGAAGTTGCAGCCTTGGGAATGCACAGTTAACTTGAGATGATAGTGTTATTTGTAGGGTTTTCTTTGCCTCTCTATTTTCCTCAACACACCCAACTATTAAGCTCCTTTCATTTTGCAGGATTATTACTCTATTATTTTCAATAATGCCCTGGGATATTTTGTTTCACAAAATGAACAAACTAAATTGGGCTCAATTTTTGAGGCCAGTGTTTAAGATTTGTTCTGACCTCAGGAGGGCTCTCCTTCCACTTCTTTTTCTCTGATTCTCTGTGGTAAACTAGCTCGTTTTGGGGTTACCTTATATCTCTAGTTATCTACTAGTTTCTTCCTAAATTGCTTTTCACTACAATCTCTAATAATGTTTGATATCATCTTAAGCTTGAACTTACAAATATTCTGTTGCAAATGAAATTGGTTCTTTTGGAAAAATCTTTGGCCTGCCTCCGCCTGGGCAAAATCTTTGAGCCATGGCTCTAGAACTGGCAGCAGGGACAGTGGCAGGCTTCTCTCTGATTGAAACCCATGCCGTTGAGCTAAGTACTCAGCAGAGTGTGTGCTTGGGGATCTGCAAACCTTTACAAGTTAAGTTGTGCTAGGGTTATCGGGGCCTTTCTCAACATGTTACAGCCAAAGTGGAGCCTGCATCCAATGAGTGGGAGGTAGGCAGAAAAGGGAGCCCTTACCTCTCAGCTCCACTCACCTGGAATTTAGCCTCTGCAACAAATTACCAGGGCAGAATGAGAATTGTTTTTGTCATGTGCCTCCTGGGAAGATATTGTAGCCTTCTGACCCAGAGATCAGAGAAGAAGGAGCCCTGTGTTCTTAGCTATGTTCATCTGCAGTGGAGTTTCTGTCATGTTGGGCTGGAAGCTGTCAGGGATCATATCATGATTTAGATGCCATAGACTCTCCCTTCTTCTACTGAGCTTTAGGAAATTTTCTTGAATAAATGTCTCTTCATTTGTTGTATGATCTTAGAACCACTTCTACAGATTCTAAGTGGTTGTTTTCTAAAATACTTCTCGGGGTGCCTTGGTGGTTCAGTCATTAAGCGTCTGCCTTCGGCTTAGGTCATGATCCCAGGGTCCTGGGATCCAGCCCTGTATCCTGCTCCCTCCTCTACAGGAAGCCTGTTTCTCCCTCTCCCACTCCCCCTGCTTGTGTTCCCTCTCTCACTGTGTCTCTGTCAAATAAATAAATAAAATCTTAAAAAAAAAACACTTCTCAACAGTATCCCTGGGAGTATGTCTGCAGAATATCTCATGTTGCCATGCAGGAAGTATAGATCCTGAATTTGGGAGTTTTTCTTTTCTCTTTTTCCTTTTCTTTGCCAATCAATATAATCCAATAGTTTTCTTCTTTTAGTTTTGACATAGTTGATCCTATTGGTTAAGTTTTGAATGTTGAGCCAGCCTTAAATATCTTAAATAAATCCACTTATTCATTCTTTGTTGACACTGTATACATCGTATAAGTCTTTTTTACATATTGTTGAATTCAATTTGATAATATTTTGTGTAGAATTTTTGCACCTATGTTCATAACAGGTATTGGTCTGTTATTCTTCTTATTGTAATGGCTTTATACGGTTTTGGTAATGCATGCCTCATAAAATACATTAGAAAGTAACCCTCTGCTTCCTCCCCACTCCTCGGGAAGGATCACATAGAATTTGGCATTATTTCTTCTTTAAATACTTGGTAAAATTCACCAGTGAAACTTAGGCTGTGCTGCTTTCTTTTGGGGAGATCATTAATATTGATCCAATTACTCTAATTGATATAGGCCTATTCAAATTATTGATCTTTGTGTATATTTTCATAGTTTTGTCTTATAGGGATTAATAAAGTTCATCTAAGTTATCAAATTTGTGGGAATAGACATTCATATTATTTTTCTTTTATTGTCTATGAGGCCATAGTGATGAACCTTCTTTCTAACATTGGTAATATGTCTCCCCCCCCCTCCGGATAGCCTAAGTGCTTATCAATTTTATTGATCTTTCCAAAGAAGCAGCCTTTAGTTTTGTTGCTTTTGATTCCCTGTTTTCAATTTATTTGTTTTTGGGATCTTTTTTATTATTATTATATTTTCCTTCTACTGTTTTATACTTAAAATCTTCTTCTTTCTCTAGTTTCCTAAGGTGGAAGCCCAAGTTACTGGTTTTAGATCTTTCTTTTTTTCTTATACATGCTCTTATTGCTATAAATTTCTCTCTAAGTACTGTTTTTGCTGCATCCCACAGATTTTGATAAGCTGTTTTTTCCACTTTCATTTGGGTATATTTTTAAATTTCCCCTCAAACCTCCTTTTGATGCATATATTATTTAGAATTGTATTTACTAGCTGTCTTTTTCACTGATTTCTAGTTTATTTAATTGCATTACTATGTGAAGTCATACCTCGTATGATTTCCAGTGTTTGTGATTTGCTAGGGTTTTTTGGGAGCCAAGAATGTGAATGTTACATGTGAGTATGAAAAGAATGTGTATTCTATTGTCGGGAAGTATTCTACCCACGTCAATTAGATCAATTTGATTGATAATATTCTTAAATCAACTATACTTTAGTGATTTTTTTGCCTGCTTGATCTATCAGGCTTTAAACACTTCCCTCTTCCCTTCTGGGCAACCTGATAAGAAAGCCTGATGCTTTCTCATTTGTCATCTTGGGAGATTAAACCACACAAGCTCCTGACCATGTGTAGGACCCTCCCACCCTGACACACCCCCTAAAGTCAATGAAAATTCCAAGTCAGCCTCCTTTCCTTCCTCTTGCAAGCAATTTTTGAAATCTGCTTGGGAGACTCTTCCCAAATAGCCCCATATGTAAGTAATAAATCTTTCCACTAGCTGATTAGAAGCCACTAAGCATTGTATGTGGCATGGCTCCACTTCTTTCTGGCAAACTTGTGCTTGAGTTTTGCTGCACTGAGCTACATTTGTTGAGTTTTATAGAAACTTTGTTATATATTTATCTGACCTAAGTCAGAATTTTCAATATTTGGTTTTGGAAGGAGAGTCATACATGCTTGGGGCCCTCTCTAGTGGCCCTGGGTTATGCATCTCAACATGGAAATATCTGTGTATTTAGAATAAAACTGATTGACAATAGGTTTAGGGGAAAGAGTCTCACCTGTTACCAATTCATTGTGTGTCTCAGCCACATTTTGACCTCTGTTCTGTAAAGTGCTCCAAGTCTTGTACTCTATGCAAGATGTGGGCATATCAGTTGGTCACTCATGAAACAGCACCACTAATGAATTTTAAAAAAGAGAAAGAAAGAAAATGTAGTCATTAGCTGGAATGCTGAAGTCTATACATCTAAGAGCACAGGGCTCACTAGGACTCATAAATATACTTCTGCTGCTGCTGCTGTCTATGCTTCTGTTACAACAAAGATCTTGATCCTCAAGATTATAGAGAAAAGCACTCATGCCACCCCTGTGGCACACTGAAGTAATTAATTCAAAACCAACATAAGCCCAGCTTCAATCCCATGACTGCAACCATTGCCATGGGGAGGCTACAAACCCTGGAGATGCTAATTTGAGGCTCTCTGGAGGAACAAGCTCAAGCATATGAGCAAGGGAGAGAGAAATTTGTCTGAAATATATCCAACAACAACAACAATTTAAAACAGAAAAGAAGGATAAAATAAAAATAGAAACGTGGGTATAGAAAACTGAAACAGAGGTCCACAATTTGACCCAATCCAAAATTTACTAAATTATTTTACATAACAAAAGATAAAATTTACTAATGTCATTTATATAACAAAAGATAAAAGGCTACTGATTGACTTTTGTGTCTCAACAACTTTGTGTTGTTGTTTTTTTTTTCTTTTTAAATATAGAATGCTTCACAAATTTGCTTTCATCCTTGCACAGGGGCCATGCTAATCTCTGTATCTATCCAATTTTAGTATGTGCTGCCAAAGCGAGCACTCAACAACTTTGGATCTGAATTAACCTTAATATCTGTCAAAATGTACCCACTGGCAACTCTTCATGGTTTTAATCTTCACAGCGTGAGGGTCAAATTAGAGATATACCTGGGGATTCTAAATATTAAGCAAGGTACTTCTTATACTCTTAAAAGACTTACAAAATATAAAATAGAGTACAAATAGATGTGCCTCTGCTTGACCATCAGAACTATTATGTTGCCTAAATTCTGTACTACTGTAGAACCCAGTACACTGAAATACCTCAGAGTAGGCTTTACTGTTATGCAATGAGTAGTAAGTTAAAATTAAATTGGTCTTTGGAATTTTCAAGTCATCTTGATAAAATAGGACCTCAGAGATCTTCCCCCAGTTAATATGTTATGGCCCAGTGTAAATTAAAATAGATTTCAAGCATTAAAACCCACTATTCAAGACTTTCTTTTTTTAAAGCTAATTATCTTCACTGCCTCTTCATTCAGTCCAATTTGGCCTGTTCTTAAACTTAGAAAGAAAAAGTGGCTCCTCATAGTAGACTATTGCAATAATGCTGTGGCTCACACTGAAGCCCCTATATACAATATCATTGAAATTACTGACTCTATCTAATCAGCAACTGATAAAATTTCTGTTATAGATTTGGCTAATGTGTTCTGCTCAGTGTTCTTTCAACAGCCCCTCAGCTGAAGTTTTCTTTCAACTCTTTGTGCCCATGGGGTACCTCAAAGCCTTGACACCACACAATCTTTGCAAGCAAGAGCTTAACTTCACTCAACTTTGTCCAAGAGCACAGGCATGACATCACACTCATTATATCCTCTTTCAGGGAGATTCATTTGATACACTCATTCAGGACATAGAATCACTCACAGAGGAACTCACAAAAAACATGGATATATATTAGGCTTTACAAACTTTGTTAAATCTGTAGACATTATTTGGTAAATCAAGGATTATGCCATATTTGCCAGCATTGAGAAATAGCCGTTGATCCTATCAGTGTCCACAACATTAAAACAAGTCCAACAACTTTTCCACTGTTTCAGCTTCTGAAGACAACCTGTCCTTCACTTCCAAATTTTGCATAAGTCCTTATATGTTTTTACTTGCAAATAAGCTTTCTTTGACTGGGTACTCTACAACAAAAGGCTCTAGCATCTGTCAAAATTGCAATACAACAGTCATTCCCACTAATGCCTCCTCCTCAAAAAGAGGCTCCTTCCCTGAGGAGGCTTTAGCAACCTCCTCTTTGGAACATCCATGATAGCCATAAGTTGACTATGAGCTTTCGATGCAAGAAACTGCTTGTGTCATTAGTGTGGAGTCGCTGGCAACAAATTGCTCTTCTCAAAATAGAGGCTTTCACAGGCCCAGAGGCAGTAACCCTCTGCACGCAGCTGCCTATTGTGCCTTTGGTCATCAAAGGAGCATGCCTATAGCTCAGAATGTCTGCCAAGGCCTGCTTATGAAGGATGAAACCAAACTTGGGCCCTATATCCACCTATAGGTGGGGGTTGTCTTCCCTGTCCTCAGTACCTTGCCATACACCACATTCTAGAAGGTAGTCACCTCTCTTCCAGACTCCTTGGCTACCTGGCAAGTCCCCTGAGGTCAACTGAATGAACAGCAATGGGAGTTCATATACTTTATGGATGGCTGCATAGCACTACTTGCATAATTTTATAGATTCCTGGGCCAGTACTAATGTTCTAGATGTCTGGTCTGGCCAATGGCAGCATTAACTGGTCACCCCATTTGGGGTAAAGAGCTCTGGAATCTCTTACTTAACAGACAACTAAAATATAAATCAATATATTAAATAGTTATCTACATATACTAAAGTCACAATATAAGGCCTCATCAAGACTCTCCATATGGCCCTCAGAGTTCCAGACATCAGTGATAGTGACCAAAGTACTCACTTCGCAAAATACATAATGCTGAACTTGAACAAGATATTCAATGTAATTTTCATTGCTTTTACCATATTTATGCTACAGACCTTATACTCTTACCTTTATTCTCTGTAGGTTAGGTGATTTTCTTCCCTTTTCTTCTTTCAAGGTCATATTTTTCTTTGGTTTTCTGCAGTTTGAATATAATTCACTTAGGTCTAGATTTTTGTTTTTTTAAATTTGGTATTTCTACTGTTCAGTGTTCCCTGATTTTCTTGGGTCTGTGGTTTTGTACCTGTCGTTAATTGGAAACTTCTCTTTTATTATTACTTTATCACGTACTTTGCTCTATTTACTTTTTTTCTTTTTTCCTGGTGTTCCCATTATGTAATTATAAAATTGTGACAAATTTCTTAGATGTTCTTTTTTTTTTTCTCTTTTTAAAAATCTGTTTCTCAGTTTGGGAATTTTCTATTAACCTATCTTCAAGCTAACTGCTTCTTTCCTTGGTCTTGTCCAGTTGAGTGACGAGACCATCGAAGGCAATCTTTATTTCAGTTAGTGGCTTTGATTTCAAGGATTGCTTTTGGATTATTTTTTTGAGTTGCCTTGTATTTGTTGTTTTTATCCATTTTTAAATATTGTTTACTTTTCCTCATATAGCCTTTAAGGTATTATTCTAGTTATTTTAAATCTGCTGCTTGACAATTCCATCACCTATGACATATTCAATCTGTTTCTAAATTTATCTCTTTATACATTGATTTTCTTGCTATTTGGCATATCATGTTGGGTAACTGGGATTGAGTTAAATAGGTCTTTAGTGTGAGGATTTATGATAATACATGTAGAATTTGGGCTGTTTAATGTTTGCTGTAGGTATAGGTGCCAGAGATTTCAAATTCTTCTATTCTCCTCATTAATTTCCCTTCTTGATTTTAAGGTCCCTATGTGCCTGTTATCTGCTCTTAAGCTCCTTCAGGTGGATCCCTATTGGTATGGTGGTAAGGTATCTGGGAGGGGAAGTATTCTATAACCTTATAGTGGGTCTGTGTCTATGGACTGTGACCTTCACAGGTGTTTCTTCAATGGTAAAGGGGTTTTATTTTTTTGTTTGTTTGTTTTGTTTTACCTGTTTTTAGTAATATAGAAAAGCTAGAGGAAGCTGAAGTGGGAGGCAGGCCTTTTTCTCAGTTGGGATAAAGTTCTGGTAAAGTTTCCTTTGACCCCCAGAGTATTTTTTTGTTATGTAGAATGCTCTGGGGTTATTTTACAATGATTTCTCTTCCTTTGCCCTGCCAGACTCACAAGGAGACATTTCTTGGCTCTTCACCATGAGAACTTAGTGGGGTTCCTGGAGCATGTGGGGGTTCCTCTAAGACTGAAATCACCAGTAGTTCTCAAGCCAGTCTACACTCCACCTCGAGAAATTAGTCAAGTTTACCAGTTAAGTAATCCTCTCAGTTTATGGTTTTAGTGGCTCTTCTCTCCACGAGTAGACCTGAGATTTGATTCTCTAGATTTGCCAGATTTACTCCAGATTTTGTGGGGTCAAATTTTGCACAGTCTTAGTTCTCTAATGGGTCAATGAAAACTTTTTGATTTGGGGGTTGCTTAGCTTTTTCTTATTGTATGTGTGGGGGTAGTGACTTCCAAGCTCTTTACATGTCAGGGCTAAAACTGGAAATCTGAAGTAATTTTTAAATTTCTCCTATTCACTTCTTGTTTCATTCTTGATTTCTTTCAACCACTTCTGCATGGAATATTTCTTCTAGAGACCCTCTTGTCTTTTTAAGTCTCTCTCAGGTTGTCAGTCAATTATTTCCACAGAATTTTTCCTTCAACATAGTGGTTGAGATCTAGATAGATTCTGTACAAAGGAAAGATGAGGAAAGGAAAATTTCTGTCATTGTACCAGCCATAGGGAAAAGCATATGAAAGTAAACAATTTTTAAAATTCATATGTCCTAGTGATTTGGTCTACCATTTGATTTTTGAGGCAGATTTCATAGTTTCAAATTTCATCTCCACAATATTTATTTATTTTTTTACATATTAAAGAATGTATTTATATTGTATTCTCCTAATATGCAAATTATTCTCCTAATATGTAAAATAATAGTACCTATTTCATACTCATGTTATAAGGAGGTGATGTAGATGAAATGAGGTGACAAAATACCTAGCACATAGTAACCCTAAAAGACATACTATATATTTTTTATAGTTCTCTTCTCTTTCTCACTTTCTTTCCTTCTTATATATTAAGGCAATATCACCAACATTAACTAGCTATACATCCTTCTACATTTTCTTTCTTGTTAACACAAACATATACAACTATTTAAATTCATATTTATGGGAATTTTTTTTTTTTGACAGAGAGAGAGAGACAGCGAGAGAGGGAACACAAGCAGGGGGAGTGGGAGAGGGAGAAGCAGGCTTCCCTGCTGAGCAAGGAGCCCGATGCGGGGCTCGACCCCAGGACCCTGGGATCATGACCTGAGCTGAAGGCAGATGCTAAACGGCTGAGCCACCCAGGCGCCCCCATATTTATGGGAATTTAACGAAATATTCTATTGCCAAGATTGACTTGCTATCATAAATCTGGTGCATTGATATGCCAAAATGATATTTCTGTTTCTTACCTGTACCTTAGCGAAGAAATGTCCATTAGTTTTATTTAGTGTGGTTGTAGGTCCAAGAAAGAAGTATGTGGGTATGTGTGCCCATTACCCCAGGAAAATGGTGAGGTGTGCAAGTAAAATTGTATCTTCCCACATTTTATATAATACTTACAGATTATAGAACACTCACACCTACATTACCTTATTCAATTGTTATATGGCTATGAATAATAAAAATTTAGTATACCCATTTTACAGATGATTGAGGACTTAGGTTGTCAATTTACTCTTTAAAACTACAGAAAGTCCCCATGTCTAAGGCATTTTTTACTAGACTATATGGAAGGAAATCAAACAGAAAGCTATTAAGTGTAAAACCTTATTCAGATTTCTGCAGCACAAAAACACTTTGACAAAGAAAGCATATAGATAAAGTTTTAGCAAGAGTGGTCAGTTGAAATTTATATACTGTTGGGAATAGTTTATCAGAAATAGTTCTTCTTTGATTGTGTTGGAAATGACATGATGGGGAAAATTAAGAATCATATTTATCAATCAAAACCTTAAATTAATAAACAAAAATATTGTCTTGGAAGGAAGCAAAAAAAAAGCCAAAGATTAATGTAGTATTTCAAGGATCCTGAGTTTAGGAGTCTTGGTCAAAAAGTTTTGGATGGAACCTATTCACATTTACTAATCTCTTGTTTGATTGAAACTTCTTAACACTACCTGTTTCAGGAACCTCTCAAGAGAATCTTACATTTGGATATCTCTTTAAAGTGAAAATATAGGAGATGGTTGTATATTGTATCATTTTAGCTGGGAGACATGAAACTTAGGAGAACTTAATTGGAAATTTATTTCAGTATTTACAGTTGACAATACCTGGTAAGGTCTCTTCTAACAAAGTTCAAGAACAGCCTTATATTGGTGTCATTTCCATTAAACCAAGTGTTTGAGATAAATATTATGCACAAGTTCTTGTAGCTCTTCATTCTGAACACTGCTTATATAGATCATAAACTTGGGCATATTGTTTTAAACCTCTACAGCATTTAGCCATAGTGATGGCTTTACATGATGAGTTGAGGATGGGGTGATATTCCCACTTATGTGAACATCCAGTTTCTAGCTTATATTGGGATAATCTATGATTTCTTGTTGAAGTGGATCTTGTTGAAGAGTATGCAACTGAAATTAAGTTGTTATCAGTTTAAAATACAGTGTTATAATTTTAAGATTTTATTGTAATCTCCATGGTAATAGAAGAAAATATCTATAGAATATACACAAAAGGATATTAAAAGGATATTAAAAGGATATCAAATCATGTGACTAAAAAATCAGTAAACCAAAAAAGAAGACAGTAAGAGAAAAAGGAGGAAAAAAAGTTATAAAACAAAAAAGTTAACAAAATGGCAATAAGAAGTCTTCTATCAATAATTACTTTAAATGTAAGTAGATTAAACTTCCCAATCAAAAGAGGTAGACAGGCTGGTTTCTAAAAAAGGATCCAACTATATGTTACGTATAAATGATTCACTTTAGATCCAAAAACATACATGGGCTGAAAGTAAAAGAATAGAAAAAGATATTCTACATAAATGGTAACATATATATGAAGCAAACACTCATGGAATTGAAGGGAGAAATAGATAACAACACAATAATAACAGGAAATTTCAATACCTCACTTTCAATATAGAATAGAAGAACCAGACAAAAGATTGAGAAGGAAATAAAAAATTGAACAACATTATGGAACAAATGAAAGTAACAGACAATATACAGAACACTCTCCCAACAACATTCTTTTCAAGTGCACATGAATTTTCTGATCACAATGAAATAAACTAGAAATTAAGAAGGAAAACTGAAAAATCCAAAAATAGTAGAAATTAAGCTATTCACTCTGAAGCAACCAATGGTTCAAAGAAAAAATCACAAGAGAAATTAGAAAATAATTGAGAGAAATGAAAACAAAAATACTCTATAACTATGGCATGCAGCAAACATAGTGCTGAGGGGGAAGTTTATAACGATAAATACATTTGAAAAGAAGATCTCAAATCAACAACTTAACTTTATACTCCAAGGAACTAGAAAAAGAAAAAACTACACCGAAACTAACAGAAGGAAGGAAATAATAAAGATTAGAGCAGAATGAAAAATTAAATGAAACAGAATGGGTATATAAATAAATGAATGGGTGATTATATAAGCAAATGAATTAATACATGAAATGAAGACTAGAAAAACAATAGAAAAATTAACAAAATGAACTTTTTTGAAAAGATCAATAAAACCAACAAAGCCTTAGATATATTTTTAAAAAATAGTAAGAAGACTCAAATTACTAAAATCAAAAATGAATGAATTAATTACAATTAATGCCATAGAAATAAAAAAGATTCTAATAGGGGTGCCTGGGTGGCTCAGTTGGTTAAGCATCTGCCTTTGGCTCAAGTCATGATCTCAGGGTCCTGGGATGAAGCCCTGCATTGGGGGAGGGGGGCCCCTACTCAGCAGGGAGCCTGTTTCTCCCTCTTCCTCTGCCCACTCTCTCTCTCTCTCAAATAAATAATAAATTCTTTTAAAAAAAGATTCTAATAATATTAATAGTTCTATGCCAAGCAATTGGAGAACCTAAAAGAAATTAGCAAACTCCTAGAAACACACAACCTTCCAAGACTGAATCATGAAGAAATAGGAAATTTAAACAGACTAATAACTGGTAAGGAGATTGAATCAGTAATCCAAAACCTTCCAACAAAGAAAAGCCCAGTAACAGACTGCTTCACTGATGAATTTTCCCAAGTGTTTAAAGAAAAACTAACACCAATCTTCCTCATACTCTTCCAAAAAATTGAAGGGGAGGGAACACTCCTAAATTCATTCTTTGAGCCCAGAATTGCTCTGATATAAAAATCAGACAAAGACAACACAAGAAAACAATAGACCAATATCCCTGAATATTGATGTAAATATCCTCAACAAAATACTAGCAAATTGAATTTAACAGCACATTAAAAGTACCATACACCATGACCAACTGGGATTTATTCCTGGAATACAAGGATGTTTCAGTAAATGAAAATCACTGAGTGTAATTCATCATTGACAAAATGAAAGAAAACAGAGATGAACATTGAGGACATTATGCCGCATGAAATAAACACAAACATTGTATGATTCCACTTGTATAAAATATCTAAAGTAGTAAAATTCATATAAATAGAAAGTAAAATTTATATAAATGTAAATATAAATAGAAACATTGTATGATTCCACTTGTATAAAGTATCTAAAGTAGTAAAATTTATATAAATAGAAAGAAAATTTATATAAATAGAAAATATAAATTTTCTGTAAGCCTAAAACTGTCCTTAAAAATGTATGTTAATTTTTAAAAACAACAGAACTTAATACAAACAAACAAACACAAACATTGTATGATCCCACTTGTATAAAGTATCTAAAGTAGTAAAATTTTTATAAATAGAAAGTAGTAAAATTTATATAAATAGAAAGAAAATAAGCAACAACTAATTTACTTTATGTCCCTACAAATCTGCCTTTTCTGGACAATTCAGATAAACAGAATCATACAATATGTTGTCTCTTGTGTCTGGCTTTTTTGCACTTAGCATAATGTGTTTGAGATTCATCCTTGACATGACAACATGTAGTTTATTCCATTTTATTGTTAAATACCATTCCATTGAATACTGCATTTTGTCTATACATGCAATGGTTGATGGACATTTAGTTTTTTTCCAGTTTGGGGCTATTATGAATAATGTTGCTATAAATGTTCATGTGCAATTCTTTGTGTGGACATACGTTTTATTTCCCTTCAATATAAACCTAGGACTGGAATTGCTTTGTTGTACGGTAGTTTTATATTTAACTTTTTGAGGAACTGCCAAACTTTTTCCCAAGTGGCAGCACTATTTTACAATGCTGCCATCAGTGTATGTGCTTTCTCATTTCTCCATATCCTCATCAACATTTGTTATTATCTATCTTATTCGTAATAGTTATTTCAGTGGATATGAAATGGTATCTCATTGTGGTTTTCATTTGCACTCATGATTAATAATATCAAACATCTTTTCATGTGTGTATTAACTATTCATATATCTTTTTGCTCTTTTATGTTATATTTTGATTTTTATTTCTGACCAGATTGTTTTTTTAATACTGGGTTGTAAAAGTTCCTAGTACATTTTGGATTCAAGTCTTATATATGTGTTTCAGATAACTGCAAATATTCTCTCAAATGTTTGTCTCTACATTTCCTTAATATTAAGTGTCTTCTGAAGGATGCATGTGTTGAATTTTGATGAAATCCAATTTATCAATGTTTTCTTTTATATACCATGCTATTGCTTTCATTAGCTTACAAAATCTTTGGCTAATCCACAGACATAAAAAATTTCTTCTAATCTATAAAATTTATTTTAGCTTTACTTTTAAGTTTGTGATCCACTTTAAGCTAATTTTTGTGTATGATTTAAATTAAGGGTGATATGAACATTTTGCATATAGATATCCAATTATCCCAGCACTATTTTCTGACTCTATTATCTTCTGGCCAGATAATTGCATATCAACTTTTTTCCAAAACTCAAGTGATTAGTTGGTATGCTTCAGGAAAGGCAGAGTAAAGATATCCAAAAAAATGTGCTCAACATCATCTATCATTAGCATAGTGCAAATTAAAACAATGATATATTACTACATAATTATCAGAATGGCTAAAGTCCAAAAAATGACCATATCCATTGTTGTTGAGTTATGTGAAGCAACAAGAACTTTTATTCATTACTTGTAGGAATACAAAATTGTACAACTATTGTGGAAGACAGTTTGACAGTTTCTTACAAAACTAAATGTAGAATTATCATACAAAACAGTAATTATTTTCCTTGACATTTACCTAACCAATTTGAAACCTTACATCCCCACAAAAACATGAAAAAGAATATTTGTAGCAGCTTTTTATCATAATGACTACAACTGAAAGCAACTTAGTTGTTGATCAATAGGTTAATGGATAAGCAAATAGTGGTACATTCATGCAAGGGAAAACTATTTAGTGATAAAAAGGAATATGCTACCAAGCCATATAAAAACAGAGGGGAATTGTAAATAAATACTGGTAAGTGATAGAAGCCATTCTGAGAAGACAATATACTCTATGATTCCAATTATATGACAATCTGGAAAAGGCAAATCATAGAGATTGTATTAGGTCAGAGGTTGCCAGAGATTTGGGCAGAGAGGGAAAGGGTTGAATAAGTAAATATAGGAGATTTTTAGAGCACTGAAGCTATTTATGTGATACTGTATTGTTGGATACATGATGCCATTATCAATGGAACTGTACAACACAAAGATATCAAATCTAATAAAAGCTGTGGACTTTAGTTAATAATAATATATCAATATTGGTTCAACAATTTTAGCAAATGCACCACATTAATACAAGATGTTAATAACAGAGGAATCTTTGATCATGGGAAGATGATGTATATGGGTATTCTCTGTATTTTCTGCTAAATTTTCTGTAAGCCTAAAACTGTCCTTAAAAAGGTATGTTAATTTTTAAAAACAACAGAATTTGAAAAAAAAGTAGACTTCAACACTTCTTTTAAAAAAATTGATAGAAAAAATGAGACAGAAGATTAGATATTACTACAAACTCTGTAGACACCAAAATAATAACAAGGGAATACTACAAATAACTCTACATATATGTTTGACAATTTAGATGAAATGGACCACATCCTAAAAAACAGAAATTACTAAAACTTACCTAATATGATATAGATGACTTGAATAGCTTTATAACTACTAAAAAAAAAAATTGAATTCATAATTAGGAAAATCTCTCAAAAGAAAAAGAACAAAAGAAAAAAAAAGAAAAAGAAACCAAATCCAGGGCCAAAGGGCTTTATTGCAGAATGTTCTCCAAATAATTTAATTCTACACAATCTATTAAAAAATAGAATTAACACCTATAAATTTATTTCACAAAGTTAGTCTGACCTTGATAATAAGACAAGGAAAAGATGATGCAAAAAGAGGAAACTACAAATCAAAATCTGTTATTAATATAGAAACAACAATCTTTAGCAAAATATTAGCAAATCAATAATACAAATAATCAGTAATACAAATAAAAAAGATAATACACCATGACTATGTGGTGGGGGTCTGGCATATTAACAAGCTGAAACAAACAAAAAAGCATGACCATATCAATTGATGTAGAAAAAGCATATGACAAAATTTAACATTCATTTATGATAAAAACTCTTAACAAACTAAGGTTAGAGTGGAACTTCTTCAAATTGCAAAGAGCATCTACCAATAACTCAGAGCTAACAGTATACTGATAGTGAAAACCTGCTTTCTTTCTCCCTAAGATAGAAAATGAGGGATGCTTGGGTGGCTCAGTTGGTTCAGCTCAGGTTGTGATCCCAGGGTCCTGGGATGGAGTCCCACATTGGGCGCCTTACTCAGAGGGAGGCTCCTTCTCCCTCTGCCTGCTGCTCCTCCTGCTTGTGTTCTCTCTCTCTCTCTGACAAATAAAAAAAATCTTAAAAAATTTAAAAAAAAAAGAAAATGATTAAGGATGTCCAGTCCTACCAGATTTACCTGATACAGCATTCAAAATTCTTCTATCCAGGTGGGAGGAAGGAGAAAGATGCCAGAGGAGTAGGAAACCTAAATTTCGTTTGGTCACAGAAATTCAGCTAGACAGGGATCAAACCATTCTGAACACCTACAAACTCAACAGGAGATCGAAGAAAAGAATAGCAGCAACTCTCTGAACAGAAAAGCGACCACTTTCTGGATGGTAGGGCATTCGAACAAGTGAATCCCAGGCGATATTTGGGAAGATAGATGGTGGGGGGAAGGGGCCTCTGTCAGCCAAATGGCAAATGATAGAGCAGTGGAGCACAAAATTGGAACTTTTAGAAATCTGCTCTGATGAGAGACGTCGCTCCAGTGGCTAAGCGGGGGGTGGAACCCTCACTGGGACAGTGTGGTCTCAGGACCCTTGGGGTCACAGAAAGACCAGGGGTGCCTGAGTGTGGCAGAGCTCCCAGGTATCAGAGCAGGGAAGCCAGCTGCAGAGACGGAGCTGAGGAGTGGGCTCTCAGCTTGGGGTTGCCATAAACCATGATCCACGGCACAGTCAGGTCACAACAAGCGGCAGATCTGGGAATTCTCCCCTTCCTCCCCAGGGAGGAGCAGTGAGGGAGCGCACCACAGGAATCTGCTGGGTTCGGAGACTCCAAACAGGGTTGTGTGCCAGAGACAGAAATGCTCAGTCACAGGCCCAGTGAGCACGGAGTGTGGCCGGAGACCAGGGAGACAGGAGTGATTGACTGCTTTTCTCTGGGGGGATCACTGACCAGTGGGACCCCGAGTTCTCGGCTCCTCCGGGGTGGAAATTAGAAGGGCACCATTTTCTTTCTCATCCTCCAAAGCTGTATGGAAAGCTTTCAAGGAACAAAAGCTCCCGAGAGCAAACGTGAGCAGATTACTTAGTCCTCCCCCTGCAAGGGCGGGGCAATTCCACCTCCGGCAAAGACATTTGAGAACCATGACAACAGGCCCCTCCCCCAGAAGATCAGCAAGAACAGCCAGCCATGACAAGGTTACCAATTAATGAGAAAAGCAGAACTCCAGCACTGGGGGAATACAGCACATAAAATACATGGTTTTTTTCCCCATAATTCTTTAGTCTTTCAAAGTTACTTTTTAAATTTTCTTTTTTTCTTTTTCTACTTTTTTAAAAAATTTTTCTTTTTCCCTTTTTCAACCAACATCTTATCAATCCCTTTTTAAAAATCTTTTTATTTTTCATTTTTAGAGTTATATTCTATCCATTCATTGTAGCTAACCTTATTTTTTGTATATATATAAGTTGTTCTCTCTTTAAAATATTGTGATACAATTTCTTATAACAGACCAAAATATACCTTAAATCTCTAGGGTATGGCTTTATTCTAGTCTCCTGCCTGATCACATTCTCTCCCTTTTTTTTTTTTAATTTCTCTTCTTTCTTTTTTCAACCAACTTCTTATCAATTCCTTTTATAAAATCTTTTAAAATTTTCATCTTTGCAGGCATATTCCATTCTTGCATCGTATTTACCCTTATTTTTGTACATATATAAGTTTTTTTTCCTTTAAAATTTTGGGAGGCACTTTCTTTTAACAGACCAAAATATGCCCCAAATCTAGTGTGTGGCACTGATCTATTCACCAGCCTGATCATATTTAATCATATTGTATTTTTTCTTTCTTTCTTTCTTTCCCTTTCTTTTCCCCCCAGGTTTGGGTCCCTTCTGATTTTTTTAGTGTATATTTTTTTGGGGTCCTTGTTGCCCTGTTAGCATTTTGTTCTCTCATTCATCTATTCTCCTCTGGGCAAAATGACAAGATGGAAAAAATCACCTCAACAAAAAGAACAAGAGACAGTACCAACTGCCAGGGACCTAATCAATATGGACATTAGTAAGATGTCAGAATTAGAGTTCAGAATGACTATTTTAAAGATACTAGCTGGGCTTGAAAAAAGCATGGAAGATACTAGAGAATCCCTTTCTGGAAAAATAAAAGAACTAAAATCTAACCAAGTCAAAATCAAAAAGGCTATTAATGAGGTGCAATAAAAAATGGAGGCTCTAACTGCTAGGATAAATGAGGCAGAAGAGACAATTAGTGATATAGAATACCAAATGATGGAGAATAAAGATTCTGAGAAAAAGAGAGATAAACAACTACTGGACAATGAGGGGAGAATTCGAGAGATAAGTGATATCATAAGATGAAACAATATTAGAATAATTGAGATCCCAGAAGAAGAAGAAAGAGAGGGGCAGAAGGTATATTGGAGCAAATTATAGCAGAGAACTTCCCTAATTAGGGGCAGGAAACAGACATCAAAATCCAGGAGGCACAGAAACCCCCCCCTCAAAATCAATAAAAATAGGTCAACACCCCAACATCTAATAGTAAAACTGATAAGTCTCAGAGACAAAGAGAAAATCCTGAAGCTTGGGAGAAGAGGTCTTTAACCTATAATGGTAGAAACATTAGATTGGCAGCAGACCTATCCACAGAGACCTGGCAGGCCAGAAAAGACTGGCATGATATATTCAGAGCACTAAACAAGACAAATATGCAGCAAAGAATACTATATCCAGCTAGGCTGTCATTGAAAATAGAAGGAGAGATAAAAAGCTTCCAGGACAAACAAAAACTAAAAGAATTTGAGAACACCAAACCAACCCTACAAGAAATATTGAAAGGGGTCCTCTAAGCAAAGAGAAAGCCTAAAAGTAACATAGATCAGAAAGGAACACAGACAATATACAGTAACAGTCACCTTACAGGCAATACAATGGCACTAAATTCATATCTTTCAATAGTTACCTTGAATATAAATGGGCTAAATGCCCCAGTCAAAGGACACAGGCTACCAGATTGGATAAAAAAAAAAAAAGACCCATCGATATGCTGTCTGCAAGAGACTCATTTT
>NC_138372.1:99869819-99895583 GCF_054177405.1 Leptonychotes weddellii | reverse complement strand
AGAGTCCAGGGTCTGAAGGATTCCCTGGGGAATTCTACCAAACATTCAAAGAAGAAATAATACCTCTTCTCCTGAAGCTGTTTCAAAAAATAGAAACAGAAGGAAAACTTCCAACCTCATTCTATGAGGCCAGCATTACCTTAATCCCCAAACCAGGCAAAGACCCCATCAAAAAGGAGAATTTCAGACCGATATCCTTGATGCATATGGATTCCAAAATCCTCAGCAAAATCCTAGCTAATAGGATCCAACAATACACTAAAAGGATCATCCACCACGACCAAGTGGGATTTATCCCCGGATGAAAAGGTGGTTCAACATTCACAAATCAATCAATGTGATAGAACACATTAATAAGAGGAGGGAGAAGAACCACATGGTCCTCTCAATTGGTGCAGAAAAAACATTTGACAAAATACAACATCCTTTCCTGATTAAAACTCTCCAGAGTATAGGGATAGAGGGAACGTTCCTCAAGTTCATAAAATCCATCTATGAAAAACCCACAGCGAATATTATCCTCAATGTGGAAAAGCTGAGAGCCTTTCTCTTAAGATCAGGAACACATCAAGGTTGCCCACTCTCGCCACTATTGTTCAACATAGTACTAGAAGTCCTAGCAACAGCAATCAGACTACAAAAAGAAATAAAAAGTATTCAAATTGGCAAAGAAGAAGTCAAACTCTCTCTTTTTGTAGACAACATGATACTTTATGTGGAAAACCCAAAAGACTCCACCCCCAAATTACTAGAACTCATCCAGCAATTCAGTAATGTGGCAGGATACAAAATCAATGCACAGAAATCAGTTGCTTTCTTATACACTAACAATGCAACTGTAGAAAGAGAAATTAGAGAAACGATTCCATTTACAATAGCACCAAAAACCATAAGATACCTCGGAATAAACCTAACCAAAGAGGTAAAGGATCTATACTCTAGGAACTACAGAACACAAGAGCTACTCTTCCTTGTGTGGACCCAAATTATTCCCCATCCTGTTAGGACACTAGAAATTTTCTGTCTATTAATTTATGGCAGCTCTCTGCCTAGAGTCAAGCATTTTTCTCTTATGTATAAACAGATCAGTACTCAATTAAAAGATCATGGGGAAACCCCTGCAGATCTCTGGAGCTCTGTCTCCCTGTGAAACTCCAGCCTCCATTCTAGCTGGCTTGTCCTCACTGAAATCTGATCTGCATCTCTTCAACTCATTGAGATTGGCAGGCTCTGTTAGAGTTCTCCCTCCCTACCCTGCAGAATAAAAGGTGTTTCTACCATAAATTGGAAGCTGTTGTTGGGTAGACCTTGTTTCTTCCTTTTCTCCAGGAATATAGTGTTGTACTGTCTTCTGTCTAGTACCTGAAAACTATATTCCACATATTTTGTCAAGTTTCTAGTTGTTTAATGCATTATTACACACTGTTCAGAACTGGAGGTCCCTTATTTTTTTTCTAAAATTCTTACAATTGTTTCTTTTCATTTTATTTCTCTTTTTAGCCATTATCCAGTATGTTTATTTGTTTTTGTGTTCCTCTTAGCTTTTTTCTTTATGCTGAAATGTTGTTTATAAATTTCCAACTCTGTCTGAAATATTTTATTCCTGAGTTTTTCTAATTTTGCTGTGTTTTATTTCTTCTATCATTTTACAAGTGCATTTTGTTACATTTTGAAACAGGTGACATTTTAATCTGTTTTATGGAAAAGTCTTTCTGGTGTTCTTTCATTGTCAGTGGGGATGTTGTGTTGCTCTTCAGTCATTCTTGCTGAGTCTGTGTGGAATTAGATATTGACACTTTTCTGTGGCTTGCATTTTATGTAAAATTAGTTTTCCTGAAGTCAACACGAGGCAATATTCAGTGTAACTTTTTTAACTTCTCAGAGCCCTCTCTTCTGTTGTTTAGTTGTTTGTTTTTGAGGTTCCCTGGGCCTCCAATAGTTTTATTTGAGATTTTGCTTTCTTTTGTTTTAAGATGCTAGTCCTACTCACTGTCGTTTCCACCTTGAGTACTTCCTTCTTACTGTGGGGCCATGAAACTTTGTCCTGGCTGATCAGTTGTCAGAGATCACAGAAATTAGAGAGCTTGTGCTCTTCATTCTTTTCTAGCCTGGACCCATTGTGCTAAAAGAACTTTAAGACTGAGCAAAAGTCATCCTAGTTTCAGCTGCTATGCTGCCCCACTTTTATTTAATTACCTGTGGGTTGTTTTGTTCTCAGGTTTATCATCTACCTCATGTATTCCTTTTGATTCTTTTTTCACAGACACTGATAGCATGCGAGTATTACGACTGTTGGTGGATTTTCTCCATCCACTCATAGTCTGAGGTTTGTGAGGATATCTTGTCACCTACCTTTTATGTAACTGAAGTCCTGAATTACAGATTCAGGGAAATTTTAAAAGTATTTATACCACCACTACTGCTATCATCCAAATAATACCACCATTCATGTTATTATCTCAAAAGAATCCTTTTGATTTATTTGCAAAGCAGGAGTAGTAGTTTGGATCATGAATAGCCTACATTCTTAATCACCTTCTAAATGGTTGCCTCAATTCCCATGTTCCTTCTTTTTTTCTGTAGTTGCAAATGTGCTTTATACTATTTTATTGTTGTTGTCATTCAAATGTATTTATTCCCGATATTTTTCCTTTTATGAGATATTTGCTAAGGCTGGCTCAGTCAGTGTGGTTCTAAGATATGAAGTTTGTAAATAGAGCATCCCTGACCTGAGTGGAAATAGTAACCAAAATCTAGAGAATATGTAAAGTAACAAGCAGATGTAAAGAAACATATGAAGAAAAACAGCAAATTTGGCAAACCAGAGAAGGTAATCTCAAAAAAATCCTCTTAATACCATTGTTTTGCTGGTAGGAAAGAGAACACTAGGATTCAAATTTCTCTTGGGAAACATTTTTTTTGGCTGCCAAGCTTGAGGTGATTTGAAGTCATTTTGAAATTGGCTTCTGTTACATGGCTATCTTCAGGGTGATGGTTACTCCATAAACATCCCACTGACATTTGGCAGATAAATAAACAGTTTTGTTTAAAAATATTCTCAAGGTTATCTTAAAAAATAGATCTGTGTAGAGTTTAAAAATGATGAAGTATACATATTAAAGCTCACAATTCTTGTGGGTTTTTAAAGAACTCTTTAATTATCTTTGTCAGAGAATCTACTCCACTCTCAAAAATGTCTGTTTTTTTTAATTTATGTCCCTCCACTACTAAGCAAGAACCATGTCTTTTTCACTATTTTAAATCATAACCCCAAAATAGGATACAATATAAAATCATCCTATAAAAATCCCGGACTAATGCACCAGACCTGTGTGTAACTTTAATTAATTTGTCTGACAGTATGAAAATGGAAGAGCTCACTTAAAACAAGGAGCTATAATCCAGTCAGTGGTTATAGTGCGATTACCTGCTTTAAAGCCTACTTTGCTTGAGGGAAACTTTTCACTGATTTTCACAAGAGAGTGATGGGAAGGATCAGGCTACAATTGTGCAGTTCTGTGAAGGTTTTAGAATCGTTAATGCCAAGGAAAATACTACTCCATTACTGGTTAAGGAAAATCAATTATTACTGCTACATAGAAGGAGATATGGATTGAATGTGGTTCCTCCCAAACAGAAACTGGTGAAGATGCTAAACAAAAGATTAGCCCGTCTGCAAATGTTACGCTACTACCTACACAGTTTCTGATTGCACATTGCATCAATAAAATAATTTTAAACATTCTTTCACTATATGTATGACTTCAGATCACCAGTAGAGAATAACTCTGGGCCCAATATACACTATCCATTAGCTAGTTCAACATTTGCTATATAGAAAATACATTCATATTTTCAGATTTTCACTTTAATAATTGTGCTTTTCTTCTCTCTTATTTTGTAAGATATAATAAGATCAATATTTTTGTTCCCATGCAAACAAACGAAAAATCTCTTAGTAGAAGAGGTGTCAGAATTTTTGTTCATTTGTACTTATTTTACTCATATAGCCAATTCAAGATTTCTTTGCAAGATACTTTTTTACTCACTTCCATATTCATGAAATTTAGTGTAGATAATTTTGTTAAATTAACCTTAATGTAGTACTTTGCTTGTTCTTATGGCCAGTACTTCTCTTCTCACATGTGAAGATACCAGGCCAATTTTTGTATTAAATGATAGAAAAGTTTACTAACTGCCTTACCTTCAGAATAAAAATAAATAGAAACAGAAGATTTAATATTTTCCTCATATCTTGGTGAAATGTCAATCTGTTGTCCCATTTGTTTATTTTTTTTTAAGATTTTTATTTATTTATTGAGAGAGAGAGCATGAGAGGGAGGAGGGTCAGAGGGAGAAGCAGACTCCCTGCTGAGCAGGGAGCCTGATGTGGTACTCCATCCTGGGACTCCAGGATTATGACCTGAGCTGAAGGCAGTCGCTTAACCAACTGAGCCACCCAGGCACCCTCCCATTTGTTTATTTTTGATTATGTTGTTTGTGTTTTAAGTGTCATATCCAAAAAGCACTGGTAAGACCCATATCAAGGAGCTTCATTCCCATCTTTTCTTCCAGGAGTTTCATGGTTTCAGACCTTAAATTTAAGTCTTTAATCCATGTTGAGCTAATTTTTGTGAGTCATGTAAGATATGGGTCTAGTTTTATTCTTTTATATGTGAATATCCAATTAGCTCAGCACTATTTGTTGAAAAGACTGTCTTTTCTCCATTTAGTATTCTTGGCCCTCTCATCAAATATTAGTTGACCCTGAATGCTTGGGTTTGTTTCTGGGCTCTCAATTCTGTTCCGTTGACCTATTTGTCTTTTTATATGCCAATAGCATAGTGTATTTTGACATTAATGACTACAGCTTTATAATCTAGTAAAATCAGAAAGTTTGATGCTTCCTGCTTTATTCTTTCTTGGGATTTCTTTGGCTATTTGGTTTTTTTGGTGATTCTATATAAATCTTAGGATTGTTTTTCCTACTTCTGTAAAAAATGCCACTGTAATCTTGGTAAGGGTTATATTGAATCTATAGATGTATAGTATAGACATTTTAACAATATTAATTCTTCCAATCCATTAACAGGATACCACTCCAATTATTTGTATTATTTCTTTCATCAGTGTCTTGTAATTTTCAGAGTAGAGGTCTTTCACCTCCTTACTTAAATTTATTCCTAACCATTTTGTTTTTGATGCTATTGTAAATGGTATCAATTTCTTTATTTCCACCAGAGGACAAATAGTTGCAATCAGGAGTTTTCTTTTTAATTTTTTTTAATACTAAAAATAAGTATAGTTTTCTGTTTGTGCCAGGTGAACAGCTGTTCTCTCTTCACATTCAGAGTTCAATGAAGTTATTTAATTTATAGTGACATGATCACATGTGGCACAAGGTCAGAGCCAAGACTATATAACACAAACATAGGACAAATTACCCATGTCTCTCCTTTATAGGGCCTTCAAGGCCATTTTCAAAAAAATTCAGAGTAAAATTCACTTGTGTCAACGTGGAAACTGTAGCTTTAAGCAAAATATTGCTTGTCACATTTTTATGAAGCCAGACAACTTGTTTTTTGTGAGGCAGAAGAAGTTGGGTGACAGGAGAGGAGGGGTAACAAAAAAGTGAGCAAATTATGATCAAGTATTGTTTATAACCTATCCCCTGGTGAAAGAAGAGGTGTGCTTGGGGAAAACAGGATCATGGGAGCCCCTAGTGGGATAGAAACATGTGTATGTATAGAAGTATGTGAGAGCTGACATAAGGTACCTATGCACAGCGATGCTATGTAATTACACCATCTGTATTTCAGAACACAGGAAATGAAGGAACTGCATGGGGCTCTAACTGCTCAGCTTACAGACACACTGTGTGACATGCAATGAGAAGGAAGAACATGGTTTGTTCTTTTATTAAGAACAGTTAAAAAGCATCCTGTGTAACTGCACTGAAAGAAACTACATGTGCCCAGAATAAATACATTGCCTGATACTCAATTTAGAGAAAAAGCAAGCCTGGAAGATTGCCCTTGTTTAAAAGCTGAACAAAACAGTCCGTTAACCTTGGAATAACCTTAATTCTGGGCCCCAATTCATAATGTTCACAAAAGCCCTACTTAACCAATGTTAATTATTAAATTTAAAAACCTTACAAAAGAATAATGGTTTTCATTAAGTATATTAATTTAAATGATTTGTCATGTGCATATCTCATTGTGTGTGCGTGTGTGTGTGTGATAAGTGCATTCACTTTTGATCACATAAACATTTCAAAGGCAAAGATATTAGATAGTATACAGATACATTCATTTATAAGTGCTGGCCCACAATTTAGCGCAGGTCTTTTTTTTTTTTTTTAAAGATTTTTTTTTTATTTATTCATTTGAGACACAGAGATACAGAGAGAGAGAGAGGAAGAGAGCATGAGGAGGGAGAGAGGCAGAGGGAGAAGGAGAAGCAGGCTCCCCGCTGAGCAGGAAGCCCGATGCGGGGCTCCATCCCAGGACGCTGGGATCATGACCTGAGCCGAAGGCAGACGGCTTAACCATCTGAGCCACCCAGGCGCCCCTAGTGCAGGTCTTTGAAAGGATATTTATGGCCCACAGTAAAATGAAAAATTTAATTTAATTTAATTTAGCTTAATTTAAAAAGGTTAAACCAAATTTATAACAAAGCTAAATATATTTAACATGCTGACTTTTATTCTGAGATTGTCATTTCAACAATTTTCCAAATACCGATGTATAAAAAGTTGCTTGTGCAAACTGTGGCAAAGGCACACAACATATAGTAATAAAAAAAGATGTAGGAGTCCTCTATGAACTGATATGAGGTGATTCTAGTACATATTGTGATGTCACTAAATTTTAACATGGACTATAAGTTAAGTAATAGTATTTTGTCAATGTTAAATTGTCTTTATTAATTGTGCTATGATTTCTATGATAAATATTCAACATTTTGGGTTATATGTTAATGTAAAATATATGGGAGTATTAAATTTGAAATTCATTTTCTCTGTATCCCAAAAATTGTAAAGAAATTTAAAAATATATTAAAAACAAATATATACATTTATAGACTAATAATGTTTAGAACTAATAATCCCAATAAGAGGAATTTGTGCTAGAGAGAAGACTTTAACTTGAAAAATATTCATAAAGATAAGTTATAGTTGTGAAAAATAGAACCTTTTTACATGTATCAGTATTAGGAAAGGTTAGATAAATTTAATTTTATTTGAGTATTAATTACTTATTAGGACATTGTGAAATATGATTCTAACATATTTGATTCAATTATATGGAAAAAGCAAGATACAATTTGCTTTAAATTGTTTAAAAAGCAAAAGTAATAGGGAAAAAAATGATGAAAGCATGGCAAAATACAAGTAGTTTTCCTTGGAATTTATAAAATACATTTCCATATTTAAAAAAAAATTCTCTTAATGAACTTAGAAGGCAATGTGTTTTCTGGTTCACTGGGAAACTTTAAGTATGGTTTTTGAGCAAGAGTTTTCCTTTCTCCTGTTCAGTGACTAATTCCCCCCATCTGCTGCTGAATTTGGTTTACAATTTGTATAGTTTGATATTTGAAAGCACCTCTTCTAAATGTTGTTAGGAAACATTTGTGTGAGATGATGAAGTCCAGTAGTAAGGAGTGTCTCTTTCTCCACCTCCAACAGGATCCTCCTTGTTCCCAGAGCTCAAGGCCAACCGCATACCCTGCTAGGACCCCAAAACAGGTGACGTGGGTAGGCAAACAGAACTGCAAATGTTTGCATTTCCATATCACCAAGGCATTACTTTAACAATGGTTATAACTATAAGAGATGTTCCCACATGCAATTGGGTGATCCAAATAACTACTGCTTTATATCTTGATTTAATTAAGTCCAAAAATTATTCAAAACAAAGATCGTTTTCCCTGTACTAAACCTCGAATTCCTATCTCTCTCTTGTTCAAACATCTCAATTACTTCTGGTGAAAACAATCAAAACTAAAGGCAAAAGGAAGTTCCTCATCAAAAATCCAGAATTGTTCATCCAAATAAGAAAGCAACCTGGAACAAATGGAAGGGAGGTAATAATATGGAAAACAAAAGAAAATGAGGTTTATTTTTTTCTAAAGCCCACTTGCCTAACTCCAGCTATGTCTCTGTCTCTCTATCTGTCTCGTGTGTGTATTTGTGTGTGTGTGTGTGTGTGTGCACTCCAGAGGAGAATTGGTGTGGCCAGGGCTAAACAGGTGGACCAACTTTGGAACCGCCTGCAGTGCCAACAGAAAATTTGTGAATGGGAAGACACTGGGAAAATAATAAAGCAGCTCCTCATTTGAAATCATGCAGGAAAATAAAAGATAAAAAGGCCCCTTCTACCAAATCAGATACAGAGGTGACAAAAGAAATTTCCCAGCTCTGCAGGATGCAATACAGTAAACTCCTAATGTGATGTATTCCAGGTGAAAGCTGCTGTGGTTGACAATTACAGAAACGATTATTTATTATGGTACCAACTGGGTAATGTGCGGGACAGCAGGGAACAAGGAAAAGCTTGCTTTCACTATAGCCTCTTTCAGTTTTGATTATGGTAGAAAATGGTACCATTTATCTTACCACTTTTAAGAAAGAGACCGGGGTATGGTTCATAGAAACCAAACTAGAAAAGATAACAGTAATTCACTGAGGAATAAGAGAATAGCAAATTTAAAGAGAAATTCAGAGGTGATCAAGCATGTGTACAACGATTATGCATATATATAAAGTACGATATATTATTTCTCTTAGTATTTACTTCTTGTGGCAACTGTAATGCCAATCAGGAGAAATATTTTAATGCAAATTCATTAATGTTTAAATCTAATATTTAACATATAAGTGTTTTAAGTTAAAATGCCACACACTAATCAATTTTGTAGTCAATCACAAGCAGTTTTTCTTTTATATGAAATCTTGAATTTATTATAAACATTTCCTGGCTATCAGAAACATTAATTTTGCATTATATAGATATGTCATATTTCTAAACAGAATTGCACCAGGTAGTGAATACTTTCACAGGAGAGTTCTCTTGCTGACTGAGGCTTACAATTATCTTTCATGTGGAATTTTTCTTTCAGAAATGGCTACTATAAAGAGGACCATAAGAAATTAATTTTCTTGTTTGATATCATTGTTTAACAGTATTTTAAATTTAGACGGGATTTGAACACATCAATTCTGTTTGTATTCCAAAGAAGCAAATAAAAAGTACTTGTAAAAGACAACATTCAGCAAAATTAGATTCTGCATCTGCCACCAGCTCAAGGCAGCATTCTACTGGTGCCCTAATTCATTAAATCCAATTCATTGATTAACACCAAAACACACATCAACTGGCTACTATGGGCCAGGGAGAGTTTTCAGTACAACTGGTCCACTTGATCTCTTCTGTCCTACATCATCAACCTCTCCTTCTGTCTTAGTCTTTTCCTAGAAGCCTAGAATTAAGTGTGTCCACTCTGAAGCAAATAAAAGAAATAAGCTCACTCCTTGATCTTGACTTATGTCTACTTCCAGTTGCTCTTCTCCTAGTGCATTTCTTCTTCTCAGAAGCATAGTCTATCCACTGTCTCTGTGCCTTCACATCACAGTCCCATACAGCTTTCATGACCTTACCACTCTCCTGAAATATATTTTGCAAAAATTGTCAATGGTATTATGAATATCAAATGCAATGGAAATATTCAGTCATGTTATTATTTTTATAATTGTCACAGCTTACTGTATCTGTTTTGAACTCTGCACTAGGCTAAATGCTTTATACTCATTACTCAATTTGATTTTCACAACATTACTATAAGGCACATGGTTTTAAACATATTTTATTTATGAAGAAATGATGCTTATGGAGAATTCTTAGGGCAGGGAAAGTTTTTGTATGATAATATAATGGTGGATATATGTCATTATAAATTCATCCAAAAACTGTAGCATATACAACACCAAGAGTGAAAGATAATGTAAACTATGGATTTTGGATTATTATCATGTGTTAGTGTAGTTTCATTAGTTGGAACAAATGTACACTCTGGTGAAGGATGTTGATTATGGGGGAGACTATGCATATGTGGGAGCAGAGAGTATATAAAGATCTCTGTACTTTTCCCTCAGTTTTTCTGTCAACCTAAAACTGCTCTTAAAAATAAAGTTTATATAAAAAAAATAATGCCCACAAACCCCAGTAACTTATTCAATGATGACAACAATTCATGACTGAGCTGAGATCTGGACCCAAGTGTGACAGATTTCAAGGGTCATTTCTTTTCTTTCTTTCTTTTTTTTTTTTGTCATTTCTTAACCTGTACACTACTTTTCTTACACAGAGTCAAACTGTGTTTTGAAGCTTTGTGCCCTTCCAGCTTCATGAATTCCACTCTTTTCTGAAACTTACCCTAGCTCTCCTTATTTTCCATGCTCCTAAAAATGAAGTCTTTCACATGTTGCCACATAAAGAGGGAGGGAAAGAGGCCAATCCTCAGTTCCCTTTTTTTGCATGCTAAAAACTCTCCAGTGGAGGTTTCCTCAAATGTGATTATCCAGATTTTAGCTACAGATGTAAGTTTTTTTTACCTTCCAACCACCTGTAGGACATATCAGCTTGAATATCCTGGGATAGCTCACACCCTGCAGGGCCACAGTAGAATTCATCTTTTCTCTCTAACACACTTCCGGTATTCTGAAATCTCATTTGTTGGATCATGAACCTGACATTATCATGGTTTTCACTCCCAACTGCCAACTAAGTGCCAAGTTCTGATGAATTTACTTGTTATACTTACCTTGACTCTGCATTGTACTCTTCTTGCTACAAACCCTAAATAATTTTCATGCCTTCATCCTGTCTTCCCTGGATAGCTCCAGTCATTTCTTTATTGTCTTTTTGCCTCAAAAATGTCCCTTTAAACCAATCCTACAAAAATTCCCATAGACAAATAAATTAGACATTCGCCTACAATCCTGCCCTGCTTAAACCTTTAAAAAGTGGCCCACCATCCCTCAGACACACAGGCTGGTGATACTACCACAGTACAACACTCCAGTCTCATTGCATGCACCCCTATGTTTGATCTGGATATTGTTAAACAGTTTCTACACAGACAGCCTGGTATGTTTTGATTCTGTGCTTTTGCTTATGCATTTCAATCGACTCCAATAGTCAAGTAAGAGGTAGAAACACTTTAAGCATAAAATACATATTTATTGAAATGAATAGGGTGTGAAGTAGGTCTTTACCTCATGATTTATAACACCAAGTAATCTATTTGAGAAATTCCTGGGAATTATTATTTTGATAGAGGCTAATAAATAACCTGTAAAATAGACTTTCTTGGTCTAATAATTTGGGAAATCTGGAATAAAGTTAAATATATGAATTTCATAAAGGATTTTCTAAGGTCATTGATATACTGGTTTCTTGTGATTCTCTAAAACAATGAGAATAAATAGATTTCAATATGATTATTACATAAAATAGGGTGCAATAAACTGGAACTCCAACAATGTTGTAGTGCTTTAAAAAGGTCTAAAGTATTATACAGATTTCTAAGAAGACTTTCTAATAACTTGGAAATTAGGCCAAGTAATAACCCTATGATGGCCTGTAAGTGTTCAAGTGAAAGCAAGAGTCACATATTTTTCACTTTAAATCAAAAGCCTGAAATGATCAAGCTTATGGAGAAAGGCACGTCGAAAGTTGAGATTGGGCAAAAGCTAGGCCTCTTGCACCAGTTAGCCAAGCAGTCAATGGAAAGGAAAAGTTCCTGAAGGAAATCAAAAGTGCCACTCCAGTGAACACACGAATGATAAGAAACCGAAACAGCTTTATTGCTGATATGGAGAGAGTTTTAGGGTTCTAGATATTGTTGTGCCTCAGGGAATAGGGAAGCCTGAGGACAGGGGGGAGATGAGGGAAAGGCCAGTGGGTACAGCAGTCAGAACACATGCAACATATCAATTAAGTTTGCTATCTTATAATGGCACGGTTTGTAGCACCCCAAAACAATTGCAATGGTAGCATCCAAAATCACTGATCACAGATCACCATAACAAATATAATAATAATGAAAAAGTTAGAACGATTGCAAGACTTACTGAAATGTGACACAGATACACAAAGTGAGAAAATACTGGAAAAATGGAACTGATAGACATGCTTGATGCAGGGTTGTTACAAACCTTCAATTTGTAAAAAACACAGTATCTCTGAGGTGCAATAAAGCGAAAGTGTAATAAAATAAGATAAGCTTGTAAAAGGATATCTCCAGTAAGAGGGGAATTATGGAACAATCAGTATGTTAGAGAGAAATTATTGATTTTCCATGGTAAAACTCTATTTCTAAAATCAGTTTAAAGAAAGATAAGCAACACAATTAAAAAATGGAAAATCCCTGAAGGGCAGTTCCATGGAAAAGAAGCCATATGGTCAGTCAACATGAGCAAAGCTGTTCAACCTCACATTTGGAGGGACATGTGAAGGAACATTTCCCACATTTCTGAGTCTTGGATAAATATTTGTTAAGAAATTATGTTGGTGGGGGAAGATAAGCAGTGGACCACATTTTTTTTTCTTTCAGAATACAAATTATTGGCCCAAACTCTATATCCCATCATTGTTAGAATACATAAATTTCCAAATATTAATTTGATAAGATTATATGCAACAATTAAAACAGGCAAACCAAATATGGATATAATAGTATTCAGGTTAAAAATGAAGAAAATAAATATATGTTTGTTTATAAAATTCATAAAGAAATTCAAAATTAAAATATAAAAATATATTAAAAATAAAATTTTATTTTAAAATTTACATATTTATAAAATAAATAAAAATATATTTTTAAATCTTCTATTTAGTGTATACTAATGTAGTCTCTGATACTATTTATGGATATTATAAAAGATGCCAAAAATAGCAAAATAAGGAAATTCTTCTCTTTCTATTTCTCCTTTCTTAGAGACAGTCACTAACATAAATTTAGTGTGGATCTAGTCAATGTTTTTAGTATATGCATGTGTAAATTTGGGTGTGTTGTGTGCATTTACCCTGCTCTTTGTTCCTCTAACAAATTCCACTGGAGCTTTTCTTGAGTTTAAATCAATTCTCCAGAATGACTGCTCTTTCCTCTTCCATCTACACCCTTGCCTTAATCTCTCTTTCACAATTATTTTCAAACACAAGGAACATATCAGTGAAAATGAACAGCATCAAGTAAAAACTGATAACTAAAATTGTCTGTGGTAGAATTCACTGAATCAAAATTGAAAGGAGATTAAATTTAGATCTTGAAAAAATTTAGGATTGCAAAATTTGCTCATGGAAAGTTCGGTTTGGTAGACGTAGTGGCCACAATAGTACATTAACACTGACTGAAAATGAAATCTGACCTTGTGAAAGTATTTGTTTAAATTATTCAATATTAAAAGATTGATCAAGATAAAACTAATTTTAGTATAATAAAAATTCACATGCTTTAAGGAAATTGATCAAGCAATTAGGTAGCTTGAGAAAATAACATAATACTGTGTGAATATAAATAAAATTCTAATGAAATGTTTTATGTACAATGGCCTTGAATGTTAGAGAATCATAACTTTCTGTCCTAAATAAGTCTCCTCCACAAAGCTTGATTTGCATCTATATTCCCTTTCCACATGAACCCCACAGCCATGATTTAAAATTTTTCCTGGCAATTCCAATTCTGATCCCACCACATTATAGTGATTCCAGTCATGTATTCAACATTTCCTTCTTTCTGATCCCAATGGTATAGCTAGTTCCCTATTTTTAAGATCTTATAATGATATAGTACATGCCCCAGTTAATGAACCAATATTAATATTTAGTAGTCCTGTCTGAACAGCCTCCTTTTGGCTTATGAGTTCTTTCAAGCTTTCCTTGTTTTCATTACCACGAAAGAATTTGTCTGTTATTTTCTGGCAATAAGACTGGGTTTATGGGCTTTAGGGAGGAAAACCAGAGAGGTAAAGTGCCCTTTTCATCACACATCAAAGGAAAATACTGTCAACATGATTTATAACTGTTGATGCTGACCCTGGTCACTTGGCAAGAATAGCATTTGTCAGATTTCTCCATTTTGAAAAGTGTAGAGACATCCTAGCAACTTTGGTCCCCAGGAGTTTCTCACTTTTACACTTATCCATACTCAGCTTCTGTCAATTAGACAAAATTACCATTTAAGTATTCCTATTCCTTTATGGTTATGGCAGCTTCTGCTCCAGGTAAGCAGATCTTGGCTATGACTCTGGATTTCCTGCTTTTCCCAATTTTGGGGCAGTTGTTTGCTTGGCAGCTCAATTCTTGGATGGGTCTAGAAAAAAAATTGATTTTCATTTTGCTCTGCTTTTTCTATCGTATGGACAGGAGTAATGACTTCTAAGCTCACTGCATTCTTTTTTTAAAAAAAAATATTTTATTTATTTATTTGAGAGAGAATGAGATAGAGAGAGAGCATGAGAGGGAGGAGGGTCAGAGGGAGAAGCAGACTCCCTGCTGAGCAGGGAGCCCAATGCGGGACTTGATTCCAGGACTCCAGGATCATGACCTGAGCCGAAGGCAGTAGCTTAACCAGCTGAGCCACCCAGACGCCCCTCACTGCATTCTTTCTTAAATGTACCTCTCATGATTCAAAAATGAGGCTAGGGTTGAGAATCATCACTTTATATTCTTGAAATATTTATCTTTATAAATTCAAGGAGCTGTTCACATAATTTCAGTTCTCAAATATCTCTTGATGATTCTTCCTTATGTATGAAAGCAATTCCAAATTATGTAACCAGGAATAAAAGAGTTCCCAAATTTGCTTCTAACCTCCTTTCTCCAGCTTCATCTTTTTCTATTTAAGGTTCACAGAATCTTATTTTCTAGACAAATTTACAATGTACTCTTTAAATTTACAATGAACATACTCATCACTTCCCTTATGTACCTTCCAAATTTCTATTAACCATAAAAGGCTTAACTGAAATATTACTACCTCTATCAAGTCCTCCTTAAATTCACAGGCAACTCAGTTTCTCATTCCTGTCCATTTCCTTAGTACTATTTCTCTTATATGGCATGATTTACACCAGCTAAATAAATAAATATTAAATTACCCAATATTCAACATAGGAATAATTAAAATGTTAACTTATTCATATATTTTCTTCTAAAACAGACAACCTTCTTTGGGGTGGGAGGAGAGAATATCTGTTCCCTTCAATGATTGTACAGTACAGTGTCCATCGTCCACTAAATAAGTGTTTATTATACATATTTGAAAAAGTTGAATAATTAAATTCAACACAGACTTTATTATCAAAAATTGCTAACATTTATGCATTAATGTATTTAATATAGCCACAAAAACTTAAGCCAAAGCCATCATTGAATTTAATTGCTTTTCCCCTTTTTATTTCCTTGACCACTTAGCTTACAGACATATTTGCCTTCATAAACTTCTCATAAAAGATTCAAGTACTCGAAGTTAAGGATTATTACATTGAAGGATTATCAAATTGAATAAAACACAGTGATCTTACTCAAAGTAGAAAATAATGATTCATTTTATGATTAAAAACAAAATGTCTGATTCTCTTTTTAATATATAAAATAACTTGAAAATTAAATGTTTATTAAAGGATCATGTGTCATGGAAAAATATACGTTTTTTTTTTTCAATTATTGACCTTATAAGGCTCTTAATGCTTTTGTCAAATAGTGTGAGCAGCTAATATTCTCTCATCTAGGAACTCCTTAATCACCAAACACTGCAAACTAAACTCTGTTACTTGCCTCTGCACATGATGACAGTAGAATTTTCAATCTGTGATTGGACTGCCCATTGCAGGTGCTGCGTGTGTGTGTGTGTGTGTGTGTGTGTGTGTGTGTGTGTGTGTGTTGGGGCAACACTGAATACTATGTCTGAATGACCTGCTCTATTGTTGCTTCATTTGATATAAATGTATTTTTTTAATTTCCACTTCATTTTGCTCTTGGATCTTAATTCCACAATGTAAAAAGTGAAGTCACTGAGTACTGAGTCAATGTTTAGCCACTGGAACATTCAGCTGCTTTCCAAGAAACACAGGCAATAAAATTTATTGCAATGATTTGTAACTACTTTATAATAATTTTAATTCCGTGCTTTCATTGAATAACCTCGTAAGGAGGCAGTCATATAATCCACTGTAAGAACAAGGTGGAATGTCTGAGAGGCTGAAGATTTACTGAACATTTAGTCTCTGTTGAACAGGTGGAAGGTCATAGCCATTATAACAATATTTAGTATCTAATGAAACTGGTTATCTACTGCTTTCATTTATTAGCCAGGTCATAAGTTCAAGCACTAAAAGTCAAATAAAAGTTATATCTCTTTCAAACAAAGGTACACTGCCAACATCTTCAACCGGAGTATAATAAAACTTCCCAGCATATAACTGACAGGAACACCCTTTAGTATCATATTTACAGCAGCGCATAATCAAAGCTAATAAAAAAATCATTCAAGGCAGCCAAACAAGAAGCTAGCAATATTGTGAACATTTTTAACACATTAATTTACAATTAACAGGAAAAAAATGGTCAACACCTAACATGTGTCTTTCAGTGCTTTATTAGAAATAATTTCATTCCCTCATAAATTTAAACATTAACTCTGAGTTCAATTGACTTTAAAGCTGTGATATGTGATTCTCATTTTTATCCTTATAGATTTCTCTCTCTCTAGAGTCCTCTGAAACTATAGGGCTATACTTTGTAATAATAAACTCCTTCTTTTTCACTGCAAATAATTTAGGAATATTGTCATTTTCTATGCAACTCTCATCAAAACGATGACACTTTCTTAAAATTAAGATGAGTCATTTTTTTTCTCTACTTGGCAAAAAAATAACACATATTTCTGATTCCCAGCCATACTGAAGTCTGTCATATAAACTAAGCCCTTATAATGCAGAACTCACTGTACACAGGACAGACTACAGTGAACCGTCAGAGAGAGGCAGGGAGCGTACAAAATGTGAACTGGTACTTTTGTTAAAGAATATTTAAAGGTCAAAGCCCTGTTCTTTCATTATGAGTGTGCTCAGGGGAAATAACACTGTTCATTCTCCCCATTGTCTGACGTGTTCCCTGACAATAAGTCAATAGGCGTCAGAAGTCTGTTAACTATTTCAGGCCTTTTGGCAGCAATTTAACATTTTACAGTGTTTTATATTACATTTCAATAATGTAATACCCTGGTGTACTTCATGGTTAATAGGTTTACTTTAAAAGCTGATGTAAATATAAAAATGAAATGCACTAGATTTATGAGATCGTTGCAGACAAAATTTGTATCTCAATAGTTTCTCCTGGTTTGCTGAGAAGTCTGCCAGAGCATTTCAAAATCTATAAAACTGCTGCTATGTTTCACTTTTTCATCCAAGGGATGCCAGTGACGTGACAAGGATCAAATTTTGAAAATAAGCATAGAACATTTGCTAAGCTGTAAGTTTTCTTGGGCTTTTATCTTGCATATTAACCTTAAATCTGGTTATTAAAGATATACACACATATACACGTTTTCTTTAAGTTAAAAATTGGAAATGGTTTTTGCAAACTGCAATCTGCTAGGGGCTAGCAGGTTATCAGAAGTCTCTCTTTTTCACCAAAAACAAAACAAGACAAAAACGAAAAAATCCAGCATGTTCATTTCAGCCAAAAAATAGTACAATAAATGTAAAACTAGTACTTTCAATTGCCATTAAAACTATAGATACCTGAAAAAATATGATGCTTTAAAACATTAAATAGAGTCAAAACCACTTAATTTTTATCCAAAGATAAAATCTGTGTTTTGCCCAAAATTGTTAACCTTTTTGAGCCATGGATCCTCATATAAAAACAAATTAATTTAAAAAAAAAAAGAATGAATCAATCTCACAGAATTGTAAATCTAAATAAAATGATGTATATAAAATGTTAACAAAATCGTAGTTACATAGAAGAATTCAATAAACAGTTGTTTCACATGTGGTCATATGGATGATATATAATCTGAATCCCTGAATATCTGCAAATATCCCTCTAATTCCAGCAGGCCAAATACCTTGCTTGTATATATCAATTCTTTTTTTAATTTCAATCCTTTATTCTCAGTCCTTAATTTCAGTCCTTTTAAACACTGCTACCAGTCTTTTTTTTTTCCTTAATAGATAGTATGTTCTTCCTAAGATTACCTGCAGAATTTTATTCTTATTTTTGAAATGTAGGAATTTAAGAACATTTGGGAACCATCCCTGCTATGCATGGTATGGTTCCCTTCTAATTAATCTACCCTAGAACTTGAACTCTTTGGGATATGAATTGCATGTCTTTCTTCAGCTTAGGAACACTATATTTTATTATTGATTTAATAAATTCCATTATCTATCAGTCCTTTTTATATCTCTAAATATCTTACTTACATATAAGATCTAAGTCTATCATCTTATCTTCTTTGTGAATTTTCTATTGTATTTTTGCCCTGGCTTAGAAGTATGTTTTCCTTTCCATCTTCTAAGACATTAATTTGCATGTAAATAGTAACCATTGAGAATACCTGCTGAATTTCACATTTAAAAATTTAATATTTAGATCTGATGAGCACTGGGTGTTATATGTGATTAATGAATTATTGAACACAGTGTCAAAAACTAATGATGTACTATATGTTGGCTAATTGAAATGAATAAATAAATATTAAAAATCTAAGATTCAGTTATATTTTTTTAAATGCTGTGCTTAGATATCAAGTACTTCCCTTATGTTATTCAATTTTAAAGTTATTGTTCAAGTTACATCTCATCAAGAAACCATATTTTTTTGGTTTTGGACATCTATTGTGTTTGATCTTCTACCTAGTTTCTAGATTCCCTTAGATATGCTGTTAGTCAATTTGTTTTTTGTTTTGTATGCCCACTAATGATTGAAGTAAATTATTAGGGCACCACACCAGCAATCTAAAATGTGAGTGAAGATAAAGAATTATGTGTTAAACTGGATGCTCTGAGAAGCAGGTGTCAACATGAGACACTAGATGTGAAAAGATTTATTAGGGGAAATGCTTGTGAGGGAAATGGTGGATGAGCCAGAGAAGGGTTGTTTAGCTGGCTGACAGTGATGCAGATCTGGATCCTGTTAGACACTGGGAAGGGAGGACATTTGGATAGATGATTTTTTAGAAAAAACAAAACAAAAACTGTGGTGCAGGTTTAAGAATGTTTGGTAAGGCCAATGCAAACCCCTCAGGCCAAAGTTTCCCATTAGAGACTGTCTCCTAGGAACCAGCCTGCCTTAATATCCCTTCTACAATTAGCCTTTGACTTGGAGCAGCCCATGAGAGTTGGCCTCTGAAAGGAACCATGGTGATGAATTTCAGAGTATAGGAGCTAGGGGCATTAGTCAACTGTGCTTCCCAAGGTAGAAATTCTGAGAGGTATCTTTTTATTATTTACACAAATTATCCTCCTCTCAAATTATATTCCCAGTTAGCTTTGCTGAGCCAATTCTCTGATCTCCTTAAACACTCAGTTGTCTGTTCATCTTCACTTAAACTTCCAGGAGCCAGGAAAACCCATTACAATTGTCTAGTCTTAATGATGGTCTTACCTCTAGAGAACTGTGGATCCACACTGGGTTCTTCCAGAGCCACAGGCTCACTAACAACCAACTGCTGCTATTATGTGTCCTTGCAGACATTGGAATTATGGTTAGTGAAAATAAGTATGTATTCATGTTCTCACCTTAGAATTTCTAATGACAAATTTCATGGTATGTTACTTTCTGCTCTTTTAAAATATGAAATTCTTGAAGGTGAGAAGTGTCTTACTGCTGATTAAATTGCTAACATCTATCACAATGCTTCCATGTCAATGTTGTTAAAGGCAGAATTAGTTATTTGTATGCTGTAATTGTGGTCTAGGTTTACTTTACTGAACATATATCCTGGTAGTTTTATTTTGGTGCTTCTATTTTTTTTTTCTATGGTTTAATCAGTGACTGTTTTACAATCCCATATGCTCAGTAATTTATAGTACAAAAAACCACTGTCCATAAATTGTGCAGTGCATTAGGAAAGCTTCAGGACAATGTTATACTATTTATTTGACTTGAAAAACAATAATCTGTACTTTCATCATAGAAAAAATTTACTATTGCTTACAAAAAGTTGATGCTTAAAATTATACAGCTTCCCTTTCTAAATAAACTCTCTGCAAATACCACCACCTTATTATATAACAATTATTACCCTTATCAGCTGTGGGAAATTTCATCCATATAAAAATCAGTTATTTCAAAATAGAGTTCAGTTATGCCAGAGCAGAACAGTACCTTGAGTTACTTTACTATACCATGTAAAAGGAACAAATTGCTAATTCATAATGTTTTAAAAAATAAGAATATGAGAAACCTCAAAATAATTTAGTGTTCTAAAATTACTCTGAAAATTTCTTGATTATGTTTTGTCTCAATTTTTCCAGTGGTAATGGGACCAGTGGCACTCTACCAGGAAAACAGGAGTAACTATAATCCTCCTTTATGTTGTGAGATGCTCCGAAGGAGAAAACATTTTGCTCTAACCCTCATATGGCCTTAGCTCACAAGTATTCTTCACCAGGCCTCTTGCTAAACTCAAATTTTCTAACCACCACTTCTAAGTCATAAGAACAATGACTCTCCCTTTGAAGAATCATGTTTGAACACTATCCCTTAAACTAGCTAAACTTCAGCTGACTTTTCTTGCTAAAGCACTATAAGATTTCCTTTCTTTCCCGGGTAGTACACCCTGTTGGAGTGGTTTTCATGCTGAAGTATGCCTACTGGTGATCTGGCTGACTTCTTTGACATTATTTAGTGACATGACTCAGAATAGGTTTTGACCTTTTGTTACTACACTGCATCCACTTTAACAAGGGTAGAATACTCTGGGGATGCTTCTCAGAGTCCTAGTATTTAGACAGCTAAGTCATGCTCCTAACATAATCTCTGCTTCTGTGCATTGAGTGCCATAGGTTTTTCCCTCCTGTCTTTGAATAAGATTTTATTTATTTATTTATTTATTTATTATTTATTTATTTATTTATTTATTTATTTTACTCAGCAATATAACCAGTGAGGTGGAATTGTAGTGCTGAGATTTTGGAGGCCTGATTATCTGTATTGTTTGCTCCCAACTTTATAGTATGAGTAATAGAAAGCTTAATGATGAATTTCTGAGTTATTGTCTGGCTTCTTACATGTATAATTATTATTGTGTCATTAGCACCAGACATTTGAAGTTCTAGGAAAACATATTTTATATTATTATTATTTTTTAATCCCCATCAACTATTTCACCCAGCTCCCCACCAGCTTTCCCTCTGGTAACCATCTGTATGGAATATATTTTAAATTTAATGTTTATTTTGCAATAATTATAGATTTGCCTGTGGTCATAAGAAATAATATGGAGAAATCCAATGTATGCTTTATACCCAAGGTAATATCTTGCAAAAGTATACTACACTATCAAAGCCAGGATATTATAAAATTTACTTATTCAGATTTCCCCAATTTTAGTTGTATTCATTGATATATATATATATATATGTTTTTAGCTCTATAAAACTTCATTGGGTGTGTACATTTGTTTATCTACCAAAATAATGAAGAAACAGAACAATTCCATTGCCAAGATTCCCTTTATAATTACACCAACCTTTGCCAAGCCTTCTCAGTTGCTAACTCCTGGCAAAAATCAATCTGTTCTGCATTTCTAAAATATTACCTTTTCAAAAATGTTGTACAAATGAAATTATGAAATATGTAACCTTTTTAGATTGGCTTTTTCCATTCAGTATATATCCATGGAGACTCATCTAAGTTGTTATATGTTCCTTTTTATTGTTGAGTAGTAATCCATGATATAGATTTACCATTGTTTATTAATCACCTCTTGAGGCTATCAGGGTTGTTTCTACTTTCTATTTATGGTTTAAAAAAATCAAATATAAACATTCATATATAGAATTATTGTGAAGATAATTTTTTATTTCTCTGGGATAAATGCTTCAAGAGAGGAATTGTGTTGAATGGTAATTTTACACTTAGAGTTTTAATAAAAGAGCCAAACTATTTTCCAGAGTGGCTGTACCATTTTACTACACATTTGTTATTACTCACACATTTCTACTAGCAATGTAGGAGTGATCCATATTCTCCACACCCTTCCAAGCATTTGGTGTTGCCACCATACCTATATATATATATATACATATATATTTTATTTTAGCCATTCTGATATTGCATAATGATTTCTCATTATGTTTTTAATTTGCATTTATCTGATATTTAATGATATTGAAAATCTATCCATGTACTTATTTTTCATCTGTATATCTTCTTCACTGATATGTGTATCCATGACTTTTGTTCATGTTCTAATTGTATTATTTTTTTGTTTGTTGAGTTTTGAAATTCTTTACATATGCTAGATACAAGTCCTTGGTTGGGCATGTGGTTTGCAAATATTTTCTCCTAGTGTGTAACTTTTATTTTCAACCTTTTAACAGTCTTTCACAAAACAAGTGTTTTCACTTTTAATAAAGTCTGATTTCACACTTTTTTTCATTTATAGATCATGTTTTTGCATGTTAAGTCTAAGAATTCTTTGCCTAAACCTAGATCTTGAAGATTTTCTCCAAAGTTCCTTTTCTAAAAATTTTATAATTTTTTTATTTTATAACTGTGATCCATTTTGAGTTAATTCTTGTACAAATTGTAATAAGTAGAGATTGATTTTTTTTCACCTAAACAATGTTTAACTGCTTTAGCTCATTTGTTGGAAAGGCTGTTTTCTCCATTGAATTTTTTTGTACCTGTGTCAAAAACCAGTTCAGCAGATCACTGTATGTGAAGACAAACGTTTTGAGGTTCTCTCTTTCATTCTATTGATAGGTCTATCTCTCTTCCCAAACCATGAAATCTTAACTACTGTAGCTATGAAATGGGATAGTATAATTCCTTCCACAATGTTCTTCTCTATAATAGTTGTCTTAGCTATTCTAGTTCCTTCACCTTTCCATATAAATTTTAGAAGAATTTTCTCATATTTACATAAATCTTACTGGAATTTTAATAAATTCTATATATTATTTGGCAGAGAATTCATCTATATTGGATCTTACATTCCATAAGTATTTCTCTCTTTAGGGTTTCTTTCACCTTCTTCACCAGTGCTGTGTAGTTTTCAACATACAGTTTTGTGCATGTTTTGTATATTTACACCTAAGTATTTCATATTTTTGAGTGATTGAATGATTTTAAATGCTATTATACATTTGATTTGATGTCAACATGTTGATTGCTGGTGTATAAAAATGTAATTGGTTATTATACATTTATTTTGTATTCTGTGATCTTGCTCAACTGTTATTAGATTTTTTTTTTTTTAGATTCTTAGGGATTTTCTTCATAAACAATTATATAATCTGCAAACAGGAAAAATTTATATTTTACTTTCTGATTTATATGCTTTTTAATTCCTTTTATTGTCCTATTGCATTGGATAGAGGAAATATTTTTTACTTTTTAATTTTATCATGTTATGTTAGTCACCATACATTACATCATTAGTTTTTGATGTAGTGTTCCATGATTCATTGTTTGCCTATAACACACAGTGCTCCATGAAATACTTGCCCTCCCTAATACCCATCACCGGGCTAACCCATCCCCCTACTCCCCTCCTGTCTAAAACCCTCAGTTTGCTTCTCAGGGTCCATAGTCTCTCATGGTTCATCTCCCCCTCCGATTTCCCCCCTTCATTTTTCCCTTATTACTATCTTCTTTTTTTAAAACATATAATGTATTATTTGTTTCAGAAGTAAAGGTCTATGATTCATCTGTCTTACACAATTGACAGGGCTCACCAAAGCACTCAATTTCTTTCATGAGTATTTTATAGTTTTCAGAGTACAGATTCTTTGCCTCTTGGTTAGATTTATTCCTAGATATCTTATGGTTTTGGGTGCAATTGTATATGGGATCAACTCCTTAATTTTTCTTTCTTCTGTCTTATTTTTGGTATATAAGAATGCCACTGATTTCTGTGCATTGATTTCTAGTACATCCCTGTCGTGTTCCTGATCTTAAGGGAAAAGCTCTCAGTTTTTTCCCAATTGAAAAAGATATTTGATGTGGGGTTCTCATAGATGGCTTTTATGATATTGAGATGTGTACCCTCTATCCTTACACTCTAAAGAGTTTTAATCAAGAAAGGATGCTGTACTTTGTCATATGCTTTTTCTGCATCTATTGAGAGGATCATATGGTTCTTGTTCTTTCTTTTATTAATGTATTGTATCACATTGATTGATTAGCAGATGTTGAAACAAACTTGCAGCCCAGGAATAAATCCCACTTGGTGAATAATTCGTTTAATGTACTGTTGGATCCTATTGGCTAGTATTTTGGTGAGAATTTTTGCATCCGTGTTCATCAAGGATATTGGTCTGTAATTTTCCTTTTTGATGGGGTCTTTGCCTGATTTTGGGATCAAGGTAATGCTGGCCTCATAAAATGAGTTTGGAAGTTTTCCTTCCATTTCTATTTTTTGGGAACAGTTTCAGAAGAATAGGTATTAATTCTTCTTGAAATGTTTGGTAGAATTCCCCTGGGAAGCCATCTGGCCCTGGGCTCTTGTTTGTTGGGAGATTTTTGATGACTGCTTCAATTTCCTTAGTGGTTATAGGTCTGTTCAGGTTTTCTATTTCTTCCTGGTTCAGTTTTGGTAGTTGATACCTCTCTAGGAATGCATCCATTTCTTCCAGATTATCTAATTTGCTGCCACAGAGCTGCTCATAGTATGTTCTTATATTTGTTTGTATTTCTTTGATGTTGGTTGTGATCTCTCCTCTTTCATTCATGATTTTATTTATTAGGGTCATTCCTCTTTTCTTTTTGATAAGTCTGGACAGGGGTTTATCAATCTTGTTAATTCTTTCAAAGAACCTGCTCCTAGTTTCGTTGATCTGTTCTACTGTGCTTTTGGTTTCTATTTCATTGATTTCTGCTCTGATCTTTATTATTTCTCTTCTCCTGCTAGGTTTAGGCTTTATTTGCTGTTCTTTCTCCAGCTCCTTTAGTTGTAGGGTTAAATTGTGTATTTGAGATCTTTCTTATTTCTTGAGAAAGGCTTGTATTGCTATGTACTTTCCTCTTAGGACCACCTTTGCTGCATCCCAAAGATTTGGAACAGTTGTGTTTTCATTTTCATTTGTTTCCATGAATGTTTTTAATTCTTCTTTAATTTCCTGGTTGACCCATTCATTCTTAAGTAGGATGCTCTTTAGCCTCCATGAATTTGAGTTCTTTCCGACTTTCCTCTTGTGATTGAGTTCTAGTTTCAAAGCATTGTGGTCCAAAATATGCAGGGAATGATCCCAATCTTTTGGTACCAGTTGTGACCTGATTTGTGACCTAGGATGTGATCGATTCTGGAGAATGTTCTATGGGCACTAGAGAAGAATGTGTATTCTGTTCCTTTGCGATGAAATGTTCTGAATATATCTGTGAAGTCCATTTGGTCCAGTGTGTCATTTAAAGTCTTTATTTCCTTGTTATCTTTTGCTTAGATGATCTGTCCATTTCAGTGAGGGGGGTGTTAAAGTCCCCCACTATTACTGTATTGTTGTTGATGTGTTTCTTTGCTTTT
>NC_138372.1:99846802-99869319 GCF_054177405.1 Leptonychotes weddellii | reverse complement strand
GAATTCCATCTCCAACATCTTGGTTATATCTGCATCCATTTGTAAATCTGCAGCATAAGTCATAATCTCTGAGTCTTTTCTATTTTGGGGGCTCCTCCTCCTAGTCATTCTGTTGATGGGTGTTTGAGGGAATGTATAGAGTCCAAATTATTGACCAGAACCCAAGCAAGATGCACCTGTTTTCTTGGGACCTTAGGGTCGGGGGCCTCTTTTTTCCCAGCCTGTCTTCTGTGGGAGGGGCCTGCCATGCTGTTATTAGGCAACCCTGTTTGGGTGGAGTTGCCCTGTGCCCCTGTGGCAGGGGATGGGCTCAGTGGATTCAGTTTTTGGGGCTTTTGTTCTCTGGCAGCTTTCCTTGACGGCTTTCCACATCTCTTCTGCGAGTCAGAGCAGAAGAGACCATTTCCAACCCTCTGCCTCAGAGCAGAGAGATCGCAGTCTATTCCTCAGTGAGCTCTCCAGGCCACACTGTCTCTGTTTCTGTCTGTGCTGCTATAAACTGCAGTGTCCTGGGTTGTGCGCCCCTCCGCGGCGCTCCCAGTCCTGCCTCCAGGTCAGGGCACGTCTCTGCCATTTGTGCTTCTAAAACCACCAGCCCCGCCCAGTTCACGCGTGCGACCCCACCACTCCGGGTTTACACCCCAGGGGCTGCCCTAAAGTCCTTTTCCACAGCTATGGGTCTGCGAGTCTGTGCCCGGTCTGCAGCGCATGAGGCTGTCACTCATTGGTGGTGTAGGATCCCCATGGTTAGGCACCCTTCCGCTGCTGTTTATCCTCCAATATCTGCCCGTGGAATCACGGCTCCCCACTTCGTACCTCAAAACCAACCGCCTGCAATATTCTGTTTGTAGAGGTCCAGATCTTCTTACATCTCAGGCTGGTTTTGTGGGTGCTCAGAGTGGTCTGGTAGATATCCAGCTCAATTCTGGGGACCAGTTGAAATAGGGTCCCCTACTCCTCTGCCATCTTCCCCCCCAACAACATAAAATTCTAATGTAGAGCATCCAATAAAAAATGTTGAGTCATTAAAAAAAAGCATGAAAATAAGACCCTTAAGCAGATGAAAAAGCAATCAATAGAAACTTATACAGAGATGATGGAGATAAAACTACCAAACAAGAATATCAAAAAATGAATTATAAATATACTGTATATGTTTAAGAAGGTTGAAGAAGCCATAACAATCATAAGGTGACCCATGGAAGATATAAAGACTTAAAACTTTAAGATGAAATATATAATATATGATATTAAAAAAAAAACACAAAAAACCTTTGGGTGAGATTAACAGCAGATTAGTTAATGCAAAACCAAAGAGCAACATAGTTGAATTCATAGCAATAGAAATTATCCAAATTTTTTTTCCCAAAAAGAAAAAGAATTTAAAAATTGAACAGAGCAACAGTGACCCATGGGACAGTATTAGTCTAATGTAGGCATAACTGAAATTCTTGGAAAAGGATATGTGTCCAAGAAACTCAATAAACAAAAGTAGAATAAACAGAAATATAACCATATGAAAATATAATGAAATTTCTGAAAACTGATGAGAGATAATCATAAAGGAAACCAGTGGAAAAAATGCTCATTAAATATGGAAGAATAATAGCTGCTGATTTCTCCTAAGAAATACTATAGGTCAGAACATAGTGGAGACATATTTTTAAAATACTGAAAGAAAAAAATATACATAAACTAAAATTCTTTACCTACCAAGGATGTTTTTCAAAGTTAAAGGGAAAATAAAGACTTCTTCAGATATATAAAGGCTGAGAGATTTCACTGTCAGGAAACCTACACTAAAAGATATATTAAAGAAATCTTTCAGGAAGAAGAAAAATTATATAAAGGAAATTTAAATCTTCACAAAGGAATGAAATTGGTAAAAGTATAAGTAAATTTAAAAACTTTCCTCATTTATTAATCTCTTTAAAAAAACAATTGACTTTTTAAATTAAAAAAATAGCACTCAACGAACAATGAATCATGGAACACTTCATCTAGAACTAATGATGTAATGTATGGGGATTAACATAAGAATAAAAAAAAATTCAAAAAAAAAAATAGCACTCAGTATAGTGTGGAGCTCACAGTAAGTAGAAGTAAAATATCTGAAAGTAATTGCACAAAGAATGGGAAGTAGAATTCAAGTATATTGCTGTAAGTTGCTCATATAATAAGTGAAGTGGTATACATTAATTTTTTACATTACATTTTTAATACATTAATTAAAGATAGATTTTATTTAGTTAACTTTGAGCAACCACTAAACAAGAGGAAGGGGAGAACTGATAAAATAATAGCAGAGATAAAATAAAAACATTAACGAAATTTTAGTCCAAGAGATGATTGAGATATAGGAAAAATGGAACAAAGTACATATAAGACAAAAAATTAAGATGACAGAGTTAAACTTAACCATATACTCACATTAAATGCAGATGATTTAAACAGACAAATTAAAAGAGATTATTGAGTTGGATAGAATAAAGATTCAACTATATGTGGTCTGAGAGAAATCTAATTTAAGTAAGTGTTCAAATATAGATACAAAATGAAGGGCTAGTGGATGAAAAAGATAAACCATACAAACTTTAAGCCAAAAATAAAAATAAATGAAACAATTGAATGACTATATTACCACAGAAGAATTAGACTTCAGAGAAATGAATATTACCACAGATAAGAGGGTCATTGCATAATGAAAAAAGGACTAATTGGTTGAGAAAACATGACCATCCTAAAGCATATGGACTTAAAACCCATTTAAAACAGTTTAAGCAAAATATGGAAATGTAAAGGGAAAAATCCTCAAATATTTGGAGATTTCAACATTCTACTGTCAGTAATTGATAGAACAAGTATATAGTAAATTAGTAGAAATACACAAGACTGAAACAATATTGTCAACCAAATTGACCTAATTGGCAATTATAAAACATCTAAATAAAAATAGATGCATATAGGACGCCTAGGTGGCTCAGTTGTTAAGCGTCTGCCTTTGGCTCAGGTCATGATCCTGGAGTCCCAGAATCGAGTCCCGCATCAGGCTCCCTGCTCGGCGGGAAGCCTGCTTCTCCCTTTCCCACTCCCCCTGCTTGTGTTCCCTCTCTCGCTGTGTCTCTGTCAAATAAATAAATAAAATCTTAAAAAAAAAAAAATAGATGCATATATTCATCTAAGTGCACATGAAATGCTCACCAAAAGAGAACATATGCTGACCATAAAACAAATCCCAGTAGCTTCCTGAAGATTTAAATAATACTAAGTATCTTCCCTGATCACAAATGCTATTAAACTGAACATGAATTAGAGAAAGATACTTGGAAAATCCCAAATGTGTGAAAAATTTAAATACACTTCTAAATGTCCTCTGGGTGACATAAAAAATCATAAGAAAAACTAGGAGATATTTTGAACTAGGTGGAAATTGAAACACACATACACATACATATACATTTGTGGGATATGGCCAAAGACATAAATTTTTAATAGAATTAGATACTTATATTAGAAGAAAATAATAGAATCTAAATAATTAAACCAAATGATAATGATAAAATGATAAATCATTGACCAAAAACCCAGCAAATCAATGCAACTCAAATCTAATTAACTTAAAAGATTAAATTTATAAGACTATATTGAAACTGTTCCTGGAATAAGGGAAAAATTACAAATTAGTAATATAAGTAATGAAAAAATAGACTATAGGGGTGCCTGGGTGGCTCAGTTGGTTAAGTGACTGACTCCTGATTTTGGCTCAGGCATGATCTCAGGGTCCTGGAATGGAGCCCTGCATCCAGATCCATGCTCAACGAGGAGTCTACTTGAGGATTCTCTCCCTCTTCCTCTAACCCTTCTCCCACTTTCAATCTCACTCTCTCTCTCTCTCAAAATAAAAACCTTTTTTTAAGAAAGAGATTATCATGACAGATTCTACATAAAAGTATAATGTATAATATGGGAATATTATGAACAACTTTATATGAATACATTCCATAACTTATAAGAATTGAATTCCTTGAAAGACAAAAGTTATCACAGCTTTTTAAAGAAATAAATGATCTGAATAATCCTATATTTATAAAGCATTTAATTTATAGGAAAAACTTTTCCAAAAAATAAACTCCATGCCCAGATAGTTTCAGTATTGAATTCTACCAAACTTTAAAAATATTGAGAATTGAAATTCTCTCAGTAAATTAAAGGAGGAGATACATCTTCTCAACTAATTTTATGAGGCCCTTATAAATCCAACATTACCTTGATATCACAACCAATAAAAGCCATTGCAAGATGAAACTAAAAACCAATATCATAAAAAATCTTTAAACCATATTTTAGCAAATTAAATCAAACAACATATACAAAGAATGATGTACCATGATGAAGTGGCACTCATTCCAGGAATGCAAAGTTTGTTTAACACTTAGGAATCAATCATAATAATCACCATAGTAATTCACTCATCACATATGTTTTCAATAAATGTAGTAAAACACATTTGACAAAACAATGTCTGTTCATAGTAAATTTTCAGTAAACTAGGACATTAGCAGAAAACTTTCTTAACTTGATGAAGAGCATCTATGAAATGCTTGTAACTTACTCCATACTATTCTTTATCCTTTATATATTACTTTAGAATCATGACTGCTTTCCCACTAAAATCAAAAAGAAGTAGCAATGTTCATATTCATACCTTTTATTTAGCTTTGTGCTGGTGAAATAGCCTGTGCAACAGACTGAGAAAAAGAAATAAAAGTTATCAGATTGGTAAGGAAAAAATAAAATTGTATTTATCCACAGATGACAAGATAATCTCTGTAGATATTTCTACAGAATCTAAAGAAAAAGCTGTTAAACTAATAAAGTGAGTTTAGCAGGATAGCAGCACAGAAAGTCAACATACAGTGATCAGTTGTATTTCTACATATTAGCAATAAGCAATAGGGTGTTTATATTTAGATATCCAGTTTACAATGCACTTATAATGATATTAAAATATAAAACATTGAAATAAATGAAAAAATGATAAATTGGACTTCCTTAAAATTAAAGATTTTTCTATAGTCAAAAGACACAGCTAAGAATATGGTATGTTTTGTTTAGCTACTCATTTTGGTTTCTTTTTAAATTATTTTCTAGAGAATATATCTTTTCCTATTTCTCATTCCTAAAAATCATTCCTTCCTCATTAACACCCCCCCCTCAGTTTTACATCTTCTAGTTATCTGCTATTCATCTAGATCAGGGATCAGCAGACTTCTTTAAGGATCCAGATATTAAATCTCTTAAGCTTGTGGACCATATAGCTTTTATCACTACTATTCAACTCACCACTGTAGTACAAAAATGTCCTTAGATTGTAGATAAATGGATGGGCATGGCAGTGTTCCAATAAAAGTTTATTTACCAAAACTGTCAGTGGGTCAGATTTGACCCACAGCTATAGTTTGCCTATCCCTCCTGTAGACCAGTACTTTCCAGTAACAAATAGCATATGGGCCATAAATGCAATCCATTCATGTAATTCTAAATCTACTTGCCACAAAAAAAATTTTTAATGAGATTAATTTTAGTCTATTTTATTTAACCTAAATATACAATTTTATCATTTTAACATATAATCAACATGAAACATTATAAATAAGGTACTTCACATTCTTGGTTTCATCCTAAAACTTTCACATTCCAGTGTATAATTTGCATTACAGCACATCTCAATCCAGACCAGTCACATTTCAAGTGCTCAGCAGTCACGTGCAGCTAATGGCTACTTTATTGGATAGCACAGCTTTCAACCTTTGAGTTTGCTACTTGAATCTTGGAAGGCACCTGCAGATATTCCAAGGAAAGGTCAGGTAAAATTATTTGGTCTTTGGCTCATGCTTTTCTTTCCCAGAATTACTATATTGCAGCATATCTGAAGAACAACATTATTTTATTGGTGTGTTTGGTTGGTTGATTTTATAAACCTTTCTGGATTCAATGTTAAACATTTTGCTAAAGATTTCTTCTGCCACTGGTTTATAATCTGTTTTTCCATTTCCATCTATCAGGGTAAATTATCTTCTGTCTTTTCTCTACACTTTGAAAAGACCATCTACACATATAATCCATACTATATGATATTTTGGGAAAATGCACAGAAATTTCAGTACTCAATAAACAGAAAATAATGGAGTGCTGATTTTTACAATGCAAGTATGATTTTTGGATACAGTTGTATACAGATACATGTGGAGTAACAACATGATAAAAATAATTTAAAATTATGCTTTTTCTAATTAGGATTTGTGACGTCTGTGACTTAGAGTTTGGGACACTTCATTCTCAGATTTGTAAGGGTGACAAAAGCCTTTAGTAGCCTCTATGGAAAAAGGTTAATGAAACAGTTTATATGGGATAGAGGATAATTAAGGTAAATTAAATTGTATTCAAAAGCATTGTATTGGGGAAAATTGCCCTCTGTCTTCACTAAGGGTAGAACTGCAGAAAATTAGCTTCAACTGTAATAGAAACAACTTAGCCTAGATATTACAAAGAAACTTTTTCAGCATGAGGGTTGCAAAAGAAAGTGGTGCCATGGGAGTCCTTGGCATTTCATTTTCTCAAGTATGTATGTCTTAAAGGATAGGGGAAACATAATTATTTGAGGGTGTTACTTGGCATATAACTTTTCCCTAACGTACAGGGAAGTAATAGAGAAGCAATAGTGGTTCTTTTCATTCCTGTAATTTTCTGTTTAGAGAACCAAATGAAAGGAAAAGACAAAGAGATTTGCTAGAAAAGGTGAGGACCCTATGCTGAGGTGTGCAGACCAAAGGCTTATGTGATTATTATCTTTCAGGCTGTTATATTTTATTTTAATAACAAATAGTGAGAATTACCAAAAAAATCTATTTTTCTATGTTTCTTAACTTGAAAGAACACAAAACTTCTTTTCAACTCGAATGGGAATTTTATTTTTTTTCTTTAGGCATCAGTTTCTAGTGTTCATTTAAAAATTTAATGAGCACATCTATTGACTAGCTCTTTTATCTTCCTGTATATATTTTCTATTTTTTTACAAATATGTCAGTGATCAATTTTAAATTTTAAATAAGTTGAACATTATTTCTCTTTTTTTTTTTTAAAGATTTTATTTATTTATTTGAGACAGAGAGAATGAGAGAGACAGAGAGCACATGAGAGGGGGGAGGGTCAGAGGGAGGAGCAGGCTCCCTGACGAGCAGGGAACCCGATGCGGGACTCGATCCTGGGACTCCAGGATCATGACCTGAGCCGAAGGCAGTCGCTTAACCAACTGAGCCACCCAGGCGCCCAATTTTTTTTTTTTAAGATTTTATTTATTGAGAGAGAGAATGAGATAGAGAGAGCATGAGGGGGGGAGGGTCAGAGGGAGAAGCAGACTCCCTGCCGAGCAGGGAGCCCCATGCGGGACTCGATCCCGGGACTCCAGGATCACGACCTGAGCCGAAGGCAGTCGCTTAACCAACTAAGCCACCCAGGCGCCTGAACATTATTTCTCTTATATGGGAAGTTGTTTGGCATACAGGGGGTGACACCACATAGCTGCTTTCCATGGTGGCTGTAATGGGGAGTGAGGTTGGATAATATGAGCAGGACAATGGGTTCAAGCCACACATACGTCATCATTGCTATACTCTTGGTTTTCTGTTCTCCCCTCAATTAATTACCCTTCTTAGCCCCAGAGTTACTGTTTGAATGATGTATTATGATGTATTAATGAGATTATACTTCATAATATGTACTTTGTGAAAGGTTAAAAATAGTGAGAGCCACTGCTATATGCTACCTTACTCTCATTCTCTCAGCATGTAATTGTAGCAGTTTATCCCCATCATTAAAAGTCCTCTTTTGACAATGGGTTACCCTCTACCATCCTATGGTCCTTCATGGTACCACCCATGTTTACATATTATGTACAATTCATACATACATTTACTAGTTAACCCACTGCATTGTTAGTTTCTAAACATCTTCATCTTGACTATTTGGTGGCTTTTTGCAGGACTGACCCTTTTCTGAGTGCCCTTTACTGGGTCTCCAGAAGCATCATTTGTTTCTGAACTACATTCTTTCTCCCTGATTGTGCTATTTCATTCATTTTCACAAGATCTCTGCATGTGTGCTAAATATTTATGTTTCCTTTTCATCTCTCTGTACACATTTCTAGACAATCTTACACATGTACACATCTCCAATTACTTCATGCTATTGATGAATTTCATCAGCCATTCATATATTTGCATTGCCCATTCATATGTATGTATCACCCATGCTTATATGTTCCTGATGCCTAATCCATATAAGCTATCATCTACCAAATAACTTTATTAGAAGAGTGTATGGGCTCTTATAAGACAAGTGAATACAGCCTATTCTCTCTTAAAGTTTCTTTTCTGTCTTTCCTCTTTTGTTAAGACTTACCAGCCAGTCTGCCTGTACTAAATATCTGAGAATTCTGCTCTGATCTCATACTCATCAGTTACATCCAAATGATACGAGTCATCAAATATCATTCTACCCTTGATGTCTCTTAGAACACCATCAATACATGATTATTTGAAGAAGGATGAAATTGGTGAGGGAAGTAGGAGAAGAAGCTGTATCAGGGAACAGATTTATGGCCACTTTCGACTAATCTTACTACTCACAGTGGCTCATATGTCCTTCCAAAGAACATTGATTTCCACAAAGAACAAGTAGTCATCAAAATCTACACAACTTTGTATTGCTTGAAATGGCCACCTACTTGTCTTTCCCCATGGTTACCACTATCCAATATACACTTTATAACTCTGCAGCGTTTTCCTGTTGACATTTAAAAAATATGTTTTTAATTCTTTTTCTCCATTTCTCATGCCTCCGGTTGATTTCTCTTACCTGATTGCATTGGTTAATAGCTCCACTACATGGTTAAATGATAATAGAAACAGTATTCTTTTTTTTTTTTTGTAGGTTTTTGTTAAATAATACATTTTATGAGTTAAAGTGCTTTTAAGTTTCAAAAATAATAAGCAGAGGGTACAGAGAGTTCCCATATTTTACAACCCACCCTACCCACCTACCAGGTTCTCCTATAATTAACATCTTGTATTAGTATGGTACATTTGTTATAATTGATAAACCAATACTGACAAATGACTATTAACTAAGGTCCATAGTTGACATTAGGATTCACCTTTTGTGTTGTACAGTTCCATGGGTTTTAACAAATGCATAATATCATGTATCTACCATGACAGTGTAATATTGAATAGCTTCAGTGCTCTACAAAATCACTTCTCTTTCTGCTTTTAAGATCCTCTCTTTGTTTTTGACTTTCAATAATTTGATTATGTTTCTCACTTGTAGATTCACAAATAGGGAATTTGTGGCCAATATTTCTCCAAATACTCTTTCTACCTATTTCTTGAAATATGCTTTTGCCCCTTTATTTCTCTCATTTTCTTTTGGAACTCCAACTGTGTGCATATTGATATGGTCAGCAGTATTATACAAGTCTCTTAGAATTTTTACATTTTTTTGCTTTCTTTTTCTTTGTGCTTCTCAGTATGGGTAATTTCAATTGCTTTGTAATAAAGTTTCCTCATTCTTTCTTCTGGTTTTGAACCCCTCTAGTGCAATTTTCATTTCAGTTATTATACTTTTAAACCCTAGAATTTGTATTCGGTTCCTTTTTATGAATCCTGTCTCTTTATTCTTATTCTCAATTTGTTAAGACACCATCCTCTTTGTTTTCTTTGGTTCTTTGGCCATGTTTTATTTATTTATTTTTTATAACTTTTGGTCATATATAAAACAGTTAAAGTCTTTGTTGGTAAGTCTATGTCTGTGCCTCCTAAGGGATAATTTTTGTTGATGTTTTTCCCTCTAAATGGACTATACTTTTGCATCTTGAATTTCTCATAATTTTTTTGTGAAGCTTGACATTTTGAATATTACAATGTGATAAATCTGGAAATCAAAGTATTCAACCCTCCTACGTTTTGCTGTTGTTCTTTGGTATGCATTGTAATTGCTTGTTATTTAAAACCTTTTCCATATTATCTGTGAAACATTGTATTCTGTGTCATGTGTGGTCTCTGAAGTCTCTTTTCCTTCAGCTTATGGTAAGGTATTAGCTTGACAGAGAATTCTTTAAATGTCTAGAACCATGAAAAGAAACAAAAAGAAAATAAAAGAAAAGGAAAAAAGGAAAAAAGGAAAGAAAAAAGAAAAGAAAAAAAAGGAAAAAGAAGAAAAGAAGAAAAATGCAGTCTCCCAGTGTTTGTTAATTGGCTGTATGTTGTGGCACTTCTTAAATGTTTGGCCAGTCTGTTTAGTTCTCTTCCTTAGCATCCACTCTGTTTACACTGAGCCTAAACATCAGCTGGAGGTGAAAGTTTAGGACCTTCTCCATTCCTTCCTGAGCATGACTTTTGCCCCAGGTATTTGGATAGCTTTCTAGATATCCTGGTATATGCAGGAGATTTTTAGAGCCCTTTTGTCCCAAATAACTCTGACCCTAGCTTTGGCTCCAAAGCTCTTTGGCATGTCTGTTATTCGTCAACACTCTAATCTTTTGTTCCAGGCAGAAGCAGTTTGTTTATCTCCTTTTCAATGTTGTCAAGCAATGCTATCCACTTAGATGCTTTTACACCCTCGGCAAACTTGAATTAGGCTAAACAAAGGCAAATGTCTTTCACCTGTCAATAAGGAAACTCCCAAACAGGTCAATACAAACACAATTCTTTGAGAACAAAGTCCACTCTGTTCCTTCTATTATCAGATTACCACTCTGGGAACATGGGCTACCATCCTCAACCACCACCAAGCCAGGCAAGGGGAGGTGAAACACAACTAAGTTAAAATACAACAAAGCCCTCCTACTATGTTTGTCACCTTTTTCTCAATTATTTACTTAGTTGCTATAAATCTTTGACTATTTTCCAGCATTCTGACAAATTTCATTCTTACAGATTTTGCTTGTTTTTTCCTCTAATTTTCCTATAAGAGACAAGCCCTTGAAGCTCCCTACTGTACCAATTTAACTGAAATGACCATTCTTGCCTATTCCTGAATTTAGTAGAACATTAAATAAGTAAATAAGTATGATTTTGCCTTTTAAGCTGATAATATCTTTTACATATTAAAAAAGATGCAGGGATTCTTACTTCATATAGCTTTTGGTTGTTTGTTTAGAATTGTGTTGTGTCAAATATTTTATGTGCAAGTATACAAATTATCACATTATTTTACTCTTTTTTATTTTTCTCTCAAGATTTATTAATATAAATATATGAATGCCTATCTTAATTATGACCAACATTTCATTCCTAGAATCAATCCATTTAGGTGTTATATATTACTATTTTATTGTATTTATTTATTTTTTAAAGATTTTATTTTTCATTTATTTCACAGAGAGAGAGATAGCGAGAGAGGGAACACAAGCACGGGGAGTGAGAGAGGGAAAAACAGGCTTCTCGCTGAACAGGGACCCCAATGCGGGGCTCGATCCCAGGACCCTGGGATCATGACCTGAGCTGAAGGCAGACACTTAACTCCTGAGCCACCCAGGTGCCCCATGTATTACTCTTTTAATGTGAAATTTACTTCTGTTTGTTTCTATTTTATTTGGGATTTGTGTATTGATACTTCAAGTGAGATTGGCTTAGAGATGTCTATCATAGCAGTTTTTATAAGGTTTAGTTAAATCCTTGTTTTTTAGAAAGAAGTTGAAATTTTCCCTTCCTTTCAATGCTGTGGGGCAATTTAAATAGCCCTGGCATTATGTGTCACCTTCAGTGTTTTAATCACTATTAAACTTAAGATTATGAGGAAAATAGTAAAATTAGCTTAAGAAGAGATATTAAAATATATTTTCTTTTGAGATTTACCTTTTTTAAGCCACTGGAATAAAATGAAGCAGAATGAATCGAACATGTTATTCAGTACCTTATGTCAAAGGAAGATTAATTATCTATCAAAGTAAAATTAAAAAGTATTACTACAACTACTTGTACCTATCCACATCTTAGCCTACAACACTCTCTGACATTTATAAATAGAGAGACATATAATATAAGCTAACCTTCCCCATCCAGGATAAAAATGGATCGAATGTGTCTGGTGCATAATTTCATTATTCAAATAAAAACTCCCTTCAATAACAAGGTGTCAACCTAAATGTTAATCTTCCCTTTATCTTCAATAAAACTGTTAATTAAATAGTTCACACCTTTTGGGTGCTTTTATTAAAACTTCATAGGATAAAATTCCTGATGCAGCCTTCCAGGCAGTAAGAAAATTATTAAGGAAAATACTGTGTTTGCATCTCAAATTTGAAGAAAGAGTGGGCCAAAAATACATATTTTGTGAGTGGGAGACCTGACCTTCAAGGATAAATTCTTAATAATATTATTTAGTGGAAGCAGAGATATATGTGAATTATGAATTATTTATAATATTAGACAAAAAGATTTAAGTAGAAAATGGTATACACACATAATATATAGACTGAATATCATATAGACTAAAAGTAAGTCTCTTTAACAAGACTAACTATTTAAATTATTTAATTTTTCTGGCAAAATTTTCTTCCAGATAATAATGGAACCACAAAAGACCCTGAATAGCCAAAGCAATCTTCAAAAAGCAAAGCAAAGCTGGAGGCGTAACAATTCCATACTTCAGGCTATACTACAAAAGCTGTAGTCATCAAGACAGTATTGGCACAAAAAAAGACACATAGATCAATGGAACAGAATAGAAAACCCAGAAATGGACCAACAACTATATGGTCAACTAATATTCAACAAAGGAGGAAAGAGTATTCCGTTGAAAAAAAGACAGTCCTTTCAACAAATTGTGGTTGGGAAAATTGGATAGCCACATACAAAAGAATAAAACTGGATTACTTTCTTACACCATATATAAAAATAAATTTAAAATGGATGAAAGACCTAAATGTGAGATAGGAAATCATTAAAATCCTAGAGGAGAACACAGGCAGCAATCTCTTTGACCTCAGCCATAGCAACTTCTTACTAGACAGATCTCCAGAGACAAGGAAAACAAAAGCAAAAATGACCTATTTGACTTCATCAAGATAAAAAGCTTCTGCACAGCTTTTGCAGCATTTTGTGCACAGCTGCACAAAGGAAACAATAAAACTAAAAGGCAACCTACAGAATGAATAGCAGATGTTTGCAAATGACATATTTTATAAAGGGTTAGTATCCAAAATATATAAAGAACATATAAAACTTAACACCCAAAACATCAATAATCCAGCTAAGAAATGGACAGAAGACATGAAGAGACATTTTTCCAAAGAAGACATACAAATGACTAACAGACATATGACAGAATGCTCAACATCACTCATCATCAGGGAAATACAAATCAAAACTACATGAGATATCACCTCACACCTGTCAGAATGGCTAAAATTAACAATACAGGAAACAACAAATGTTGGCAAGGATGCAGAGAAAGGGAAACCTTCTTACACTATTGGTGGGAATGCAAACTGGTGCATCCACTCTGGAAAACAGTATGGAGATTCCTCAAAAAGTTAAAAATAGAACTATCCTACAATCTAGCAATTGCACTACTAGGTATTTACCCAAAGCATAAAAAAAAAAAAAAATACTGATTTGAAAGGACACATGTACCCAGATGTTTATAGCAGCATTATCAACAATAACCAAATTATGGAAAGAGCCCAAATGTCCATCAACTGATGAATGGATAAAGAAGATCTGGCATATATAAAATAGTATAGAATATTACACAGCCATAAAAAATAATAAAATCTTGCCATGTGCAACAAGGTAGATGGGGCTAGAGTGTGTTACACTAAGCAAAAGAGGTCAGTTAGAGGAAGACAAATACAATATGATATCATTCACATGTGGAATGTAAGAAACAAAACAGATGAACATAGGAGAAGGGAAAAAAAGAGAGGGAAGCAAACCACAAAAGACTCTTAACTACAGAGGACAAACTGAGGGTTGCTAGAGGGGAGGTGGGCCAGGGATGGGCTAAATGAGTGATTGGTATTAAGGAGGGCACTTGTTGTGAGGAGCACTGAGTGTTATATGTAAATGATGAATCACTAAATTCTACTTCTGAAACCAATATTACACTATATGTTAACTAAATAGAATTTAAATAAAAACTTGAAAACAAAAACAAAAACCCAGGGGCACCTGGGTGGCTCAGTCATTAAGTGTCTGCCTTCGGCTCAGGTCATGATCCCAGGGTCCTGGGATCGAGCCCCGCATTGGGCTCCCTGCTCGGTGGGAAGCCTGCTTCTCCCTCTCCCACTCCCCCTGCTTGTGTTCCCTCTCTCGCTGTGTCTCTATCAAATAAATAAATAAAATCTTAAAAAAAAAAAAAAACCAAACAAATAAAAAAAGAAAGTGAAAGGCTGGAAAAAGATATCCCATGCAAATTTTAACCAAAAGAAGGCTGGGGGACCATACTAATAAAAATTAAACTAGACTTAAGTTAAAGTCTGTTACAAGGGACAAAGGAGGAAATTATATATTGATAGAAGTGTCAACTCATTAAGAAGACTAAAGCAATTTTAAACCTGAATGCATCAAACCACAGAGTTCAAAATATGTGAAGAAACGTAGACAGACTTAAAGGGAGAAATACACAGCTCTACAATAACAAAAGGAAATTTAAAAATCAATTCCTGGTATGATAGTATGCAAAAGAATAAAATACCTAGGAATTTATCCAAGGAGATAAAATATTTGTTCAATGAAAAATACAAACATTACTGAGAGAAACTAGGGGAGTCCTAAATAAATGGAAAACCATTCTTGGTTCAAGATTGGAAGAATTCATATTAAGATGTTAATACTACTCAAAGCAATCTAGAAATTTAATGCAATCCCTATTAAAATTCCAATGTCATTTATCTGTCTACCTATCTATTTATTGCAAAAATGGAAAAGCCAAACTCTAAATTCACATGAAATTTAAAGTGGCACTTGAAAAAAAAGAACAAGTTTTGAGGATCCATATTTCTTGATTTCAAAGCTTAGTATAAAATCACAGTAAGTGGGGGCCTGGGTGGCTCAATTGGTTAAGTGTCTGCCTTCAGCTCAAGTCATGATCCAGGATCAAGTCCCACATCAGGTTTTCTGCTCATTGGGGAGTCTGCTCCTCCCTGTCCCTCTGCCTCTCCCTCTCCCTCTTCCTCTGCTCCTGCCGCAGCTTGTGCTCTCTGTCACTCACTCTCTCTCTCTCAAATAAATAAATAAAATCTTAAAAAAAAAAATCACAATAACCAAAACCTTGTGGTGTTGGCATAATTATACACATATATACCACTGGAATAGAATTGAGTATACAGCAATAAACCCATACATCTATGGTCAACTGATTTTTTGAAAAGAGTGTTAATGTTATTTTTTTTTTAGATTTAAAAAATTTTTTAATTTAATTTAAATTTTTTTAAGTTCAATTTAATTAAAACATACTATTAGTTTCAGAGGTAGAGTCCAGTAATTCATCAGCTGCATACAACACCCAGAGCTCATTACTTTAAGTGCCCTCCTTAATGTCCCCATCACCCAATTACCCTATTCTCCCCACTCACCTCCCCTCCTGCAACCCTCAGTTTGTTTCCCATAGTTAAGAGTCTTTTATAGTTTGCCTCCCTCCTTGTTTTTGTCTTATTTTATTTTTCCTTCCCTTCCCCAATGTTCATCTGTTTTGTTTCTTAAATTCCACACAGGAGTGAAATCATATTGTATTTGTCTTTCTCTGACTGACTTGTTTTGCTTAGCATTATACCCTCTGCTTCCACCCATGTCATTGCAAATGGCAAGATTTCATTCTTTTTGGTGGCTGAGTAACATTCCATTGTGTGTATATATATATATACACACACACAGAGACACACACACACCACATCTTCTTTATCCATTCATCGGTTGATGGACATCTGGACTCTTTCCATATTTTGGCTATTGTAGACATTGCTGCTATAAACATTGGGTGGCATATGCCCCTTTGAATCACTATGTTTGTATCCTTTGGATAAATAACCAATACTGCACTTGCTGGGTCATAGGGTAGCTCTATTTTTAACTTTTTGAGGAACATCTATACTGTTTTCCATTATTTATTTATTTGAGAGAGAGAGTGAGAGAGAGTGCACACAAGTTGGGGGGGGATAGAAGGAGATGGAGTGGGAGAGAATCCTCAAGCTGACTCCCTGCTGAGTGCAGAGCCCAATGTGGGGCTCAATCCCAGGACCCTGCAATCATGACCTGAGCCAAAATCAAGAATCAGATGTTTAACCAGCTGATCCAGCCAGATGCTCCAACACTATTGAAGGGAAAAAGAAATTAGTCTCTTCAGTGGTGCTGATATTACTAAATATCTGCATGTAAAAAAATGAAGTTGGACCTTTACCTCATGCCATATACAAAAATAAATAAAAATGAATCAATCACCTAAATATAAGAGTTAATAATATAAAACTCTTAGAAGAAAACACAAGGATAAATCTTCATAACCTTGGATTTGTCAATGGATTCTTAGATATGCCTCTAAAAACAGCAGCGCAAAAGAAACAAATAGATAAATCTGACTTTATCAGTTCTAAACTGATGCCGATCAGTTATAAACTTATATACTGATACTTTGTGCATCAGAGGACATTATCAAGATAGTAATTAGGAAAATGTGCAAATGATTTGGATAGACATTACTCCAAGAATATATACAAATGGCCAACACGCACAGAAAATGATGCTGAACACCATTATTCCTTAGAAAAATGTGATTCAAAACAACAATGAGATACCATTTCACACCCACTTGGATAACTATAATAAATAATAATTTTTAAACAGAGCAGGAACTAAGTTTTGGTGTGTTAAAAGGAAATTGGAATCCTTACAAATAGTTGGGGTAGGGTTATATAAAATGTTCTAGCCTATGTGGAAATAGTTGTGACTCCTCAAAAAGTATAGAATTATCATATGCTTCCATAATTCCACTCTTAAGTATATAACCACGCAGTTGGAAAGAGATACTCAAATCAGTACATATGCATGCATTCATAGGAGGATGATTCACAATAGTCAAAAGGCAGAAATAGCCCAAATGTCTATCAATTGTTGAATGGATAAACAAAATGTAGCATAGGAATACAATGCAATATTCAGCCATAAAGAGAAATGAAGTACTGGAATATGCTGCAACATGGATATATGCTATAAAGCCCGATATAAAATTTCACATATTTCATTAATTCTGTTTATATCAAATAACAAAATAAATAGAAGACAGAATGCTGATGGTTGGATCCATGTTGCCAAGGGCAGATGTTGGGAAGAGTGGTAAGAATTAAGAAAAATTTGTTAATGGATAGGGGTTTTACTTTGGATTGACAGAAGTATTTTCAAACTAGATAGGGGCAGTGATTGCACAACATTCTGAATGTACTGATGCCACTGAATTTTTCATATTAATTTTTAAAATTTGAATTAGAAACTATAAAAAAAAACAAAATAAAAAACCCATAGCGGATTCTAAGCAGTTTTTATACTTATGAATAGCACTAGGGATATTGAGAAGACACTATCAAATTAGATCATTAAAGTAAAAACGCATTTAGTGCCTAACCAGTTTTTGGGTGCTTTAAGCATGTTTGGTTCATGGGACGTAACTGAGATACTGACAGTTACTAACACTCCTGAGTGACAAGATGATTTGGGCCAGAGGTTGAAATCAACTTCAGTACATCGATGTTGGTGCGTCTTTTGAAATTAGTTTTCTATAAGACTAGTATTTTGTTATATAGTTTAGACTCATAAAATGTGAAACCAGAGAAAGCCAAGGGGAAAAAAGCTTTAATCTTTAAAGAAGATATGAATAACATGAAAATATGATACCTACTTCACATAATGAAAAAAGCATTATTTTGTTATATCCTTGCTAGACAAAATGAGTTTACTATTCATATATTTTAAAAATTGTAATTAAAATCATCTAATGAGGTGTGATACTTGAAGCTGTTTTTGAAACACTTAAAATCAGATGCATAAACAAGAACTTAAATTGAATATACAATTGGACTTTAAAAAAAAAACAAAAAACAAAAGTAGAGTTTACTGATAAAAATAAATTCCTAATGCTATTTCACCAGTCTAGGTGGTGTGTTTTGAATCTTTTGTCACCTTTTCTTCACTATTATCAGAAAAGAAAAATTAAAATAGAAGACTTAAAACTATTTTCAGGACATGAAACTAATTTCCTGTTTTACATTTCAAAATTAAAGTGCTATTGGATATTATAGAAAGTATTACTAGAATGCGAATAAGAGAGAGGTTATATCTGAATATAGAGACATAAAAAATATGTGCATAGGTGTGATATTGGGGTCACTAAAGTAAAGAAAACAAAAAAGGTAGCAATTCAGAGTCAAAGGAAAGCAGCACATCTATAAGTAAAGGGAAGAAAAAGGATATTATCCAGTGTCTAAGTATAATACTGAAGTAATATGATAACCAATATGCCCATCTTTCTCCACTGATGATGGAAATTTCTTCTCTCCTTCTCTACTCACCTTCACTGTTGTAATCTTTTTGCTACCCATAAAACCTATGACTACCCTAGTGTTCCCTTTCTTTACTTGATTTATGTGTTTAATCCATTTCTGGGTATATATATATAAATATATATGGAATATTATACTGACAATGAAAGGATGAATGGATAAAGATGTGATATATATGTGTATACACACATATACCCACATATATGAAATATTATTCAGCAATGAAAAGGTAGGACATCCTGCTATTTGACACAACACTGATGGAATCTGAGCACATCGTGCTAAATATGGTAAGTCAGACAGAGGAAGACAAATACTGTAGGATCTCACTTTTATGTGGAATCTAAAAAAGGCAAACAAATAAAAACAGAGTAAATGGTAGTTACCAGGGGTGTGTGGAGGAAAGATAAAACAGATGTTAAGGTTACAAATAATGCAGTGAGTAGTAAATAAGTCTTAGAGATCTAATGCACAGTTTAGTGAATATAAATAATAATATTGTATTATAATCATCAACCTTTGCTAACAGACAAGTACTTAATTACCCCAACCACTAAAGAAAAATGATAATTATGTAACATGATAGAGGTTTTAATTATTGCTATAAGGGCAATTATATTACATTATATAAATGTATCAAAATCAAAATAATGTATTCAACACCTTACATTTACACAATGTTTTATGTCAAATATATTTCAAAAAAGAAAGATACTGCAGAAGAAAAAATATATATTTTCAGAATGGAAAACAATGAGGTTAAGGCACTAATAAAAGAAAATGAGGTGTGAGACAAATTTAAATAGCTGAATATACATGGAATTGGTTTCCCAAATGTTTAGAGGAGTAACAAAAATGAAGGAAATAATGGCTGAAATTTTTCAAATTTGACCAAAATTAATAGAGTCATGTCCAAGAAGGTCAAGAATCCCAAACACAAGAAATTAAAAAAAAATTATACACCACGATACACCACAAATTGCTTAAAAGTAGCCAGAGAAACGTGATACATTACACATAACAGAAACAAAAATAAATTTGATAGCATACTCCTTCTAAGAAATAATGCAAGTGATAAGATAGTGGAACAACATAATTAAAGTACTAAGAGAAAAGAATATGACTTTTAATGCAACTAGTGACAATCCTTTCAAAATAAGGGTGAACTAGGGGCGCGTGGGTGGCTCAGGTGTTAATCGGCTGCCTTCGGCTCAGGTCATGATCCCAGGGTCCTGGGATTGAGCCCCACATCGGGCTCTCTGCTCAGCAGGAAGCCTGCTTCTCCCTCTCCCACTCCCCCTGCTTGTGTTCCCTCTCTCGCTGTCTCTCTCTCTCTGTCGAATAAATAAATAAAATCTTAAAAAAAAAATAAGGGTGAACTAAAGACTTTATAAAATATATAAAAGCTAAAAAAAAATTATCACTATATTTCCATACAAGATAAGTTAAAGGAAGTCCTTCAGAGAGAAGGAAAATATACCAAATAGAAATCTGGGTCTCCACAAAGGATTGAAGAGCACCAGATGATGGCCATGTGGGTAAATATGGACATTTTGTATAGGACATTTTGGGTCTTAATATTTTATAATTTTCAAAAGAAAAATAACTGTTTAAATCAAAATTAATAACAATATATTTTGAGATTTACAACAAATGTGAAACAAAATATATGACAATAGGAGCATAAAGCCCAGGAGGAAAGAAATGGAAGTATATTCTTGTAAGTTTCTTATAGTATATATGATTTGGTATGATATATTTTAAGGTTTGATTATGATAAATTAAAGATGTATACTTTCAACTCAAAAGAAATTTCTAAAACTAAAATAATCATAAAATTATATAAGCCACTAAATTGAATCATAATAAATATGCAATAATAAAAATGAAAAAGGGATAAAAAGTACAAAGGATGAGGAAAGGAAAAATAGAAGAGAAATAGCAAGATTATAGATGAAATTTTAACCATATCAATAATTGCACTAAGTGTGAATTTTATGAATATTTAAGCTCCCCACTATGTGTAAGCCTCAGGAAAGCAGAGACTAGTCCTTTTGCTGGCTTCCATGATACATGGCATACAGAACATCATAGCTTTTTACCAAGTCTCTTTTTAAAACTTTGAACATATTAACTTTCATAATGAACTTTAAGTGGGAGATTATTTTGTGGCAGTTCAAAAATATATTTGACCATGGAAACCTTTCTCTAATACATATCCTCTTCTTTTTTATCACTCATGGTGAATTTTACTATATTTGAATGATATTAGTGTTCCTTGGAGCACAGTTAAAGAAAAATTAAGCTAGATTATTTCTTATCAAAACAACATTATCATGTCCATTTAGAAATATAATAGACATAAAAATAAAATTCATGCTTCATAGTTATTTATAGTATACTGAGGAAAGTATAACATATACATTTTAAATTTATAAATGGCTTTATTATCAGTTTTAAATATTTACAGAAAATAGCATTTCATAAATGTTAAGTTATGTAATTTTATACATCTGTTGGGTTTTTATATAAACAAATTTGTGATAATTAACACCTGAGCTAGTTATTAAAAGTCAAAAATTAAAATAATCAAAAAGAATGTTAATGCTCACTGTACTTGAAATACTAAAAAGTGTACCTGCTCACATGTTTTTTCCTACCACGGTTTTCACATGAATGTTCCACTAGGAGAGGTTATGAATAGACTGGTCTAAATTTGAAAATTAATAAAAATAAATGTCATGTTGGGCAGAGCAAGATGGCAGAGGAGTAGGAGACCTGGATTTCGTCTGGTCCCAGGAATTCAGCTGGATAGGGATCAAACCATTCTGAACACCTACAAACTCAACAGGAGATCGAAGAAAAAAATAGCAACAACTGTCTGAACAGAAAATGACCACTTTCTGGAAGGTAGGACGTGCGGAGAAATTAATCTGAGGTGATATTTGGGAGGATAGATGGCGGGGGAGGGGGCCTCCATCGGCTGCTTCTGGCAAGTGATAGAGCCACGGAGCACAAAATCGGAACTTTTACAAGTCCGCTCCCCTGAAGGACATTGCTCCAGTGGCTAAGCGGGGGATGGAACCCTCACTGCACAGTGTGGTCTCAGGACCCTCGGGGTCACAATAAGACCGGGGATGCCTGAGTGTGGTGGAGCTCACAGGTAACAGAGCAGGGAAGCCGGCTGCAGAGACGGAGTTGAGGAGTGGGCTCTCAGCTCGGGGTTGCCATGAACCGTGATCTGCGGCACAGTTAGGCCACTGCTCCTCCAGCAGGGACCCAACAAGCAGCAGATCGGGGGAGACTCCCCTTCCTCCCCTGGGAGGAGCGGTGCAGGAGCACACCACAGGGATCTGCTGGGTTTGGAGACTCCACACGGGGTCGGTGCCAGAGAAAGAAATGCTCGGTCACAGGCTGGGTGAGCACGGAGTGCAGCCGGAGACTGGGGAGATGGGAGTGACTGACTGCTTTTCTCTGGGGGCTCACTGAGGAGCAGGGCCCCGAGTTCTTGGCTCCTCCAGGGCAGAGATTGGGAGGCCACCATTTTCACTCTCGTCCTCCAAAGCTGCACGGAAAGCTTGCAGGGAACAAAAGCTCCCGAGAGCAAACCCCAGCAGATTACTTAGCCTGGACCTGGTGGGGGCGGGGCAATTCCACCTCCGGCAAAGACATTTGGGAACCATGGCAACAGGCCCCTCCTCCAGAAGACCAGCAAGAACAGCCAGCCAAGACCAAGTTTACCAATCAATGAGAATGGCAGAACTCCAGCACTAGGGGAATACTGCACATAGAATCCATGGCTTTTTTACCAGGATTCTTTAGTCTTTCAAAGTTAATTTTTTTAACTGTCTTTTTTTTTTAATTTTTCTTTTCCCCTTTTCAACCAACATCTTATCCAAACCCTTTT
>NC_138372.1:99826222-99846302 GCF_054177405.1 Leptonychotes weddellii | reverse complement strand
AGGGGAAGAATGAAGGGGGGAAAATCGGAGGGGGAGACAAACCATGAGAGACTATGGACTCTGAAAAACAAACTGAGGGTTCTAGAGTGGAGGGTGTGGGAGGATGGGTTAGCCTAGTGATGGGTATTAAAGAGGGCACATTCTTCATGGAGCACTGGGTGTTATATGCAAAGAATGAATCAGGGAACACTATGTCAAAAACTAATGATGTATGGTGATTAACATAACATTATAAAAAATAAATAAATGCCATTTTTATTGAATTTTTAAATGTGTTATACATTCTGATTAGTGTATTATACATATATTTTTTTAAATATTGAAGAGTTTTCTGTATCAGCCCCACCCTATTTAAAAGATAATGAAACTTATGGATCACTACATCAAAAACTAATGATATATTGTATGGTGACTAACATAACATAATAAAATTAAATTAAAGGGCACCTGGGTTGCTCAGTTGGTTAAGCGACTGCTTTCGGCTCAGGTCATGATCCTGGAGTCCCTGGATCGAGTCCCGCATCGGGCTCCCTGCTCGGCAGGGAGCCTGCTTCTGCCTCTGACCCTCCCCCCTCTCATGTGCTCTCTCTCTCTCATTCTCTCTGTCTCAAATAAATAAATAAAATCTTTAAAAAAATTAAATTAAATTAAATTAAATTAAATTAAAAAATTCAAATTGAATTTAAGGAATTTACCCAACATCATTTATAAGTGTTTACGTCTGAGTAAGAACCCTATCAAGCTACTCCTGGAGACTGTACACTTAACCTTTATTCAAAACTGATGTGTATATGAATCACTGATTCAGTATGTCTGAGTTAGAGCCTGAGATTCTGCATTTCTAGAGTCCCAATGATGATGATGCTGTTAATCCAAGAACCATACTTTGAATAACAACATTCTATTCTAGATAACCTCTATTCCAAAATGGCAATTATTATATTTGTGAGTCTATGGAGTATCTTAACTGATTTATTGTAGGTCTTAAAATAATATTAAAGAAGGGGAAAATTACATTAACTACCCAAAACAAAACTATTTACTATTTTTCCTGTAGGCAGATGCTCATATTTTCTCAGACATAGTTTCTGTGTTGTTTTTGTTTTGTTTTATATTTGTACTTTCTTACTGTCAAGATTGCACACTCATCACCAAGATAATTGTATAACTTGGGTACTGCACAGCTGTATATGGCAGCACTTTCCAAATTTCTTTGGGAAAATTCCTTCTTACCTTCTCTGGTTCTGATTGGGCTTCCAATTATCACACCTCATTAGCTTGTCTAGTTGTTTATCCATGGATGTGCTTGTGATTCATTCAGAGACTAAAATTGTGAGAACAAAACTATTTTCCATAAGGGATCACCCATCAATGATGACATAATCCTGGGGAAGTCTGTAGCCATTTCCTCCTTCTAGATTTCCCAGCCCCTGCTTGGAGGAAGCATATATTGAAGTGAAACTAACAAAGAAAAAAAGGAAAAATTGAACCAAGGGCTTAAGGTAAGGGGGTGAGGGAAAGAAAGATTAGAGTTAGTTGATATCCTTCAAATTTCTAGATTCTCTGAAGAGGCCATATTCCTAGATTATAGGAAGCAATGAATTTTATTGTCTGCTTAGTTAAGAATTATTTGGTGTTTCACTGTGTGCAACTTAAAGTGTACTAGAATCATTATGTCTATTTATGTGTTTCAAGTTTTACTGCTTACCAGCTTTTTTGAACATGAGAAAGTTGCTTCACTAACAGCCAGTACTCTTAAATAGCTTTGATGATTAAAAGATACAATGCATGCACAAAATGAGCAGTTGGTAGACAACACATGTAGTTATAAAACCATATCATGAAATTCAAAAGAAGAGCCTGTTCAGTATAAACATTGGTAAGAAAAATATGTGAAAAGATGAAGATAAGACAAATACTGCTTCTTTACCCCCCTTAATGTGCTCTACTTTATCCTTTCCTCAGTCGCACTTATCACCACCTACATACTATGTAAGTTATTTATTTACCTATTATTTTATATCTGTCACATAGGAAAAAATTCCACAGGGGCACGGAAGTTTCCCCCTCTTGTTTACTAACGCATCAAAGCACTTAGAATGGTGCTCAATTAAGTTCTAAAAGACTGAGAACAGATGCTCAATAAATGCCTGTTGATTAAATTCATAAATTTAAAAAGGTTTGCTCTGCTGTTAAGGGATTGCAAGGAAATATTCATGGCTTTCACTTGGTGCTGGTAGAAAAAATAGAAAATATGCCCTTCGGAATTTGTAATCAAAATCCAGGCTTTACATGAGCTTGGAGACTGAATTCAAACTATTCCTGTTTCTGGAAACCTCAGCAGGATTTATTTAAAAGTAGATTCAGGTCTATAGTGCCACTAGGTACCTAGCAGAAAGAAATGCTAATTTTTTTCCTAAGGAAATGACCTGCAGCTCAGGACTCAAGAGTTCCAAATATTCCCCCAAAATATGAGTTCAAATTAAGCAAAGCAAAACAAAATTTAAAATAACAATAATAAGATATCATTAAAGCCAGAAAAAAATGCTAGACATCAGAATCACAGATGCAAAACCTTTGAATAATGGAAATTTCACACTGAGAAATAAATCAAAAGAATTGCTAGAAAGGATAGAGAGAAACAGAGAGAAACCTAGACGGAAGTTCCCTAAATAAGGTAGATATAAAGCCAAATATACTACCAATCATAAATAATATAGGGATTAACTATTCATTGAAAAATTATATATTGTCAAATTGGCTTTGTAAAAATATGGTATAACCCACTTGTAAAGCATAAAATAAAATGCAAGGGCACTTATTGTGATGAGCACCAGGTGTTATAATATTAAGTGATGAATCACTAAATTCCACACCAGAAACTAATATTGCAGTGTATGGTAACCAGCTGGAATTTAAATAAAAACTTGGGCAAAAAATAAAGTTACCTATAGAAATACACAAAAAAATGTTCAAAGGAAAAAATATTTGCAATAGCAACAAACTGTAAGCAACACAAATATTACCAAAGGAAAGAATAAGTTACTGTGATATATTCATATATTGAAATTTGGGGTATTTACCCAGGAGAAATAAAAACCTGTACATAAATGTTCATAGCAGCTTTAGTTAAAACAGTCAAAAACAGGAAACAAGCCAAATGTCCATCAACAAATAAATGGCTAAATAAATATGGTACGTCAATACCATGGGATACTATGCAGCAATGAAAAAAAAACCAAAATACTGATACATGAAACAACTTTCATGGGTCTCAAGGGGATATTGCTGATGAAAAAAGCCGATCAAAAGGTTCAATAATGTCTGATTCCATTTTCATAACATTCTTGCAATGGCAAAATTGTAGAGGTGGAAAACATGTTAGGGATTGCCTACTGTAAGATGGGGGGTTGAGGTGGCTCTATCAAGGGGTAGCACAAGGAATGCTGTGATGAAACTATTAGGTGTCTTCACTGTTCAGTATTTTGTGTGGTGGTAGGCACACAAATCTATACATATGGTATTTACTAGACCTAATCACACACACACATACACACACACACACAAATAAGTGCAAGTAAAAATGATGAAATTTGAACATATTGGTAGATTGCAACAATGTTGATTTCCTGGTTGTGGTATTTATGTCATTATAAATATGCAATATGTTACCATTTTGGAAAATTTGGTGAAGAGTATATGAGACCTATATTATTTTTGCCACTGTAGGTGAATCTATAATTATCTCAAAAAAAAAAAAAACACAAATGAAGTTGGTTACACAAGCAGAATACATTTCTTTAAACTTAAATTTCTATGTTTGTCTGGGTGTATGTGTGTATATCTGTATACGTGTATTTTGTCTTTGAGTAAATATTATTTCAACATTGACCTTTTGAATGTGTTAAATTAGTTGTGATTAGTGAGGATCTCAATAAGACTATAAGATGTGTACAAGGCATTCAGGAATTATTACTGAGGCTGCAACTCTACTATTTTTTACATACTTTAATCTTTTCTACCACTCTTTGAATCTTCGTTATTAAATAAGGCCCTTTTTATTCAGCACAAAATAGGAAATAGGTAAATGGTACGTGCATAAAATATGAGAAAAAATGGGGAAAAGGAAGAAACATTTTTGAGTGAGTGGGTAATAAATACTAATTAATTATCTAAGCAAACGGAAAATGTAACTGATTTTTGGAACACTTGCATTTCCAGACTTTCACTGAACCAATGGTGGTGTAGTATAAACAACATCTTGAAGATTCTTATGTCAACCATTGTCAAGACCTCATATTTAGAAAAAATCCAAGAAAGGACTATGCTATTAACATTCATTGTGTGAGCATAATACCTGATGTTAAGATTATTTGAATGGTTTCCTTGTGGCTCCAGTAATAGCTGATTGACTATGACTTCAGCATTTTGTCTTATAATAGAACCATTTTTCTGACTTCACAGTGTTTTGCTTTTAAAATCTTACCAATATTCTATCAATCCCAGAAGCAACAAACTAAAAAATCATCAATATACACTATTTTCTGCAGTTCCTAACATAACTTCTTGTTTCTTTTTTTTTTATTTTTAAAGATTTTATTTATTTATTTATTAGAGAGCGAGCGAGCAAGAAACAGCATGAGAGAGGAGAGGGTCAGAGGGAGAAGCAGGCTCCCCGCTGAGCCGGGAGCCCGATGTGGGACTCGATCCCAGGACTCTGGGATCATGACCTGAGCCGAAGGCAGTCGCTTAACCAACTGAGCCATCCAGGCGCCCGACTTCTTGTTTCTAACAACAGACTTTATAATGGCTTAGAATTCAGGAGAGTATCACAGTGCTTAATTCAATGTGTATTGCATCGTTTTGCAGAATTATTGTTTAACAATGTGAAATCAGTGTGACTTAAGGATAAAAAAAAGCTTTACAGTTATATTTCCTTCCTGTTTACATTTTCTGTTAAACTTTTCCTCTGTTTAGTCACTATCATAGGTTGAACTGTGTCCACCCCAAATCCATATGAAGTCCTGGGACATCCTTTTAAGTCCTAACCCCCAATACCTTGCATGTGACTGTATTTGGAGAGAGGGTCTTTAAAAAGGTAATGAAGGTGAAAGGAGATCATTAGAATAGGACCTAATTGAATATGACTGGTGTCCTTATAAGAAGAGGAGATTAGACACACAGGACACAGACACATACCCACAGAGGGAAGACCATGTGAAGACACAGGAAGAAGATAAGCATCTACAAGCCAAGGAGAGAGGCCTCAGAAGAAACCAATCCTGCTGACACCCTGATCTAGGACTTCTTGACCCCAAATTGTGAGAAAATAAATTTCTGTTAAGTTACCTGTGGTGATTTTGGTTATGTCAGCATTAGTGGACTAACACAGTCAGTGCCATAGGAAATACACAGGAGGGAAGCTTATGAATGAGCTTCGTTTAGTCTTAGTTTTGCACTCAATGTCACCTCATGGTGGGAAGGGCCCGACAACTGAATATGTTGAAATGACTGAATAGATAATTAGCACCTGAAAAGATGGACTAGTAGAGTTAAGCTAGCAGATGAGTTTGACAGAGATAAAACTAAGGTCAGTAATTGGGGCACAAAACATAATGCACAATGACAGTTTTCATTGAGTGGGTCCAGGACTGAAGGAAGGTGGCTAACTGACAGCCACATTGAATGGTTTCCAAGTTTAGTTTCAAGCCCTTGTTCTCTAAATGTCTGGCTTCAAATCCCAGCTTCCTATTTTCTGGCTACAGAACCCACTTAATCTTTCTCAGTTTCAATGTCCTTTTTCTAAAATCTGAGTGATAAAAGTAACAACCCCTGATGTTGTAAGGATTAAGAGAGTTAATGCAACTACTGTATTTAAAGCACTGACTTGCACATGGTTCACACTCAGTCAATATTGATTATTGTTTTTCTTAGTCCATTTACTACTCACTCCTCAGAACCTTCTGAATATTTTACTTTCTTATTGCATTCTGTATTTTCTTACTGCATTCTATATTATCTGGGCAAAATATCCACAGAAAATTTGAGGTTTATGTTGTTATATATTAAAATATTATTTTACCATTTGTGAAGCAATTTCTATAGAATACAAATTTTTCTTCTTAAATTAATATATATATATATATATTTAAAGATTTTATTTATTTATTTGGCAGAGACAGCGAGAGAGGGAACACAAGCAGGGGGAGTGGGAGAGGGAGAAGCAGGCTTCCCATGGAGCAGGGAGCCCAATGCGGGGCTCGATCCCAGGACTCTGGGATCATGACCTGAGCCGAAGGCAGACGTCTAATGACTGAGCCACCCAGGCGCCCCATTAATATATATATTAAATGTAATAAATAGATATTTTGTGAATGAATGTATCTTTGACAATTTATCAATCACCCTTTATAAAACTTTTGATCCAGTTAAAGTCTGAGTGTATAAAGGGTGATGGGTAGAAGCTGTTTTCCATAAAAGGTGAACTTCCAGAATTTGTGGTCAAAGATCAAAAAAATAAAGTTATACAATAAGTTGTATATTACTAACTTGGGCAGTGTCTGTGATGGCTTCCAGTGAGGCCCAACTACTGATATGCATACCCCTTTGAATTCCCTCTGCCTTGAATATAGGCTAGACCTCATGAATCAATTTTAATGAATGGACTATAGCAAAGTGAGAGGATGTCACTTTTAAGATTAGGTTTGGAAAAAGACTGTGGCTTCAGTGTTGTGTACTGCATATTTCTCTCTTGCTTATTCTCACTGATGGAAACTACCTTCCACATCATAATGTGTGCTATAAAGAGATCCATGAGTCAAAGAACTGAGGGAGGCCTCTGGCCAACTGACCCAAGTAGAGACAAACCCTGTCATCAACCACATGAATGAGCTTTGAAGTGAATCTCTCTCAGTAAGCTTTCTAAATAGACAGCTGCTCTGGGAGGGAATGCACATAACATCATGCCCATCATGGAATAAGATATGCCTGTTGTGTAAAAGTAGTGTAAAAGGTCATTTTGCACATGAGTTTTTTGAACAAGCATTGGGGTGTCTGGGTCATCTTGTCCATCTGAGTTTTGGCCTTTCTCTGGTGTGGATGCTTTTTCATGAGCAATAATATAAAATGCAAATATCTTTATACCCTGTGCTAGTTCCAAGTGGTCCATTCACATATTTCTCTCTTAATCCTTCTTGTCACCAATTTTCTAATCTGTTGTTTCCCAACCTATTAACTTCTACCTATATATCAATATGTACTCAAACTGCAAGCCATCTCTCCTTCTTATCAAGGTCAACAAATCCTGTCCATTGGTATGATTTTCTTTCTCCAGATTGTTTGGGGTCACCACTGGGTATGGATATAATTCAGTGACCATCCATTTGTGGCCAATGCCAGCACATGATCTGAATTCATCCCTCAATCAGGCTCATGTGTTTTCCTCCTCTATTAAGTAGAATTCCCCATGAGCTGTAAACATGATTTGAGGGAAAGTGGATATGAAGAATTAGAAGCTGGTGCCATGGAGAAGTCTGAGACACCAGCTCCTATGGGATACTTTTACTTTTTAGGTCTGTACAGGATCAGTCTCTACCTAGACCTGGAGAGACAGGGGAAGTACTCAGCTACTAGAAACAGAGCATACTGGGATCTTTATAAGGGAATTACCCAATAGAACTATAGTATTCCATTGAGGGACACAGCCAAATGGACCAAATCAGCAGTGAAGTATCTGGGATAGTAGACATTTTAACCCCTTCCCATCTACACTTCATTCCCTATATCCTAGTATAATCCCATGGGATAAACCTAACTGGAAGCCGAAAGCAGTAGAAGCTGATAACGAAGTTTATAAAGGTCAGCCTCTTAGGGCACAGAGCCAAGTGGTAAATAGTAGAGAATAAATACAAAGGAATAAGCAAAAATGTTCAGAACACTTGCTATGGTATTTTTCACACATTCACTCTCAGCACTTTTTTTCTTGTCTTTAAATATTTGGGTGTGTTTCTTTTCATCAGAATATGGATGGATTTTATTTTGTTTCAATTTATTTGTTGATTGGTTAGTTTTTTAAAGTATAATTCTATTACCTCTATCTTTTAAAAGTATATTTAGTATGTTTTCATCCATATAAGATGAAGTGTTTTATCATTTTTCCTATATTTGACTGCATACAACAGGAAACTGTTTAGAGTGGCTTAATCAAATGGGGCATTGGCTTTTCCTATGTAATAAGACTATCAGAGATAGACATTCCAGGGCAGGTAAAGCTGCCTGAATAGGTCATGAAGGGAAGGACCATTGGGGATCCTCATTCACCCTTCTTCATATGTGACTCATCCTCACAGATGCTTTACCCACAGGCATCACTTCATTAGACAACCAGAAAATAGTGGCTGGGTTGGAAATGGGAGATAAAAAGTACATGCCAATGGAAAGCTATGTACATTTTTATAAAACAACATATTCAGAAACTCTATTTGTCACTTACATTTTTAAGCACTGGTCCTATCACCACAAGTAGATTAAAAAAAAAAAGTGTCAGTAAGCATTTCACACTGGGTACATTGCCCCGGGGGATTAAAAAATACAGATTCTCTTATTATGGATTTTGGGTTAACACATAGTAGTATTAACCACATGTCATACTTGGATATTTTCCTTTTTATTTTAAGCTCTCTATATACCACGTTCCTCCTTTTTTTTTTTCTCTCTCCTTTTCTGACTTCTATTGGATTGATTGTGTTCCTTCATTCTCATTTTCCTGTACAACTGTGGGAGTTAAATATTCAATTTCTGTTCTTTTAAAAGCTACTCCTACATGTCTAACATGCATACTTTATTTAGAGTGGTCCTCAAATAATCATTATCTCTATTTTTCTTATGAACTATAATATATTTCAAATATTTTCACTCTGGTAACCTGAAGTTTGAAGTACGTCTTTTAAAAATTATTTTGCGAAGATCTTTCACACAGGGGCTCCCAGGAAGAACTCTGTGGGCACAAGCTTATTGGCTTGGTCAAAATAGGAGTACTTTGGACTTCTATGGTGACTAGAGGTTGGACTAAGGAAAATTTCCCATGCAGGAAGTTTGAATTTCCCATTAGTGTAAAAGGATTAGTTGCATGTGCATGAGGTTTTCTTATCAGCCTGTCCACATAGAGGCCAGGGAGGAAAGAAGTCAATAGTCAAACACCAGAAATGGAGGTAGACTCTGTCACTAATATTACATTTTAGTGTTTTATTTCTTATTCATTCCTGAATAACAATCAACTGATTATGGCTTACTAAAGAGAAAGTTATTTTTCCTGAATATTTTAGATAACATTCTAATATTTTGTAACTTCTATTATTGCTATTGAGAATTCTGCTGCTTTTTAGGTACTCTTTCTTTTTCCTCCAGTTACTTTTAATCATTCTTTTTATAATTCATATTCTGCATGTGGTTTGACAAGACTGTGTCAATGAAAGGATTACTTTTTATTTTCGGGCTCAGAATGCATGTTCCATCAATCCTGATAATTTCTAAGTTTCTATCACATTGACTGTCCTAACCACTATTCTGTTCTTTCTATCCTTCAGGAATCAAATAAAATATGTACTATACCTTATTAATTTTTAATAATATGATTTATAATAAAATCATAATTCATTATTTTTAATAAATTCATCTAATATAAATTATTTCCCAGAACTAAAAATATATCAGAAATTTTAAAAAATTGGATTTTTGAGGCGAAATTACAGAATAATCCCAGACCAAAGCTAGAAGAGTAAATTGGAAATCTCAGAAACCCAGGGAAAATACACTATTATAATTGAATTTATAGTAGAAAGTAGACATTAAATCTCATAAACTCCCTAATCAGGGGAATTCAATCTTTTGTATCTTATATTCAAATAGCATGAATCTCATTATAGTGGGTATTAGAAGATTTGTTTTTAGCAAAGATATTTAAGTGTCATCACATATTCTGGAAAGGCCATTGAAGTTGGAGCAGTGCTAAGGGTATAAGTCTCTGACTTGTGAATTCAAGGCATATGTTATAAAAACTTGTGCCTTCCATGCATTTCCTCAGGTTCATAGAGTTCAGTGAGAATGTGGTCAACTGAAAACAGTGGTTCACAACCAATTCTATGTCTCATCACACTTGGGGTATATTGTCCACTCTTACTGTTATTAATGACTCATCAGCACTGGATGTAACTTAGAGGGATAGAATGAGGGAATAAAGAGAAAAGATAAGATGGAAGAAGGTTAGTGTAGCACTATGGGGCAAGTGGAGAAGAAAAGGTAATGCAGAGGCATCTCACTGTCACTAAAGGGTAATCCCATCCTTTATTCCCTCTTTCCTGCCACATCACAACCATTGACCAAGACATGACATGCTCGGGGAATTTTCTTCTTGAATTTGTCTTTTAATAAGCATATTAAAAGGATGTTCTTCATTTGTCAGTAGCATTCAGTGTGTAGGGCAGATGAATATGTCACATAAAAATCTCAACTAAATAAATCCAGTATCCAGTAATTAACTGAATGTATACTTGGAGATAAAAGCATCAACATTTACTCTCTGGGTCTAATGGACCCTTTCTAATTCTGTATGCTTATTTTACCAATTTTACATGATTAAGAATAAAGAAATAATGAAAAGAAACTTATAAAAAATTGTAGTAAAAATTTAACCATAGCAAACTCAAAATTTACTTCTTTATATGAAACCAAAATGGTCAATGTCTTCTGAATATATATATCCATTTTGTAAATACTAGAATGAGATTCCAAATATGTCGATTCCACCTTAGCACCACTAGTGATTCTTCTTGAAACTGCACCATCAAAATAAAATACTCAAATAATTTTTGAAACCTGTGATGGCTAGTAATAATCTTGAAGAGAAGATTACCATCTTTTTTGGTATATTATTACCTTTCAGTTTTTAATTATAAGCATCATTTAGAATGACTTATCCCATAATTTTTTAGTACCTACATCATTTATTTCCTTCCATTTATCTTTATTATTTACTTGCCTTCATCATTTGTCCACTTCCAAAGAGTATCAAGTAAATTTTGCCACATAAACATAATGAAGAATACAAAATTTCTCTGACATATTTTTCTAACCAACTGGGATGGGCCAGGATCTTGCCAGAAAATATTGCATCAGGAAGTCCTTCCTGTTGAGTGACTAAATTGATATGACTATCATGTTTCCTTTCTTAGTTCAATATACATTGTTTATTTATAAATTCATGAGTTTTAGAAAATTCATGTAGGATACTATCATCTGAAAATGTATCTGATATTTTAATTATGTAATCAAATTTATCATCCTCATTATAGTCTCAAGTGCTGCTATTTGCTTTCATCTTCTGATTTTTCTGATAATTGTGACCTTTCTCTGCCCTTTTTTTTCCCTTTATCATTTTAGTGAAGAATGAAAAATTCAATCTCAATTGTGTTAAATAAAATTTAAAAATAGTCTATAAGGATGGTGTCTCCAGTCTTTTATACATTTTTGAAAATTCAAAACTCTGGGAAATGCAATAAGAAAACTGAATGATGATGCAATAGTTATAATTTATTGTATTTTTGAATCATCTTTTAAACCAAGGATAGGCAAATTTTTGCTGTAAAGGGCCAGATGGTAAATATTTTAGCTATCGGAGCTATACAGTCTATGACATCTTGTCCCAGCTCTGCCTTTGTAGTGTGAAAGCAGATATAGACAATACATAATGCATGTGCTTGGAGGTAATCCCATAAATCTTTATTTATAAAATCAGGCTGCAGTATGCCACACCTGTTTAAAGACTCCACGATTCCTTTGTTTCCCTATTATTTCAGTATATTTTAGCCTACTTGGGAATAATTTCTGTACAGCAATAAATATCTAACATGATTCAGAAGCAAAATAGCAAACATAGAAATACAACCTGTAAGATATAGAAAAATAAGGTCACTAAGATTACCTATTCTGAGATTTATAAAATGGCCCAATGATTCAACATAAGAATTGCAAAACAGAATTATTATATTGGAAATTAATAAATTTTATTTTTGGTATTTGAATGATATACTGTAAGTAAGAATAAAATTATAAAATACCAATTGTTACAAATGCTTTTAATGGTACAAAAATATCATAAATTAAAAGTTTAGTGGCTGATGGTAGACTTTTTATATAAAAAATAAATGAAGGTCCTTAATTGGGGTAAAAACATGGACCCTCTCATCATCTTCTTCTCCAAAACTGTTACCTGATAACAAGTATCAGTGACAACCATAGTGGATGAAAAGGATTATGCAGAGATGAGCATCAATAGGAGCACTATGATTGCTGAAGTAAGCTTTGCATTAGCAACCAGATGAGGGAAAGGGAACTTTTGTAAACCTTAGATACATTATGAGAAAAGGACTCTAGGATAGTAAATCTAAGAATCTTGAGGGGTACTACACTGGTCCAGTTTTGGTAGTGATCTCTGCTTCCCATAAAAAGGAATATACATTCTCTCTGCAAGAAGCATGGCCAATTTAAGCCCTCAGGGCATGTACCAACTAAGACTGAGCACATTTAAGCACACAAGCAAAATCTAGTGTACAAGGAAATAAGCTAAAATGGATGAGGGTCAGCAGAAATGAAAAATAGAAACATCATCCCAACAACTTAAGATCCTTGAATACTTTAGATGTTATATTTATCATACACTTGATCCTTGAACAACATGGGTTTGAACTGCATGGGTCCACTTACACAGGGATATTTTCAATAAATATGGTACAATTCTGTAAATGTATTTTCTCTTCCTTATGATTTTCTTTTTTTTTTAAAGATTTTATTTATTTATTTGACAGAGAGAGGCACAGCGAGAGAGGGAACACAAGCAGAGGGAGTGGGAAAGGGAGAAGCAGGCTTCCCGCTGAGCAGGGAGCCCGATGTGGGGCTCGATCCCAGGACCCCAGGATCATGACCTGAGCCGAAGGCAGATGCTTAACGACTGAGCCACCCAGGCGCCCCTTCCTTATGATTTTCTTAATAACAGTTTTTTGTCTAGCTTACTTTATTGTAATAATACAGTATATAATATCTATAGCATACAAAATATACATTAATTGGCTGTTCATGTTATCAGTGAAGATTTCAATCAATAGGCTATTAGTAGTTAACTTTTGGGGGAGTCAGAAGTTACAGATGGAATTTAGACTGCATGGGGGTCGGTGCCTCTAACCCCATGTTGTTCAAGAGTCAACTATATAGGGGCGCCTGGGTGGCTCAGTCGGTTAAGCGACTGCCTTCGGCTCAGGTCATGATCCTGGAGTCCCGGGATCGAGTCCCACATCAGGCTCCCTGCTCGGCGGGGAGCCTGCTTCTCCCTCTGACCCTCCCCCCTCTCATGAGCTCTCTCTCTCATTCTGTCTCAAATAAATAAATAAAATCTTTAAAAAAAAAAAGAGTCAACTATATAAAAATATAAAATGCTTATAAAGTAAAAAGTAGCACCACAAAAGCACAGAAGTTATTAAGTAATAGAACATCAAAATTGATCAGAAAGATTTGAAAAAATCTCTCTATATCTATATATCTATAAAAAGATAGATAATCTTTATATATAAACTATATGTATAATCTATATAATCTGATCTTAATAAATATATATTTTATAATTCATAAATCTCTATATATATACCTCTAATCTGAATAACCAAATTGAGTTAATTTTTCATCCTAAATTCTTATCTCTCAAAATGCATCCCTTTTTCTCCATTGTACCATCATACCTGCTCCTAGGTGGCCATCATCTCTTATCTGGACTTCTGTAATATCTTCCAAACTGACCTCCTTATATCAGTTCTTATCTCTTCACTTTCTTTCACTATAACTAAAGGAATTTTATTTTTAAATACATATCTAGTTATGTCATGCATTCCATTATATCATGATTGCCTACCACCACTGGCTAGGTTTTGCCTCCCCACCACCATGTTTTCTGGCTTATCACCATGTCCTCATGGAAGAATCTTGTACTTTTCTTGCTGGGATTTTCCCATTATAATATAAAATTATAGCACTTTGTAATACTACTTGATCAGACATTTATTTATTTATTTATTTATTTATTTATTTATTTATTATTTTTAAGATTTATTTATTTATTTGAGAGAGAGAGAGAGTGCGAGCAGGGAGAGGAGAAGAGGGAAAGGGACAAGCAGACTCTTCACTTGAGCATGGAGCCAGAGGAGGGGCTCAATTCCAGAACCCTGAGATCATGACCTGAGCTGAAATCAAGAGTCGGATGCTTAACCACCTGAGCCACCAGGTGCCCAATAGTACTTTCAAGAAGTGTAACTGTTTGTTTATCTGAGTGACTCTTTTATTAATGTCCGTACACCCTACTGGGGAAGGATGCAAGGAGCTTTTTTTTTTTTTTTTTTTGCTTATTATGAGCACCTACCATAATGCCTGTCATGTTGTGGTTTTAAACATATATTTGCCAAGAAAAATGATTGAATAATTAGTCTTTATGTGATGAAAACATAGTTGGTCTAAGAAAATGCTACTATAGTTACTGTCATATGAATATTAGTTTGTTAAATGAAGAGGATCAGTATGGCATGCCAGGAATATAAAAATAAACAAAATGGAACAGAGTAAATAGATTCCACGTTCATTATTTTTTATTATGTATAACACAATAAGCATCACTTGTCATTGAAAATTAAGTGGATGTTAAATAAATTGATATTTACATAACCGATTGCATTTTTAAGTGAGTACATTTAATTCCCATACATATGGCTATAAGAGAGAAAAAGAACACTCATTACTTTTGACAATAATTCAATCCTGAAAAATTTATCCTAAGAAATTATTTCAACTTTCCTTAAGATGACTTCGACCTTGTCCATCTGTCTGTACTCAGTTGTCACACAGCTCCCAGCCACTCTCACTGTTACAACTGACATGAATTTTGAGTTCACTGTAAGCTCTCGCTTGCCTCTAGCTTTGATTTCATAGCTGCTTTTAAAATATTTTATTTTTTAGGAGTTTTAGATTTACAATAAAATTGAGATACAGATACAGATACAGAGGTTTCCCATAAATCACCTGTCTCTGTTCATCCACAGCTGGCTCCCATGATCAACATCACACCAGAGTGGTACATTTTTTACCAAGGATGAACCTGCATTGACACATCATAATCACTCAAAATCCATACCCAACGTTCATTATGTACACTCTTGGGATTGTACATTCTAGACAAATTTATAATGACTTGTGTCCATCATTATACTATCATACAGAGTGTTTCCACTACCCTAAAATCCTCTGTGCTCTGCTGATCCATCTCTCTCCAATGCCACGCCCCTTGCAACCACTAATCTTTTAATCCATCTCCATAGCTTTGCCTCTTCCAGAATGTCATATAGTAAGAATTACACAGTATGTAGTCTTTTCAGATTGGCTTCTTTCACTTGGTCATGTGCACTTAAGTTTCTTCCATGCTTTTTTATGGTGTGATAGCTCATTTCTTTTTTTTTTTATTGTTGTTTTAGGTTTTTTTTTATTATGTTATGTTAATCATCATACATTACATCATTAGTTTTTGATGTAGTGTTCCATGATTCATTGAGTATAACACCTAGTGCTCCATTCAATACATGCGCTCTTTAATACCCATCATCAGGCTAACCCATCTCCCTACCCCCTTCCTCTCTAGAACCCCCAGTTTGTTACTCAGAGTCCATAGTCTCTTGTGGTTCGTCTCCCCCTCCGATTTCCCCCCCTTCATTTTTCCCTTCCTACTATCTTCTTCTTTTTTTAACATATAATGTATTATTTGTTTCAGAGGTACTGGTCTGTGATTCAACAGTCTTACACAATTCACAGTGCTCCACCATAACACATACCTCATTTCTTTTTAGTCCTGAACTATAACTGCTTTTTTAGCTGCCTGGGATATCGCTGTTCCCTTTCCCTTCACCTTCTTCCTCCTCATAACCTAACACGTACTCTACTCATTCTTCAACACTTATAACTTGTATTTTTCTTTATTTTAAATCATCTGTCTCCCCTTCTAAACTGTAAATTCCATGGGGGGGACTAATGGTGTCTATCCCTCCACCGTCGCACTCCAGTGCTTATCACAGAGTTGGACAAACCATAAAAACTTAGTAAATATGTGAAAAACTTAGTAAATATGTCAAAAGTATAACATCACTTCATTTTTTTATAATTACAAAGTGTCCAGTACATAAATGTCGGTACATATATTTAGGAGAATACTGTGATATTATTAAAAATGTTAACTATACAATAGGTCTCAAACGATAATAAAATGGTATAATAGTGCTAAGTAGTATGAAAACTGTAATACATAAAAATTATTTAGAAATCATATGAAACCAATACATTTAAACTTTGCAAGAAGATTGGGAAAGTTTGGGTGATTTTAAACATTTATTACAACAATTTATTAAATATGTGTATGCTACTTAACATCAGTAAATAAAGCAAAAATTGATTGATAGATAATAAAGAGCCTTCCAATGGATTTCTGGTTTAGACTTTTTAAAGAAAAACTGAATTTGTTTTATTTGCACAGTATCAAAACACTTGTTAATTCAATCAAAATATTATTCAGAATGCAAATACATTGATATGACTTTTGGTTTTAGTGGCAAGTATTTAATTTAGTAACTTTTTCTCCTTTAAGTGATCATGCAGACACTATAAATATAACCTAAGTGGATGTTTCTTGACATATGTACACTTGTGTTCAGCATTTACCTATGTAATAGCATGTCATAGTGAGAATCTATCTAGCTTGTAGACTATAGGAATAATTGTATATATGATTTAATTGTTATATATAAATATATGTGGACCTGTGCACATACAAATATATGTGGACACTAATATACAAATATATATAGAAATGCAAGTAATGTGTATTTGATGTATATTAATACATTCTCAGACATCAGGTTAACATGACAGACAGGGCACACTCTTACCTCAAATTCTTAAAAAAGGATGTGAGTCTGTATTTGAAGAAAATGAATCTATAATAGTAATAATACTGGGTAAAATAAGAGTGCTATCAAGAGAAAATATTCAAATTTTTGTCATTGTTTAATACAAAACAAAAAAATAATAATTGCTTTGTCTGAGAAAAACCACATCCAAAGGTTCATATAATCAAAGAAATGCTGAAAAGCTTGATGAGGAATAGTTCTAGGATGAGGAATATAGGAGGTGGCAATCTCAGAATAAGTGGGTCTGGGGCAGTATAAGGATGATTAACTGGGGAAATACATTTTATCACAACATCTCCTATCTCTACTACATAGAACAGATAGCAACAGAGGCATTTATCCAGAATGTAAGGAATTGAAAAGGAGTCTTGATCATTCAGTGAGAACAGAGCCACCCACAGATAACTTCAAGTACCCAGAGGGAAGAAAGAGCACACACCCAAAATAAATATAGCATGTACTGACAACCTTTTGTTAGGTTTCTTGAATAATTGTTTTTATAGAACAAGTAAACATAAATTTTAAACAGAAAGGTGAGTTGATAAATAGACATTGCTAAATATTAGCCAAAAACAAAAATCACAAAATTATGGTAAACTACTCCAACATCTGAGGGTATCAAGAGCAAACAGAAGATATATTTAAATTAAATATAATTTATGAAGATTTAAGAGGCTACTATGTTCATTATCATAAAATATTAAGATCTGGAATTCTGCCTCTGGTTAAGATGTAGGCCATAGCCCCAAGTCTGTCCTGAGATGATAATTAGATAAAACAATAACTTTAAAACATCATTACATACACACATATATATATATTTTTGAACACTTCAAATATCTGGGGAATCAAAAGACTCTAAAAAAACTAAATTTCATAGAGTGAAGCGTTCTTTTAGCTAAGCAGAAATCAACTTTCCTCCTTGAGGCATGTGTTGAATACAAAAACAGGCAAGAAAAGAACTAAGCTTGTCATAGACAAAGGGACTCTTCATGGAGGAGGAAAAACCAGTTGAGACTTTAAAAACCATGTAAGCTGTTGGGATTGGGATTTTTGATAAGTTCTAAGCATTCAGCTGCCAAATGACTCCAAAGGATTTTCACTAAGTATGGTTAATGCAAGAAATGGGTGTCTTGGAGGAAAAGGTAGAGATGGGGAGCCTGAGTAGTTCAGTTGGTTAAACAACTGCCTTCGGCTCAGGTCATGATCCTGGAGTCCCAGGATCCAGCCCCACATCAGGCTCCCTGCTCAGCAGGCAGTCTGCTTCTCCCTGTGACCTTCCCTCCTCTCGTGCTCTCTCTCTCTCACTCTTCTCTCTCAAATAAGTAAAATCTTAAAAAAAAAAAAAAAGGAAAAGGTAGAGATAGAAGGCCCACATTCCTTCAACGCATAAGGAAAAATCTTCTAGCATAGAGAACAAGCCTGCGATTGATATAGGATAGGTCTTCTATCCCTGAATGCAACCTAGCCCTAGCTCAGATAATTTAATCAAAATGATCATCCTCTCACCTCACTGATTCTGATAAGCAGCATTATTACTATGTCACAATGACCAGTATTCTGCAGAAGAACAGAAGAAGAAATAGAACAGCCAATACAAGCAAAGTGACATACATATTTAAAAAGTAGGAAGAAAATAAGGGCATGCTACATTTAACAGAACAACGGAAAGAATAACAGCTGGTTATTTATATAAAACCATGAAGGCCAGAAGACAATGAAATGCACATGGACTAGAATTACCCCTACACTTTAAAATGACAATAGATAAATAGATAAATAAATAATAAATAAATAAAAAATAACTAGCTGAAAAAAATCTGCTGAGTTGAGGAAAGGGAGCTGAGATTCTGAGTGCACCACAGCAGCGTTAATTTAGAAGATATATTAACAAAGAGGAGAAAGATGCACAGAGTGAGAAATTAAGAAATCTGCAGTTAGCCTTGAGTATTCAGCAAAGCACTGATCAGGGCATGCATGTTCTGGAGGAAAGTTCTGGAAGACAGCATCACATGAGAGGATCAGAGGCAGCAGTACCTAGTGTTCATAGATCCAGGCAATGATTCTTCAGCAGGCCACGGGAAGTCTCATGATTCCTAGCCATTAGGTGGAGCCCACAGAGAGATGTTGCTTCAGGAAAAAGTTAGAGCTGAACCAAACTCAGTTCTGGTCTCAAAAAAATCTTAAAATAAGATGTAAAAAAATCAAACCATCTCTCTGCCAAGAGACTCCGTGGCCTTGTCACTTTCAGGCCCAGCAGCCTAACCAAAGACAGAGAGAGAGAAATTAGAAAGAAGAAGGAGGAGGGGCACCTGGGTGGCTCAGTCGGTTAAGCATCTGTCTTCTACTCAGATCATGATACCAGGGTCCTGGAATTGAGCCCCACCCCCCACCACTTTCAGGCTCCCCGCTCAGCAGGGAGTCTGTTTCTCCCTCTCCCACCCCCACTAATGGGTGCTCTCTCTCTCTCTCTCTCAAATAAAGAATAAAATCTTTAAAAATGAATAAATAAAGGGCGCCTGGGTGGCTCAGTTGGTTAAGCGACTGCCTTCGGCTCAGGTCATGATCCCGGAGTCCCGGGATCAAGTCCCACATCGGGCTCCCTGCTCGGCAGGGAGTCTGCTTCTCCCTCTAACCCTACCCCCTCTTGCGCTCTCTCTCTCACTCTCTCTCTCTCAAATAAATAAATAAAATCTTTAAAAAAAATGAATAAATAAAAAAGAAGAAGGAGGGGGAGGAGGAAGAGTAGAAAAGAAAGGAAAAAAGAAATACTTTAAAAATATATATATAATTAAGAAAATTAGAATAAAATAAATAGAATTGAATAAAATGGAAAGGAGAAAGAAAGTGAGAATCCTTACTGAACGCCAGTCAGGGAAGCTGTCTGGCCAGGTCCACTGTGGGGTGGCTGGTGAGCCAGCAGCAGCTGTACCCGCTCTCCCTCAGGCTTGGGAGCTGCCCACACTGGGTGCGAGGGGTGACTGCATGTCCTGTCCATCCAGGGCTTGCACAGCGGCACTGACAAATTTTTTGTTCCC
>NC_138372.1:99819038-99826122 GCF_054177405.1 Leptonychotes weddellii | reverse complement strand
CCTGAAGGACAGCTGAAAATTACAAACTCCCAGGAGGGTCATATTGGTTTTGAGAGCCTCTTTGTGGTACTGGGCTCTTGTGCCGAGCTGCCCTTGAACTCTTTGTGGTCTTCTGTCTCTCTGAGCTACAGCTTCTCTTAGCTTCACTCTGTGCCAACTGTGGGTGCGGCCTGGGCCACAGCTCTAAGAAGAGCCCCTTTGACCTGTGTGATCCCTACAGACATCCTCCTGGTGGGGCTTGGGGTGGCGGGGGCAGGGGAGATGAAAGCTGCAGCCCCCAGCTGCACCTGTATGGGAGTGACCTGCACTTGGAAGTCAGGGAGAACTTGCTGGATGAAAAGTTCAATCCTGCGGTGCCTATGCTGTCCATTCAGGTTTGTGTGACATGATCACCGTGCTCCCTGGGTTATAACTCTGTCAACTTCCAGCAGCTTGCGGATGCTGGGTGTGCCTTGTGTACCAAGAAATTTGATGTGATTAAGGGAAAGCCACTTTGTATCATGCATCCTCTGTCTTTGAGAAAATCTGGTACGTGAAATGTCTTCATCCAGAACGTGGATGAAACAAGGCAGTTTCTTGTTTCTCTAGGAAACAAGGCAGTTAACAATACTTTTTCTGCTTTTGGAAACACTCTGTCCTGCAAGGTGGTGTGTGATGAGAACGGCTCTAACGGTCATGCATTTATCCATTTGGAGCCCCAGGGGGCTCCTGACAAGGCCCTTGGAAGACAAACCGCACGCTCCTCAATGACTTTGCAATGTTTGTGAGCAGATTCAAATCTCCAAAGAGTGGGAAGCTGAATTTGGAGCCTAAGCCAAGGAATTCACCAATGTTGATATCAAAAACTTTAAGGAAGAGGTGAATGATGAGAGTCTGAAAGAGTTATTCAGCCAATCTGGCAAGACCCTAAGTGTCAAGGTGATGAGAAATCCCAGTGGGAAATCCAAATGCTTTGACTTTGTGAGCTATGAAAAGCATGAGTATGCCAATAAAGGCCCAGAAGAGATAAATGAAAAATAAATAACTGGGGCAGTCATATTTATAGGCCCTTCACAGAGGGGGAAAAAAGTGAATAATGGGTTGAGATAAAGTGGGAAATTTGAAGAGCAGAACTGAGAGAATTCACCGATATCAAGAGGTGAATTTCTACATAAAGAACTTGCATAATACCATTGATGATGAGAAGTTGAGGGAAGAGTTTTCTCCTTTCAGATTACTCACCTGTGCTAAGGTAATGCCGGAAGATGGGGAAAGCGGAGGATTTGGCTTCCTGTGTTTCTCCCTTCCCCGAGAGGCAACCAAAGTAGGCACTGAGATGAATGGTGACTCTCAGCCACTGTATGTTGCCCAGGCCCACAGGAAGGAAGAGAGAAAGGCTCACCTGACCAACAAGTGTGTGCAACAGATGGCCAGTGCCATCTTAAGTCAGTTTCAGCCTGCAGCCGGGAGCTCCTGTGTGCCAACATCTCCACGAGCTCAGGGAAGACTTTTACGTTATGCACCTTACCAGTTAGCACAGGTGAGACCTAGTCTATGTTGGCAGCAAGGTGAGAGACTTCAAGGTTTCCGAGGAATACCACGCGCTCTGGGCCAGTCCGGGCTTGTCCAGCTCCTCACCATCTGGCTCCAGCTGGTAATGTTTCCTCCTCTCATGGCCTCCCTGCCGCCACTCCGAGAGTCGGTGTTCCCACAGCGGAAGCACAGAACGTAGCGCCTCATGCTGCTGTTGCCGCTGCTACCTGACAGATAGGCTCCCAGTGTCTGCAGCCCTCGCCCTGTCTGTGGTACAGCCTCTGCAGGCACCCCGCACTACTTCGCATGTGAAGGCACTAGAGCCGCTGACCACTTCCATGCCAGCCACAGCACCTCCCAGGAACAAAAGCAGATGCTGGGAGAAGAGTCGTTCTGTTCATCCAAACAATGCATTCAAGCTGTCTGGAAAGACTGTAAGGACTGGCAAGTCTGAGCTGCCACACATGCCAGAGTCCACTGAATCCCTCCACTCTAAGGTGGACCAGGCCGTGGCTGTTCTACCCTTCCTCATGCTAAGAAAGAAGCTGCCCAGAAGATAGCTTCTGTTGCTGTTGCTAGGTCTTAGACAAGGGGAAAAAAATCAGTTCAAGAGCCAGATAACCCCTTATGGAATTCAGCTAAAGCTTTGAAGATTTCCTGGCTTAACCTATGGACTTCAACACCAAGAACCACAAATTACAAATTTAGTAGGTCATTTTGTATCAAAAGGTCAATTACGAAGTACCTAACATTTTTCAGTTAAAGAAATATATTCTCTGGGCTCTGCTATTGTCCAGACAGTGTTAACTATTTTTTTTTTCCTATTGTGGGCTTTGATTTTTCCCTCCAGAAATTTGTTTTATTTAGTGTACCTAAGTCTTAAGTTTTTCAATAAAAATTTTTTTTCATAAAAAAAGATCAAACAATTCCAAGCAATTTAAACATATCCCAAATAAAACTAAAAGGCATTGATAGGAATAATAAAATATTCAGTACCATGAGAAAAAATTGACAATATCTAGAATGTTATCAATGATTACCAGAGAGGCAAAAAAGCAAAATATGTCCCATAATGAGGAGAAAAAGTTACCACTCATCCAGAATTGAAAGGAATTAGCAAAGACATTTAAGTAGTTACTATAACTCTATTGCATGTGTTCAAAAATTGAAGTAGAGTTGTGGTATAAAAAGACCCAAATCAAACTTCTAGAGCTAAAACTAAATATTTTTGGATGGATTAACAGCAGATTAGATATACACAAGTTGGAATTAGTGAAGACAAAGCAATAAAAATTGTCAAATAGAAATGTGTAGAGAAAAATTTAACAGAGCATTATTGACCATAGGTACAATTTCAACCAACCTAATATATGGTATTCAGTCTCCAAAAAAGATTTTTAAAAAGTACTTTAAGATATAATTGCCTGAAATTCTCTAATTTTATGAAAAGTATAAACTTCACATATCTGAGAGGCTCAATGCAGCTTTTTAATCAAATTGATCAAAATCTGTGATAAATAGAAATTTTCATAAACAACCAAGGAACAAAGACAAGCTACAATTATGTGCAGTAGGACAAAGATAAGAATGCGTGAAAATTAATAAAAGGAAACCTTTAAAAGTGAAGTCAAGCGGCCAGAGGGGGAGCTCTAGTGCCCTACCACTTCATTTTGCAGACCCAAAAGTACCTTGCAAGTCAATACTACTTTAGCTACTACTTTACTACCCCAGCAAGAGGAAGAAAAGCTAAAACAATCTAAATCACAAAATAAATCTCAACTAATTTTAAAAGGAGTCAACTTACACTGAGCTTTTACTCCAAATTCTGAAAAATACAATTAAACTAGAAATCAATAATGAAAGATATCTGGAAAATCCCCAATTACATGGGAAAAAAACAACAACAACAATGTATTTTCAATATAGTGAAAATGGGAAAAAATATCAAAATTTGTGGGATGCTGAAAATAGTACTTAGGGGAATATTATAGCAGTAAGCACATATATTAAAAGAAGAGAGCTTTGAAATCAGTGATCCCCAGCTGTCATCTTAAGTCACTAGAAAAAGAACAGCAAATACAATAAAAATAAGCAACTTAAAGGAAATATTAAAAATCACAATGTAAATCAATGAAATAGGAAATAGAAAATAAATAAAAATAGTAAACCCAAAGCGAGTTCTTTGAGAATACAAAAAAAAAAAAAAAAAAAGAAAAATAATAAGCCTATAGTAGGACTGGTTATGGAATAAAGGAGACATGACACAAACTGCTAATATCAGGAATAAGAGAGATGGAATTAGCATATGTTCTACAGATGTTTAATACAAAAGAGAATATTATGAATAACTTCATGCTCATAAGCTTAAGAGCCTCAGTAAAATGAACAATTTCTTTGAAAGACACAAACTATCAATGCTCATTCAAAAAGCGCATCATCTGTGTAGTTCTAACATTATTACAGAAACTGAAATTGTAGTTCAGTTATTTTCTATAAAGAAATTCCAGGTTCATATGGCTTATCTGGTGAACTCTAACAATAATTTAAAGAAGAAATAATGACAATTCTCTAAAATCTTACAGAAAATTGAACAAGAGGGAATAATTTCCAATTCATTCTATAAGGCCAGGATACCCTCATCACAAAACCTGTCAATTATCACAAGAAAAGAAAACTTACCAATATCCTTTGTTAACATAGGTGCAAAAATTCTAAACCAAATTTTATGAAGGAAAATCCAAGAATAATATATCAAACAGGTATAAACAAACATGAGCAAGTGGGATTTACCCCAGGACTGCAAGGTAGGCTCTACATTTAAAAAAATCAATCAATATAAGTCAAATTACTAACAAATTAGTAAAAAGATGCTGAATGTTCTCAGTAGAAGCAAAAAAAAAAAAAGAATATTTGACAAAACCCAACATCCACTAATGATAAAAGTCTTAGCATATCAGGAATAGAAGGGAAATTCCTCAATCTTAGAAGTGGGACAGGGAGAGGTAGAGAATAAGAGCTAACATCGTACTTATTGGTGAAAGATCAAATCTTGCTTACTTGGATCATAAATGAGACAAAGATATCTTGACTCACTTTATGGAAACATTATATTGGTGATTCTAACCTATACAATGAAACAAGGAAGAAAAATGCATCAAGATAAAAAGGGATTAAAACTGTGTTCACAGATGACATGATTGCCAATGGAAAATCTCATGGAATCTACCAAAATTCTATTAGAACTAGTAAGTTCAGCAAAGTTGCAGGATATAATATCACTATGAAAGCTAGTTTTATTTGCATATCCTAGCAACAAGCAATTAAGCATTTAAAATAAAGAGAACAATAGCTTTGGAATAGCATGACATAATTAAGGATATAAAATAGGATAAAACTGATAAAAGATATACAGGACCTATATTAAAACTGTCCAACAGTGATAAGATAAATTAAAATATATAAATAGAGAGAAGAAATTTAATACATTATTAATTTTATTTATTAATTAATTCTTAATTTTTAATAAAAATCCCAGCAGACTTTTTGTAAAACTTGACAAGCAGATTCTATCAGTGGTATGGAAATGAAAATAACCCAGAATAAAATAAACTACTATGAAAAAAATAAAGTTGGAGGACTAACACTACCTATTTCAAGGCTTAATTTAAAAATTAAAAACTTATGACATTGGCATCGTGATAGAAAAATATAGCAATGGAACAAAATAGAGACCCTTTCATACATCCATAAATCTATACATCTATACATCTGAAATACAGATGTATTTAAGAAAATTTAAACAACTCAGTGGAGAAAGAAAAATTTTCCAAAAAACAAAACAGAACACCACACACATGTGTGTGCACACACACACACACACACGTGTATATGTCACTGGAACAATTGCATATCCATATGCAAAAAACAAAACAAACAAAAATAATAACAAAAACTTTGATCCATAGACCTAAATATAAAATAAAAAATTGACTTTTTGAAAATTAAAACATAGGAGAATAGTTTTGACCTAGAATTAGGCAAAGATTCCTTTAATATGACAATAATGGCACATCAAAAAAAAAAGGAAAGAGAAAAAAATCATAAACTAGGTTTCTAAAAATTTAAAATTTTGACTTTTTGAAAGACATTTTTATGATAATGAAAAGACAAGCCAGACTTCCAGTTACCAGCCCCATATGTAAGAAGCTTGAAAGTCACCATTCCATCATAACAACAAGCAAAAAGCAGAACAGTAAAAAATCAATAACTTTCCTTGGATCCATAAGAGGGCAAGACATGGGCAAACCACTACCCCACAGGGTTGGATAGACAGACTGGAGAATACAGGGAGCTGCAGCTTCCCAGAACAGATACTCACTAGGGAAACCATCACAGGAACAATCACCAAGGTAAGACCTGCTCTATAACTGATGCATGCTGGGGGTTCAGTGTGGACAATACTGAGAGTTAAAGATTCTAGGGGACCTGGGCACTGGGGGGCTAGCCCACATAATATTGTGACATTTATGTTCAGGAGTAAATCTTACCAGATTCCCAGAGTAATTGTCAGAGAAAAATTTTCTCAGACTTCTGGCAGGGGCAAGGGAAAAGAAACCCTTCTGAAAGACACCAGAGTACTCTGTTATTCATAGAAAGGCCTGCCCTCCATGTAAATGGTAAGACTCAACTATAGGAAACAAACTGAAAGTTGCTGGAGGGGAGTTGGGGGGGGCAGGGTAATTGGGTGAAAGGTATTAAGGAGGGCACGTGATGTGATGAGCACTGGGTGTTATACAGAACTGATAAATTATTGAACACTGCATCTGGAACTAATGATGTACTATATGTTGGCTAATTAAGTTAAAAAAGCCGGGGCGGGGGGCCGCCCTCAGAGGAAACAGGTTAACCAGTGCCTAACCTACAGGAATATTATCAGAAACTATTTGGTCATTTCTTTGAAAAAAGTTGATGGTATTTTGATGGGGATTGCATTAAATGTGTAGATTGCTCTAGGTAGCATTGACATCTTCACAATATTTGTTCTTCCAATCCATGAGCATGGAACGTTTTTCCATTTCTTTGTGTCTTCCTCAATTTCTTTCATGAGTATTTTATAGTTTTCTGAATACAGATTCTTTGCCTCTTTGGTTAGATTTATTCCTAGGTATCTTATGGTTTTGGGTGCAATTGTAAATGGGATTGACTCCTTAATTTCTCTTTCTTCTGTCTTGTTGTTGGTGTATAGTAATGCCACTGATTTCTGTGCATTGCTTTTATATCCTACCACTTTACTGAATTCCTGTATGAGTTCTAGCAGTTTTGGGGTGGAGTCTTTTGGGTTTTCCACATAAAGTATCATATCATCTGCAAAGATACAAATGTAGTGATCCAAAGAGGTACATGCACCCCAATGTTTATAGCAGCAATGTCCACAAACTATGGAAAGAGCCAAGATGTCCATCGACAGATGAATGGATAAAGAAGATGTGGGGTATATATACAATGGAATATTATGCAGCCATCAAAAGGAATGAAATCTTGTCATTTGCAAGGATATGGATAGAACTGGAGG
>NC_138372.1:99792933-99818538 GCF_054177405.1 Leptonychotes weddellii | reverse complement strand
TAATTGACCTGAGGAAAGGAAATATCTAACTCCAGCCCACTCTAGCCATCCTGTCCCACATAACTGAGGATAAAAATACTGAAAAACACTTGAAATGTGCACAGTCCAGAAGCATAAGTTGACTAAATGACACCTAATCATAAAACTATAGAACACTTTCTCTTAACCTACACCTCACCACTACATTACTAAACTCATATTTACATTACTTTCTTATACTCAGTATATCCTGCCTGGCTATCAAGAAAAACTTACAAGTCATACCAAAAGGTGAAAACACAATTTGAAGAGACAAAGCAAGCATCAGAACCAGACATGGCTAGGATGTTAGAATTATCAGATAGGGAATTTAAACACTATGATTAATATGCTAAGGGGTTTAATAGGTAAAATAGCATGCAAGAGCTGATTAGCAATATAAGCAGATATATGGAAATCTTAAGAAAGAACTGAAAAGAAATGCTAAAGATGTAAAAACTATAAAGAAATGAAGAATTCCTTTGATGGGCTTATTAGTAGACTGGATATGGTTGAGGAAAGAATATCTGAGCTAGAACTCGTATCAATAGAATCCTTGTAAAGTGAAAAGCAAAGCAAAATAAAACAAAACAAAAACAACTAAAAAACAAAACAAAAACAAAAAGAGAATATCCAAGCATTATGGGACAACTACAAAGGTGTAATATTTGCATAATGAGAAAACCTGAAGAGGAGGGAAGAGAAAGGAACACAAGAAGTATTCAAAACACATAATGACTGAGAATTTCCCCCCAATTAATGTCAGACACCAAACCACAAACCCAGAAATTTCAGAGAACACTAAGCAAATATGGTATATATTAATCCAACTATATAAATAATCACTTTGAATGTCACTAGTCTAAATGGACCAATTAAAAAACAAAGATTGTCAGAGTGGATCAAAAAACAAGACAAAACTATATGTTGTCTATAAGAAACCCACTTTAAATATAAAGACTAAAGTATATGGATGAAGAAAAATATGCCATACTGGTACTAATCAAAAGTAAGCAGGACCAGCTGTATTAATTTCAGATAAAGCAGCCTTCAAAGTAAACGAAGTTATCAGGGATAAAGAAAGATATTATATAGTGATAAAGGGGTCAGTTTTCCAAGATGACATAACAATCCTGAATGTGTATATGCCTAACATCAGAGCATCAAGCTACATGAGGCAAAAGCTGAATGAATTGCAAGAAGAAATGGATGAATCCACTATTATAGCTGGAGACGTCAACACCACTCTCTTAGAAATAGATTGAGAAGTAAATAAATCAGTAAGGATATAGTTGAGCTCAACAACTAGATATAATTGACATCCATAGACTACTCCATCCAACAACAGAAGAATGCACATTTGGAACATTCTCTAAAATATACCACATTCTGGGCCATAAAATATACCTGAACAAATTTAAAGGAATAGAAATCACAAATAAATGGAAAGAATATTTCATGTTTATGATTTGAAAGATTTAATATTGTTAAAATGTTCATAATATGCAAAGCAATCTATGGATTCATGTAATTTCTATCAAAATTCCAATGAAATTTTTCATAGAAATAGAACAATCTTAAAATTTGTATGGAACCACAAAAGACCCCGAATAGCCAAAGCAATCTTGAGAAAGAACAAAGCTGGAGGCATCATGCTCCCTAATTACAAACTATATTACAAAGCTATGGTAATTAAAACAGTGTATGATTTTGGTATAAAAACAGACACAAAGATTGATGGAACAAAATAACCAATAAATAAACCCAGGCATATATGGTTAATTAATTTACAATAAAGAATTCAAGAATATGCAATGAAGAGAGGGCAGTCTCTTCAATAAATGGTGTTGGGAAAACTGGACAGCCACATGCAAAAGTATGAACCTGGACCACTATCTTACTCGATACACAGAAATTAACTTAAAATGGACTAAAGACTTGAATGTGAGACCTGAAGCTCCTAGAAGAAAACACACGCAGTAGTCTCCTTGATGTCAGTCTTGGCAGTGATTTTATAAATTTGACATCAAAAGCAAAAGCAACCCAAGTAAAAATAAACAAGTAAGACTAGATTAAACTAAAAAGCTTTTGCACAGCAAAGGAAGCCATCAATAAAATTTAAAAAAAGCCTGCAGAATGGGAGAAGATATTTGAAAATCATATATCCTTTTAGAAGTTAGATTCAAAATATATAAAGAACTCCTACAACTCAATAAAAAAAAACCCAAACAATCCAATTAAGAAGGCAGAAAGTCTGAATAAACATTTTTCTGAGGAAGACATCCAGATGGCCTACATCATTAATCATCAGGGAAATATGAATCAAAACCATAATAAGTTATAACCTCACACCTTAGAATGGCTTTTGTCAAAAGACTAGGAATAATAAATGTTAGTGAAATGATGAGAATAAGGAAAACTTGTGCGCTGTTGGTGGGAATGTAAATTAGTACAGCCACTATGGAAAACAGTATGAAGTTTCCTCAAATACTGAAAGTAGAACTACTATATGATCCAGAAATTCCACTTTTGGGCATTTATCTTAAGAAAACAAAAATGCTAACTTAAAAAAAGTATATGTATGCCCTATGTTAATTGTAGCATTATTTACAATAGCCAAAATATGGAAAAAACCTAGGCGTCAATCTATGGATGCATGGATAAAGAAGATGTGGTATATACTTACAATGGAATATTATTCAGCCATAAAAAATAATGCAACAACATATATGGACCTTGAGGGTATTATGTTTAGTGAAATAAGTCAGATAAAGACAATACCATGTAATTTCTCTTGTAGTGGAATCTATAAAAAATATTTTTAAGAAAAAAACAAGCTCATAGCTCATATATATAGAGAATAAATTAGTGCTTGTCAGAGGCAGGGGGTGGGGGATAGGAGAAATGGGTGATTTTTTTTTTTTTTTAGTTTAAGTAAATTGAATAAAAATAGTAACCTCCACAAAAAAAGAGAAGAAAACATAAACATAGAGGCAAAATTCTTCAACAAAATATTAGTAAGTTGAATCCAAAAGACGTAAATAATTATACATTATGACCAAATGGAAATTACAACAAATATGCAAAGCTGATTCAACAACTGAAAATCTATTATAATCCATCTCATTCACAGACCAAATAACAAAATCCATCTCATTCACAGACCAGGTAACAAAAATCACATGATCACATCAATAGACACAGAAAAAGTACCTAACAAAATTCAACACTCATTCATGATAAAAACTCTCAGTAAACTAGGGATAGAGGTTAACTTCCTTAATTTGAAAAAAAAAAAACAAAAAAAACCTATTTATATTAGCACCCAAATAAATAAAACACTTGGATAAAATCTAACAAAACACATACAAGATCTATATGAGGAAAACTACAAAACCGGTAAATAAAATCAAGAAGAACTAAAGAAATATAAAGATAGTCCATGCTCACAGACAGGAAAACTAAATTTTATCGTATTTCCAATTTTAACTATAGATTCAATGAAATAAATATTACAGCTCCAATAAGTTATTTTATGAATATCAACAAGTTGATTCTAAAGTTTATATGCAAAGACAAATGACCTAGATTAGCTAACACAATGTTGAAAGAGAACAAAGTTGGAGAACTGATGCTACCTGACTTCAACACTTATTATAAAGCTACAGTATTCAAGATAATGTGGTATTGGTGAAAGAATAGACAAATAGATCAATGAAACAGAATAGAGAGCCCGCAAATATACCCACGTAAATATAGTCAACTAATCTTTGACAAAAGAGCAAGGCAGTACAGTGGAACAAAGGTAGTCTCTTTAATAAATGGTGATAGAACTGGACATCACATACAAAAAACAATGAATCTAAACACAGATTTTACACCGTCCACAAAAGCTAACTCAAAATGGATCACAGACCTAAATGTAAAGTGCAAAACTTTAAAACTCCTACAAAGGTAACATAGGAGAAATTCCAGATGATCTTGGGCATGGTGATGCCTTTTAAAATACAATACCAAAGATATGATACATGAAAGAAATAATCGATAAACTGGAGTTCATTCAAATTAAAGATGTGTGCTCTGCAAAAAACAGAATCAAGAAAATTAGACAATAGTCACAAACTAGCAGAAAATACTTGCAAAAGACACATGTGATAAAAGACTGTTATCCAAAATATTAAAAAAAAAAAAAACTCTTGGAACTCAACAATAGGAAAACAACCTGATTAAAAATGGAATAAAAACCTTAACAGATACCTTACCAAAAAAGGTACAAAGATAACAAAAAAGGATATAAAAGAATGTTCCACATCATGGGTCATCAAACAAGTGCAAATTAAAATAACAATAGGATACCACTACACACCTGTTAGAATAGCCAAAGCATAGAACACTAACAACACCAAATACTGGTGAGGATGTGGAGCAACCGGAACTCTCATACATTGCTGGAAGGAATGTAAAATGGTACAGCCAATTTGAATGACTATTTGGCTGTTTCTTATAAAACTAAATCTACTCTTACCATATGATCCAGCAAAAGTACTCCTTGGTATTTATCCACATAAACTGAAAACTTTCATCCACACAAAGACCTGCACATGGATGTTTATAACAACTTTATTCATTATTGCTAGAATATGGATGTAATCAAGATGTCCTATAGGTAAATGGATTAATAAAGTGTGGTACATCCAAATAATGGGATATTATTCAGTGATTGAAAGAAACAAGCTATCAAGCTATGGACAGACATAAAGAAAATGTAAATGCATATTACTAAGTAAAAAAAGCTAATTTGAAAAGATTACAGTGTATGATTCCAGTTATATGAATTTCTGGATAAGGCAAAAGTATGGAGACAATAAAAAGATGGTGGTTGCCGGAGCTGTGGGGGAGGTAGGGTGAATAATCAGAGAACAGTGGATTTGTAGGACAGTGAAAATACTCTATATGATATTATAGTGATGGATACATGTTGTTATACATTTGTCCAAACCCACAGAATCTGTGATGCTCACACTGAACTTAAGGTAAACTATGGACTTTAGATGATTATGATGTGTCAGTGTAGGTTTGTCCTCAGTAACAAATGTACCAGTATGAGTAATGTTGATAATGGGGGAGGCTATGGATGTTTGAGGGGAGGGGGTATATAGGAAATCTCTGTACCTTCCCCTCAATCTATTGTGAACCTAAAGTTGATCTAAAAAATGAAGTCTTTATAAAAAAAAAAATACAAGGCACAGACTAATAAAATATGTTTGCTAAGCACATAAAGGATTCATATTCAGAATACGTAGTTATTAAACTCAGCTAATAAACACAATAATAAAATGTGCAAAAATTTAACAAATGCTTCATTAAAAATAATATATGGATGGTGAAAAAAAAATATGGATGGTGAGTACGCACATGAGAAAATGCTCATTAATAGAAATACAAGTTAAACTCCAATGCAATGCTACAGCATATCTATGGCTAAAATTACAGATTGGCCATATCAATTGTTGGCAACTATCTGGAACATCTGTAACTTTGAAAAAAATTTAACAGTTTCTTAAAATGTTAACCAACAGTTTTTGCACTCTCAGACACTATCCAAGAGAAATGAAAACATATGTTCATTAAAAGACTTGTATGCCAGTGTTCATAGCGGCTTTATTTGTATTATCAAAAAATTCCATCTCTGCTGCTTTCTGAGGTCAATCACTGAGCTGCTTCTGCTAACTTACCAGACCTGAGAGCAATTGTAACCCCGTGGTTCCTGATGTTTCATAGCTGCCCAGTAGCCTCCATGCCCTTGACTATGAGTGAGCATGTGTCTGTGCATGCCTGCCACCATCAATCTGGCCTGCAGAAGAGAGCCACTAGTGGAATCCTTTCACTAAGACATCACTGATGCTGCTGGGAAATGGCATGTGTTCTGGGTTCTCCATGGAATATTGCCATTCAGTCAGCTTCTGGCCTCACATTATCTTCATTCCCACATATCTCCTTTACCAGAGTCTATTCCTTCCTCTCCTGTCTGCTGGGACCACTCACTATTTCCACTTTACTACCTTTCCAGGCTTTTAGGACACTCCAGCGGCAGGTTTATCTGTCCTATGGGATTCTTGCCAGGTTACTAAATCCCGAATCCCAAAGAAGTACCCCAAGTCAATGAATCCTTGCTTATGCAGTCTTACCTGCCAGCCGGCTTGGCCAAGCACCCTCAAAACATAATCCCAGGAGTTGTCCCCTGGCTTCTGCCAGTAAATACTCTTCCTATATCAGTACCTGCCCACCTCCAGAGAGATTATCCTGGGATTTATCTCATCATAGGCTTTCCTGCTTGCATTAGGTACAAAATCTTAAAAATCACCAAAAAAACATAGTAATAATCAAGGCAAATAATATTTAAATACAAATATTTAAAAGTGAAAATGTATGCAAAAAAGCTTTATTTAACAAATTATCCAAATTTTAAAGGAAGGAAGGAGTAGTTCTTGCCTTAGTCCCAAATCACCACCATCCTCATATCGGTCCCTGATTATTGCACTGTTAATCTACTTCACTGTTTATCTCTCCTCAATAGATATCCTAGTGAGGACTGATAGGTTAAGTGGGAACACTCCTCACCAAGGCTGTTCAATGTCATGCACTGCTACTTAGCTGGCATCTTATTGCAATCAGCTGACTTAAGGAAGGGCTAGAAATACTTGCTTACAACCAAACTGAACTCCTTCCAATCTTCCTTTTTGCTACAACACATGGACACACGTTTTGTTTTGTTTGTTTTGTTTGAAATGGTACCAGTAGAATTTTCTTCCTGAAGTAAAGTCATAAATTATAGCTCTGACAGGTTAAAACATAGTAAAGGAATTTCATGTTAGCTAGAAGAATTTCTCTCAGTCAAAATTGTTAAAACACTAACATGGTTTACACAGGAGCTTTACTACTGAGGGTTATATATATTTTTAAAAGAAATAAATTTAGTGTAAAGAATTAACAGTATTACAGGTTTTCCAAATATTTAATTTTCTGACCCTCAAATAAACATTTATTATTTATGATATTTTTTCCTTAGAGGAATTTAATTCTCAGCATACATTTTTTGATAGAACATTTTTTAAAGAAACTTAGCTGTCTTTTTAAATAATAAAAGTGAGACTATTAAGAAACTTGATTTAAAAAAAGGGAACCATCCATTACATGGAAAGCAAATACAGTTCTTAACTTGGGTCTACCATATTAATTCTCTTTCTGAATTTCTTTTGGTAATTTCCTGAAGGCTAATAACACCCTTTGTTCATATTGTGTCATAGACTTTGCGTGTAAGTAATATAACTGAGATAATGGGGACATTGTATTTATTATTTGTAATATGCTGTGAACAAAGTGAGCAAAAATATAGGAGAGTATAATAAAGGTGAGTAATATCATTATATACAGTTTATTTGGCTGTAGCCCCTTGTCCCTATTTCTACAACACAGGAATCTTTTTCTTCTTTTTAATTCTATATCAGCAACAAAAGTCTTAGGGGAAAAAATCTAACAGTTTTTAGCCTTTATATAAGACTACACCCATATTCAAATCTCACATGCAAATGAAATTCTTTTTTTAATAGTAAAGTTAATTTGGAAGAAAGTACTACAACTATATGCAAATGTTTACTACTATTTAATCAGTTTCAAATTTAAATTTTTGTGTTCAATTTGGTTTAAATTTCACATAAATAAATCTTCATTCAGTTAATTTTTATTTAGTCTTTAACCTAGTTATGATAGTCGTAGTCTGAGTCTTGGTGTTTGACTAGAGACAAAAATATCAGCCTTGCTTTTTCAATATGCCTTTTCTTAAAGTGATGTGAATAGGCCTTGATCCTTTATTAAGGCATTCCAGTCTCACATCCTGTGAGTCACATTTCCTAGAAATCTGATGAAGACAGAGTTGATTAATTTGATAGAGACATTTATACAGTAAGAATCATTTGTGACACCATTTGATAAGCGAATTGATGAACAATCAATAAGCTTGTGTTGAGTCCCTAATGAAACTTTAAAAAAGGTCCTCTTTAAGAAATATCTGTTGTCCTTGAGTTAGGCAACATGAGAATTTAGGTATAGCTATCCCCAAATGAATGTTTTGAAAACTGATGCTTAAATATTTGAAATTACTCACTTATGATGAGCTAATAAATCAGCTCGAATTTCAATCCAAGCCTTCTTACTTCAAGTGTGTAATTCTACTATAAGCCAGTTACTTTTTTATCTGGCAGAATGGTTTTTAGAAATTATGAAGCCTTTTGCCTAATGTTATATGGCATAAACTGAACATTAGAAAAATTGACTTGACAAAATACTCAAAGCAAGTTTATTTGTCAGGGTGAAGAAGAAAGCCCACATCTCCTGATTTTTATACTCATTCCTCTATGCCAAACAACCTTTCTAGGTGAACTACATACAGCCAATCATCCAGCACAGCACCAGGAGTGTTTGCTAATAGCATTTCAAAGCAGGATTTCAATCCTTTAGCAAATGCTATTTCAGAGCCCATTCTATTTCAATTTTTGTCATTTTCTTTGGTTTTGTTTATGTTGTAATTGCTCAGATATCATCGACAACCTGATAATCTTATGTTTGTTGGAGATCTAAATATAACCAGTAGGAAATGTTTCACATTTGAGTTTAATGGCTTTTGAAAAGAAAATAAGACATTTGTTTCTGTGTTTGTTTGGTGAGATTTACACCTACTTTTCTATAATTCCAAATCAAGAGACATACACATATGCAATCTATCAAAGTATCCTCTCTCAATCTCAAGTTAAGAAAAATCTTGGGTATTTTACAATCTTTACCAACAACTGTCTATTCTGGTAACTCTTGGTTTTTGACCATGGTTGTATTTTCAGTACAATACAGCTTACAAAAACTCTTCACAGACAAGATGGAAAATGGTCAAGTGGAATTTTCACATGAGAACCAACTTCCCAAACTTAATTACACTACAGTGGCCCACGGATATTAGAAGTTGTGCTTTCAAGTTGTCACAAAGAGTAAAACAAAATATAAATTTAAAAAAATCCCTGGAATACATGTTCTGTACTCTTCAGAAGCAGCTTTTGAGGTCCTATTTGGCTGAAGAAATATATTCATGAATCCAGATATTCTAAATTTTAATCAGCCACATTTATTATTTAGTAAAATTAATCTCTGTTTAGTGCTTTCATCTTATTTTGAATATAAATTTTATGTTTGTCACCATACTGGCTTAAATGTCTATTTTCCATCCACTAGATAAACACTCCACAGGTTAAATACTTTCATCATAACTGTACCTCCAAGACAATAAATATTTGTGGAATAAACAAATTGACATATTTATTTAGTGTCAATAGGAAACTGAATATCAGAATCAAATGTTTTCCATTAAATTTCTTTACTACATCATCAGAAAATTGGCAACAAAGACTGGTGTTGAGAAGCTGAGGAATGGTATCAGATGTCAAAGTAAAGAAGGGAACAGGAGCTCTGAAGCCTGAGTGCTGAGGCAGCTCTGGGCTGACCAGATGACCGAATGGTTAGAAGTCCTTGTCTCTGTGTTTCTTTGTCTTTTTCTACAAAATAAGGACTGCATTTATTTCAACTTTGTCTTGCCCTGAAGAATTGTCTGTTGATCATGACAACATGTATGTGAAAGTTCTTCAAAATAGTTAATGCATTATACATCTAAAGAAAATGAATGGGGTGATTTTATCATTAAGTTTTTTCAACAGTACTTTACTAATAGAACCAAGTTGAGCATGCTTTTATGTATGAACAAAGCAAAGTCATGTTAGAAATTCTTTGGGCACATAGGTGAGAAAAAAGCCAAATAAAGATGTTCAGAAAGTGGTTGGATAAAGGAAGTGTGCTGAACCCTTCTCCTCAGCACTTCTCACAGGGGTGTAGACAGGTTGCAGACTCTCTGAGATGGACAGTGGGTAAATATCTTATGAGGGGATGTTGATTATGCAACTCAGAAAGAGTCTTAGGACAAGAAGAGAGGATGATAAGAATTCTTAGGACAAGAAGAGAGTATGATAAGAATCTAGGTTTTTATTTGATTAAACCACACTCAGTTTTATGTGTGTCTGTACATCTTTCTTCATTTGTTTTCTTGTTATTAGTAGTGATTCCATTTATCTTTTGTATATTTTTGGGGTTTCAATAAGTTTGTGGGTTACTCTGCTACATGGTAAATGCATTTTTTTTTAAAGATTTTATTTATTTATTTCAGACAGAGAGAATGAGAGACAGAGAGCATGAGAGGGAGGAGGGTCAGAGGGAGAAGCAGACTCCCTGCCGAGCAGGGAGCCCGATGCGGGACTCGATCTCGGGACTCCAGGATCATAAACTGAGCCGAAGGCAGTCGCTTAACCAACTGAGCCACCCAGGCGCCCCATGGTAAATGCATTTTTTAGTATTTTGTTCATGTTTTATTTATCATGAGTAAAATAAACTTAATAAAGTCTCAATCTGTCTACTGTGCACACAGGTTGTAATAATATAAGGTAAGTTAGAGTGCTGGTTATAAGTTCAGGCTCTCAACTCGGGTATACTTGGAGATGAATTCCAATTTTGCATAAACTAGCTATGTGAGCTTAGGTTAAAATTTCAGTTACCTATATCTGTATAACAACTCTCCTAAAATTTAGTGGATTAAAATAACGATAATTTATTTTTCTTATAATTTTGTAGGTTAAGTATTTGAAAAGGGCTCAGGTGGGCAATTCTTGTGTCCCTGAGTCACTAGATGTGGTCATTTATGTGGCTGCATATAGCTAGTGATTGTGCTAACTTGGAAAATCCAAACTGTCTTCACCTTCGTTACCTTAGGTGCAATTCTCTCACTCACACACACACATACACAGTGTCTCACCAGTCAGTATGCTAGCCTGAACTTACTTAGAGCATGATGGCAGGCTTCCCTATAAAGCACAAGGTAGAAGATTCCAGAACCCTTAAGGTCTAAGACTAGAGCTGGCACAGCATCACCTCTGCCAAAGTCTGTTGATCAAAGTAAGTCTCAAGGCCAATTTATAATCACAGTTATTAGAGTCACTTCTTGACAGATCTACAAAGAAAGTGAAGGAAATAATTAGTGGTTGCCATCTTTGGAGACTCTCTAACATAATTATACTCAATGTTTCAAAGCATGAACCTCTTTACCTATAAATGGAGATGATAACCTCACAGAATTATGAGGATTAAGTGAGATGAAATTTGTAAGTTATATAGTAAAGTGTTTATCATAGGTAAAAACTCAACACATGTTAGTTATTTTTATGTATATAATAAATATTAATTTCACATTATTATTCTTCTAATTATTTCACTTAAATTCAGATAAAAGTCTGAATGGTAACTACCAAAACTTCATTTTAAAATTATAGGAAAGGAGTAAAACAATTTTAATTACAAATCCACAGTATGAAACTGAGGGATGAAGGAGAACTCAGAGAACAACTTTCTAGTAGATAGAAATCAAATGCAAAAACATGTGTATTCTACTGAGGCAATGAGTAAGGAAGGCACAACAGCAGGAGGGTGGCCAAATTCCCTGGGCAAAAGTCTAGACAGCCATTACATTTGGAGTTTGGAGACCATAGGTATAATAAAGGGCAGGATGAGAAATGGGATAGAAAAGAATTTATTAAAACTTTAGGGTGCCTGGATGGCTCAGTTGGCTAGGCGACTGCCTTCAGCTCAGGTCATGATCTCAGGGTCCTGGGATCAAGCCCCGCATCGGGCTCCCTGCTCCACGGGAAGCCTGCTTCTCCCTCTCGCACTCCCCCTGCTTGTGTTCCCTCTCTCGCTGTCTCTCTCTGTGTCAAATACATAAATAAATTCTTTTTTTTTTTTAAAAAGAATTTATTAAAACTTTGTACGTGAAATTCCCAGTTATCCAATATGCTCTCCAAACACATATTCAGATGTGCAACAATCTGGGGCACACTATTTAGGCAAAAGAAGGAAGAAATTTCTCTAAAAGCTATTGGTTGACTTATCTGACAAGAACTAGGAAAGCTAGCTAGGAAACTGTCATCCTGAAATAAAAATATATAGGATGCTTTAGGGCCTTCAGTATAAGTGGCAATTTTTATTCTATTACTCAAAAGTAAAGCTTGCATTATGAAAATTCTCCCACATTTGCACAGTAAATATTTCTATTATGTTATCTTCTACATAAGTGGATATGAAAGGATCATTAGGAATTTGAAGAAATTGGTAATCTGAGAGAGCAAAGCCCAGGTAAGTATAGAAACATATAAGGAAAGAAAAAAGAAAAACAAAAGTAGTTGGTATCCACCAAACATTTTTAAGATAATATTGTATTTAAAAATATTAGAATTGCACCAAAAGAATAAAATACCTAGAAATAAATAATCTATACACTGAAAACTATATAATGTTGATGAAAGAAATCAAAGACATAAATAAATGGAAAGATATTACATGTTCATGGATTGGAAGAATTAATATTGTTAAAATGTCTGTATCACCCAAAGCAATATATAGATTCAATGTAATCTCTATCAAAATTCCAATGGAATTTTTTTATAGAAGTAGAGAAAACAATCCTAAAATTTTTATGAAAGCACAGAAGATCCCAAATAAGTAAAGTAATAATGAGAAAGAAGAACAAAGTTGGAAGCATTACACTCTCTGATTTCAAACTGCATTACAAAGCTGTAGTCAAAACAGTATGGTACTGGCATAAAAAGACACAGATAGAAATAGAATGGAATTGAGAGCCCAAAAATAAATCCATACATATATGATCAATTGATTTACAACAAAGGACCCAAGAATATACAGTAGAGAAAGGACAGTCTCTTCAATAAATGGTGTTGAGAAAACTGGACAGCCACATGCAAAAGAATGAAAGTAGACCACTATTTTACCCTCCACATGCAAATTTATTCAAAATAGATTAAAGACATGAACATAAGACATGAAACCATAAAATTCCTTGAAGAAAACATGAGTGGTAAGCTCTTTGCCATCAGTCTTAGGGATGATTTTTTTGGATTTAACACCAAAAGCAAAGGCAACACAAGCAAAAATAGACAAGTAGGACTACATTAATCTAAAAAACTTCTGCAGAGTAGAGGAAACCATCAACAAAATAAAAAGCAAACTGTGAAATACCAGAAAATATTTGCAAATCATATATCTGATAAGGGGTTAATATCCAAAATATATAAAGAACTCACACAACTCTACAGTGGGAAAACAATCTGATTAAAAAATAGGTAGAGAAATTAAATAAATAGTTTTCCAAAGAAGATATACAAATAGCCAATAAGTACATGAAAAGGTGTTCAATATCACTATTCTTCAAGGAAGTGCAAATCAAAACCACAAGGAGATATCATCTTATGCCTGTTGGAATGACTATTATCAAAAAGACAGGAGAAGCAAGTGTTGATGAGCATGTGAGGAAAGAAAAACCCTTGTGCACCGCTGGTGGGAGTGTAAACTGGTGCAGCCACTGTGGAAAACAGTATGGAGTTTCCTCAAAAAATTAAGAGTAGAACTACCATATAATCCAGCAATCCCACTTCTTGGTATATATCAAAGGAAATGAAAACAGGATCCCAAAGAGATATCTTCACTCCCATGTTTACTACAGCATTACTCACAATAACTATGATATGGTAACATCCTAAGTATCCATCAGTGGATGAGTGGGTAAAAAAGATGTGATACACACACACACACACACACACAGAGAGAGAGAGAGGAATATTACTCAGCCATAAGAAGGAAGGAAATCCTGCCATTTACAAAAACATGGATGGACCCTGAAAACATTATGTTAAGTAAAATAAGCCAGACAGAGAAAGAAAAAATCATTATAGTATTATTTATATATGGAAACTTAAAAAAAAGGTAAAACTCAAAATTCATAGGAACAGAGAGTAGAAAAGTTGTTGTCAGGAGCTAGGAGGTAAGGGAAATATGGAAAGCTTGGTAAAATGGTTCAAACTTTCAGCTAGAAGATGAATAAAGTCTGGAGATGTAAAGTAAAACATGGTGACTATAGTTGATAATATTGCATTTTATAATCAAAATATGCTAAAAGAGTAAATTATATATGTTCTCACCAAAAAAAAAAGTAAATACATAAAGTCAATGTGATAATTAACTAGATAGGGAAGAATTCTTTCACAATGTATACATATAGCAAATCACTATGATGTACACTTGAAATATCTTACAATTTTATATGTGAATTATACCTCAATAAAGATGAAATATTAAAAAACTTCCTTAAAAATTAAAAAAAACAACACAAAAACCCCATAGTTGTCTGAAAAAGAAACAATCATGCAATAATAAATTATCAAAGAGCCCTCAAAAATAAAAGGTAGGGGTCCCTGGGTGGTTCATGATCCCAGAGTCCGGAATCAAGTCCCACATTGGGCTCTCTGATGAGTGGGGAGTCTGCATCTTCCCTCTGCCCCTCATCCCATTCATGCTTTCCCTCTTGCACTCTCTCTCAAATTAAAAAAAAAAAATTTTTAGGGGCGCCTGGGTGACTCAGTCGTTAAGCGTCTGCCTTCGGCTCAGGTCATGATCCCAGCGTCCTGGGATCGAGCCCCGCATCGGGCTCCCTGCTCTGCGGGAAGCCTGCTTCTCCCTCTCCCCTCCCCCTGCTTGTGTTACCTCTCTCACTCTGTCTCTCTCTGTCAAATAAATGAATAAAATCTTAAAAAAAATCTTTAAAAAAATCTTAAAAAAAATGAAAGGTAAAAATAGTAAAGTTAATATACATCAGAAGGGAGGTGGGGGTGGGGATGGGTGAAATAGGTGGTGGAGATTAAGGAGTGCACTTGTCATGATGAACACTGGGTGACATATGGAATTGTTGAATCACTATATTGTACCCCTGGAACTAATATTACACTATATGTTAACTAACTGGAATTTAAATAAAAACTTTAAAAAACAATAATAATAAAAATATACATACATATATAAAGTTAAATATATAGTCAAGAGAAAAGTTAGGGGGAAAGCCGAAAATTCTAAAATAAAACAAAAGAAGAAAAGTTAAATAAATATGTTAGATAATGCAAAGACAATAGAATATCAAACAAAGAATGTAACTTATGATTAGCAAATTCCCAGAAAGAGAAATCGGAGAAAAAGTTTTCCTAAATCACCTTGCTGGGATGTGGGTTATGTTAGTTGGTTTACATCTGAGTCATAAGAAGTCAGCTGACACAAACAGCATAGATTGGGAAAAATGGCAGGCATTTATCCAAAGGAAATGAGAAGGAAATTAAAAACAGAAGGGGGAGATATCTATTTTCCAGTGAGACATGGAAGAAGCTTGGCAGTTGTGACTCTCATCCTCACAATATGTTATGAAGAAAGCTGAAAAACTGATAGGAATAACTCAACTTCATGTCAGAGAACTGAGGTCACAGAGTAAACCACTGACCCCAATACTGGAGAGACAAACAGGTGGATATAGAGAAGCCCAAAGCAGAAACCTCTGTGGGAACCAGTAACAGGTAGGAAAACCTAAACTCTAATTGAGGAATTGCTGGAGTCTCAGAGTAGACAAATCTGAGAGAGAAGAACTCCGTGGGATTTAGTAATGGGGGCCAGGGTGCAAACTTTAGTGGTTTTATATCTTGGAGCTCTACCTGCTTCCGGTGGGGGGAGGAGAAAAGGAACCATCATGAAATCTGCCCATGGCATTGTTTTCTTCCTAACAAGGCATGCCTTCAGGAGAAAAGATTTTACCAGAGTCTAACCTGCTGGGGTTTTACCACAGCTTAATCTACCTAGAAGAAAAATACCCAGTTCTAGCTCCCTCAGGCTTCCACAGAGGTAAGAGAAATACCAAACTCCAGCTTCATCTTGACTTTTGATTTCACTTAATGGGAAAAATCTGAGAAGAATTTGCAAAATTTTCAGCTCATAGGTGCAGGCTCACTAAAGGACTGAGACCTAATCACAAGACTACAGAATGCTTCCCATACCTCCAAATCTCACCACCACATCAATGGGGCTCCTGTACAATAACAGGAGAACAAAATGGAAAGAATTGCACATTTCAGACCTTACTGAAGAAGAACTCTCTAGGAAAACCAAAAGACCAACAGGTCTACCAATATGCCTGCTATAAAGATAAGCATGGCTTATATTTATAGGCATTGTCTTAACTATTTAGGAAAATAAAGCTTTACTTTCTAGGATTCAAGGCAAAGGTATTTTGCACTATTGATAGCTAAAAATAATATTTTACCATATTTTGGTTTAGATTCTAAAATGTAGAAAAATTTTTACCGACAAGATCAGATTTTGATACCTAGATGTAGATATGAAAGAATCATGGTACAAATGAAAATTTTTAAGAAATCCATTCTGCCTCAAATCCTTAAACTTATGTGATAAATTAATTTATAATTTTTGCTTTATTAGAAGTGAAGTTAACATAATCTTTATTGAAAAAATATGACTAATTTTTTTTCTTAAAAGAAATATAGACATTGCTTGAAAAGTGGTGTTTCAAAATAATATCTCTCTACTTACCCCAATAGATTATTTTAGCTTGTCTTCCAAATATTATATAGAGCTAAACATCACATATAAATGGTAATACAAGTTGCTAAGCCATTTAAAATGGATCAATAATTTTGGTTAAATCTGGTTTAAAAATTAACAAAAAACCTTCCAGTTGCCTGAACCTACTTAATATTCAGATGTTTATTCATTCAAATTTTTTTTTTAAGTTTAGCCACTGTACTCAGCTTACCAACACAATTTTATTTTAGGCACTGTGCTCAGCTTACCAACACAACTATGAGATAAATGTGATGCTCTATCAATGGAATCAGAGTATATCAGAAAAGAAAGATAAAGTCAGGATTATAATCATGTATGGTTGGTTTAATAGATATATTTTTAAAAGTTTCTTCATTAAAGTATTAAGGGAAAAGTATTTTCTGAAATGAATACATATCCTATTTCATTAGCTAAATGAACTAAATATTCAAAACACTTTATATAAAATAGTTTCTGTAATCTATACCTTAAATGTCATTAGATTTGTTTAAATAGCCTCTCCCATTTCTAAAATATGTAAAGCTCCTTTCAAATAAGATAAAATATGGAAAATTAATAACAAATATTAGCTTGTGACTTACTATAAAATAACTTCCTTTGACTCCTCAAATTTATCCTTTTGTGTAAGAGAGCTCTCTGTTATGCTACTTGTAAAGTCATCCCATTTATCAACTTATGAATTGATTGCTAGTTCACAAATAATACATTTCCTTATTATCTTTGACATTAAGGTTGTAAACTGTAGATAACGTAAGTACTTGCAATGTAATTAACTCAGGATATATTTTATTCCTGAAGCAAAATTTTGGCCATTGTGGAACTTGAGGAATTTTTTTTTTTAATTCAGAGACTAGGAAAATTTGCTCTAATGACATTTTTATTCTTGTCTTACTGAGAAATGACAGAAAAGGTACATTTTCTATTGTAGTTCTCTATCTCAAACAAATACATAATGCTTTTAATTAAAAAAAAGTTTTCTTAAAATATGCTACTTTTAAAGTTGGAATTTAGATGAAAATAAATATAAATATGAGTGGACTCTGGTTTAAAAATATAATTATTTTCTCTTATAGAATTGTGACAGGAAAAACTTCTTCAATACTAGTTTTTTGGATTAACTACTAGTTTATTTGCCAGGCTTTTAAGCATGAGTAATTCATTTTTCTTTCTCCAAAGCCAAAGCAGTATTCCTTTGATTTTGGTCATAAGGAAACGCAAACAATAAACCTCTTACTGAACTGTCATGACCAAGTAAAAGAGCTGATGGTTGATAGTGACATTTAACATTATTTTTGAAAATTGGAATCCTTAATTGTACCATGTAACATTGTCCAACTCTCATTACAGAGAAATATATACACCACAACTAAAGGACATTTTTCTCACAAAGTATTTCAATATAATAATCAAGTACTAAATTACCAAAAATATACCAAAAGCAGTCACATTATCAATGGGATATTTTTAACAATGGATAAAACCTAGAAACACAAGAAATAACAAGTGTTGATGAGGATGTGGAGAAAAAAAACAGTTATGCACTGCTGGTAGGAATGCAAATTGGAGCAGCCACTGTGGAAAACAGTATGGAAGTTCCTCAAAAAATTTTAAAAAATAAAATTACCATAAGACAGTAATTCCACTACTGGATGTTTACCCCCCGCCAAAAAAAAAAAGACAAAAACACAAATTCAAAAAGATATATGCCCCCCTATGCTTATTACAACATTATTTACAATAGCTAAGACATGAAAGCAACATAAGTGTCCACCCATGAATAAATGGATTAAAAAGATGTGGTACCTATGTTCACACACACACACACACACACACACACAGTGAGGGAGGTGGAGAGGGAAAGAGGGAGAGGATGGACCTAACAGGAATAATGCTAAGTGAAATAAGTCAGTCAGAGAAAGACAAATATCATGTGATTATGCTTATATGTGGAATTTAAGAAAGAAAACAAATGAACAAATAAAGAAAAAAAGAGAGACAAACAGAAGAAACAGACTCTTAAATATAGAGAATAAACTGGTGGTTGCCAGAGGGGAGGTGGGTGGGGGAGGGGTGAAATAGATAAAGGGGATTAAGAGTACACTTACCATGATGAGCATTGAGAAATGTATAGAATTGTTGAATTGTTATATTGAACACCTGAAACTTATATAACACCAGGTTAATTATACTTCCATCAGAACACTAACATTAGCCTACAATTAATATCACCTAACACAAAGTCTATTTTATAATAAAGTGTTGAACATCTAATGTAAAAAATGCTTTTATTTCTTGTACACTAGGTTTGAGTTCAATTTTAAGTGGCAATCTAAGTGGTTTTTAATTTAGACCAGATTGTGCTGGAAGCATTCATCTAGGCAATGAAGGAGTTCAGAACATATCACCCTAAAATATGCCACTTTGTCATATCAATTATTTTTAACTAAAGACCTTTGAGAAACAGCAAATGGAGGAAGGGTTCTTTGACCTCCCTATTTTTACACAAAAACACATCATAAAATTTCTCATGAGATAGGTGCCATTCCTGCACCTGGAAGATGAAAAAATTCTTAACACCAGAGACTGAGAGATGATGGTGAAATGGACCAGTATGAGCAAATTTACTATAGTAATCCTTACCTTCCTTTAGTTTCCCCCATGTATTTCCCAGTTACTGTTCCTAATTTATGCCCCCCCAGCCCCAAGTCACTTTGACACATCACATCCCCCAAATTTTTCATTTTTTGTTTGAAAAAGTAGTAAGCATTTGGACCTAACAGCATTTTTAGGTCTTCATTTTCCCTCTGAAAACTCCCATGTACACATAAAAATCATAAATAAATTTGTATGTTTTTTCCTGTTAATTTGTCTTATTTCAGTTTATTTCTTAGGCCAGACACAGAACCTAAGAGTGTAGAAGGAACTTCTGTCTTGTCTACAGCAAAATACCCTGTTTTAACCTGTGGAAAGTATATCTGATATGTGAACGCTTTTCTCGCAGGTACTTCGTGAGAAAATGGTTTTGTTCAAATTAATTGTTTTACAGAAGGAATTTTTTGACCCCTAGGCTTGATTCTTTTCATACAGAAAAGTAGAACATTAGGTCTTAGAAGTACAGAGAGACAGAATTGTTGAATCACTATATTGTACACCTGAAACTAATATAACACTGTATGTTAACTGACTAGAATTAAAATATAAACTTAAAAAAAAAGAAGTACAGAGAGACAAAACAAACCAGAAAGGATGGTCCAAGATGGCAATGTAAGAGGGTCCTGAACTTACCTCTTCCCATGAACACACCAAATATACAACTACATATAAAATAATTCCCTTTGAAAAAGACAAGAAAATTAGCTGTAGAGCTTCTTCACATCAAATGAGAAAAAAGCTGTACAGCTTCTTCACATCACATTAAGGTGGGTAAGAGAGGCTGAGATGGAGTCTCACCACAACCCCACACCAGGTGTGGTGACCCATAATTAAGAGGAATCTCACTAATCTAAAACTTCTCCCTGAGCAGCAAAGAGTTCATGCCATACATCAGGTACCCCAGTTCTTAAGACCTGCACCTGAGAAATGAGCCCCTAAAATATCTGGTTTTGAAAACAAATGGGGCTTGCACCCATAAGACCTGAAAGACTGTAGCAAACCAAAAAAACTGCCCCTAAAGAGCTCACAGGCAGACTCACTCATCTCTGGCCCCAGGGCAGAAGCAGCAGCTTGAAAATCACCCAGACTATAATGTAAGGAGATTCATTTGTTAATCATAAAGTGTTTGCATAAAAGATAGAGGACTGTTAAGATACTTTCCAGGAATGGAGGCCCTGATAGGTGCCATTTTTGTGTTCTAAGTCTACCTTACTGAAACTAGGCAGGTGCCACCCCTGCACTCTCTTTCTACCTTACTAGAGCCAGCAGATGCATGCTATCCTTGAGCTTTCCCTCTGCCGTACAAAAGTTGGCAAGAACCATCCCTGTGCATTCCTTCTGCCTTGCTAAAGCTGTACATTGGGCACTGACATTGTGCAATTTCTCTGCCATACTCTGCAGTGTCAGCATCTTTCAGAGAGAAGCTCTTACATATGTTTGGTGTCCTGATTTTTTTTTATGACTTGTGCCCCAGTTCCTATGGCAGCAGCCCAGGGGATACCCTGGATTATCTGGCTCTGGAGACCAGGTGAAGCTGGTGTTACTGGGTCCCATAGGGCTATAGCAATGGGAGAGACAGTTCTTGATAGGTTTCTACCCCCAGGATTCTGCACAGACAACAGACTGAAACACACCTCTGTCTTTCTGCAAAGGAAGCCTATTTATTTGTCGTGAAGCTTCAGCCTGAGGGGCAGGCTTCAGATGTACCACACATATAGAATTTAGAGGTGCTCTTAGGGAACAGAGGCTGGGAGATGCCATGTTTGTGCTCTCACTCTGCCTTGCTACACCTTACTGGTACCTCCCCCAAAAGAGTTTATACACTCATCTGGAGCTCTAATTTTTGCAAATGTCAAACAGAGGACACCTCCAGATCTCTTGGTCTGCAGAACAGCAGGGTTTATGATTGTGGTCACACAGAACTGTATATATTTGGTACTTTGAAAGCTGCTGCCTGAGTGTCTGGCTTCCAAACAGGCTGAAACTAGGTGCTGACTGAGACTCTTCCCTTTGAAACACTGACAGGTCTTGACATGTCCTCAAAAATCGGAAAATATTAAAAATAAAACAGTCTGTTTGGATAATCACAAAGGTTTTAGAGACAACCAAGAACTAAGGCAAAGTTGAATGATAAGTTTTATGTCCTATAAGAGACCACTCCTTCAAGATTGAAGGAAGTAGTGATCTGACCCAACACACAGAAACAAACACACAGTGTTAAGCAAAATGAAGAAATAGAGGAATATGTTCCAAATGAAAGAGCAAAATAAAACTTCAGAAAAATACCTTAATGAAACAGAGATAAGTAAGTTACTTGATAAAAAGTTTACAGTATGGGATGCCTGGGTGGCTTGGTCAGTTAAGTGTCTGCCTTTGGCTCAGGTCATGATCCCAGGGTTCTGGGATCGAGTCCTGCATCGGGCTCTTTGCTCAGCAGAGAGCCTGCTTCTCTCTCTGCCTGCAGCTCCCCCTGCTTGTGCTCTCTCTCTCTGACAAGTAAATAAATAAAATCCTAAAAAAAGGTACAGTAATGGTCATAAAGATACTCAATGAACTTGAGAGAAGAATGGATGAAAAGAGAAAAAAAGAAAGAGAAAAAATATAAGAATTTACCCCAAAGAAGTCACAGAGCTGAAAAATACAATAGCTGACCTGAAAATATACACTAGAAGAGTCCAACAGCAAACTAGATAAAGCAGAAGAAAGGATCAGTCAACTCAAAGACAAGGCAACAGAGCTTGCACAATCAAAGTAGCAAAATGAAAAAAAAAGAATTGTAAAAAGTGAAGATAGTTAAAGGGACCTATGGCACAACATCAAGTGAAATAACATGTGCATTACAAAGGGTCCTAGAAGGATAAGAGAGGCAGAAAGTGGCAGCAAAGCAAAATTCTATAGTAGATATACAAAAAATAATAAGAAATCTAAGCATAACATAAAGAAAGTCATCAAGCCACAAAGAAAGAGAACAAGAGAATAAAGGAACAGGGAAACTACAAAACAGCCAGACAATTAACAAAACTGCAGTAAGTATATACCTATCAATAATTACTTTAAATGCAAATGGGCTAAATTATCTAATCAAAAGACATAGAATGGTTGCATGAATTAAAAACATTTCCCATCTATATGTTTGTTTTTTTAATTTTTTTTTTTTTAAGATTTTATTTATTTGAGAGAGAGAGAATGAGAGATAGAGAGCATGAGAGGGAGGAGGGTCAGAGGGAGAAGCAAACTCCCTGCCAAGCAGGGAGCCCGACGTGGGACTCGATCCCGGGACTCCAGGATCATGACCTGAGCCGAAGGCAGTCGCTTAACCAACTGAGCCACCCAGGCGCCCTCCCATCTATATGTTGTAAGGACACACACAGACTGAAAGTAATGGGATAGAAAAAGATGTTCCATAGAAATAGAAACCAAAAGAAATCTGGGATATCTACACTTATATCAGACAAAATAGACCTTAAAACAAAGACTGTGCTAAAAGACAAAGAAGAACATTACATAATGATAAGGGGGTCAATCCAACAAAAGAAAAGAACATTTATAAATATTTATTTATATTTATAAATATTTATTTATATTTATATTTATATATTATTTAGGTGCTCCCTACATAAGAGCACCTAAATATATAAAGAAAATATTAACAATCTAAGTAGAGAGATAGACTGCAAAACAGTACTACTAGGGGACCATAATACTTCTACATACATCAATGGATAGATTATTCAAATGGAAAATCAATAAGGAAACTTTGGCTTTACCTGTCACATTAGACCAGATGGACTTAATAGATGTATACAGAACATTCTATCCAAAAGCAGATGTATACAGAACATTCTTCTCAATTGTGTATAGGATCTTCTCCAGGATAGATCATATCTTAGGACACAAAACAAGTCTTAATATACTTAAGAATACTGAAATCATATCAATCATCTTTTCTGACCACAGTGATATGAAACTAATAATTGATTATAAGAAGAAAACTGAAAAAATCACAAAAATGTGGAGATTAAACAGCATGTTACTGAACAATCAATTGATGAGTTAAGAAGCCAAAGGAGAAATAAAAAAATACCTTGAGACAAATGAAAAATGAAACACAACATACCAACATTCATGGGATGTAGCAAAAGTATTCTATGAGGGAATTTCATAGTGATACAGGCCTATCTCAGGAAACAAGAAAAATCCCAAATAAACAATCTAACTTTTCACCTCAAAAAAGTAGAAAAGGAACAAATAAATCCCAAAATTAGTATAGGGTTGAAATAACAAAGATAAGAGTGGAAATAAATAAAAGAGACAATAAAAAGACAATAGAAAAGATGAATAAAACTAAGAACTGGTGTTTTGAAAAGATAAATAAAACTGACAAACCTCTAGGTAGTCTCACCAAGACAAAAAAAGAGAGAGAACTCAAATAAATAAAATAAAAAATAAAAGAGGAGATATCACACTGGATACCACAGAAATACAAAGTATTGTAAGAGACTACTATAAATATTTATATGCCAACAAATTTGACAACATAGAAGAAATGGATAAATTTCTGGAAACATACGACTTTTCAAGACTGAATCATGAATAGAAATTCTGAATAGACAGATTACTAGTAAACAAATTGATCCAGTAATCAAAAACCTCCCAACAAACAAAATTGCAAGACCAAACATCTTCTCTGGTGAATTCTACATGAATAGATAAAGAAGATGTGGAGTGCGCAAGTGTGCACACACACACACACACACACACACACACACACACACTGAAATACTACTCAGCCATAAAAAATAATAGAATCTTGCCATTTGCAACAATATGTATGAAACTTGTGGGCATTATGTTAAGTGAAATAAGCCAAAGAAAGACAAATATGGTATGATTTCCTTATTTGTGGAATCTAAAAAAGAAAACAACACAAACAAAACCGCAGAGAATAGATTGGTGCTTGCCAGAGGGGAGGGTTGTTAGGAGGTGAGTAAAATAAGTTGAGGTCAAAATGTAAAAACTCCTAGCTATAAAATAAATCCTAGAGATATAATGTACAGCATAGTGACTATAGTTAATAATACTGTATGGCATATTTGAAAGTTGCTAAGAGAGTAAATCTTAAAAGATTTCATCACAAGAAAATTTTTTTTTCACTATTTGTACTGATAGATGGTAACTAGACTTATCGTGGTGATCAACTAGTAGTTAACAAATGAATTAGAATGTTGTATACCTGAAAATAATATAAGGTTATATGTCAATTATACCTCTATTAAAAAAAAGTACACAAAAAATAATGAGATCAAAGTCTTTATCTAATAGATGAAAAACTTAAGCTGCTAATAGGTAGTCAAATAATAGCCCAGAAAGCTGCAGATCCCTGGATATTGCCTCTATGGTGTTAACATTTCACACCTGAGAACCCTATAAAATGCTTCTGCAGATCTTCAGGCCAGTGATTCTTAACCCCTTTGCATATCCACAATCAATCCATAATTATCTCCCTCCCACTCCCAAGAACAATGGCTCACCATAGTCATAGGAGTAACTAATTTGAGAGAGCAAACAATGGTTGTCTTTCAGGTTGGTGTCCAGAAACCCTTATCCCAAGTGCCTTCAGTGTGAGAACAATTAACTTCAAAGAGCCACTTTAATGTCCAATTATTAAAGGATCAGATAAGGAAATAGGTAATTATAGGTTACTTCCTTTAGACACCAAGGTGTATCCAGTGGGACACTGAGTACATCACTGACTTTTAAGATTGTTATTCTCTCTCTTGTGTTATATTACCTATACTGTATTTGTTGGTAAAATTCCATGGCTGCCTAGAAGTTATGAGAGACACAGTCATTGACTTCTTTGTGTCAATATCCTTGAACCAATTTTTTGGAACATACATTATTTTTCTTTTTTTAAAGATTTTATTTATTTGATAGAGAGAGACACAGTGAGAGAAGGAACACAAGCAGGGGGAGTGAGAGAGGGAGAAGCAGGCTTCCCGCCCAGCAGGGAGCCCGATGCGGGGCTCGATCACAGGACCCTGGGATCATGACCTGAGCCGAAGGCAGACGGTTAACGACTGAGCCACCCAGGCGCCCCCATTATTTTTCATAAAAGTTTGTTTACACACTCTTAAAAACTGTTTCATATACCTGTACATATAGGTGTGTGTGTGTGTTTGTAATTTTAATTCCATGGGTAAATAAGTAAAAGAAATGTAAGAATAGTATTTGGAAATGAATCACAGAATTTGTTTAGAATATTACAAAGTTCATTAAAGTGTGTAAGTCCTACTGCTTTTTAAATGTTTTTTTTTTTTTTTT
>NC_138372.1:99770035-99792433 GCF_054177405.1 Leptonychotes weddellii | reverse complement strand
AATGGATAAAGAAGATATGGTATATATATACAATGGAATATTATGCAGCCATCAAAAGGAATGAGATCTTGCCATTTGCAACGACATGGATGGAACTGGAGGGTCTTATGATGAGTGAAATAAGTCAATCAGAGAAAGACATGTATCATATGACCTCACTGATATGAGGAATTCTTAATCTCAGGAAACAAACTGAGGGTTGCTGGAGTGGGGGGTTGGGTGGGAGGGATGGGGTAGCTGGGTGATAGACATTGGGGAGGGTATGTGCTTTGGTGAGCGCTATGAATTGTGCAAGACTGTTGAATCACAGATCTGTACCTCTAAAACAAATAATGCAGTATATGTTAAGAAAAAAAAAAAGAAGAAGATAGTAGGAGGGGAAGAATGAAGCGGCGGAAATCGGAGGGGGAGATGAACCATGAGAGATGATGGACTCTGAAAAACAAACTGAGGGTTCTAGAGGGGAGGGGGGTGGGAGGATGGGTTAGCCTGGTGATGGGTATTAAAGAGGGCACGTTCTGCATGCAGCACTGGGTGTTATGCAGATACAATGAATCATGGAACACTACATCAAAACCTGATGATGTAATGTATGGTGATTAACAGAACAATAAAAAAAAGTCAAAAACACAATAAAACAAATAAAAACAAATTCTATGCCCTTTGGAATTACCCTGTCACTTTTATCAAATATTATTTGGTCATATATGTGAGTACAAAATTGTGTTTTCTGTTGTCTTCCATTGAACAAACTGTAACTTCCTTGTAACCAAACTGTTTTGATTGCTTTAACTTTATAGTAAGTCTTGAAATCATATAGTGTTAAGTCCTCCAACATATTTTTACTCTTTCAAAATGTTTTTGGTATTCTACAACCTGCATATTCATATAAATTTTACTTAGCTTGTTCATTTCTACAAAAGCACTTTTAGTATTTTTATTTTTATTGGATTTTCATCGAATCTATAGGCCAATTTGCAGAGAATGTGTATTTTACCAATAGTGAATTGTTAATTTATGACTGTCATATTTTTAATTTTATATGTAAGTTTGAATTTCTCTGGAATGTTCTATAGTTTTAGCTTAACATTTTTTCAGTCATTTCATTAAATTCAAATATTTCATGTTTTGGAATTCTATTATAAACAGTATTTTTCAATATGGAGTTCCTGAATTTTTGTAGCTCTTATTATTATTGCATTAATAATCTTCTGTTCTAAGATTTTGTTGAACTCATTCATTTTCTCTAGAAACATTTCTGTAGAATTTCTGGGATATTCTAGGTACAGAATAACATTATCAGCAAATAAGATATATCTGCTTTTTTTTCTTTGATCTGTATGTATTTTCTTTCATTTACTGACCTTTTACAATGGCTATACCCTCCATAACAGTTGTTAAACAGAATCACTGAGAGCCACATTCTTTGTCTTGCCTCCTATCTTAGTTGCACAATATTCACTTTTCACCAGTATCACATTTATTGTAGACTTTTTATATATGTCCTTTATTAGATTGAGGAAGTTCCATTCTATTTTTTATTTTCCTGTGGGTTGTACCATGAAAAGGTGTTGAATTTTGTCAAATGATTACAATGCTCCATTGACATAATTAGCATTTTTTCTTTTATTCTGTTAACATAGCAAAATACATTCATGATTCTTGACTTGTTAAATCAGACTTGCATTTGTAAAATAAACCTCTTTGGTCATGATATGTTATCTTTTTAATACATAAAGTTGCCAAATTTTGGTTACAAATTTTTACACCTATATTTATAAGAAATATTTTGAATTTAAGAAATGATCTGAAATGTGTTCTTATTGCTTAAAATTATAATGTTCTCTTATTAATCATTTAATCTAAAAAAAATCTAAAAAAAAAAAAAAGAAAAAAATCATTTAATCTATGCAGCATCTTTATATCTTTTCCTTAATTCCTGATATTGGTAATTTGTACAATCTAATTACAAGTTTTGTTTCTTATAGAAAAAAAAACATAGGTATCATTGTGTTTTTCTATTTTTTGTTTATTTTCATTTTTAATAATTCTGGCCTTATTTTTGTTATTTTCTCTGCTCACTTTAATTTGTTCTTTTGGTAGCTTTTGTTAAATAACAAAAATTCAACCAAATAAATTTTAAAGATCTGACTGTCTTTATTAATCGATTCATGTATCGGGCAGCATTCTATCTAGCAAGTAGAGGGGAGCTCCAAAGGGCTACAAAAAAGACAGTTTTAGAAAGAGAGTGGAAAAAATGAAATTATTAGCAAAGAATCCATTATTTTGGGCAAGGTTGCCTTCCCAAGGGAACAGCAAGGGGTCTATCAGTAAATTTCCTAGTGAGACCAGGAAATTCCTATGTTCACTAATTAAAGGTTACAGTGCCAGGGGCTTGTAACTGAAGTTAGGTTAGGGGCTAGTTAGTTTTGGTTTACTGACTTGGGGCCTTGACCTCCATTATGCCATTTGGGCCTGTGGTTTTCTTTTTAACAACTTTGAAGTGGAAATTAAGACCATTGATTTTGTAATTTAAGCACTTAATTCAATTTTCCCTATTTTTTGCTGCATCACACAAAATGTGATTGTTTTAAGTTTCATTTACATTCATTCAAAATATTTTCTAATTTTGTGATTTCTTTTTTGACTCATGCATTCTATAAAAACATTTTATTAAATTTCCAGATATTTGGTGGCTTCCGAGATACCTTTTGGTTAATGTTTTATAATTTAATACCTTTGTTTTAAGATAATGTACTTAGCATAATTTCAATTATTTATACTTACTTAAAATATTATTTATATTGGCTTGTTTCTATTGCTATCTCTTTTCATTCACTGTTCTTACATTTTATGTATCTATTATATTGTCAAGGCCTACCTAATTTACTTCAACTTAGATATTATATGTTTAATCTCTCAAGGTATCCTTTTGTTTATTATTAGATCATCCATTTCTCTTTTTTTATTTCCTTGTTTTTCTCTGGATCTTTAAGCAATGAGCACATTCATAACAGATGTTGGAGTCTACCTTTTTTATAATTTCTTATTTGTTCCTATGACTGGTTTTTCATCCTATTTGTTAGATTTTCTTCCTTTCCCGTGTTTAGTATTTGATGGAATGTTATACATGTCCTTTTTAAATTATTGTGTTTGTATTTTGTTTCCTTTCTTAAAGACTTTTGGGATTTTAGGGCCAGGAAGTCAAGTGACGTTCAGGTCAGTTTGATCTTTTAAGGTTTGTTCGAGTTAGTATGAAGTAGTCTATATTATAGTCATAGTTTATTCCTACTATTCAAGTGTGATATTTTGGGGGTTTCTGCTAAATGCCCTGAGTGATCAATCAATACTCCCAGCTCTGGCCTTTCATAGCTTGAACATCTAAGATATCACCTTATGAAAGCTCTGGGAATTTTTCAATTTATGTCTCCCGGCTCTTTATCAGCCTCATGAACTTTTTGCTGTATGCATTGCTAAGGTATCTCAAAGGAAATAATATCCAAATAGATTTCATCACCTTCTTCACTAGTGATATAGCCCTGGTCACCAATATTCATTGTTTGGATTATTGTAAAAGCCTCCAGTCTAGCTTTTCTCTACTCAGCAGCCAGAATATTCCTTTTAAGACAGAAATCATAGCATATCACTTTTTTAAAAAAGATTTTATTTATTTATTTGAGAGAGAGACACAGTGAGAGAGGGAATACAAGCAGGGGGAGCAGGAGAGGGAGAAGCAGGCTCCCTGCTGAGCAGGGAGCCCATGCAGGGCTGATCCCAGGACCCTGGGATCATGACCTGAGCCCAAGACAGATACTTAACGACTGAGCCACCCAGGCGCCCCTATAGCATATTACTTTTGTATTAGTCTGCTTGGACTGCAATAGCAATATGGTATAGACTATGTGGCTTAAAAGCAGACATTTATTTATCACAGCTCTGAAGAGTCCGAGATCAAGGTGCAGGCTTATGCAGTAACTGGGGAGAGCCTCCTTTCTGGCTTGCAGCCACCTGCTTTCTGTGCCCTCACATAACAGGAAGTATAATCTTTCTCCCTTTTTCTTATAAATCCATTAATTCCATCATGAAGGCCCTACTCTCATGACCTGGTCTGATTCTAATTACCTCCAAGAGGCCCCATCTCAAAATACCAAAATAAGGAAGGTTAGAACTTCAACATATGAATTTGTGGTAGTGAGGGTCAGGAAAGTGGGACATAATTCAGTCCATGGCAACTTCTCTGAATATAAACTCTCCACAGACTTCCCAAAGACTTATTACATTTTGGTAATAAACAAACTTTTAATTATAGCTCATTCTTTCTCCATTGTTCTCTCTGCTCTAAACATTCTGGTTTACCGCTGCTCTGTGAATAAGTCAAACCTATCTTCACCTCAGCACCTTGGACTGACTGTTACCTCTGCCTATAATGCTGTCCACATGGATCACATCATCAGTTTTCTCATTTCTCTGTCACCTTATCACAGCCATAATTACCCTTCTGCTTTATAATTAGCAATGCTCTACTCTACCCAATGGACACTCTATTTTGCTTATCCTATTTATTTTTCTCCAAATGCATATCATCCTATGCTATACATCTTAATTTGTTTACTCTCTTTTAGAGGAACTAAAATACAAATTTCTTGAAGATGAGGCTTTTTTTCTCTTTTAGTCATGGCTACATGTAAAACTTTTAGAAGAGTATCTGGAATAAAGAAATCATTATAAAAACATTTGTTTAACTCATATATGAATAAACAGTTGTATAAAGAACATTCTTGGTAGGGGAATCATAATATCAAAGATACTATGTCAGAAATAAGCTTGACAAAGACTCTAAGTCAGAAATAAGTTCCCAAAAAGTTGAATTACTCTTTTTTTAAGATTTATTTATTTATTTATACAAGAGAGAGAGCACGCGCGTGAGAGAGAGCATGCAAGTAGGGGCAGGGGCAGAGGGAGTGGGGCAGAGGGGAAAGGAGAGGGACAAGCAGATTCTACACTGAGTGTAGAGCCAGATGAGGGGCTTGATCCCATGATCTTAAGATCATGATCTGAGCCAAAACCAAGAGTCAGACATTCAACTGACTGAGCCACCCAGGTGCCCCACATTACTCTTCAGTGTAGTGGCAAAGAGTAAAGAGGCATGAGAGGTACTCATAAGTAGATCATTAAGGAATTTGGGGACCAGGATAAGAAGTCTGGATTACATGAATGTGTATTTCAGAAAATGTTGTAGACTAGAGGTGAATATTTATGTCACTGCTTTTGTGACTTAAATTCTGTCTCCAATATGATCATATGGATATGAATTTTGGGAGAACACAATTCAGTCAATACAGGTGTACAAAACCTCTACATATCAAATTGCAAAATGTTACTGACATAAAGAAATCTATGTAAGTAAAGTGATTTTTCATGTTCATGGATTGGAAGATTCAATATTCCAAACTTTTGATAGTCTACAAATTTGTTTTAAGATAAATTCAATCCCCATCAAATTATAGTCCATTCTTTTGGAGAAATAATCACCTGATTTTAAAATTTATAAAGAAATGTAAAAGAAATAAAATAAAATAATTCAGACAGTTTTGAAGAAAAAGCATAAATTTAAAGAACTCTACTGGATACAAATTCTTATTATGTAGCTATACTTTAAAAGTGCCCTATGGTAAGAATATAGTTTTGACTAAGGAACTAAGGGAAGCATATATGCTTATATATATATATATATATATAATATCTAATATGATATGAATATCACATCCAATATCCAAATATATATATTTGGAAACTGCCCTGCACAGCAGTTGGTACAGAGCAAATTTTTCCCTTGGAATAAAAATTATCACCATACATTATCCCCAGGTTGATTGTCAATATAAATGTGAAAGAGAAAATAATAAAGTTTCTAGAAAATTGAAAGAAGAGAAGAAAAGATCATGATATGGAATGCAAAGATTTATTAGACAAAGAAAAGCTCTAAACACAAAGGAGAGATTTCATAGATCTGTGGAATGAGACCTCCACAGGGGTAAAAAGGTTTGACATATTGTTGGAGATTGGAAGACCGAGCAAAGGGCAGGGCTGTGTTCATGTCTAGGAAAGACTTGACAGAACCCTCTCTCTGACTCATCTTGAGGTTCAGTGCAAGCAGTAATTAAAAGTTAAGGTAGAATTTCAAACTGCTTGGGAGTCGAAAGAGTGCCCCTATACCAACACAGAACCCTTTAACAAAAGGAGGGAGATTAAGACTTCAAAGAATTTAGGGTAATTTCTGATCAATTAGTAGCTGACCATTGACCCAACTGCAAGGAGACTTCAGTGGCCAACAATACAGGGAGTATATACTTTAAAGAGTTAATCTGACAGTGTTATTTGGTAAACAAACATAATTAACAACAACCAAGAAAGAAAACAAACAAGCAAACAAAAAATAGAGTTACCCTATGACCCAGCAATTGCACTACTGGGTATTTACCCCAAAGATACAGATGTAGTGAAAAGAAGGGCCACATGCACCCCAATGTTCATAGGAGCAATGTCCACAATAGCCAAACTGTGGAAGGAGCTGAGATGCCCTTCAACAGACAAATGGATAAAGAAGATGTGGTCCTTATATACAACAGAATATTACTCAGCCATCAGAAAGGATGAATACCCAGCATAGGCATCGACATAGATGGAACTGAAGGGGATTATGTTAAGTGAAATAAGTCAAGCAGAGAAAAACAATTATCATACGGTTTCACTTATATGTGGGAACATAAGGAATACATAGAGTACATTAGGAGAAGGGGAAAATCAGAGGGGGAGCTGAACCATGAGAGACTATGGACTCCGGGAATCAAACTGAGGGTTTCAGATAGGAGGTGGGTGATGGGATGGGGTAGCCCGGTGATGGGTACTAAGGAGGGCATGTATTGCATAGAGCACTGGGTGTTATATGCAAACAATGAATCATGGAACACTACATCAAAAACTAGTGATGTACTGTATGGTGACTAACATAACATAATAAAAAAAATTAAAAAAAATAAACCATTAGGTAAGGGTGATCTGATTCCCAGAGTTGCCTTATTATTTTACCTGAATGATTCAGTTTTCAACAAAAAAAAATTGATAGTCATAAGGAAACAAAGTATAAGAAATAAACAAGAAAAGACCAGTCAATAGAACTTGTCCAGGAGGAGGTTCAGATGTTGGATTTACTACAAATGGATTTTAAATCAGCTATTATAAAGAAGAATCAAAGAACTAAAGAAACCAAGTGTAAAGAAATAAAGGGAAGTATGACTCTTAAATATCATCAAATAGAGAATACTAATAAAGAGACCAAAATAATATTTAAAAAAATTAGAAGTTCCAGAATTAAAAAAAAATACAATTACTGACACTTTAAAAAATCACTTAAAGGGGGATCAACAGTCTGTTTGGACTGAAAGAAGAAGACACACAGGACTTGAAGATAAGTCCATATAGGAAAAGAAAGAAAAATAATTAAGATAAATGAATCTTTCAGGGACCTGTGGAATACCATCAAGTAGTCTAATACACATATAGCTATAACACCAGGAGGAGAGGAGAGAGGAAGGGAAGAAAGTATATTTGAAGAAATAATGCCTGAAAGTTTCCAAATTTGGAAAATAACATTAATGTAGACCTCAAAGAAGCTGAACAAACTCCAAATTGCATAAACTCAAGAACTACAGCTAGACATATCATAGTGAAAATGTCAAAAGACAAAGAGCAAGTGACTTGTCACATACATGAGATCCTCAATGAGATTAACAGCCAAATTCTGAAACCAGGGAAACCATAAGGCAGTAGGATGATATATTTAAAGTGCTGAGGGGATAAAAAACTATCTACCGAGAATTCTATACCCGTGTTCTTGGCCAGAAAAGATAAGGGATTTAAGAAAAGTCCTCAGATTGGGCACCTGGGTGGCTCAGTTGGTTAAGCGACTGCCTTCGGCTCAGGTCATGATCCCGGAGTCCTGGGATCAAGTCCCACATCGGGCTCCCGGCTCAGCGGGGAGCCTGCTTCTCCCTCTGACCCTATCCCCTCTCAGGCTGTTTCTCTCTCTCTCTCTCTCAAATAAATAAATAAAATCTTAAAAAAAAAAAAAAAAAAAAAAAGAAAGAAAAGTCCTCAGATTGAAATCCAAGGTTGCAGTTTTAAGTACAGACTGGATCAGAGTGTAAGATTAGGAATAGCCCTTCTGGAAAATTCTAGAGAATGTCTCCTGTGAGTTTAGCAGAATGTACTACTTTACTGAGATGCACTTGTTCTAGAGTATTAAGATACTCACTTTTTTTCCATTGCTCAAATTTTATCTTTGAGTTAAAAAAGAACTGACACTTTGTCAAAAATGTTTTATTCGTTTTAATTGTTTAATATTCATTTAGTAAGGACAGAAGGTGTTTTTATTTATAAATATTTTGCTTATCTATTCATAAAATATAAATGACAATGTTTTTAATTACTTGGAAATTTATTTAATTTCAGGAAAATTTCATGGTGAGAAGCATTCACAGTAAGGTTAGAAGTTACCATACATAAATACAATTCCAAATTCTTGTGCCAAATATTATATTATGTTTCCCCTTTGATATAGTATTTTAAGTAGTTCCTATTTCTTTATTTCCAGGCAAGAACGGCCAACTTTTCTATCACTACACCTCACAGATACCTCATTTATACCACTATGTAGTCTCTGTTGTTTTCTATTCTTGTCCCCAACTAGTCTGTGAACTTCATGAAAGAAAAACTAGTCATGTTTACATCTCCAGAACTTGAAATGTACCTGGTACTTAAATATATAAGTATGTGTATGGAACAAATAATTCAATAACTTTGGTTTTTATAACTATACAATGGGAAACTGTCTGGTTTTACTCCTTGTATTAACTCTTTTCATATGCTTAGCAAATCCTATCACGTGAAGATTTATTCCTTGCTGATGGCAGATACTCTATCACATAGGTTTTGATAGATACCATTCAGTGAACGAGTATGGAAGAATCCTTTATTTTAATGTGCAATAGAAATTTACTATTCAGTTTTTTTCCTATCTCTTTTTTTAGCAGCAATTCTGACTTAAATTTGCTTATAATGCACCCACTAGGATACTGTGCTAATGCTGGGGAGCCCCATTGGAATGCCGATATTAGGAAGCAACATTCGTAATAAGATTTGACTTAAACTGTATATAATTTTGAGATCAAAATCCCTGAATCCATGACATAGAGAACTATGGTATAATAAGGCATAATTGTATTTTAAATTCAATTGCAGTGATTTTTTTTCTCCTTTTTTGAACAACCTGTGAAAATTCTTTTCTTATTTCACCTTACCACAGCATATCATTATTTCAGTTTTCTCAAAAGAGCTTAAAATAAAAGCAGTAAATGGGTATTTATTTGGTGCCTAGGATGTATGGAATTCAGCTGTGTGTTAGATATTGAAAATTTATACAACCAAAAGAGACAAAACTTTTATTTTTATTTTTTTAAGATTTGATTTGATTTTATTTTTTAAAGATTTGATTTATTTTTCATGCACTTGAGAGAGAGAGAGAGCAAGCATGAGCAGGGTGGGTGGTGTGGGTAGGGGGAGAGAAGCAGACTCCTTGCTCAGCAGGGGGCCCAATGCAGGACTCCATCCCAGAGTCCTGGGATCATGACCTGAGCTGAAGGCAGATGCATAACCAAGTGAGCAGCCCAGGCCCCTAAGATTTTATTTTTAAGTAATCTCAACACCTAACATGGGGCTCAAACTTACAACCCTGATATCAAGAGTTGCATGCTCAAACAAAGAAAAGAAAAAAGAGAGAGAGAGAAAAAAAAAAAAAAAGAAAAAGAATTGCATGCTCTACTGACTAAGCCAGCCAGGCACCCCACAGAAAGACAAAATTTTTAGAAGTAAGCTTAATATTTGCCTCGTATTTATAGCAAGTAATGTAGAAGGGATTATAAATTTCAAAACTATATATGACACTAATGAGAGAAGCAGTGTGCCATCATGAAAACAATAAGAATGAAAACCAGTTTTACCTTATTCCAATTCTTGTCCTCTCCACTGTTCTCCACACTCTTCTATTATATTTTCAGTTTAAAATAATGAGATTTTTTAAAAAGAGTTATAAAAGGGAAAACATCTTAACTGACTTAAATAACCAGGTAAAACATGAAAAAAAAATGTTTCTTGACCAGGCATTGAAGTATATGTAAGATAGTGGTAACTTGGAAGAACAGGGAAAAACCCAAAAGAATGAACAGCAACATCAGCTTATTACTTTCTTGGTTGTCCCTTCAGTTCCAGCTTGCAAACTTCAATAACACAAACTTACCTTGAAAGGCATTTGAAATCTAATGTATTTTATGGGAATTTTTAATCAGAAGAATTAAAAAGGACTGTCACATAATCCATCAGCAATATATAGGAGATAGCAATTGTTGATATTTGTGACTAATTACATAAAGATACTGAAATAGGTAAAAAGTAACTGAAAAGAGTGATGAAATAAAAAAATCTATGTGTCAAAAAATTATAATTTGAAAATTAATGATTTTATATCCTGTCACTTTGCTGAATTCCTGTATGAGTTCTAGCAATTTGGAGGTGGAGTCTTTTGGGTTTTCCACCTAGAGTTTCATACCATCTGTGAAGAGTGAGAGTTTGACTTCTTTTTTGCTGATTTGAATACCTTCTATTTCTTTTTTTGTCTGATTGCTGAGGCTAGGATTTCTATACTATGTTGAACAACAGTGGTGAGAGTGACATCCCTGCAGTGTTCCTGATCTTAGCAGAAAAGCTCTCAGTTTTTCCCCATTGAGAATGAAATTCGCTGTGGGCTTTTCATAGATGACCTTTATGATATTGAGGTATGTTCTCTTTATCTCTACACTGTGAAGAATTTTAATCAAGAAAGGATGCTGTTTTTTCAAATGCTTTCTCTGCATCTATTGAGAGGATCTTATGGTTCTTGTCCTTTTTTTAATTATTATTAATGTAGGGTATCACAGTGATTGATTTGTAGATGTTGAACCACCCTTGCAGGCAGGAATAAATCCCACTTCATCGTGGTGAATAATCCTTTTAATATAGTGTTGGATCCTGTAGGCTAGTATCTTTTTTTTTTAGGATTTTATTTATTTGAGAGAGAAAGAGAGACAGAGAGAGCACAAGTGGGGGTGGGGGAGAGGCAGAGGAAGAAGCAGACTCCCCACTGAGCAGGGACCTCCATATGGGGCTCGATCCCAGGACCCTGGGATCATGACCTAAGCTGAAGTCAGACACTTACCTGAATGAGCCACCCAGGAGTCCCTATTGACTAGTATCTTGGTGAGAACTTTTGCATCCATGTTGATCAGGGATATTACTCTGTAATTCTCCTTTTTGGTTGGGTCTTTGTCTGGTTTTGGGATCAAGGTAATGCTGGCTTCATAGAATGAGTTTGGCAGTTTTCCTTCCATTTCTATATTTTGAAACATCTTCAGTATAATAAGTATTATTTCTTTTTTAAATGTTTAGTAGAATTCCCCTGGGAAGCCCTCTGGACCTGAACTCTTGTTTGTTGGGAGATTTTTGATTACTGCTTCAATTTTCTTTCTAGATATGGGTCTGGTCAGGTTTTCTGTTTTTTCCTGGTTCCGTTTTTGTAGTTTATATCTTTTCTAGGAATGCATCCATTTCTTCCAGATTGCCTAACTTGTTGGCATACAGTTGCTCATAATATGTTCTTATAATTGTTTGTATATTGTCAGTGTTGGTTGCGATATCCTCTTTCATTCATGATTTTATTTATTTGGATCCTTTCTCTTTTCTTTTTAACAAGTCTGGCTGGGTGGCTATCAATCTTATTAATTCTTTCAAAGAACAAGCTCCTAGTTTCATTGGTCTGTTACACTGTTCTTTTGGTTTCTAGTTCACTGATTTCTGCTCTAAATTTTATTAATTCTGTTTTCCTGCTGGGTTTAGGCTTTATTTGCTGTTCTTTCTCCAGCTCCTTTAGGTGGAAATTTAGGTTGTGTATTTAAGACCTTTCTTGTTTCTTGAGAAAGGCTTGTAATGCTATATACTTCCCTCTTAGGACTGCCTTTGCTGCATCCCAAAGGTTTTGAACAGTTGTGTTTTCATTTTCATTGGTTTCCATGCATTTTTTAAATTCTTCTTTAATTTCCTGGTTGACCCATTCATTCTTGAGTAAGATGCTCTTTAACTTCCCTGTATTTGAGTTCCTTCCCAATTTTCTCTTGTGATTGAGTTCTTTTTGTACTGGTTGAGATGTGATTTGTGACCCAGTATGTGATCTATTCTGGAGAATGTTCCATGTGCACTTGAGAAGAATGTGAATTCTGTTGCTTTAGGATGGAATACTCTGAATATGTCTGTAAAGTCCATCTGGTCCAGTGTGTCATTCAAAGCCCTTGTTTCCTTTGTGATCTTCTGCTTAGATGATCTGTCCATTGCAGTAATTAGACAAGGAGGCCATTAGACTGAGTTCTTTTGGTAGCTTACCAAGCCAGAGTCAATTGCACTCAAATCTGAAGAAATGAAATGTAAGGACAACCAATCATGAAGAGCACACTAGGCTTTTTCTAATTAGGCAACCACTTCAGCTTAGCCACTTAGCCAATCAAATAATTTTCTTCCTTTACTTCTGCATCTTCTCTATAGAAACATTTCCCTTAGTTTCTGTCCATGGAGCAGCTCCTAACCACTTTCACTTTGGTGCTGCCTGATTGAAATTGATGAGTGTTCAAACAAATTTTGAAATTTTTAATGTGCTTCCATTTATCTCTTAACAGTTAGTTCTCTTGTTCTTTTTATTCTGTTACTTTATTTTATATCTTTGAACATGTCAAATATTTATGCTTTATAATCTCTGTCTGAAGTAGCTGACATGTAAAATATTTGTAGACCTTGTTTTGGTATCATTTTTACTACTAGCTCTTACTAGTGCTGCTGTGCCTTTGTATGTTTAATGCTTTTTGACCATGAACTCACATTTCTTGAAATAATATGGAACTATTTTTTTTAACCTGATATAAAGTTTGTTAACCTGATTTGAGTTTGTTCAAACAAAGGAGGTTTACAATTATTTCTCTTATCTACTATCCTTCTTGGTTCTACTTTAAAGTAAAATTTTTATTTGAAATATATTGAGCAAAAAAACCATGGATTTGGACTTAAACCTATTTGACTCATCATACTTATGAATTCACGGTTAGGATTTCTGTGGGTGGAATTAAAAATGTGAAGTTACTTATTCTCAGCATTTTTACACTTTTTCACTCTTTTTAGGTTTCCATTGTGATTACAAAAAATCTGTTCTTATAGTTTTTGTTCTTTTGCAGATAATCTGTTCTCTTTTTCTCTTTCATAACACACAAGCTTTTATCCTTATCATTGATATTTTCCTATTTTTTCTAAGGTATTTTGAGGTAGAGAGTTTTTTTATTTTTTCTTTTCAGAACTTTTGTTTACTTTTTTTAGCATGAACTATCATATCTTTAATTCTGAAAAATGTTCTAGCTTTATCCCTTTATACACTTTCCCCTAGCATTCCTTATATCTCTGTCAAGCTTCTTTTAGTGATAACTTGAAGTCTCTTAATTTCTATTTCTTCATCTTGTAACTAACATCTTATGTATTTCTTTTTCTTTTTCTTTTTTTAAAGATTTTATTTATTTATTTATTTGAGACAGAGAGAATGAGAGACAGAGAGCATGAGAGAGAGGAGGGTCAGAGGGAGAAGCAGACTCCCTGCCGAGCAGGGAGCCCGATGCGGGACTCGATCCCGGGACTCCAGGATCATGACCTGAGCTGAAGGCAGTCGCTTAACCAACTGAGCCACCCAGGTGCCCACATCTTATGTATTTCTATCTTTGTATATTTCTGGGCCTATATTCTTGATGGATCCCACAATACTTTGTGTTCATTAACCAACTCTTTCAAGTGTAGAGTTAATGCCACTCTTGGAAGTTTTTGTTTTAATTTAGTGACTATTCAGTGATCATTCCTTTCTCTAAACATCTTAAGTTTACTTATTCTTTAGTATAATATGAAGATCATTCTTCTATTTTTATTTTGTATGATATAAATATGTTTTCTATTTGGTGATTTTATCAGGGCTTTGGGGGGGTGGTTTGTTTTGGTGAGAATATTTGAGTTCTATTTCCTTAGTAGATCTTAATTACACAATAACAGTGTTATTAACTATAGCCACAATGTATTCATTAGATCCCCAAACCTTATTCATTGTATAGCACTTTTTTACTCTCTGTTCCTATGATTTTGACTTCTTTTTTTTTTTTTTTTCAGATTCCACATATAAGTAATAAGCATGCAATGTTTTACTTTCTCTGTCTGGCTTATCTCACTTAGCATAATGCCTTCAAGTCCCAACGATGTTGTCACAAATAGCAGGACTTCCTTCTTTCTCACAGGTGAGTAATATTTCACTGTGTGTGTGTGTGTGTGTGTGTACATATAATGCATATATCCCCTCATCCATTAACAGACTCTTAGGCTGTTTCCATATCTTGGCTATTGTGAATAATGCTGCCTACCAGCTATTTTTATTAAGCAACTTTCAGTATGTGTTTTTGAAATTTAGTCTCCCAGTTTTATCTTGAATTAACTTTATTTTGTTCTTATCTCTCTCTTGTCCTGAGCCTCTCTCTCTGTTCAGCAATTCTGAGGTAAGATTCACCCCAGTATAGAATCAGGTGTTAACTTTTGCAGTTCCAAGCTCCTATATGGTTGAGTAAGTAGAAATGGCACTCATAACATCAGTAAATATGTTGCATTTTATAACCTATTGCTCTGTGACATTCTCAGGTTTCTCACCTTGTTCCCACTCCTCACCTTATGTTGGGGAACTTTTCATCTTTCGTTCCTATAGATGTTGAAAACCCTGCTGTCCCTGCTTCCTTGCAGAATTGAAGGCTAGCAGGTGATGCTTTAGTCTTACTTCCAGCATTTTATTTCTGTACTATATCTGGTTACGTTTTACTTTAAGCTACTGAAAAAATATTAATTATTGCTTTGGGATTTTAAAAGCAGGTGAAATCATTTAAAACAAAGGTTTGAATTCTTGAAATCAATCTTTTATGTCTATATTGTTAAAGTCAAACTCTGAAGATGGATCAGTGACTTCTTAATTTCTATCATTAAAAACTAATTTGTCATTTTACTTGATTGCCTTGTGGCTTTTGATATATTCCTAGTCCTCTTGAATTGCTGACTTCAGGCATGCTTTCCACCCTGATTCCAATTATCCTGGTTACAAATGTAGGGACTCCTTAAAGTTTGGTCCTCAAGCTATTCCCTCTATGCTCTCTTATTAGGAGATTGTGTCCCATCTCCTGACCTTATTAGTTGGCTCTGAGCATATGATAGATACTCTAGTGTTTTCACAACCCCAAAATTCATTGCTTTTTTCTAATTGTCTCTTGGGAATTTTCACCTGTGGTAATCTAATCTTGGTGTCTAAAATTGAAGTTATTATTTCCTTGAAAAAGAAAGAATTCCTTGTCCCCTATGAAAGCCCCATTTCTTTTAAGAATACTGCCATTTTGTCTTCTGCATTACTGGAAAATATGCAATGTTTTAAAAAATTATCTGTGCTTCTTTCTAAATTTTGATTATGTTAGTTATTTTAATTTAATTTTTTTCTCTATCATGTTATTTACACTTATTCTCCCTACCACCATCTGTCTTAAATCTAAAGCTTAATTCCAGAATATTGTAAGGATTTACAGATTCTTTTTTTTAAAGATTTTATTTATTTATTTGACAGAGAGAGACACAGTGAAAGAGGGGACACAAGCAGGGGGATTCGGAGAGGGAGAAGCAGGCTTCCCGCTGAGCAGGGACCCCGAAGCAGGCCTTGATCCCAGGACTCTGGGATCATGACCTGAGCCGAAGGCAGATGCTTAACCATCTGAGCTACCCAGGTGCCCCAGGATTTAGAGATTCTTATATTTATTTCTCAATTTTAAATCCTTACTATTGCCATTATTGAATTAATCTTCCAAACACCATTTATACCATATCATTCATGGATTTAATTTTTTTAAAACATGTTTGTTGGGACATTAATCCCAAACTTTAAAAAGTGTATATTTGTTTGTAATGTTGAATAAACTTATGAAATTAAATATGAAAAATTAAACTGTTATTTATTTTACACAGTTTCAAAAAGGAGAAATGAGACGTGAAGAGGTTATGTAACTTATGCAAGTTTACTTACAATCATAAGTGATGGATCTAGAAATCATACCTACATAACTTCTATCCAAAGATTATGATCTTCACCAATACCCACATTTGTGATCCAGAACTACTTACTTTACTTAATATGGCACTTTATATATTTTAGAGCCCTGGATTAATACTTTCTTACTTGATAGGCAAAGCAAATCTATAACCACCATTTATAGGACATAGAACTAATATTCAGAAATGGAATTATATGTTAAAGGCATAGAGCTAATGAGTAATTGTGCCAGATCTTGAGATAAGACATATCTGTGAACTGGACTCTAAAACATCTTTGTTTTTTTAAAGTAGCACACCGCAGTACATGAAGACATGCATCTCATAAACACTACAAAGTCAAGAATTAGATAACAGTTTATGGCACTGAACCAAACATTTGATACTGTTCTTACATGTTATGTGGAAATAGAACTCTTAGTATTTTTAAACAAATTCATAAAATTCTAATAGAATATAATGTATATGTTCACTCTATTGCGTTAATAATAATGAATTATAAATTATTTTTAAGTGTCCTCTCATTTATTTTCTCAACATTTTATCACATTGTTTTACTTCATGTTTTTGTGTTTTTATGTATTGTTCTTATAGTCTTTTACTTGTGAATACTTATTCTTTGACAACTATGAAGAATAAACTAGTTATACATAAATTCAACATTAAAATGTTTTTATTTGGGGGGCACCTGGGTGGCTCAGTCAGTTAAGCATCTGACTCTCAGTTGGGGCTCAGGTAGTGATCTCATGGGTCCTGAGACTGAACCCTGCATGGGGCTCCACCCTCAGCAGGGAGTCTACCTGAAGATTCTCTCTCTCTGCCCCTCCCCCCACTTGCTCTCTTTCTTTCTCTCTCTCAAATAAATAAATAAATAAATAAATGAATCTTTAAAAAATGTTTTTATTTGATAGAGATTAGAGTTGAAATCCTCTCTTTGGACTAAAATAGAAATAATAATAGTAATAGCATATTACTAACAATACAATAATGTCTACATTTAATGGAATGTAATTACAGATATTTCTGTTAGAATGGTTAAGTAAAAAAAAAAAAATCATTTTTACCACACCCTCTCAGGGCCTAGAGCCCAGATAAATTTCTTGCATCTTAATTGTATTTATAAGTGAATGTGACAATAGGAGAAGCAGTCATAAGACCAGAAAGTATATCAGGAAAAATTCTTTAAAACCTAGTTTCTAGTGTGTGAAAATGAAAACAATTGAACAAATAAAACACATTTTCAAGTTACATTAATTTTTAAGAGACTAAGTGGTCTTAGACCATTGAAATTTGCTTTTATAAAATGGAATTAGTTGATAAACTTACTGTTTTCAGCAAAAATATTGACTCTGTCAAACTAAAAATACTTTTTTTTTAATGAGTTCAGATTAAAAGAAGTCCATTTTATATATAATGCCTGGAAAATAAAAGCATACATAAAAACATTTTATATGTCTTTCACCATTATTTGCACTTATAAATATTCTCAATATTCATTCTCTTGGCATACAGGAAATACACATGTACAGATATACAAAAAAAGCTGTATTTGCAATTTTATTCTCATTAGAGGAAATTGTTTACATCTAGATAGTTTGCAGTATAGTTCTTTTAAGTTATAGTACTGGTAATTCCTTTAAAATATGACTCTCCTAACTAAAAACTGAATTATAAACATTTTACCAGTATATTTGCTGTCTCAGCTTTCATTCTCTAAGGATAAATGGAGATTTTTTTTTTTTAAAGATTTTATTTATTTATTTGAGAGAGAGAGAATGAGAGACAGAGAGCATGAGAGGGAAGAGGGCAGAGGGAGAAGCAGACCCCCTGCCGAGCAGGGAGCCCGATGTGGGACTCGATCCCGGGACTCCAGGATCATGACCTGAGCCGAAGGCAGTCGCTTAACCAACTGAGCCACCCAGGCGCCCAGGATAAAGGGAGATTAAACTCATCTTTAGCACTCAGAAAACAATTCTACCTGAACTATACTTTAATTTTTAAAGGTTTCTTCAAATTGCTATAGTTTAGGATTTTGCAAAATCAGCTAATTTAATTTTTGGCTATTCTTCTGATTTTTGACCAAGATTCTGATACATATTTTTTTATATAAAATGCATAATTTCTCAGATTCAAACATATATTCATTCATTGGATTTCAGCAACATAATATTATGGACATTATTAAGCATAATACACAAATATCTTATTCAGGAATTCCAATTTAACCAAAGTTTTGGGGGATCACATCATGATTGTAATTATTTTCCTGGGAGCAGTCTATTTGAAGATATATCTCCATCTTTCTATCTGTCATTTATTTTGCTGTTTTCTTTTTTGCCTATCTATCATCTCTCTCTCTCGATCACCTATCTGAAGATGTCACAATCTATCTTTGTTAGTTTCCTTTATTTCATTTTTCCTGATTTAAGAGTTATACTTATGAGATGTCAGCAATGGCAATCTTATCACTGACAGAATACAGATTTAAAGACCCATTGACACATACAGGGGACCTGTCCAGTATATTGCATTGTCCTGACATCACTGTCTCCTTCATCCGTGATATCCCTATCACCAAATCCAAAGGTTACTTTCACTTGGACTGGATCTCCTTTGGCTTACAGATTAGTTAGAAAGGACTGAAAGGAAAGTATGGATTAACTGGTTCTTCTGTGTCATCATTTATTAGCATAAGTGTATGGTTCATACCTGGAATAATATGAGTAAGAAAGGGTATGATAGGGTTCGTTAGAACATTCCTTGTTTTTGTGTTTGAAGGTTTTAAATGGAACAGAAAGCACAACTTCTTAGGTCATCCTAGTCATAGATGAGTTATGCTCAGTCTCTGCTCACTCTGTCACTGAACTCCATACACCATGAGCCAACCAGAAGTCTATGCCCACAGGACATCACAAACCTTATATGTGAATGACACAGCAAGAACAGCAGACATGGATATTCTGACTATCTCCTCTGCTCACATACTTAATATATTATCCCACTGGACTTCAATTACAAAACACAAACTCAAAGACAAAAGTAGTAAGAATTTTGAGATGATACCCACAAAGGATTAAAGCAAGTGTGAGGCCCTTTTTGGTGTGGGGCCAGTATAATTGCACAGATCACAGGGCAGGAAGTTGGTTCTGTTCCCATGTCAAACAGCTTTAGTTGGATGCTGCATACTGATCTCTGCCTCCTCTCCTGGCTGCAGTGTGACACTATCCCCAGTCAAAGAACCAGGGATTATATGATGTTCTTTGTGAATTTCCCTTCCCTTGGGGATCACAACATTCCATTGGCTATTTACCTAATACCTGAAATGGGTTACTTCATAATTTTTTATAGATATTTAAAGAAATGCAGCAAGTCTTATATCAGATACTCTCATTGATGCAAGCAGAAGGTGAACTAAATTTTATTATAGTTTTGTCTGTAAATTCTTCTTAGCAGTGTTTGCTATAGAATAGATAGTAGTGATTATTACAAAATCAAATTCACTTGAGAATTCTAATTAAATCATAGTGAGTTATTATATTTAAAAAAGAATAACATCCTTATGTTAATCACATTTGATACATCTGTTTCTGAGCATAGATTTTTTTTCTGAAATGCATTTTTTAAATTGCATGTAAGAATCTCTACTTGTAACCTCATGTAAGAGCAGGTGAATTGTGTATCTGATATATTATTTCTACATTCATGCTGATGATAAATGTTCTATATAAGGTAAAGACAAGGTGATAGAAACATAGTATACTATGGATAATAAACCATTAGACTTGAAAGTTTTATTCATTGTAGGATATTTTAACTTATTGAACAACTGATTTATCATCTACATAGCTGACATTTCTGGTTTATGAACTAAGGATATTTGGTGAAGTGCTCTTTATGTTTCTATCCAATTCTTACATTCTCTATGTATGACGTAAAAAAAGACTATATTTTTTAATATATGCTCTAACAACATATTTTCACATTTTAATTGGTCTTTATCCTTCAATATTTAATTTATTCTTAATAAATTTAGATGACTCTTACCATAGTTATGTTTGTTCAAGACTGTAGTAAGTTAAGAAGGTGAAGGATGTCTAAGTACTTAAATTTTATGTAACTCCAAAGGGTTAACTTAAGTAGTCAGATTAAAATAACCAAATTATATCTTGCTGCCACAATTATTAGTAATAATGTAAATTACTAATATTGAAAAAATTTGAATGAGAAAAGTTAAGAATAATGAGATGTAATTAAAACAACTCTATTCACTATAATCTCATAACTCACATTTTATGTTAAAATAAATTTAATCTGTTTTAACAATTCTTTGAAAGATCATTATATGACAGGGGTGCCTGGGTGGCTCAGTCGTTAAGCGTCTGCCTTCAGCTCAGGTCAGGATCCCAGGTCCTGGGATCGAACCCCACATCAGGCTCCCTACTCAGTGGGAAGCCGGCTTCTCCCTTTCCCACTCCCCCTGCTTGTGTTCCCTCTTTCGCTCTCTCTGTCTGTCAAATAAATAAATAAAATCTTTAAAAAAAATCATTATATGACACATAATTTCCTCTGCCCTATATCTGCCATTACTAGAGGATTACACAGAAAAAATATATATATTTTCTTCTCTAAATACCATACTCTATTTTATTGTTGCTAGGCTAAAACAGATTTCAAAGTTGTTTTATGTAAAAGGTATTTGTCTCAGTAGAAGATATAGGTGACAGCCTCTAAAATCAGTTGCCATACACTCTTCATAGGAGTAAACAGTTTTTACTTTAATATGCATAATGATTAATATAATCCTGTTCCTGGAAGAGAGGAAGCTTAAGAATTTTTGACTATAAAAGTTCTTTTTGTGACTTTTTAAATTTTAATATTTTCATAAAATTACAGAAGTACATTTGTTTAATATGTCCCTTCAGAGGAAAAAAAAAATCTAAATGATTCTTTTCTATTTGGGTTCAAAGATTTACTGCCTGACTATGCTTAATAATTTAATACACTGCATAACTAAAATTACTTTTTCTATTATAAAATATTTCTCAGTTAACTATTCAAATTCATTTATTACCACTCTTTGATGTAAATTTCTATAAACTAAGAGACTACCTGCTCATAATATTCAAATAAGTTAATAATTATTGTTCATAAATCCTTTCATTTCAGAGTATTTTTCTCTTTTTTAAAATTTTATTTTATTATGTTAGGTTAATCACCATACATTACATCATTAGTTTTTGATGTAGTGTTCCATGATTCATTGTTTGCATATAACACCCAGTGCTCCATTCAATATGTGCCCTCCTTAATATCCATCACCAGGCTAACCCATCCCCCACCGCCTCCCCTCCAGAACCATTAATCTGTATCTCAGAGTCCATAGTCTTTCCTGGTTTATCTCCCCTCCAACTCCCCCGCAGCTTCATCTTTCCCTTCCTACTATCTTCTTTTTATTTTTTAACATATAATGTATTATTTGCTTCAGAGGTACAGGTCTGTGATTCATCAGTCTTACACAATTCACAGCGCTAACCATAGCACATACACTCCCCAATGTCTATCATCCAGCCACCCCATCCCTCCCAACCACCACCACTCCAGCAACCCTCAGTTTGTTTCCTGAGATTAAGAATTCCTCATATCAGTGAGGTCATATGATACATGTCTTTCTCTGATAGACTTATTTCACTCAGTGTAATACCCTCCAATTCCATCCACGTCATTGCAAATTGCAAGATTTCATTCCTTTTGATGGCTGCATAATATTCCATTGTATATATATATCACATCTTCTTTATCCATTCATCTGTCGATGGACATCTTGGCTCTTTCCACAGTTTGGCTATTGTGGACATTGCTGCTATAAACATAGGGTGCACATACCCCTTCAGATCCCTACATTTGTATCTGTGGGGTAAATACTCAGTAGTGCAATTGCTGGATCGTATGGTAGCTCTATTTTCAACTTTTTCAGGAAACTCCATGCTGTTTTCCAGAGTGGTTGCACCAGCTTGCATTCCCACCAACAGTGTAGAGGGGTTCCCCTTTTTCCGCATCCCCACCAACATCTGTCATTTCCTGACTTGTTAATTTTAGCCATTCTGACTG
>NC_138372.1:99748651-99769535 GCF_054177405.1 Leptonychotes weddellii | reverse complement strand
GATGGTATTTTGATAGGGATTGCATTAAATGTGTAGATTGCTCTAGGTAGCATTGAAATCTTCACAATATTTGTTATTCCAACCCATGAGCATGGAACATTTTTCCATTTTTTTGTGTCTTCCTCAATTTCTTTCATGAGTATTCTATAGTTTTGAGTACAGATTTTTTGCCTCTTTGGATAGATTTATTCCTAGGTATCTTATGGTTTTGGGTGCAATTGTAAATGGGATCGACTCCTTAATTTCTCTTTCTTCTGTCTTGTTGTTGGTGTATAGGAATGCCACTGATTTCTGTGCATTGATTTTATATCCTGCCACTTTACTGAATTCCTGTATGTGTTCCTGCAGTTTTGGGGTGGAGTCTTTTGGGTTTTCCACATAAAGTATCATATCATCTGCAAAGAGTGAGAGTTTGATGACTTCTTTGCCGATTTGGATGCCTTTTATTTCTTTTTATGTCTGATTGCTGTGGCTAGGACTTCTAGTACTATGTGGAATAGCAGTGGTGATAGTGGACATCCCTGTCATGTTCCTGACCTTAGGGGTAAAGGCTCTCAGTTCTTCCCCATTGAGAATATTTGCTATGGGTTTTTCATAGATGGCTTTTATGATATCGAGGTACGTACCCTCTATCCCTATACTCTGAAGAGTTTTGATCAAGAAAGGATGCTATTCTTTCTCAAATGCTATTTCTGCATCTATTGAGAGGGTCATATGGTTCTTTTTATTTCTTTTATTAATGTATTGTATCATGTTGATTCATTTGCAGATGTTGAACCAACCTTGCAGCCCAAGGATATATCCCACTTGGTTGTGGTGAATAATCCTTTTAATGTACTGTTGGATCCTATTGGCTAGTATTTTGGTGAGAATTTTTGCATCCATGTTCATCAAGAACATTGGTCTGTAATTCTCCTTTTTGATGGGTTTGTCTGGTTTGGGGATCAAGGTAATGGTGGCCTCATAAAAGGAGTTTGGAAGTTTTCCTTCCATTTCTATTTTTTGGAACAGTTTCAGAAGAACAGGTATTAATTCTTGAAATGTTTGGTAGAATTCCCCTGGGAAGCCATCTGGCCCTGGGCTTTTGTTGGTTGGGAGATTTTTGATGATGCTTCAATGTCCTTAGTGGTTATAGGTCTGTTCAGGTTTTCTATTTCTTCCTGGTTCAGTTTTGGTAGTTGATACATCTCTAAGAATGCATCCATTTCTTCCAGATTATCTAATTTGCTGCCATAGAGTTGCTCATAATATGTTCTTATAATTGTTTGTATTTCTTTGGTGTTGGTTGTGATCTCTTCTCTTTCATTCATGATTTTATTTATTTGGGTCATTTCTCTTTTCTTTTTGAAAAGTCTGGCCAGGGGTTTATCAATCTTGTTAATTCTTTCAAAGAACCAGCTCCTAGTTTTGTCAATCTGTTCTACTGTCCTTTTGGTTTCTATTTCATTGATTTCTGCTCTGATCTTTATAACTTCTCTTCTCCTGCATGGTTTAGGCCTTATTTGCTGTTCTTTCTCCAGCTCCTTTAGGTGTAGGGTTAGCTTGTGTATTTGAGACCTTCCTTATTTCTTGAGAAAGGCTTGTATTGCTATATACTTTCCTCTTAGGACCGCCTTTGCTGCATCCCAATGATTTGGAACAGTTGTGTTTTCATTTTCATTGGTTTCCATGATTTTTTTTAAATCTTCTTTAATTTCTTGGTTGACCCATTCATTCTTTAGTAGGATGCTCTTTATCCTCCATGTATTTGAGTTCTTTCCGACTTTCCTCTTGTGATTGAGTTCTAGTTTCAAAGCATTGTGGTCTGAAAATATGCTGGGAATTATCCCAAACTTTTGTTACCAGTTGAGACCTGATTTGTGACCTAGGATGTGATCTCTTCTGGAGAATGTTCCATGAGCACTACAGAAGAATGTGTATTGCATTGCTTTGGGATGGAATGTTCTGAATATATCAGTGAAGTCCATTTGGTCCAGTGTGTCATTTAAAGTCTTTATTTCCTTGTTGATCTTTTGCTTAGATGATCTGTCCATTTCAGTGAGGGAAGTGTTAAAGTCCCTCACTATTACTGTATTGTTGTCAATGTGTTTCTTTGCTTTTGTTATTAATTGCCTTATATAATTGGCTGCTCCCATGTTAGGGGCATAGATATTTCCAATTCTTAGATCTTCTTGTTGGATAGACCCTTTAAGTAGGATATAGTGTCCTTCCTCATCTCTTATTATAGTCCTTGGTTTAAAATCTAATTTGTCTGATATAAGGATTGCCATCCCAGCTTTCTTTTGGTGTCCGTTAGTATGGTAAATGGTTTTCCACCCCCTCCCTTTCAATCTGGGGATGTCTTTGGGTCTAAAATGAGTCTCTTGTGGACAGCATATTGATGTGTCTCTTTTTTTAATCCAATCTGATAGCCTGTGTCTTTTGATTAGGGTATTTAGCCCATTTACATTCAGGGTAGGTATTGAAAGATAGGAAATTAGTGCCATTGTATTGCCTGTAAGGTGACTGTTACTGTATATTGTCTGTGTTCCTTTCTGGTCTCTGTTACTTTTAGGCTCTCTCTTTGCTTAGAGGACCCCTTTCAAGATTTTTTGTAGGACTGGTTTCGTGTTTGCAAATTCCTTTAGCTTTTGTGTGTCGTGGAAGATTTCTTTCTCTCATTCTATTTTCAATCACAGCTTAGCTGTATATAGTATTCTTGGCTGAATATTTTTCTCATTTAGTGCTCTGAATATATCATGCCAGTCCTTTCTGGCCTGCCAGGTATCTGCGGATAGGTCTCTTGCCATTCTAATGTTTCTACCATTGTAGGTTACAGATTTCTTCTCCCAAGCTGCTTTCAGGATTTTCTCTTTGTCTCTGAGACTTGTAAGTTTTACTATTAGATGTCGGGGTGTTGACCTATTTTTATTGATTTTTAGGGGGGTTCTCTCTGCCTCCAGGGTTTTGATGCCTGTTTTCTTCCCCAAATTAGGGAAGTTCTCTGCTATAATTTGCTCCAATATACCTTCTGCCCCTCTCTCTCTTTCTTCTTCTTCTGGGATCCCAGTTATTCTAATATTGTTTTGTCTTATGGTATCACTTATCTCTCAAATTCTGCCCTCGTGATCCAGTAGTTGTTTATCTCTTTTTCTCAGCTTCTTTATTTTCCATCATTTGGTCTTCTAGATCACTGATTCTCTCTTCTGCCTCATTTAACCTAGCAGTTAGAGCCTCCATATTTTATTGCACATCATTAATAGCCTTTTTGATTTTGACTTTGTTAGATCTTAATTCTTTTATTTCTCCAGAAAGGGTTTCTCTAATATCTTCCATGCCTTTTTCAAGCCCAGCTAGTATCTTTAAAATCGTCATTCTGAACTCTAGTTCCGACATCTTACTAATGTCCGTATTGATTAGGTCCCTGGCAGTCGGTACTGCCTCTTGTTTTTTTTTGAGGTGATCTTTTCTGTCTTGTCGTTTTGTCTATAGGAGAGTAGATTAATGAGAGAACAAAATGCTTACAGGGTAAGAACGACCCCAGAAAATATACACTAAACAAATCAGAAGAGACCTGAAACCTAGGGAAAAGCAAGGGAAAGAAAGAAAAAAGAGAGAGAAAAAAAGAAAAAGATAAAAACAAACAAACAAATAAACAAAAACCAGAATATGATCAAATATGATCAGGCTGGTGCATAGATTAGTGCCACACACTAGATTTTGGGCTTATTTTGGTCTGTTAGAATAAATTGCCTCCCAAAATTTTAAAGAAAGAAAAGCTTATATATGTACAAAAATAAGGGTAAATACGATGGAAGGATGCAATACAACTGTAACGATGAAAATTATAAAAGATTTTATAAAAGGAATTGATAACATAAGAAGTTGGTTGAAAAAAGAAAGAAGAGGATTAAAACAAAAATGGGAGAGAATGTGATCAGGCAGGAGACTAGAACAAAGCTGTACCCTAGAGATTTAGGGTATATTTTTGTCTGTTAGAAGAAATTGTATCCCAAAATTTTAAAGAGAGGACAACATATACATATATATATATATAATATATATATATATGTAAATGCACCAAAAATAAGGCTAACTACTATGAAGGGATAGAAAATGACTCTAAAAATGAAAAATAAAAAAGATTTTTTAAAAAAGAGATTGATAAGATATTGGTTGAAAAAGGAAAAAAGAAAAATTCAAAAAAAGAAGAAAAATTAAATTTAAAAAAGATTAACTTTGAAAGACTAAAGAATCATGGGAAAACAGCCATGAATTCTCTGTGCAGTATTCCCCTAGTGCTGGAGTTCTGCCATTCTCATTGATCGGTAAACTTGGTCTTGGCTGACTGTTCTTGCTGATCTTCTGGGAGAGGGGCCTGTTGCCGTGGTTCTCAAATGTCTTTGCTGGAGGCAGAATTGGCCCACCCTTGCCAGGTCCAGGCTAAATAATCTGCTCGGGTTTGCTCTTTGTAGTTTTTGTTCCCTGCAAGCTTTCCATACAGCTTTGGAGAATGAGAAAGAAAATGGCGCCCTCCCAATCACCACCCAGGAGGAGCCAAGAACTCAGAGCCCCACTCCTCAGTGAGTCCCCAGAGAAAAGCAGTCAATCACTCCCGTCTCCCCGGTCTCCGGCGTCACTCCGTGCTCACCTGGCCTGTGACCGAGCGTTTCTATCTTTGGCACCCGACCCGGTGTGGAATCTCCAAACCCAGCAGATCCCTGTGGTGCACTCCCGCTCTGCTCCTCCCTGGGGAGGAAGGGGAGTCTCCTCGGATCTGCCACTTGTTAGGTCCCTGCTGGAGGAGCAGTGGCCCTACTGTGCCACGGATCATGGTTTATGGCAACCCCGAGCTGAGAGCCCACTCCTCGGCTCCATCTCTGCAGCCAACTTCCTTACTCCAATACCTGGGAGCTCTGCTGCACTCAGGCACCCCTGGTCTTTCTGTGACTCCGAGGTTCCTGAGACCACACTGTCCCAGCTAGGGTTCCACCTCCCTCTTAGCCACTGGAGCAATGTCCCTCAGCGGAGCCAACTTACACAAGTTTCGATTTTGTGCTCTGCTGCTCTATCACTTGCCAGTATTGGCTGACAGAGGCCCCCTCCGCCACCATCTATCTTCCTGAATATCCCCTCAGATTCACTTCTCTGCATGCACATCCTGCCTTCCAGAAAGTGGTCGCTTTTCTGTTCAGAGTTGCTGCTATTCTTTTCTTCAGTCTGCTGTTCAGTTTGTAGGTGTTCAGAATAGTTTGATCCTTATCTAGCTGAATTCCTGAGACCATATGAAATTTAAGTCTCCTACTCCTCAGCTATCTTGCTCCTCCCACAAGTAAATTACTTTTTAAAAATAATTGTTTCTGGGTGCTTGGGTGGCTATTGGTTAAGCGTCTGCCTTCACTCAAGTCATGATCCCAGGGTCCTGGGATCAAGCCCCAGGTCAGGTTCCCTGCTCAGTGGGGACTCTGCTTCTCCCTCTACCTCTGCCCCTCCCCCCATTCATGCTTTCTCTCTCCGTCTTGCTTGCTTGCTCACTCTCTATCTCAAATAAATAAATAAAATCTTTTAAAAAATTTAAAAAATAATTGTTTCTAATCTTTCTCATTTTTACCACTGTAAATAAAGTTTTTTTTTTTCATAAACAGAGTTTTCTATAAAGTTGGGGGAGCTTATTTTAAATTTTAAAATATTGTGGAAATAGGAAATGACAGAGACATGATCTGTCTGTTTTAGCAGAGGTGTCTGACCATGATTCAGCTATGGGATTCCCATCTGCAAGCAGGTTTACTGGAAAAGTACACTGATGTTTCTTAATGTTTTTAAAGTGCTTCTTTGTCTTTATAATCTTCCATGTGGATTCAGTTCACAAGGGAATTCCCTTATTATTTATGACAATTTCAAGCAGACAATTTCTTACTATTAAGCAAGAAAATACAGGATTTGCAAGCTCCTTAGCAACAAGTGTGTGTGTGCATCTTCCTAATGTTATTACTTGAAATAACAGAAAATAACAGAAAAGATACAAATGTTTACATATGCCTACAATAACCATTAGTTCCGTTCAGTAAGAAAAAGTAAGTTGATTTTGTAAAACCATCACCTCCTTCAATGATTTTATATATATACATATATATAAATTATATTGCCAAAAATGTTTGGCAGTCTTTCCAATGCTTCCTAATGTCAATTTCACTGCAGCCATTGTGCAGAATGATGTTGCTATGGTAATTATTTATTACTCCCAGATACAGCTTGCTGTGGTAATAACATCCCATGCAGATTTCTAGCAATCAAGTCAGAACCACTTATATACAATGAGTGCATATAGATGAAAAACAGGTCTTTAGAATCCCTTAAAGTTGTTTCTGAAAACCAAATGCATTCAATATACTGGGAGGTCCAGCTGGATCTCAGTCACTCTACTTGCAGACATAAAGCACCTTTTCACATAGGCTAAGATGAGCCAGACCACATGCTCCTTTTAAAATGAAATAGTTGTCAAATATGCTGCTGCACAGCTGTCACCTGGCAATGACTTCTTATGAACACTGTTAGAAACAGGATATAGGATCCTGAATAATTAGAACCTCAGTCAGTTTCAGTCTGTTAAATGGTCATTAGCATTACTTTATTTTTCCTTCCTTCCTTCCTTTTTTTTTTTTAATCAAGTAGAGGAGAAAGGAATATACAAATAACTACAACACAAGGCAAAACATGATATGCATACCAGGAGAGGTGAATGGTAGACAAGTTCAGAGCCCTGAGAGACCTCGGTCATTTGGGATGGTTTGGGAAGGCTTCTTAGAGATCGTGGGCTTGGAATTAAGTCATAATATATAGATAGGTCTTTGCCAAAGGCAGAAGGCCAGAGAGAGATGGAAGGACATTTCAGGGAGAGGAAATAGTGGGAACTAGTTGTGGAAAAAGACACTGTGTGGTAGTGTTTGCAGCACAAGAAATGTTCATTTGGTTAGAGTAAGAGACCATAGAAAAGGACTGGGAGAAAGGTCTGAAAATATAGGATAGTCCCTGATCATAAAGGAACTTGACCAGATGGTTTAAGAAATCTAGAATTTTGGGCACCTGGGTGGCTCAGTTGGTTAAGCGACTGCCTTTGGCTCAGGTCATGATCCTGGAGTCCCAGGATCGAGTCCCACATTGGGCTCCCTGCTCAGCAGGGAGTCTGCCTCTCCCTCTGACCCTCCCCCCTCTCATGTGCTCTCTCTCTCTCTCAAATAAATAAATAAAATCTTAAAAAAAAAAAAGAAATCTGGAATTTGTTTTGAGGGTATAATTACTAGAAGTGCCTACACAGAGGAGTGGCAGGATCAGCCATGCTTCTAGAAGATTCCTCTGGAAGTATGTGTAGATCTCCCATTGATGTTGGGATAAAGTCTCAAGTTCTTAACATGGCCTATAACCCCTGTGTGATCTAGCCCTTACTGCCTCTCCAGTTTCCTCTCTCCAGAGAGCCCCTTGCTCTCCAGGCCCTCTTGGGTTCTGTAGCCAGGGTGGGAGGCTGGGATGGGGATGCTGGTGGTGGTGGTTGTTGTGAAGTTGCATTCTGCTTCTCCCACGCCCCCTCCATAGCCAGTTAATACCTACTTCTTCTTTCATAGTGTGGTTAAACATCACTACCATGATCAATTTCAGCCTGCTAAATAGTCATTGATGTTGTCTTATTTTTCCTTTCTTGCTAAACATAAAACTTGAGAAAACATTTAAAACTGGATTTCAGAAGACTAATTCTCAAAAACAAAATTATATTTTTAAAATGTAAAAAACAAAACAAAACTCATCTCTTGATAGTAGATGCTCTGCCTTAGGGAAAAAAGAGAGATTGATACTTTACAAAATTTGCCATGGATTAGAAGAAAGAAGAACACTCCCACTGTTTGCATGAGATCAGTGTAATATTTTATATCAAAACATGGCAAAGGCATTGCAAAAAAGGCAAAGTACAGCACAGTCTCACTCCTAAACAGAGAAGCTACAATTTTTAATAAAATATCAAACCGAAAATGACCAATATATAAACAGTATTGTATATCAGAACCAAAGTGTGATGATGCAAGAATGCATGTTTATGTTAATATTTTAAAATTAGTCAATATAATTCTTATATTAAAAGGTTAAAGGATACAATTTATATTTGATTTCAAGAGATACAATAAAATACATGATAATATTCAATATCTACTCATTACAAAATTAGACCCCTTAACAAATTAGTAATAAAATATAATGCCTTTGTTACGAAAAGGACACATAGTAAAAGGTCAGCAAAAAAATCACATCTAATTATCATTTACACATAGATTTATTATGTCTGTATAAAAATAAATCTATGAATAAATTATTTATTTATTTAAGAGAGAGAGAGCACAAGCTGGGGGAGCAGGAAAGGGAGAAGCAGGCTCCCCACTGATCAGGAAGCCCAATGCGGGGCTCGATCCCAGGACCCCGGGACCATGACCCTAGCTGAAGGCAGATGCCCAGCTGACTGAGCCACCCAGGTGCCCCTAAATTATTTAAAATAAAAAAAATTAATTTAGCAAGCTTGCTGAATTAAGATCAATGCTCAAAAGTTATTTTTATGTGGAGGACCCACATTTCTCAATTTCAAAATTTACTGTGATGCTACAGTAATTAAACATACACACACACACCCAGCCTGAACTAAGAGAGATGATGGCTGTTGGTGACTGACATATATAATCACTTTTGATCTCAACTTTCTAAAGGCCCACAAGTTAGCTGAGAAAATTTCTCACTGTAACATGTGGTATTCTCTCCATTCCCCTCTTTAGATGTAGACTAGAAGGAAATGAAAAAGACAGGACCTAACAGGAGCAGAACCAAGAGTGGGGACACAGTGAATCAGAAGTCACTATGCCCCACAAATACAATCAATATTTGTGTTTTGTGTGTGTATGGTGGTGGTGGGGGGTGTTTTACAATCAATATTTGATCAAAATATATTCTCTATCTACAAAGTACCAGGACTTCATAACATTTTCCTTTTTTTTTAATTTTATTTTATTATGTTATGTTAGTCACCATACAGTACATCATTAGTTTTTGATGTAGTGATCCACTTCATTGTTTGCGTATAACACCCAGTGCTCCATGCAGTACGTGCCCTCTTTAATACCCATCACCAGGCTAACCCATCCCCCCACCACCCTCCTCTCTAAAACCCTCAGTTTGTTTCTCAGAGTCCATAGTCTCTCATGGTTCATCTCTCCCTCCAATTTCCCACCCTTCCTTTTTCCCTTCCTTCTCCTAATGTCCTCCATGCTATTCCTTATGTTCCACAAATAAGTGAAACCATATGATAATTGACTTTCTCTGCTTGACTTATTTCACTTAGCATAATCTCCTCCAGGACTTCATAACATTTTCCAAATGATATTTCAAAATTGTTATATATGAGGGACAGCTTTGTGCTTTTTATTCCATCCCATTTAGAATAGGAATGTTGATCATGTTTCTCCTCTTCCATTATACTGGCTTGTGCCTGATGCCCAAAGTATCTTAAACTCTTGGGGGGAGGGTGGATAGATTGAGTATATTTTGTTTATCTGAAGGAAATATATACTCATGACCAGCTGGATGGAGATATTGTTTCTAATAATTCTAATGTATCTGTATGATAGAATTATTTGTGTCTACCTTTGCAGTGTCTCTAACTGAGCAGTGTATACATCTCTACCTGAAGGCTTTGAGATTTTTTCTTGGAGCTTAATGTAGGTAAAAGTTCCAGTTCTAAACAGAGGCTCTAAAATGCAGTGGATGTTTCTACCCATCTCTCTTGCAGGTGTTATAAGAAGATTATGTCCCAGAAAACTTTTAGTCCTTTAGTTCGTGTTTTGGAATGAGAAAGATCAGAAATAATGTTATAAGACACTGATATCCTGGGATTGTTTGTTGTTACAGCAAGCATGGTTAAGACTTCAACATTTATTTTTGCAGATGGCATGATTCAATCCCTAATAACTATTATGTGGATTGACATCTGAACTGTTTTGATTGAAAATCATGATTTACCTCAGTAATAATTATAAATATCCTTTATGCTATAGATCCTCAGAATGCATAAGCAGATTTACATTACATTTCAGGGCCTTAATGGAACTCCCTGATGAGCACTCAGGTCAAGAGCTACTTTAACTTTAAAAATATTCCTCTCAAGAATATGTAGATTCAATATCAATGTGTTACATGAATATATTTTTACTGAAATTAAATTGAAATTCTGAAGTGTTTTCAATCTTACATCTTTAAAATTCTGTAGATGTACTTACAGAATTTTCTAAGTTGTGATACATATATTCATGATTCTTTGGTTTCTGATTATTCCAGAAATGACTAAATTTACATTATTCTAAAGTTCATGCTAAGTAATGCCCTTTATGAAAAATGGGGAGTGGCATGGTGATTTGTGCTTATATTTAAATCATTCTGTTTTAAACATAAGGAGAAAAGTCAGAAAAAGAATTAGATTTTCTCCTGGAAAAAGTATGTGTTTGTCCTTGGAGAGTGACATTAAATAATTTCTTTGATCAGTCTGTTTTGCACTTTTCTTCCAATTAAGAATGTTTTAGTAATATGTGTTGTCTTGTGCATTCCTTTGTGTTGAGGCCACAGTAAAATTGGGTAGCATCTGGCTCACTTCCTTAAGAGACAAATATGCTGTCAAGACTGTTTTCATGTGACTACCTTGTTTTTCTCCAAGTCCACCCCCACTGTTTTGAAAACCACACCTTGGAGAAATTTACTCATTCACAGTAATCCGCTGCCAGTTTTCTAATAGGGCTGTGAAACCAAGTGAGAGAGGTCAGTTTTACTCTGCAAAGAATGTGAATTTTGAGAAGAGAATGATTAAAACAAAAGAGATAGACAACATCTCTGACGGTTGAACAGTAGATGTTGCTCACCATTCCAGAGTTGTGTGTGTGTCAGTTATTGCTAAAGCATGGTTTTGAAACTATTTGATCTCTGAGATACTCAGATGTCCATCGAATCAACCATTTTTGCATTAATCAGAGTCCATTTCATTACTTGCAGCTCAAAAAAACAAACAAAACAAAACAAAAAAAACAAAACAAAAAATCCTAACAGAAAATGTGACAGCAGTGCCTATCACTTTTGGCAGGCCCTTCTGTGGTGACAGTTGTGTGGCTATATGGAATAGTGGAAGGCATATTGGGACCAGAAATCAAACTAGTTTCTCCATAATGACTTTAATTTCATTTCAACAACAACCTTACAAATTCAGGCCCTTATTACCAATTATTGCAATAGTCTCCTGATCTATCCTGTTCAGCCTATCCAGCACATTACTGTCAGAGTGGCATTTTAAAATTAAGACTGATAATGTAACTCCCTTAATCAAAAACTTCCAAGGCTTCCCCATGATTTATTAAATAAAAAATTATTATTATCTTTGTACTCCTCAGATCATCATTCAGTGCCCTACACAATATCATTTGAGCTTTACTTTTTAATTGCAAATTCTAAGTTCACCTGTCTTGTGTACGCCAAATTTCTAGAAAACTCAGTAATGGCTACTTCACAATTATACTCCCATATATTATAATCCTCATGCTATTTTCTGTATTTAGCATGTGCATCCTTTCTCATCCAACTATATCTGACAAAATTCTGCCCAGATATTAAAATCAAACACAAATTCTGCTTCATAAAAAACTCTTGACCCTAAGACAGTTCTTTTAGCATATATTTTTTCTTATTTAGTAATTAATTTACACTTTTATTTACACACTAAAATAAAACCTTAATAGGAATGTTGGTATCTTGTGATTCCCTCTACCTTCCAGACAGTGCTTTATGCCATAGGTTCTCAGCAAATATTTTCAGATTGAACAGAATCTTGAATTATTCATATCTATTTAGTTCCTAGTTGTGCCAGTCAATTTATTAGACAGTTTGTGTTAAGCTACATGTAACAGAAAATCAAAAATGGCTTAAAACATAAAAAAGATGTATTAGTCTATGAAACTGATAAAGTCTAAGTGTGAGACTGTGAAGAGGCAAGGATTTATAGCACCCTTGCTCCATTTCTCAAGCAATTGTCCTATCTCTGCCGGCTCCAAGTACACTTTAGTCTTAGACTCTGACAAGTCCAGGATTGATAAATATATCTGGATATATGCAGAGCAGTAGAAACTGTTCTTGTTAAATTATTCCTCAAAGCAGAGGGGATTCCTTCCTTAGAAGATTCGCAGAAGTTCCTTGAAATGTATTGACTAAAATTCGGTAAAATTCCAATGCTGATCCTGATCCCTTTTGCAAATGAGTTGCTATGTGATGAGTGGTTTTGCCTGGGTCACCAAACCTATTGTAGACAAGGGAATAAAATACCCTTAGACCAGCAGGCACACCTAAGGATTTATGGAAGTGGTCAATTTCCTGAGACACAGTGGGTCTGCAGGAAAAAAAGAAAAGTGGTTGCTGAAACAGAGAGACACCCTAGGTGGGCCCACATCATACCAGATCTCACCTTATTCCTTGACTATATTCTAGGTGCTGGAAGGGGCTGGAAGTTACCACATTTTATATGCATCCTCCCAGGCGTAGTTCTTTGATGAGATATAAATGCCAGTCTTTAGTGATGCCCTCCTGTTTTCTCATTAATCCTACCTATAAAGTATGTATGATAGCTTGCTCACAGTAGCCATCCTGTGACCAAGACAAAAAAGTCAAAAACATCACAGAGATGTCCAACTGTTATCACTGGCCCCTGAAACAACTCCAGTGGCTGACTACTTTTGGATTCTTTATAATGCAAGAAAAATAAAATGTTTTAAGTCCATGTAATTGTGTTTTCTATTACTCTCAGCTGAAAGTACAACTAAATGATATGGTGGAAAAACAACAATTTTCACTTCAGCAAACATCGAAAGAGTGTGAAATCCAAAAACTGAAGTGAGTATTAGACCTGGTTCTGCTTTCGACAAGCTACAAGATGTTCAAGTGAGAATTTCACTGAATCTTAATTTTAGCATTTGTAAAATGAGTTGTGTTGAAATACAAGGTATTTGATTATCTGAAACCACTTCTTGCTTGAAAATTCTAGGAATTTATAATTCTATAAAAAGTCCTATAATATAGAGTTTGAATGATTTGATTTTCAAAATCTTTAAAGTCTTTTTTAATTTTTTAAAATTATGATTATCTTTAAGAAGGTATAGTTACCATACAATAACTGAGTAACATTTTATCCTCCCTTATGATGATGGCATGATTGTTACAGAGGCAGCAGTGTTATTTGATCTGGGGACCAGTGAGCTATCAGATCCCCTCAAGAATGCACAACTAAGACTGAGGTTCCTTTCCACACTACCCCATGCTGGCCTTGCAAACCTTGTTTATAAATCTCTCCTCCATACGTGTTTGGAAGTAGACTATGTCCTCCTCTCTTCTCTAGCTTACTGTCTTCTGTATTTCAAAATTCTTTTTGCACATTCCTCTAAGGCAGTGGCTATCAAAGTGTGGTTCATAGTCTCATAGGGTCTCTGACACCCTTTCAGAGGGTCTTTAAGTGAAAAACCTATTTTCATAGTAATAATAGAATATTATTTATCTTTTGCCCTGGGTTTACATACACACTGATGTGGCTAACACTGCTTGCTCCTTAGTATGAATTAAAGCATTGGCACCAAATTTTATTAGCAGGCATGCTACCCTTTACTACAACATGCTTATAGAAAATAAATAAACAAAGGCAGTTTCACTTTAAAAAATTCTTGTTAATTGAGAAAACCATTAGTTTTAGTAAATCTCAGCCTTTGCATACACATTTTCAGTATACAGCGGGATACGGAAAGTGCACATAAAGCCTGTGATAGTTATCTTGAGGAAAAGCAGTCCGGGAATTGTGCGAGTTGTGAGCTGAATTAATTGCTTTTTTCATGGAACACTGTTTTTCACTGGAAAGAATGATTGACAAGCAAACTAGCTTTAGGCAGATTTGGATACCTGGCAAACATTTTCACAAAAATGGAAAAAGTGAAGCTACACTATTAAGAAAAGTCACTGACAGGTTTTTTTTGGTGTGTTGTTTGTTTGGCCAAATTCAAGCATTCAGTAAGTGTTAACATTTTGGAAAACTTGTATCTACCAACATCTAGACAGCTTTCTGATTTGTAAAGATATTTTGATGAGATTGGTAATAACATTATGAAAGTGATTTTTTAATGTAATAAAGTGAAATGTGTCATTGTTTGAAATATGACCTTAATTCAGTAAACGAGCAGTTTCCAAATGATCAAAACATGATGTTACATAATCACATTTAATTCAATAATCTATTCAAATAACATTAGAATGATGCATTTTAGTGTAATAAAAAACAAAACATTCATTGGTATGGCTTCAAAATCCGTGTTGATACTAAAAATCTACTACTTGTTGAGGTGTAAGGTATGATTAAAGAATACCAATAACTGTCTGAAAATACTACTAAAATACAGCACTCTCTTCCAGTTATATACCTGTGTGAGTTGCATATACTTCAACCAAAGCATAGCATAAGACTTTGAATGCAGAATCCAACAGAATACTCTTTATGCTATACATTAAGAATTTATAAAATTGTGGGTTACCTGGGTGGCTCAGTTGGTTAAGTGTCTGACTTTGGCCCAGGTCATGATCTCAGGGTCCTAGGATTGAGCTCCACATCAGGGTCCCTGCTCAGCACTCTCCCTCTCCCTTCGCCCCTTTCCCCACTTGTGTTCTCTCTGTCTCTCTCTCAAATAAATGAATAAGATCTTTTAAAGAAATTAAAAGAAAGAATTTATAAAATTGTAAAAAAACGCCACCACTCATTTCCCTTTTTTTGAAAATAGTTCTGTTCTCTAGAGATATTTTGTTTATATATTTTGTTCTTATAATATTTATATTAAATTGTAAAATTATAGCATTTTAAATATTTAAATTATTTACATCATGTAATAGGTATTACATAGCAATCAATATTGCTATTTTTTTCTCTCAAATTTTTGTTTAAGTTCTAGTTAGTTAATATATAGTGTAATACTGGTTTCAAGAGTAGAATTTAGTGATTCATCACTTACATACAACATCCAGTGCTCATCATAAGTACCCTCCTTAATACCCATCACTCATTCAGCCCATCTCCCACCCACCTCCCTCTATCAACCCTCAGGTTGTTCTCTAAAATATTGCTATTTTAAATAAACTAACATATAACTTTTTAATTTTTTTTCTTTTTTAACTTCTACAAGAAGTAGCAATATATATAACATAAACAAAAGCACTTCATCCCTTGATAATTTTTAAGAGATAATAGAATCTCGGGGCCCCTGGGTGGCTCAGATGGTTAAGCTTCTGCTTTAGGCTCAGGTCATGATCTCAGGGTCCTGGGATCAAGCCCCAAGTTGGGCTCCCTGCTCAGCGGGGAGTCTGCTTCTCCTTCTCCCTCTGCCTCATGCTCTCTCTCTCTCTGTATCTCTTTGTCTCAAATAAATAAATAAAATCTTTTAAAAAAAGGAGATAATAGAATCTCTGAGAAACAATCTTGCACAGAACATCTTTTATTCTTTTCCTTAGTAACTTGTCCAAAACAGAGTAATAATTACATTTGTTCATAGGACAAAATATTTTCCTTTAGGACATATTAATTAACATTTGTAAAATGATTATCCCAACTAAAAGCTCACAAAAATGAAGTTATTTAACTTAAGGCATGTGACGATTATGCTACACATATATATGTATAAATATATACACATAATTTATATACAAACATTAATTCATATATAGATATTTCTGTGTATTTATGTATAAATATAAATCTGTAAATGTTTATAAAACCTAAGAGATATGGGTGAAACAAAAAGATATTCAGTTGCTGTAAACATGCTTAGGTTTAATTACATTCATTCAAAAATTATCATTCTATTCATATCCAAAACTATGCAAGGTATTGTAAACAATGCAATAAGCAAACAAGACATTTCTTATGCACAACCAAGTGGTACACAGCCTAATTAGCATAACAACCTGAAACAATACAGATATGTCTAGATGAAGCAGTAAGATTATATAATTATACTCTTGCTTGTTAAAAAATATAAATGAAAAGTCTAAGGTGTATATATGTTATATAATAATTTCTTTTTATTTACTATAACTAAATGAACCTAAGATTGTTATACAGTTTGATGAGCATAACCCTCTAGTTATGTTTCCACCTTTACTGTTTTGTGACATGCATCCCTCTAAAACATCTGAAAAAAATAATTTAATACTAAGCTAATGAAGAACTTGATGGCAAAGAGATTACTGAGTGAGGCATAGTCTTTGATGTCCTAGATGCTTCCATCCTTCAGCCTATCATTTCTAGTTTTTATTACCATCCTAATCCAGTTTTACTGGCTATATTTTTACACCTTTTAAAAATAGAATTGGAAGAAATGTTCTAAAAGAGAATAATAAAAGTGATTTAGGAATTAGGGAAATGAGATATGAGTATATGACTTTTGTAAAACACAAGGGAAAGCTAAAATAATTAGCACTACTCAGTGAGCCTAAGGAAGTTGTCCTATGAACTATTTCTAGGTAGAAAGTATTAACATAGAGGAGACAGTGCTCATCTGTTCATCCATATTAAGGACAAAACAAGGGCAAATCTACTTATTTATACTATTAGGAATATTCAGTTTATTAGATATATGGAAATTTTCATTATGAAGATTTTTTTGTCCTATAAGAAGTCACAGAATGGTTTAAGACAACAGAATGTGTACCCAGTTCTGCAGTATATGAAGTGAAAACTATCCATTCATTCAGCTTTAAAATTAAATAGCAGTCATGAAAGAAAAAATACCAAGACAATAGTGGCATGGGGGAGCATGCTGTTCCTCAACTGCCTTTTCTTGAACATGATCCCATACTTTCTTTCTCCAGTGAAGAGTCTTATTTGCTAATCTCAACTCTGGGAGTCACTTTCTGAAAGACATAGGTAACAAAATTAACTGATGTCTGCTTCTATATGTTCCATGACATATGGTTTTGACTGTTTTTCTTTTTACATAAAATTCTGTTATCTTCTAAGGGTGAGAACTTTTGTATAGTGAGTATTGTGATATCTTGGAATATAAAAATTGGGAGTGTAAGTGGAGCCAGGAAGAGCTGTTCTGAATAGTAAAAGGGGGGTCAACTGGTCTTGGGGTAGAAGTATGAATTCAATAAGAAAGAGAGAAGAATTGAGTGTTTGTTTTGTTCTGTTGTTATGTTCTATCTCTAAATAGCAAAAGAAGGAATTAAAAAGTTTGAGTTTGACAGCACTTCCCCAGCCCTGCAAAAAGGAATATAAATAATAGATTTTATTTTAAATCCTAGGAAATCTGCAATGGTAATAATTACTCCTCCTTTTTGTGGAGGATAGCAAGTTTTCATCCTAAGGGAACCAAAAAAGAGCCAGTCAATATGAATAAGGAAAGAACTACATTTGAGGCATAAATGTAAAATTAACATATCTACTCTTCCTGAAGCATAATGCTGCATGGAGCTTAAAGAATAAGAGAGATACAAAACTTTTGGATAAACAAAAAGAATTATATAATGTAGATCATTATTCCTAGAAGTATGTTACTTCCCATTTGTATATTCAATTAAAAAAGAAGAATCTTTCATTTAACTATATCTACAGTCAAGAAATAAACCATTATGTGATAGCTAATTAAACATTTTGAGCAAGATTCTACTTTGTCTCTGGAACTGTGGGTATAAAAATAAAAAGTCATCTAACTTCAAACTATAATTGAATAAGATAAATGTTATACTTTTTTCCCCAAAGATTTACTATATTAACTAATTGTGCCAGTGCAACCAGTCAAAGCAAAACGTGCAGAGAGATCAATTAGGACATTATTACAAGCAAGAGAGAAAATGTTATTATGTCCATGAAACCTAGTATGTCTGAGAATAGTCTTTATACATATTTCTGGCAAGTCAAAAATAGCTAAAATAATTTAAAAAATAAAAATACATTCTGAGGCAAGATTAAAAGATGAAAATTCTGGTGAAGGCTGAGAGATCTGATCACAGAACTAAAATGATTAATGCCAGAGAAGAGGTGAACTTATTTGCCTTGTAAAAAGCTTGAAATATTTAAGATTTTTAACTAAAACAATGATTGACATCAAAGATGGACTATCACCCTGAGGATAAGAAATTGGGGTTGGATTCATATAGGCAGGGCAAAAAGACCACAGTCTAGTAGATCACTAGTCAAACCCAAGTTCAATTTTAGTGGAGTAAAATCAATCTGTTATTTTTGCACATCATGGAAAAAATGAAGTGAGGTAGAATGCAAGCTTTTTATGCTTTAGAGCCCTGTGACACATCAAGGAATGGAAAAGGAGTACCTAGCCTGAGGTATTCTCCTGGGTACCCCCAGAAAGAGTACCCAGTTCTCATTGTAGACAGCACTATAGCTACTGTTAAGATTACTGATGTTGTAGTGATATGTTTTCCTAAGAACCTAATGTAATGACTGGGGTATTGAGGAAAATTGCTCATCATTTAAGCAGTAAAATTTAGTAGAAAGAGTCAATATTAATAAAGAATATATGAACAGCTTTATATGATCTGGTCACTCTCAAACCAATGTTTTGGGTTGCTAAACATAGACTTTTCTAAGACAGATATTACTGTCTTAGAATCACAATAGATTATAAATGTAGACCCATAATAAAATACCCATCTTTATCTTTTAAAAAAGCACCACTCAAAAAACTGGAAGTATTAGTTCAGTAACATGTCACTGGAAAACTAATATTGAGCGAACAAAATATATATACACAGTACAGAAGAGCATCAAGAGTGTGTCTAAATAGTTACTAACATTGTAAATGGAGTAAAAATAATTTAAAAACTCAAATAATCAGCCTGTGGTTTTTATGTGTCTATTTTCATTGTTTTTATATCATAAATGGAGATTTACTGTGTATTTGATATTCCAAACTTAAATATAAATACCATTTGTAGCATCATCTTTTGAATTTATGTATAAGTCAGCTTCTCTCCTGCCACTCATTAACGTATAAAATCTAGAGTGGACTGCATATATAATAGGAATGAATAAAAAATAATATTCATACTGTGAAATATAATTAGCAAATTCTATTTGACTTTCTCGTTGGAATCAGGATTGGTAATTTGTTTGAAGTCAGACTATTTGCTTTCCAGCTATTACTTACTAAGATTGTATGCATGTTTGAGAAATTTCTGCAACTCTATTGATCTTGTGAGGTATATTAAGTGAGAACGCAGAACTCAGAACACTATAAATTTTGTAAATGAATTTATTCATTTTAACATATTTTCATGACTCATTACTTATGATTTAGTGAATACCTAAGCTACTGTATTTTTTTTGAAAATTTGAACAAAAAGATTTTAGAGGTAATTTTTCCCTTTAAAAGGCTTAAAGCAATCTGGAAATACGAAGCATTAACACAGACTATATTTTAATTGAGAGTTTCAAAACAAGTATAATTTAATAGGAGAGAACATGAAGAATTTAGTTATGGGATAATGAGCTGATTTTTAAATTTCCTTTACTATTATACAGTATGATCAGGGTGTATAAGATAAAGCATTGTCTTGGATTACTGTTAATGTACTTTTATAACTTTGCCATTTATTATGAAAAATGTTAGGCATTAAGAGGCTGATCGTTCTAGCCATATTCACCTGCTAAAGAAAATGGTGAGGGTAAAACTAACTAGTCCAACTCACAACAGATGAGATGGGATTTCCAGGAATCAAAAATGAGTGTCCATAACCAATATGTCCAGGCTGATTCTCTAGGGAAGACAATAAATAAGACATTTTGTGGTGCATTTTGTTGTTCAAACAGGGAAGCCTAATCACCAGTATATACCAGACTTCTCCCCAGCTTCACCCACCAATAGCTATAACCATGATTTTAGACTTTAAATAACTACTCTTAATAGCATCACAAGAAGAATGAGAATTTCGGCTGTCCTTTGTTATTGTGAAGAGTAACAGTTGATACCTTGAGCTAGCAAAATAGACATCAGGTTAATTTCCAAATGCTTTCCTAGACTTACCTAATATTATTTTATGTTTATTGCTCTTGGCATAATGTTTAAATTGTTAATTCTTTAATTACAAAACAAAAGTTTGACAAATTAGTTTCAATTATATCAAGCCAACTTTTCTCTTTTTTTTTTTTAAGCCAACTTTTCTCTTGATGTTTGATTTAAACTTATATGTTCACATGCAACATATCAGTCATAAAAACCACCTCCCATTGTGCAAAAATGTCATGTAATTCCTTATTATAGCTTTCTTACATTCTTACTCTCTTTACCTGTTATAAAATTCATTATTTTTACTAAGTTCCACCCAAATTTGTTATTATACTTCAATCCTTCCCCTCTGTACCACAAAACCTGTCCCTGATTAGTCTGGCTTTGTTTATTTTCCTGTTCCACCTGCTAACACTTGCGGTTTATATAATTTAATTTAGTGCACACATATTTATAACATGAGTTATTTTAAAGGTCATTGTCAAAATAAAAAGAGATTTTTTTTTTTAATTTGAGAAAGTAATGTAAAAGAAATTAGGTTAGGGAAAATAAAATGGAGCCAATTGACTGAGAGTACTCATTGATGATTCATTACTTTTTTTTTTTTAAAGATTTTATTTATTTATTTGACAGAGACAGAGACAGCGAGAGCAGGAACACAAGCAGGGGGAGTGGGAGAGGGAGAAGCAGGCTTCCCGCTGAGCCGGGAGCCCGATGTGGGACTCGATCCCAGGACCCTGGGATCATGACCTGAGCCGAAGGCAGTCGCTTAACCAACTGAGCCACCCAGGCGC
>NC_138372.1:99730202-99748151 GCF_054177405.1 Leptonychotes weddellii | reverse complement strand
TTTTTTTTTTAAAGATTTTATTTATTTATTTGACAGAGACAGAGACAGCGAGAGCAGGAACACAAGCAGGGGGAGTGGGAGAGGGAGAAGCAGGCTTCCCGCTGAGCCGGGAGCCCGATGTGGGACTCGATCCCAGGACCCTGGGATCATGACCTGAGCCGAAGGCAGTCGCTTAACCAACTGAGCCACCCAGGCGCCCGATAATTCATTACTTTTAACCTATTACTTGGAAAGTTCCTTGCATGTGGCACTTAGTTTATGTATTATATATGAGACTTCTGGGTTCAGCTCCAACATATAAAGACCTTGGAAGTTATCACTCCTATTCTTATAAGAATACAATGCTTGAAAAAATTGATAATTGATGACTATGGAGCCATCAGAGTACTGAGGCCCCAAGGTAAACTACTACTCTGGAATCCAATAGGTGTATCTAGAGGATCATAGGCAAGACCTGTTTATCTGGAGGGTAAGCTACCAGAGACATAAACTAGCAGAAACATTTAAATGGTAACTTTGATAAATTACTGGAGGCTAAGTGTGGACTAGTTTGAGAGTGAGAAACACTTGGGGACTGTAGTCTTAACTGTGTCCCTGTATTTTGCCTTCTGGAAACCCACTAGATTTTCATAGTGAACATCTAAGGAATATGGCTTTGGCAGGAAGTGGGAAGAACAAGATTTGTAATGGGCAGCCAGAGGATTCTCTACAGCAAAGGTCTACTGTCCAGGGACAAAGATTTTAACAGAGCTGTATGCCATCTGGGGAACGGCATTTTTCTAACTCCAGCACCTTCTAGTTTTCCTGTTTTATTTAAAGCGTGGGAGAAGGTAAGAAGCACTTGAAAGTGTCACAGACCAGGAACACACACCTCTAAAAGACTAGGATTTAACAGTAAAATTATACAATGCTTCCCTGTATACCTTAACACCACACAAAGAGGGATCCAGTAGAATAACAATGAATTATAGATGAAAAAGCTCCATGACAGAGACTAGTTCTGAAGGACTTCTTAGAGAAACCCAAAGACAATAAGGAAAACCAAACCAAGGACAGGAGGGGAATCTGAAGCCTCTGGCACTTATGGCCACAACAAGTATTAAACACATTCCAATTTCCATCCAGATTAGCATAAATCCTCATGCTAAAGGCCTATTTATCTCAGTTACTATTGCTCCAAAATCATGTCTGGCTTTAAGCAAAAATTGCAAAGCATGCTAAAAGGCAAGAGAAAAAGACAGAGTAGACAAAGGAAGAATCAGAACTAGATTCAGATATGATATAAATTTTGGAATTGTTACACAGGAAAATAAAAAGCATATATGAAGGGGAACCATCCTACACTCTTGGTGGGAATGCAAACTGGCACAACCCCGCTAGAAAACAGTATGGAGTTTCCTCAAAAAGTTGAAAATAGAGCTACCCTATGACCCAGCAATTGCACTACTAGGTATTTACCCCAAAGATACAAATGTAGTGATCCAAAGGGGCACCTGCACCCCAATATTTATAGCAGCAATGTCCACAGCCAAATTATGGAAAGAGCCCAGATATCCATCAACAGATGAATGGATAAAGAAGATGTGGTACACACACACACACACACACTAGAATACTACTCAGCCATCAAAAAAATGAAATCTTGCCATTTGCAACTATGTGGATAGAACTAGAGGGTATTATGCTAAGCAAAATAAGTCAATCAGAGAAAGACAATTATCATATGATCTCAGTCATTTGTGGAATTTAAGAAACAAAACAGTGGATCAGAGGGGAAGAGAGGAAAAAATAAAACAAGATGAAATCAGAGAGGGAGATAAACTATAGGAGATTCTTAATCATAGGAAACAAACAGGGTTGCTGGAGGGGATAGTGGTAGAAGGATGGGGTAAATGGTTGATGGGCATTAAGGAGGGCACATGATGTAATGAGCCCTGGCTATTATATAAGACTGATGAATCACTGACTTCTACTTCTGAAACTAATAATACATTATATGTTTATTAATTGAATTTAAATTTTAAAAAAGCAAAAAAAAAGTATATATGATTAATACCAAGCAAACAATATGCAGGAACAGATGGGTAGTGTAAGCAAAGAGATAGAAACTTTCAGAATGAAGGAAAAGAAAATGCTTAAAATAAAAAGCATTCTACAGAAATGAAAATGCTTTTGATGGGCTCATCAACAGAATAGAAGAATCCAAGGAAAGATTCAGTGACCTTAGAAAATAGCTTAATAGGCTTCCTTAACTGAAATGCAAATAGATAAAATAGGAATTCAGAGCAGAACATCTCTGAACTCTGGGGTGATTTCAAAAGGTATAAGATACATACAATTGGAAACAGGGAAGTGGAATAAAGAAAGAGAAGAAAAATTTTGAAATAATATGGGTAAGAATTTACAGTGGACTTATCAGGAGTCATCAGATTGGAGTGAAGGAAAAAAAATTCAATCCAGAATTTAATATTTAGAAAATTATCCTTCATATGGGAAGGAGAAATGAAGGCTTGACAAATAAAATCTGAAGGATTTCCTTGCCGGTTGACATGCCCTGCAAAAAACATTTACAGAAGTTCTTCAGGGAACATAAAATGATGTAACTCAGAAATTTGGGATCGATGTAGGATATGTTATGGAAGGAATAAATACAAATTAAATCAGGATTTATTTTCAAAGAAAACATTTTAACTTAAGTTGATATTATAATACAATTTTAAGGTTTAAGCAATTCAAAAGTAATTGAAAGACAAATACTTTATGGGAAGATTATTAGTCTTCATTTGTAATCAATATAATAATTAAAATGAGTCTTACAAAAAGAAGCTTTAAAACTCATATTTAAAGAAATTTAAAAAGAGAAAATCTAGAAAACAGTTCATATTTATGATGGGGTTTTATTAAGTAAGTATCCTTTAATTAAACATCTTATCATGACAAAGAGAAAATATTTTAGATAATCCACCTTGCTTCCTTTTTTTGGGCACTTGGTTTTACTGAAAATCCTATTTTCTATATAGACACACATCATGATCATGTCTCAGTTATCACTGTAACAATTTTATTTTAAAAATCATAAATCTGAATTGGAATCTTTCAGTGTGTTCTATAGGTACAAAATTCACGTTCATTTGATTCATTTGAAAACCCCAACATCTAACACAGTTGGTAACAGGTAGTAGATAAGTAGTAAATAATTGAATAAATGAATACTTACATAAGTGTATAAATATATATGCTTAGCCTAATGATAGCCTAATGATATATGATAGCCTAATGATCAATTGTATCTTTCATTTTAGAGATAATATCCTCTTTTATTCATGTAATGGATTTGATACTACTACTTTTAAATCATTTCACTTGAGTTAAGTAATCTGATTACTGAATTAAGGAAGGAGAAAAAAAAAACTCTCCCTGAATAAATGAGGTGCATATTTTAACAGACATTTAGAGCTATAAAGAATTTTATAAATAATTGAGTTCAAGCCTCTCATTTTACAGATATACAGATAATACTTTTTACAGATATCTAGAAAATACTTTTTTATCAACTAATTAAAAGATATTGAATTTTGCATGCAGATCATAGGTGAGAGTTTAAGTTACAATCTTGATTAAAAACTGATCTAGCCAAAAGAAAACAAGACACGTAGATTGTTCAGTCCATTCAAAAGAGCCACCTGGGTTCCTGGAATTGATATAGTTGGTAAGAATTCAAATCCATTTGGGGCACCTGGGTGACTCAGTCGTTAAGTGTCTGCCTTCCGCTCAGGTCATGATCCCAAGGTCCTGGGATGGAGCCCCGCATCAGGCTCTCTGTTCAGCGGAAAGCCTGCTTCTCCCTCTCCCACTCCCCCTGCTTGTGTTCCCTCTCTCGTTGTGTCTCTCTCTGTCAAATAAATAAATAAAATCCTTTAAAAAAAAAGACAATTCAAATCCATTAGAAATAAGAGATTATATAAAAATTACTAGAGTGGAAGCCAAAAGAATTCCATCTATTTTTTCTCTACAGCGAAAGTCACACTTGTTTTGTTTTTGTTTTTAAAGATTTTATTTATTTATTTATTTATTTATTTATTTATTTATTTATTTTGTCAGAGAAAGAGAGGGATAGAGAGAGAGAGAAAGAGCACAAGCAGGGGGAGTGGCAGGCAAAGGGAAAAGCAGACTTCCTGCTGAGCAAGGAGCCCTATGCGGGACTCAATCCCAGGACCCTGGGATCATGACTTGAGCTGAAGGCAGATGCTTAACTGACTGAGCCACCAGGCATCCCATTATTTTGAACAAGCTGTTTACCATTGTGAATCTGTACCATAATATGTAAAACTGCATTAGAAGATTCCAAGTATTCACTCAATTGCCAACCTTGCATGGCTTTTCATACCTACACCATTATCAATTAGTATATTCACAATGACATTGAATGTAGATGCAATATGAGGCCGTGTCCAATAACTATTTCAGTTACACTTCTCTTATGCTTATTGTTTTAAAAATAACATGAATCCCATAACATGTTTAAAGGGAATAAATACTTCAAAACCTGTGTTATTGTGTGCTACTATAATATATTTTTGTCAGTGTATATGAAAGAAGACTTGGCATGAACAAACAAACCATTGAGGACTGTTGTCTACGATTGGTCGATGATTTTTTGAGAGAGAGTGAGCACATGTATGCGTGCCCAAGTTGGGGGAGGGGTAGAAGGAGAAGGAGGAGAGAGAATCTTAAGCAAGCTCCATGCCCAGCACAGAGCCTGATGCGGGACTTGATCTCAGGAGCCTAAGATCATGACCTGAGCCAAAATCAAGAGTTGGATGTCACCCAGGCACCCTGTTGTCTATGATTTAATAGAAATAAGAAACTCTTAACATAACTGAATGTTCCATTGTGTAATAACAGAATGGGTCATAAAATGACTGAAGCTGTTCTTTCTCACACAGAATCTCATCACCTAGAAATGATTCAAAAATTGCTTTCTCTCTTTCTTTTATAATTAAATCCCTGCATAGTCTATGCTAATGAATGGAACAGAAACAAAGCCTTCACTAAGAGAAAAACCACTGAGCCACCTCATTATTACAAAGGTTATTGTACTACTAGAATTGTTGTCTTTTTATTTTTCAACCTCTAGTATAAAAAATGTGGTGGAAAGAGAATATTCTTTATCATTTCCTTTTGGAGTAGTTAGGCAATAATTTTTTTAAAATAATTTTTAATGATTCTTTGTCTTTTTATTCTAGTTTCATTATTTAGATGGGTCTCTTAGCACCATACTGTCTCAAATTCATTCAAAGATATTATTTTCTTTGTATGAGATCTCCAAGATTGTGTATTGCCCTTTTTACTTAGGGGAATGTGCTGTAAGCTAAGTAAAATAGTGTGAAGAAAAAAGCATTAAATTAATTACTATTCTAGATGGACCAGTCAGAAATTGTGTGGCCATTTATACCCTTATCTGGAGAAACTTTTTAAAAGTTCCTCCATTCTGACAGTCTCCCTTCCAGAGATGTTAAAAGTCTAGGGGATAGTCATTTCTAAAATTTTCTTTTTGACTCTTTTTCTCTCCCTCTCTCTCATTTCTTTCACATACCAACAGCTGTTCTGAAGTCTCTTTCTTCCCTATGTTCCCTTTCCAAAATTCTCCATAGCTTTGCTGCACCAGCAATCATGTTAGGGAGTTTTTGTTGATGGCTATGTATCTTTCCCTATATTTCTCCTTTCCCATGGTTGATTACCTTGATCAATCTAGAAATGTCATAAGAATCAATTTCAGCCGAAAGTAGACAGGACCTACTGCCAACTCAAACGGGCTGGAACTGTGAATATACATAGCTAATATAGCTCAGATGATATTTATCAGATTAGTTTTCAAAATAAATATAATCCTTTGAAGAGTCAGTTTTGAATTCTCTATTGCACCATTTTCTATTACCTGATTGCAGTAATATTATTTGAGAGCTGCAGATTGACTTTATACTGAGTCGGTATCTTATGGATCCGACATCAGCCTGTCTTTCTGAACACATACGATGTCATGGGAAGGGCTAGAGGTGAATGCCACAGCATGAATAGACACTCTTGTATCTCTTCAGAAGTACTTAAGGTTTGCTTTTGTTTATGACTTATCAAGCCACAGAATCTTTAAGGAATACTTTGACTCTTGTACGTGGTGTTCATAATTGAACAAAAATTTCCTTTGAACTTTCTATCACAGGGAAATTTTTTTCCATACTTCAGAAATCCTGGTTTTTTTTAATCAACCTCAGATTCACAAAAAAGAGAATAATTTACAAATCTCTGAAACAAAAGGAAACTAAATAGAAACTTATTAAGACAGAAGATGGACAGGATGTGAATGGATGATGTAAGGCAGACGGTTTCTAGAGAGATGGACAGGCAATAGAGCTAATAATAAATCCTTTTTTAAGAAAATACATTGAGAGGGGCACCTGGGTGGCTCAGCCAGTTAAGTGTCCAACTTTGGATTTTGGCTCAGGTCATGAGACTGAGTCCCACATTAGGCTCCATGCTGGACATGGCATCTGCTTGAGATTCTCTCTCTCCTTCTTCCTCTGCCCTTCTCCTCCCCACTACCCACAAAAAGAAAAAAATAAAAGAAAATATATTGAGAATACAAACTTTACACAAAGCACACTTAAAGTGTAAATTTTTATGGTGATGGCTAATGACATTTATTTTATATTTTTGAAAGCTAAGTGAACTGTTTTTTTACTCTGGCACACACATACCACTGAACCATGGCAATTACAAAACTGGTGTGTTAAGCAGTTTAAAAGATTCTTACTCTAGGAGGATATTGATTGTCCTGGGTAGCCAGAGTAGTTCTTCATTTCTCATTTTGCTACTGGAATAGCTTTCTGTCACTGACCCCAATCTCCAGACTACCTTTCAAATTCCCATACAAATCCAGTGCAATCATTGCTGCCTATATTCCTTCTACATGGCAAACAGGATAGTAAACTTCAAAGTTCTTTAAAAGAGAAAAAAAACAGAAGGCTTTAAATGATTAAAATAGATGTTTTATTTTGTTTTAATCTTAAACCTGGAGATAGAGAAAAGAATTTTAAAAGAGGGGCACCTGGGTGGCTCACTTAGCTAAACGACCAACTCTTGGTTTCTGCCCAGGTCTTGATCTTACGGTCATGAGATCCACCCCAGTGTCGGGCTCCACACTCAGTGCAGAGTCTGTTTCAGATTCTAACTCCCTCTCCCAATGCCCCTCCCACCCTCTCTCAAATAAATAGATAAAATCTTAAAAAAAAAAGAATTTTAAAAGAAAACAGTGACTTCTGGAAATGTTTATAAAGGTAATGAAAGGGACAATACAATCAGATTAGAAAAAGAATTTGTTCTAGAACAGAACCCTACCTAACATAAAAAGATTAGGCTGCTATTAAGTGATTAAAAACTTCTCAAAGGGTTTAATCCTGAAAATCACACTTCATCACAGGAGAAACAATGAGAATAGTAACTGGAAAGTGCGGAGGATGAAGCAAAAATAACATCAAATGTTTTCTTTTTATTTCCTGATTCTATTCCAATTTATTATCAGTAGCAATATAATGTTAAATGCTTTCCATTAACTGTTTTCTATAAAATAATGCCGTAAGCCATTCAGATTTTTCCTTTTCCAAGAGCACTTCTTCCTCTAAATTTCCAAGCGCCCATGTCTGAGTTAGAGCCATCTGAAAAAAAGTTCTTATAATAAGGAGTTAAGAAATGTTAACTGCCTCTCTGAGGAATCATAATCAAAGACCAAATCTGTGAAAAATAGAGAAAGATGGATCCCAATATATTGAGTCTGAGGCTGTAATTACTAAAAGAAAAGGAAAGCTGACTGGGTCTCTGGGGTTTGTTGCAAAGACAGAAGCAGCAAAGCAGATTTGGGCTTGAAAATTAGTCATACGGCTTAATTATAGTACAAAGATACAGGACTTCTTGACAGTCTTCTTGAGACATTTTTATGTTAATAAAGCGTATATGTGTGCAATTTTTTGCTTTTAAAAATTTCGTATGAAAAATAAAGAAAATCACAGAAGACAAAGTAAAAAAAAGAGAGAGAAAGAAAATACGATTCCATTGTCTATTTTGCTATATAAAGTAAAAAGTAAAAGCTTTCTCCACTTCTGAGCTTCCTTTTCTATCCCATTGGCAACTATGTTTAAATGTTCTTTTATAAATAATAAAAAGTGGAAATTAAGAAAACAACACAGTGTATTATCATATTAAAAAGAACAAAATCATTCAAGAATAAATTTATGCAAGACAGTATGAAACTTGCACACCGAAAACTACAAAATACTGCTGAAAGAAATTAAAGAAGATAATGGAAAGATATCTTGTGTTCATAGATTAGATTTAATATTGGTAAGATAGTAATATTCCTCAAAGTCATTTCAGATTTACTGTAATTCCTATGAAAATCTCAAAAGTCCTTTTTACAGAAATGGAAAATTTGATGCTAAAATTCATATGGAATTTCAAGGCACCCTGGATAGCAAAAAGAATCTTGAAAAGAAAAATGCTGGAGAACACACCTTTCCAATTTCATACTTTTTTACAAAGTGACAATACTCAAGACAATGTGGTACTGACACAAGGATAGGCATAGAAATCACTGGAATAAAATTGAGAATCCAGAAATAAACCCATGCATCTAAGGTCAATTGACTTTTGACAAAGGTGCTAAGACCATTCAATGGGAAAGAAATAAATGGTATTGGAACAACTAGATAGTCACATGCAAAAAATGAAGTTGGATCTTTACCTCACACTTTTTAAAAAATTTTATTATGTTATGTTAATCACCATACATTACATCTTTAGTTTTGATGTAGTGTTCCATGATTCATTGTTTGCATATAACACCCAGTGCTCCATTCAATATGTGCCCTTTTAATACCCATCACTAGGCTAATCCATCCCCCCAACCCCCTCCCCTCTAGAACCCTCAGTTTGTTTCTCAGAGTCCATAGTTTCTCATGGTTCATCTTCCCCTCTGATTTTTACCTCACACTTTATAGAAAAGTTAACACAAAATTAAAATCATAAGCATAAAAAACAAAATTTTAAAATTCTTGTGGGAAACATGGGTTAAATCTTTATGACCTTGGATCTGACAATTTTTTTAGATATATAAAAGAACAAGTAATAATTTTTGAAAAGATAAATTAGATTTCATCAAAATTAAAAACTGTTGCTCATCAAAGGATAATCTTAGAGTGAAAAGATAATCCACGGAATGTGGGAAATGATTGCAAATTGTATATCTGGTAAAGGTCTATTAGCCAGAATATATAAGGAACTCTTACAGTTTAACAATAAAAAGACAAACAAAAAGTGGGCAAAATACTTGATTAGACATTTCTCCAAAGAAGATACACAAATAACCAACAAGCACATGAAAATATGTTCAATATTATTAGTCATTAAGAAACCACAAGTCAGAGTACAATGAGATTCCAACTGACACCCCATGAGGTGGCTATGATTTTTTTAAATGGAAAATAACAAGCATTGGCAAAGCTGTGTAGAATTTGGAACTGTTATACATTGCTATTTGGAAAGTAAAGTTGTGCAGCATTGTGGAAAACACTTTTGCAATTCCTAAATAAGTTAAACATAGAATTAAGATAGCAGAATTCCACATCTAATTATATATACAAAATAATTCAAAGCAAGTCTTCAAACAAAAATTGTACAAGAATGTTTGTAACAAATGTAATCACAATGGCAAAGGCAGAAACAACCTAAATGTCCATCAGCTGATAGATAAACATAACGTGGAACAACCATACAATGGAATATTATTCAGCTGTAAAAATGATGTTCTGATATGTGCGACAAGCGGATAAACCTTGAAACATTATGCTGACAGAAAGGAAGCAAACACAAAAACCACATATTATATGATTATATTTATATGAGATATCCAGAATAAGCAAATTCATATTGACAGAAAACAGATTAGTGGTTGCCAGGGACTTTGGGGAGAGGAGAGGGAAAGAATAAGGGCATGACTACTTAATGAGTATGGAGTTTTGGGGGGCAATGATAAAATGTTTTGGAAATAGTTAATGATGATTGTCATACAACACTATGAATGCATTAAATGTCACTGAATTGTACACTATAAAATGGTTAAAATGGCAAATTATATGATTTGCCACAATAAAAAGATGAACAATATTTTGCTCTTCGTGTTGCTATAATTTTATCAAGATTTCTAAAGATATATCTAATTCTATCTATATCAATCCATATACATGTACATATTGTTCTGTCAATTTGCTTTTATTTCCCAAAAATATCTCTTGAACATCTTTCTAGGACAGTCCCTATGGATGGATCAAGTTTATTCACTGTCTAATACTATTATTCATAGAAAAATAGCATTCTATTGTAGGAATGTGCCATACACCTTGTACCATAAGGTGTAAGTCTCATGTTGAAGACATTGTGATAGGAAGACAGGAGGAGTATGGTCCTTTAATGATCATCATGCCACCATATCAGTTTTGGACAACTTCTAGAATTCTCTAGAATTATTTTACATGAAAAAGAAATATACTATCTTGTATAAGCTCTCCTTACTTTGGTGTTCTGTCAGTTACAGTTAAACCCAGTATTTCTTTTTATTTCATTACTAAGCTGCAATGAGAATTTTTACAAAAACCTCTATCCATTTGTGTCATTATTTCTATAGAATAGAATGGTAATAGTTGGTTGGACTACAAAATTAAATCCAACAAATTTACACTGATTTACACTCCAGGTAATTTTGCATGTATCCATTTCCCATATATTTGCTGGCACTAGATATCTTCCAATCTTAAATAATGTTTTTCAATCTAAGGAAAAGAGAATTGTATCTTTTTAATACTTGTATGTTTGAATTTCCTTAATTATTGGTGGAGTTGTATGACACCCTGGATTTACTGTTTATTTTCATTTCTTCAAAAAGTACCTGGTCATACCCTATAAGAATTAGTTTTGTGTAGAACAATGACTGGTCATTCGCATGGTTCTCCGGAGGCTTGCCAGGGATTGTGGGTCTATTACGCCCTTAACAACATGTGTCCAGAGGTTGGAATGATGTCAGCTGGTGTGATGGTGACGCGCACTGCCCCATACCTTTCACCTGCCAGCAGATGAGTCTGGGATACTTTACAAATTGTTTCTGTTCCCAAAGTAGAAAAGCTAACCAGAGCAGTTGAAGAGCTGTTCTAATGCCTTCTGGAACCTGCATCATGTGACCTTGAACTATATTGTGTTAGTCAAAGCAAGTCACAAAGCCAGACAAGGTGCAAAAGTAGGGAAATAGTCTCTATGTATTGGTGGAAGAGTGTGTAAAATACTGTGGCCATTTGTACATGTCATTTGTCTAGATATCAATTGGATTGTTAATATTCTTACTAATCAAGTCTTTGCATATTAGGAAAACTAAACTTGTCATCTATCATGTGACTTGCAAACATTCTCTCTTTTTCTCTTGTTTTTATTTTAAACTTCACCTAATGCAACTTTCACTTTTAAGCACTTATAATTATTAGCTATATTTGTCTTATTTTATTTAACTTTATGGTTATGTATATTTTTTCCAGACAAGACTACTCTTGTCCCAATATGGCAACAAAAAAATATTTTCTTTTTTTTTCTAATAATGTTATTGATTTTTAGAAGTTACTTTGGTCTATAGATTATCATTTACAATATCAGAAAAAGAAATCCCTGGATGAATAAAGTAAGATCATTTATAAACTGACCACCCAGATATTTTTCATTCTGTCTTCTAGTAAACCCAAGCAGAGGGGAAAATGACTCCTGAAAGGCATTCTTCAGCTCCTGGACTCCTGGGATAAATATGCAACTATACTTGCCATAAAGTGAATATAACTGTCCCCCTGCGAGAGGGCGAGAGGGCAGCCTGGCAGACACAATAGTTCTATAGCAGTCGGCAGCTTACTGGCTCCTTCAGGGATGCAGAGCCCACAAAACAGCTGTGCTCCATCAGCTAGAGACATTACGTCCATATCTGTGGGGTGAGGACCGAGATGATGCCAATGACACTCATGCCCTATAACGGGCGAACAGCTGCTTCTGTGAAATAGTTAAAGCTGGGCCTGTCCTCCTCATTCTACTCTCGTACTTTGACGCATCAATCACAATCTCAGATTCACCAAAATCTGCTGCGTTATTCCCTTGAATAAATCACAGACATATGCATTTTACATGGCAGGAAACCAAAAATTAGCAGCATTTTATCATAGCTTCATATGCCAAGCTCCCTAGATATTGATTAGCCTCTCAGAGTTATCCAATGTCTGCCTTAAAATTTTTATGGAATTCAAGAATGCTTTGAAAAACAAATGTAAGGACTCAGATAATCCCATGTAATACGTTATTTTATTAAAACATGTAAGTGTGGGTGGCACCTGGGTGGCTCAGTCGTTAAGCGTCTGCCTTCAGCTCAGGTCATGATCCCAGGATCCTGGGATCGAGCCCCGCATCGGGCTCCCTGCTCCTCGGGAGGCCTGCTTCTCCCTCTGCCTGCTGCTCTCCCTGCTTGTGCTCTCTCTCTCTGTGTCAAATAAATAAATAAAATCTTAAAACAACAACAACAAAAAAAAAAAACATGTAAGTGTGTAAAAACTTTATTCTAAATAAGCATACTTTAAGGCTTCTTTATGAGCAGTTGAATTATTTTTTTTAGAATTTTAATGATCAGTGTATTGAAAAAATCTAGATGTCTTAGGAGAAAAATCTCTCTAGGAAAAAAATGCTTATTTTTGTTATTAAGCTTTTATTCTTTCATATTTTGGCCTATAATTCAGTAATGCCAGACTTTGCAAGATGACCTATCCTTAAGTATTGAAAATTTGTAACACTAAAACTTAAAAATTGCAAAATTAGTAGACATGCTCTTATAGCAAACAAGTGTCAGTAAAGTGTGCATTTAGAATAGATGACATGTTAGACGAGCAGTGTTCTCTTTCAGTTCTAGTGTTCTCTTTCAGTTGCAGAAGAGATCATTTAATAAATGGATCCATGGTAATATAGGTTCAATAAATATCTGCTCAATTGAAATTAAACATTTCATTTGCCAGAAGTATTTGCTTTCTGAAATCAAATTCTTCATTTTCAGAGTCATTATGTGCTCTTAGTTCTACAAGGAAACTAAATGCTTGCTGAATGCAAATAAGTAAGGTCATTCTTTATCTCTACCATTTCACTAGTTTCTCTAATTCCCTTCCCTGAACATCACCTGTTATTCCTGAGATTGGCAAATCCAGAAGGGAAAATAGCTCAGTATAAATGGGGCAGTTCATAACTATTAAAGACATTTAAAACCAAGGGCAAATAATAAAGTGGCCACTTAGCTCATTCTATACCATATAATTTTAATTCCAGCTGCTGACACTAGGCAATTAGAGATACATTTGTTTTTGTCAGCATGGATTACAGTAAAGACAAGGGCAATTTGGATTGGTAAAACTAAGAAAAATAAGGCAAATCTCACAGTGACTTTCAAGAAACTTTGAATGCACAATTTGTTCAAAGGGATACCTTAAGGTAGTCTGTAGGAGAAGAAATTAACACAACAATTTTATAGTCCTCAAGGATGTTATTAGAGGAGCTGAACATATATCCTGAAAAATGATCATTAAAATTTGTGTGAAGCCTATAATGGGATATAGAAGCTATGACAGATGGGCGTAGTGATTTTGTAGTAGGGAGGGGAGGAGGCTGCCTTTCACTTCACACAATTTGATGGGCAAGATATCTTCACATGGGATTCAAGTAACAGATATTCCTTTAAAGGGTTAAAAGCACAAAGATAAACACAAAGTTCATCAGTAAATAGAAATAATGAAAAAAAGAGTTGACATTTCTACTAAGCATATATATTTGTACTCACAATTATTTAAAATCAAATACCTCTTGACAAGCACTTCGCATTAAAAGCTTATTTCCATTTCTCCTTAAATATCAACAAAATCAGGTTCTTCTTCATATAATTTTCAATGCATATGCTGAAATTTAATTAACAACTATATTAGCATATGTTAGCAGTATTAAGCATTTGTATACACAAATTAAATATATTTTTAATTTAATTGCTTCTACAACCTAAATTTGATTGAGTTAACTTCTTTTCCACTCTCAGAAAATAAATCACTAAGTGTTGGATAAAAAGTATTACATGCTCTTGGTCTAAATCTTCATGCTAAACATTTCTCAGAAACGATGGTTAGAAATAAAGAGGACATTAAAGAAGAGAAAAAATAGCTTCAATTGATTTCTATTTTTTTAACCTTCTCTGAAGAAAAAATGGTCCAAAATAAACAAATGAAAACACAGACATGGGCATTTTATAGACCCTCTTGACAAATCCTCCCAGTTTTGTTTTGTTTTGTTCATAATGGTTCCAAAGTTTCTCCCATATAACTGATCTCACATAATAAGTAAGATAGGCCTATGTGCACCAGTTTTTTTATAGTGAAATGTGAACAGAAGAATTTATACAGCTTCTAATTTATGTCCAGTTTAAATACAAGTCAGTTAGTCTGAAAATTTTCTCTCTTTTTTCCCACCTGGATGTAAATCTGACCCATCTTGGAGCCCAACAAGGCAAATACCCCCCAAAAAATGATAAAGGAAAAGATGAAAAGAATTTCATGTATTAGAGCTGCTTATCTACTCTGGGCCATATAACTACCTCCAAATTCTCATTACAGAAAGAAATAAACATTAATCTTTTTAAAGACACTCTTAGGATTTCTTTTTTTTTGGCAACATAAACTAAAACCTTGTCAGTAAATCTTCCTGTCAGGAATATTATTTCTATTTCTTTTTACACCTTCTTTAACAGATTAAATTTTATTTATCCTCAGGCTTCAGGATATCTATAACTTCCTCAAGAATTCATTCCTGGCTCCCAAAATTTGGGTGTGATAGGGAACTCCAATAAACCCCATTATAGAATTTAAGAAAAAAATCTTTTTTTGAACTATTTTCTAAGATTTTATTTATCTATTTGTCAGAGCGAGAGAGAGACAGAGAGTGCACAAGCAGGGGGAGGGTCAGGCAGAGGGAGAAGCAAGCTCCCTGATGAGCAAGGTGCCCGACGCAGGACTGGATCCCAGGACCCCGGGATCATGACCTGAGCCCAAGGCAGATGCTTAACTGACTAAGCCACCCAGGCATCCCAAGAAAAAAGTACTTTAATAGAGTAGTAGTAGACAGATTTTATTATTATTCTTTTCCAGTGTTGATAGGTTATCTTTTTTAAACAAATGGAGCCTATTTATTGAATATTACCAACTATTGCTAAATACATGATCTTGCAACTTATGCTCGAATTAAAATGTCAGAACAAAACACCAATATTTCTAATTCTTTTAAAGAATATTATATAATGACACATTAAGGTGTAGATTCTTTTGGCCCATAATTCTTAAAAGAATGATAATAGGGGATGCCAGGGTGGCTCCGTCAGTTAACCATCTGCCTTTGGCTCAGGTCATGATCCCAGAACCCTGGGATCGATTCCCGCACTGGGCCCCTTGCGCGGCGGGGAGCCTGCTTCTCCCTCTGCCTGCCGCTCCCCTCGCTGCTTGTGCTCTCTCTCTCTAATAAATAAATAAATAAAAAAACTTAAAAAAAGAATGATAATAATAAAAATAATGCAAAATTTTCAGTGTGAGGTTATGATTAAAGTGCATTTTACAAAGATGTGGTATAAACGGGCAATACTCCCATTCCCCATTCAAAATCCTGGATTCCATCTCTTCAGAAAGGATTAGTCATTTTGAGTCAAACAATAAAATTTACAAATAAAGGCAGCTCAATACTATCACTGAGAAGTACATCTATTAACATAAGTTTCAGGCCACAGTTTTGAAGATCTGAAGCATTGAGTTGGTTAAATAGGCACTTTTGAAAATTTTATTGCTTTGCCAGTATTGTTTGTGCCTTTTCAATTAGGTCCTGGAAATCTGGCTCCAGTAGCTCAATCTTTTACACTCTTTTATATCATCAGTTGCCATACCAAGAAGGGACTTTGTGAAGTTGACTTCTACACTTAGTTTCTCTAAAATTTTCAAAAAATGATGTCTTGTGTAAGGCCAGAGTTCTCTTTTCAACCTAATGAAAGCCCCTCTCAGTTTTCTTAGCTTCAGACAAATTTACTTTTTTCTAAGCTTACCAGATTATTATAAAGAATAGAATTCAGGAAAAGCCAGATGGAAAAATGTATATGCGGAGGGCAGGAACAGGGAGCTTGCATGCCCTCTCCAGGTACACCACTCTCCCAGTGCTTCAATATATTTACCAACCCAGAGGTTCTGGTTCTCTTTTCTTGGAATGAGACAGAAAGAGAGAAATAAAGAGAATTAAAGAGATGTAGCTAAAGTTGCACTGAGAAGAAATTAATAGCCTTTTTTAATTTTTTTTAGAGAGGGAGAGAGGGTGGAGGGGCAGAGGGAGAGGGAGAGAGAGAATCTTAAGCAGGTTCCATGCTGGGCATGGAGCCCAGTGTGGGGCTCCATCTCACAATGCTAAAATCATGACCTGAGCCAAAATTAAGAGTCTGATGCTTAACCAACTGAGCCATCCAGGTGCCCAGGAAGTTGATAGTCATTTTCTTTTTTAAAGATTTATTTATGTATTGGAGAGAGAGAGAGAACATGAGTGGGAGGGGCAGATGGAGAGAGACAGAGAAGTCAACCAGACTCTGTGCTGAGCATGGAGCTTGACGGGGGCTTGTTCTCATGACCATGAGATCATGACCTGAGCTGAAACCAAGAGTCAGACAATCAACCAACTGTGTCACCCAGGCACCCCAAAATTGGTAGTCTTAAAAGTATACTACAGTTAAGTGGAGATTAGAGGAGAAATGCAAAGCTGGTTCAATATTTGACAACCCATTATCGTAGCTCACCATATTAACAAAATAAATAAGGAAAATTCCCTGATCATCTCAACAGCTACAGAGGAAAAATTTGAAAAAAATTAATATCCATTTGTAAAAAAACTCTCGATATACTAGGATTAGAAGGGGACTTTCTTATGCTGAAAAGATAATCTACAAAAAAATACAGATAAAATAATATTTAATTGTGCAAGGCTGAAAACCACCTCCTAAGATCAGAAATGGGCAAGAATATGTGCTCTCTACACTTCTTTCAACATCATACCTGAATTCCAAGCCAGTCCTATAAAGCAAGACAAAGAATTAAAGGTGAAAGATGTAAATGGCCCAAATGTAACTCTATTTACACACATACATACATACACACATATATATAAAGTAGTTGAAAATAAATCATAGAACCAGATGTGAAACAGAAAACGATACAATTTGTTTAGGAAAAAGACATGAAATTATATCTGTGACTCTAAATTATACCAAGAGTTCAGATGTAACACCAAAATCACAGTCCATTAAAAAAGAAAAGTTGATAAACTCACTTAATCAATTAAAATTTTTGACCTGTGACTTTAAGATAATGATTAAAAATAAGCCACACATGGGGCACCTGGGTGGCTCAATCTGTTGAGCTTCCAACTCCTGATTTCGGCTCAGGTCATGATTTCAGGGTCCTGTGATTGAGCCCTGTGTTGAAATCCATGCTCAGAAATGAGTCTGCTGGAGACTCTCTCTCCTTCTGACTCTGTCCCTGGGTGCACTCTCTGTCTCTCAAATAAATAAATAAATCTTAAGGGCGCCTGGGTGGCTCAGTTGGTTAAGCGACTGCCTTCAGCTCAGGTCATGATCCTGGAGTCCCTGGATCGAGTCCCGCATCGGGCTCCCTGCTCGGCGGGGAGTCTGCTTCTCCCTCTGACCCTCCCCCCTCTCATGTGCTCTCTCTCTCCTCTCATCCTCTCTCTCAAATAAATAAATAAAAAAAAAAATCTTTA
>NC_138372.1:99723616-99730102 GCF_054177405.1 Leptonychotes weddellii | reverse complement strand
TAAAAAAAAAATAATAAATAAATAAATAAATAAGCAACACACTATGAAAAGAATTGCAAATCATATATCTGACAAAGAATGTGTTTCCAACTGAGGTAAATGATTCTCTCAAGTCAACCATAAGAAAACAAACAATGTAGCCAAAAACAGTGTAAAAGACTTAAACAAAAACATTATAAAGGAAATATAACAGGGCAAATAAGCACATGAAAGGATGCTCAACATCATTAGTCATTAGGGAAATGCAAATTAAAACCACATTCAGATAACACTACACAACTAATTATACCAAGTGCTGGTGACACTGTGGAACAAATGAAACATACATACATTACTGAATGAATGAAAATTGGCAGTGTCGTGAGATAGAAAGTATTTGGTAATTTCTTATAAAGTTAAACAATGATATAACAGAAATATTTCTTCAGTTTGATCAAGTAAAAAAATATGTTTACACAAAATCCTCTACTTAATGTTTATAACAGCTAAGTTCATAACTCTCAAAAATCTGGAAACAATTCATATGTCCTTCAAGTGTTAAATGGAAAAACAAATTGTGGTACATCCACGGAATATTCCCCAGCAATAAAAATGAAAACCAATATTGATACATGAAACAACATGGATGAATATCAAGTGCATTATGCCAAGTGAAAGAAACAAGACTCAAAGAGTCTGTATGTGTGTTCACTAACATGGCATTCTGGGAAATGCAAAATTATGGATGAACAACAGATCAGTGTTTGCCAGGGGTCATGTGTAGACGGAGGGTTTGACTATAATGGTCAGAAGCTTGGTGGAGAGTTTTGGGATGATGATACCTCTTGGTATATTGACTGTGTGTGTCTAGATTCTTTTTTTTTTTTTTTAATTATGTTATGTTAATCACCATACATTACATCATTAGTTTTGATGTAGTGTTCCATGATTCATTGTTTGCGTATAAAACCCAGTGCTCCATACAGTATGTGCCCTCTTCAAAACCCATCACCAGGCTAACCCATCCCCCCACCTCCCTCCCCTCCAGAACCCTTAGTTTGTTTCTCAGAGTCCATAGTCTCTCATGATTCATCTCCCCCTCCAATTTCCCCCCTTTATTCTTAGATTCTCTTTAATATATTTTTTTCTAAAAAGTTTACATTTTATTCAAAAATTTAAATTCATTGGAAAAAAGTTGTTTTAATCTCCAGTCATTCCCCCTTTGATGTAATAGTAGTTACAGCATCATTTTCTTGATATTGGTAACAGGGTCCTTCCCTCTTGGTTTCACTTTCAAAGACCCAATTCCTGGCTTTGCTAGTTTTCTGTATTGTGTATTAGGGATTTTTTTCTGTTTATTATATATTTATGTTTTATTGAGAAACAATTTATATGCACTGAAATTCATAGATCTTAATTACACACTGTAATAAAATTTGTCAGATAAATATACAAGTTCCTACATCCTAATCAAAATATAAAATATTTTATCACCCTCAGAAATATCGTCATGTCCTATCATAAATTATGTCACCTCTCAGACACAGTCACTATTCTGATTTCAATCACTTTGGTGAAATCTTGCCCAGTTTTGAATTTAATATAAATGGAATTATACAACATGTACTCTTTTTTATGTCTATATTATTTTGATCACTCTTATGTCTCTGATATATGTACCATATATTCAAGTTATTTATTTTTATTGTTGAGTGATATTATACTGTGTGAATATACAACCACATGCACACCCATTCACCTGTCTATGGGAATTTCAGTTGCTTTTAGTTTTTGACTATTATGATTACAGCTGCTATTGTTCTTAAACAAAGGTTCCCCCCCATCTTTAGTAAATATAACTAGCAGAATTGTGGGCAATATGTAAATGTGTATTTGGATTTATAAGAACCTGCCAATCAATTTCTGAAGTGAATGTAATATTTTAGACTATCACTAGCATTGTATGAAAGTAACTGTTCCATATCCTAGCTAATATATAGTAGTGTAGGTCTTTTTAATGTTAAATGCATTAATGGGTATGAAGTCATATGTGTGGTTTTAATTCGTATTACCCAGATGACTAATGATGTTGGACTATTTCATGTACTGATTGATCATTACCTTATATTCTTTGTGAACATTTGTTCAATCTATTGCCCATATTTAACTGATTTATCTATTGTTGATTTATCACAATTTTTATGTGAATATTCATTGATTGAGAAAGTTCTTCTTTGGACTTACGAAATAACATAAAAAATTCCCTTCTCTTTTATGTTTAGGGTTTGTAAAAATTTGATATTATTTTATGTAAATGCTTGGTAGAATTTACAGGTGAAGATATTTGACCACAAATTTTAATTATAAATTCAATTTCTTTTATGGATTTTTTTTAATGTTGTCACATGCCGGTTTTGGTTTTTTGTTTTGTCATGTGTGGGTTTCAGTAAGTGGTGCCTTTCAAGATACGTGTCCATGTCTTTTAAGCTGTTGAATATTGACAAAGTTTTCAAACAATTTCCTTCTTATTTTTTAATGTCTGTAAGATCTTTCATGAAGTTCTCTCTTTCATTTCTGATATTCTTCACTTATGTTTCCCTTCTATTTCTTTTTTGGTGATTTGTCTTGCTTATGGGATTTTATAATATATAAATATTTTCACGTAACTTTTAATAATGTTGATTTTCTTCTGTTATTTGTCTGTATTTTATGTCACTGACATTTGCTATTATCTTATTACTTACTTTAAATGTAATTTGATCTTTACTTTTAAACTAGCTTAGTAAGTTAGAAAGTTAAGTATCTAATTTAAAATCATCTTAGGGGCACCTGGGTGGCTGTCATTAAGTGTCTGCCTTTGGCTCAGGTCATGATCCCAAGGTCCAGGGATTGATCGAGCCTTACGTTGGGCTCCCTGCTCCGTGGGAAGCCTGCTTCTCCCTCTGCGTCTCCGCCTGCTTGTGTTCCCTCTCTGTCAAATAAATAAATAAAATCTTTAAAATAAAAAATAAAATCATCTTTAAAAAATAAAATCATCTTTATTTTTCTAATATAAACATCTACATCCTTAAGTTTCCCTCTGATTGTTACTTTAGTTATATCCTATAGTTTTTTATAAAATCAATTTACTTTATTTTTTAAAGCAGCTTTAAGTGTACAGAAAAATTGATTGGAAAAAACAGAGTTCCCATGTACCTTCCTCCCTAACCACATACATGGTTTTCACTCTTATTAATATCTTGTATTAGTGGGATACATTTGTTGCAAATAATGAACCAATACTGATATAATATCATTAACTAAAGTCCATAGTTTATATTAGCTTATATCATATTCTTTGTATTGTACATTCTATGGTTTTTGGCATATGCTTAATGGTATGTGCCCATTTGTACCATACAGAATAGTTTCACTGCCCTAAAAATCCCCTGTACTCCACTGATTCCCCTTCCTTCCTCACTTCAAGCCCCTGGCAACCACTGATTTTTTTTTTACTATCTCCATAGCTTAGCCTTCTAGAATGTCGTATTGTTGGAATCATACAGTAGCCTTTTCAGACTAGCTGCTTTCACTTAGTAATATGCTTTTAAAGTTCCTCCATGTTTTCCTGTGATTTAATGGATCATTTTTTTGTTTGCTTTTTAAAAAAATTTTATTTAAATTCCAGTTAGTTAACATACAGTGTATATTGGTTTCAGGCATACAATATAGTGATTCAACACTTCCATACAACACCCGGTGCTCATCATGACAAGTGCCCTCCTTAATCCCCATCACTTATATAACCCATCCTCCTACCCTCCTTCCCTCTGGTAACCATCAGTTTGTTTTCTGTAGTTAAGAGTCTTTTTCTTTGTTTGCCTCTCTCTCTCTTTTTTTCCCTCTTACTTGTTTATTTTTTTTCTTAAATTCCACATATGAGAGAAATCATATGTTATTTGTCTTTCTCTGACCGACTTATTTTGCTTAGCATAATACTCTCTAGCCCCATCCACATTGTTGCAAATGGCAATATTTCATTCTTTTTGATGGCTAAGTAATATTCATATATATATATCCCACATCTTCTTTATCCCCTCATCAGTCAATGGACATTTGGGCTGTTTCCATAGAATAATATTCCCTTGTAGGAATGCACCACAGTTTCATTTATTCACCTACCGAAAGATAACTTGGTTCCTTCCAACTTCTGACAATTATGAATAAAGCTTCTATAGGGATTTATGTGCAGGCTTTTGTGTGGACATAAGTTTTCAACTCATTTGAGTAAATACCAAGGAACACTCTTGATGGATCATATGATAAAAATACATTTAATTTTTTACAAGAAACAGTCAGTCTTCCAAAATGGCTGCATCCCATTTTTGTTTTGTCAATTATCCAATGACATATGCTGTTGAGCATCTTTTCATATTCTTATTTTCCATCCGTATACCTTCTTTGCTCAGATCTTTTACTAATTTTTTTAAAGACTTTATTTATTTATTTGACAGAGAGAGACACAGCAAGAGAGGGAACACAAGCAGGGGGAGTAGGAAAGGGAGAAGCAGGTTTCCTGGGGCGCAGGGAGCCGATGCAGAGCTCGATCCCAGGACCCTGGGACCATGACCTGAGCCAAGGCAGACACTTTATGACTGAGCCACCCAGGCGCCCCCTTTTAGTCATTTTTAATTTTCTTTTCATATTGTTTTCTTAAGAGTTCTTTGTGTATTTTGGATACCAGTCCTTTATCAGCTATGTTTTCTTGCAAATCTTTCTCCCTGTATGTGACTTTTCATTCTCCCAACCATGTTTCTCACAGAGCAGAATTTGTTTATAATTTGCTTGAAGTCTGACTTATCAATTTTTCTTTTCATGGGTCATGCTTTGATGCTGTAAAACTATTTTCAAACCCAAGGTCATCTAGACTTTCTTCCACATAATCCTCTAGGAATTTTATTGTTTTCCATTTTCCATTTATGTCTAGAATCCATTTTTAGTTAATTTTTGTGAAAGATGGAAGGTTTATATCTAGATTCATTTTGTTGTTGTGGTTGTTGTTGTTGTTTTAAAGATTTTATTTGTTTATTTGACAGAGAGAGACACAGTGAGAGAGGGAACACAAGCAGGGGGATGGGCAGAGGGAGAAGCAGGTTTCCCACTGAGCAGGGAGCCTGACGCAGGGCTCGATCCTAGGACCCTGGAATCATGACCTGAGCCAAAGACAGAAGCTTAATGACTGAGTCACCCAAGCGCCCCTTTTTTGTTGTTGTTGTTGTTGTTGCATGTAGAGGTCCAGTTGTAACACCATTTATTGAAAAACTGTCCTTTCTCCACGGAATTTCCTTTGTTCCTTTTTCTGTATGAGTCTATTTCTGTCTTTCTATTCTGTTCCATTGATCTATTGTCTTGTTCTATAATTTTAATGTTTTGTTTTATCATTCTGTTTGAATATTTCTAAATGTTCTTTAAATACTTTCTTGACTCATGAATTAAATAGAAATACATATTTTTAGATTTTTCTAGATATTTTCCTTTTGTTATATAACTTAATTCTACTTTGGAAGGTGAACATACTTTGTATAATTTTATTTAACTTTAATGATATAATGTATTATAGTCCATATGTGGTCTAGGTTTGTTAGTAAGTCAGGTGTCCTTGAAAAGCATGTGAATTCTGCATTTAGTGTAGTTTTCTATAAATTCAATAAATAGATTCATTGGACAATAGTATTGTAGAAATAATATACATTTTTATTAACCTTTGTCTACTTGTTTTATCAATTTCTGAGAGAGGAGTGTAAAAATTCACAACTATAATTTTAGATTTGTCTATATCTCTCTTCTGTACCCTTGGTTTTTACTTCATAAATCTTGATTTTTTTAATAGTTGCCTATACAATTAAGATTATGTCTCTTTGATGGGCTGGCCCTTTTATAATTATGAAAGAACACTTTTTCACAGGTAATATACCTTTTCTTGTCAGTTTCTTACTTAGCCATTTGTTTTCTTAAGATTAGCAATGTATAATATTTTACCATTCTTTTATTTTCTATAACTTTTTAATAAAGTAGACTTTACTTTTTAGACTATTTCTAGGTTCACAGAAAAATTGAGAGGAAAATACAGAGATTTCCCATATATCCCCTTACCACACATACACAGGTTCCCCTATGATCAACTTCCCCCATCAGAATGGTATATTTCCTACAACTTATGAACCTACATAAACCTAAAGACCATAATTTACATTGGAGTTCACTCTTAGTGTTCCACATTTTATAGATTTACAACTGTACAATAACATGTATTCACCAGTAGATCTGTGCCTCTGAGACAAATAATGCAAGATATGTTAAGAAAAAAAAAGAAGAAGAAGAAGGTAGCGGGAGGGGAGGAATGAAGCGGGGGAAATCGGAGGGGAGGACGAACCATGAGAGAAGATGGACTCTGAAAAACAAACTGAGGGTTCTAGAGGGGAGGGGGGTGGGAGGATGGGTTGGCCTGGTGGTGGGTATTGAGGAGGG
>NC_138372.1:99695201-99723516 GCF_054177405.1 Leptonychotes weddellii | reverse complement strand
ATGTATTCACCAGTATAGTATCATACAAATTAAAGTCTCTGCCCTAAGAATCCTCTATGTTCTGCCTATTCACCTCTCTCTCCCCACCTAACTTCTGGCAACTGCTGATGTTTTTAATGTCTCCATAGTTTCGCCTTTTTCAAAATGTTATATTGTTGGGAACAAGATTGGCTTCTTTCACTTAGTATTATGCTTTTAAGTTTCCTCTATATATTTTCATGATTTTATTACTTTTGTCTTGTTTGTGTGCTGAATAATATTACCTTGTCTGGAAGTACTACAGTTTACTTATTCATTTGACTACTAGAAAACATCACAATTTCTTCCAAATGTTGGTAATTATGAATGAAACTATTATAAACATCTGTGTACAGGTTCTTGTGTGGATGTAAGTTTTTAATTTGTAGCTAAATACCAAGTTTCTTTAACTTTTTTACTTTGGAATAATCATAGTTTCACCAGAACTTGGAAAAAAATGTATGGATAGATTCCATGTGCTTTTTACCTAGTTTCCCATATTGTAATACCTTGCATAAGTATACTATAAAACAAAACCAAAAATTGACATTGGTACAATCAAAAAGCTTATTCAGATTTCACCAACTTCTTATACAATCTATAACTTTTGAGACTGACTTTTTCCACTCTGCATAATTATTTTGAAATTCATCCAAATTGTAATCATGATGGACTAAAATTATCACAAAGTGGTTCATCTAAGGAAGAGTTAAGGAATATATTTAATAAATCAGTCTCATACTCCACACACACAAAAATACCTTAAATAGCATGATGGGGTGGTTAATTTCATGTGTCAGCTTGGTGGGGCCATGGTGCCCAGATATGTGGTCAAATATTATTCTGATGTTTTTGTGAAGGTGTTTTGAATGCGATTGGCATTTAAATTGGAAGACTTGGAGTCTTACCCTCTATAATATGGGTGGTCTTCATCCAATCAGCTGAAGGCTTAAATAGAACAAATACTGACTTTCTTTGAACCCGAAAGAAATCTAAGTAAGAGTGGAGGATCTTTGGGACTCAGACTACAACTCTTCCTGGGTCTCCTGCCTGTTGGCCACCCTACATATTCTGAACTTGCCAGCCTCCACAGTCTCATGAATTAATTACTTAAAATAAATTTCTCTCTTTATATAGACATCCTGTTCATCCTGTTTTCCCAGAGAACACTGGCTAATATGGATTTTCTAAAAGCCTAGTTCTCCCATAAATTTCAAAATCCCTGTGTTCTGAGCAGATTCCTTCATTTCCTCAGAAATCAGAGAAATTCAGAAAATTTCTGGCATTGCTTGTAAAATTTGGTCATGAGAGAACACAAGTTATTTGAATGTTTCAAAACATTCACTGTTATTGATGGAACAAATAAAAAATGATAATATGCATTAAGATAAGGCTAATGTGGCTTGAGGTGGTTGGACAGTCAGTAGGATGTCTCTAATTGCTTTGAGTCTGCACAATTATTCTAGAACTGAGGTCCTTAATGGCCAAGAAAAGCAGAAAATCATTAACGACACATCATTATGCCTACCACCATGGTAGGGAAGCAAGTTCAAGCAAATGATGGCAAGAGTCTCAGCAAAAAAAGACAGTGCAGAGTAGGTCAATAAGTGGAGTTCTTTGGAGTGTGCTAAACTATAAGCTTGCTGAGGGCAGTGTGTTGGCCTTGTACACTGTTGAAGAGATTTTATTCAAAGATGGATGGATAGTGCTAAGAATTAACCAGAATAACAAGAATTCCACTCTAAGATGGTTCTGATCATGGCAGAGCATGAGTCTGTACTAAACATGTAGTCAGCTGTTGTGGCCAATTTCAGTTCCCAGTTGAGTGACAGAGAAATGATTGAAACACATAGTTTAAAAATAACATTTTTGTTTGTATATTAGACTGAAATAATCATTACTAATATGCATACCATCACTGGAAAAATTTCCATTTTCTTTTTACATCTTGGTCTTTTAGATCTTTTGAGTGTCTTTCAACAGCTAAAGACTTGAGAGCCAGAGTTACCCTGCCCAGATCTATCACTTGCTGACTAGATGACTATAGGCAAATTACTTTGGAGGATCAGTTTTTACATCTGTAAAAATGTCCATTGACAACACTAGCAATGTCTCATAGAATTGCATGAGGATGAAATAAGTTTCCTATAAAGAGCTTATAAGACTATCCCATATGTTACGGTGCTCTATAAATGTTAACTGTTACTTGTACAAAAAAAAAAAAAAAAAAGAATAAAATGGAACAACTGTTGTAAAGGCAACACTGTAACATTTAGACCTTTATAAAGCAAAGACTCTCAACAGAGAACTCTCAAAACCAGCAAAGGCAGGTATGACAATCCATACATCAACATCAATGAGGATAGCTGTGGCTAAGAAATCAAATAACTACCATGTCTAGGATACACTGGGGTACAAGGATAGGTCTGCTTTTGAGTGAACAGAACAGGCAAGACAAGATCATAGAGATACTTTTAACTGTTTAAAGGGAATACCAGCACATGAGAAATATTTCTGACATAGTTGTCATGTGGTTGCTGAGCAAATTATTTTTTATTTGCTTTGATTTCAAGTGTTGAGTATAAAATCATCTATTTACTGTTTCTGTATGTGCCTGGCTTTCACAGTTTGAGGAGGGGAAAATGGTGCCCAGGTACAAAGTCAGTAGTTTATAACATCATTGTCCTTTATTGAAGGATCTGAGGAATGCCGGAGTTTGGAGTATGGGATTCCTGTTTGAAGTTCTGATTTCTCTTTTTCTTATTTATTTAAACTGAAAATCAGTCATCATCATAACAAATCTATAATGCATGAAACAAAATTTTAGTTACATTTTAGGGACAGGTCTTCAGGGTATAATTGCTTATGTTGTTATGATGACTTTGGAGAAAGAAACATCTCTCAGTTCTCTTTAATGATTAGCATATATTCCTTAGTGTAGCTCTAGGGAATTTCTGTAAAATGCAGAACGCAATAATGTGATTAGACAAAATGGCAACAGCACAAACAAGGTGTGTACGGTTTCTTATTTAGTAAGACAAACATGCTTAAAGGGGAAAAACATTCTCTAAGAAAAAAGATAATTTTTTTTGTAAAGCTTAGGTGTTTACCTTCTGAGAGATTACATAGGCTTTTTATTTAAGGAAAGATGTAAGTAACAGTTCTCAGCAGTTTTAGTATCAGATACCATCTATTGAAACATAGGTAAATTAATATAAAGCTGCTCTCCAGGAGTTATTTATTTGACAGTTTAACTGTCTTAAATATTGCTAAGAACTGAAAAAAAAAGTAAAAATTCTCTCAAAACTCAAAGCAGAAGTCACAAAAGTGATCCTTCTTGTGAAACATATTTGTAGAAAATATCATCAATTCTCTAATACAATTTGTCATGATTCTACTTACAGTTCATAGCATATCTCCTGTTTTTTATTTGTTTCTTTTATTTGTTTAATTATATCCATTATGCAGTAAATTGGGAGATGGAGTACTTATTAGAAATGACAGAAAGTAGTGAAAAAGGTTGTCAACACAAACATGTGGGTCCAGTGGTGGCTTTTTTAAAGATTTTATTTATTCAATTATTTGAAAGAGAGAGAGCAAGCAGGGAGAGGAGCAGAGGGAGAGGGACAAGCAGACTTCGCCCTGAGCATGGAGCCAGATGCGGGGTTTGATCCCACAACCCTGAGATAATGACCTGAGTTGAAATCAAGAGTTAGATGCTTAACCAAATGAGACACACAGGTGCCCCTCCAGTAGAGTTTTAATAAAGGGTTCCAAATACCTCAATAGCTTCTGGGGCTCACCTAAGGTCACAGCATAATAAAAGAGTTGATATCTGAAGTAACTAAGTAAATATAGTCATGCATTTTCTTTAAGAAGGAAGAAAACTTTTGGCTAACTCAAAAAAAATTCTATGTTTTTTAAGATAGCATCAAAAAGAAATAATAGCTACAGCATCAACAGCAATATCAGAAGCCATGAAGAACAGTAATCAACATGGCAGAAACTTCATTTACTATGATGGGAGGGAGTTAAATAGAAACATCTTTCCGGCGAAAATATAAATTGTTTCTCTGAAAAAGGAGAGTGACCTCCTGGAAGTGACGATGCAACACTCTGGGACCACATGAATGTTTCCTGGTGGTGGAGGGAGAGCTGCAGGCAAAGGCAGGCTGTGGGACATCACAAAAAGCCCCACAGTGCTGAAGGTGAGAATTTAAAATCAGCTATGCCTGGGGGGCTCAGGTCTTACAGGCAACATAATAAATCAAGAGGCGGGTTTTATTCTAAGGGCAAGGCAAAGGCACTGTAAAGATGGATAAGGGGAAACACTTAGCAGGAATGTATGCAGTCTGGCTCTGTCGTCATCCATCTCTGATGACTTATTCCCATTCTCTTCAAAGTAAACTAATTTCTAGACCTTTAACTTGAGTTCTGAGAAAAAATTCTAATGGCATCCAAAGGGAGATCTAGAGAAAATCAACTCAAAGACAAAGAGAGCTAACAAACTAATCAGTGATGGATCAAACAATAGCAGCCGAGTAAGCAATCCACATATGGAGTCCATGAAGATCTAGCATCTGAAATATGAAGGGGAAATGATTATAGCCTTAAATGACAAAAGTTAAATTTTACACAAGATTTATTATAGGACATAAAGGTAAAATTTAAACAGTATCTTCTTTGTACTCTCAACATATCTGAGAATGTGGACACCAAATAGTAAGATGAAGAGGAAGAGATTAAACAACAACCTGAAAAAAAAACCTCAAATAACATCCTAGATTTATACCTCAAGGAAGTAAAAAAAGAACAGTCTAGTTCTAACTTAGTAGAAGGAAGGAAAAAAAAAAAAAAAAGACTAAAGTAGAAATAAATGAAATAGAGAATAAAAGACCAAAGGAAAGATTAATGTAATTAAGAGATTTTTTAAAAAAGACAAACAAGAGACAAAACTTCAGTTAGTCTAAGTAAGCAAAAAAAGAGAGAAGGAAAAATCAAAAATGAAAGAAGAGACATTACAACTGATAATAGAAATACTACAGATCATAAGAAACTACTATGAATAATTACATGCCAACAAATTAAATAATCTAGAAGAAATGGATATGTTTCTAGAAACATACAATTTACCAAGATTGATCATTAAAAAATAGAATATCTGAACAGGCCAGATACTAGTAAGGAAATTGCATCAGTAATCAATAAAACTCCTAAGAATGAAAACTCGGACCAGATGTCTTCACTGGCTTATTTTACCAACAATTAAAGAGGAACTATTACCAATACTTCTCAAATTCTTCCAAAAAAATAGAAGAAAGAACACTTCAAAACTCATTTTATGATGCCACCATTACCCTGATATAAAAACTAGACAAGGGCATCACAAGACAATCACAGACCAATATCCCTGATGAACATAAATGTGAAAATCCTCAATAAAATATTAGCAAACTAAATTCAGCACTACCTTAAAAGGATCATTCACCATGATCGAGTGGGATTTATTCTAGGGACCCAAGGTGGTTCAACATTCACAAATCAATCAATGTGATACCCATATTAAAAAAAAAAAATGATTGAAATCACGTGATCATTTCATTAGATGCAGAAAAGACATTTGACAAAATGTAATTTTTTTTTTTAAGATTTTATTTATTCACTTGAGACACAGAGATACAGAGAGGGAAAGAGAGCATGAGCAGGGAGAGAAGCAGAGGGAGAGGGAGAAGCAGGCTCCCCTCTGAGCCAGGAGCCTGATGTGGGGCTCGATCCCAGCACCCTGGGATCATGACCTGAGCCGAAGGCAGACACTTAACCATCTCAGCCACCCAGGTGCCCCAAATTTTGGTTTTAATAAAAACTTTCAACATATTGTTGTAGAGGGAACATACTTCAATATAATAAAGGCCATGTATGACAAGCCCACAGCTAACATCATACTCAATAGCACATAGATAAGGTATAAAATAAGCTAAAAGTTTTTCCTATATGATCAGGATCAAGATAAGGATGTCCACTCTTAACTCTTTTATTCAATAGAATACTGCAAGTCCTAGCCACAGCAATCAGACAAGGGAAATAAATAAAAAGTATCCAAATTTGTAGGGAAGAAGTAAAACTGTCACTATGTCACTATTGTCCATTGACAGATGCATGGATAAAGAAAATGTGATATATAATATATATAATTATTGATTATATTTATATATAATATAAAATATTATTCAGCCTTAAAAGAAGTAAATCCTGGAGTGCCTGGGTGGCTTAGTCAGTTAGGCATCTACTTTCACTCAGGTCGTGATCCCAGGGTCCTGGGATTGAACCCCACATCAGGCTCCCTGCTTAGCAGGAGAGCCTGCTTCTCCCTCTCCCGTGCCCCCCTCTTTCTGCCCCTTTCTAACTCTCTCCCTCTCCATCTCCTGCTAGTGAGTGCTCTCTCTCTCAAATAAATAAAAAAACTTTAAAAAAAAAAAGTAAATCCTGTCTTTTTTTAACAGCATGGATGAACTTGGAGGGCATTATTCTAAGTGAAGTAAGCCAAACAGAGAAAGATGAATACTGAATGGTAATACTTATATGTAGAATCTTTTTAAAAGTATAGAAACAGGGCACCTGGGTGGCTCAGTCATTAAGCGTCTGCCTTCAGCTCAGGTCATGATCCCTGGGATTGAGCCCCGCATCGGGCTCCCTGCTCCGCAGGAAGCCTGCTTCTCCCTCTCCCTCTCCCACTCCCCCTGCCTGTGTTCCCTCTCTTGCTGTGTCTCTCTCTGTAAAATAAATAAATAAAATCTTAAAAAAAAAAAAAAGTATAGAAACAAGAAGCAGAATGGTGGTTGCCAGGGGCTGGGAAGTGGGGAAAATTAGCAGAGCTCGGTAAAAGGTACAAACTTTTAAGTTATGAGATAAATAAAGACAAAGAATCTACTGTATAACATGGTGAACATAGTTGATAGTATTGTATTGTATAATTAAAATTTGCTAAGAAGAACTCACTGAAAAGGAACACCTGGGTAGCTCAGTTGGTTAAGCTTCTGCCTTTGGCTCAGGTCGTGATCTCAGGGTCCTGGGATCCAGTCCCGTGTGGGGCTCCCTGCTCAGTGGGGAGTCGGCTTCTCCCTCTTCCTCTCCCTCTGCCCCTCCCTCCTGCTCTTGCTCTCTCTCTGTCTCTCTCTTTCTGTCAAATAAATAAATAAAATCTTTTAAAAAAAAGTAAAGTGGGGTGATGGATGTGTTAATTAACTTGATGGTAGAAATTCTTTCACAATGTATACATATAGCAGATCATCACATTGTATACTTTAAATATATTACAATTTCATTTGTTGGTTATACCTCAATAAAGCTGAAAAATTACATATTTATAAATAGTTTTAAAACTATTCATATAATACTTAGGACACAAGACAATTTCAATATATGTAAAAAGTAGCAATTAAACTGGCTTTTTTCTGATGCATCTTGATAAACTGGAGATAAGCTCTAAAACATCAAAATTTAAAATAACAACAAATTGTGTAATGATTAAAATATGTCCTAAATATTGATTATTCAAATAGAATGATTGAAATTATAGAACATTTGAAAATATTATTGATTAGAATATCAGGTATCAAACTTTAAGGGAGAAAGCCAAAATGTTGCCCTTTGAATAATCATAGGATTAAATGTTTTGATTATTAAATATATGAAAATAAATTAAAATCAATGTAATAAATAAAATGAAAAATTATGTAAGATTAATAAAAAGGAGAGAGTAGTAAGTAAAGTGAAAAATAGACAAAATAAGAAAAATGAAAATGGACTTGATATTGCTAATTAAATTAATATCTTAGAGTACATTAAAAGAAGGAGGATATAAAACATACTAACTAGGGAAAAAGGAAATTAATACACATATACACATACAAATAAATAATTATACATTTACCACACTTGTCTAATACATTAAAATCATTACAAGGTAATATACTTTTAAATTACCCCAAACATATATGGATGAATATAATCATAGAATAAATTTTACAGTTTTTAAAATATTGGGCACCTGGGTGGCTCAGTTGTTAAGCGTCTGCCTTTGGCTCAGGTCATGATCCTAGGGTCCTGGGATTGAGTCTCACATCGGGCTCCCTGCTCGGGGGGAAGCCTGCTTCTCCCTCTCCCACTCTCCCTGCTTGTGTTCCCTCTCTCGCTGTCTCTCTCTGTTAAAAAATAAACAAAAAACCTTTAAAAAAATAAATAGGGCACCTGGGTGGCTCAGTTGGTTGGGCAGCTGCCTTCGGCTCAGGTCATGATCCGGGAGTCCCAGGATCGAGTCCCTCATCGGGCTCCCTGCTCGGCAGGGAGTCTGCTTCTCCTCTGACCCTCCCCCCCTCATGCTCTCTCTGTCTCATTCTCTCTCTCAATAAATAAAATCTTAAAAAAAAAAATTAAAAATAAATAAATAAATAAATAATTTTTTTAAAATATTACTGAAAATATAATGACTTTGCTCAGGCCGTTTTATGGTCAAATTCTTAAAAATCTAGAATTAGATAACTTCCATACTGTACAATTTATTCTACAGTCAAATGAGATAAAAAAAAATCTCCAAATACTTTTGAATATGGTAAAACAGTCTTCATTGGGAAGAAAATTGATTTTCTTCTAAGTCAAATTAAATCCAACTCAGCCCCTGACATGAAGACTGCAAAAATGTCCAGCCAAATTCAATATTTGAGATTACGTATATATTTCTGGAGATAATAAAAGAAGCTTGGGATTTACACCATCTAGTGACTGTCATCTGTGGTTACCACTTGGGAACCTCAACTCCTGGCCAGTTTTTCCCATTTAGTATGTTTGCAGAACAGTGTGTATGTCTCAGGCCCTTTATGTACATCTCTCTGTGGTGAGGAGAGGAAGCCTGTAAACTTCCATTGGCTTCCTGTTAGGGTCTGCCAGTGGAAGGGACTGGCTTGACTTATTTCTGGCTTTCTGAAAACACCTGTCAATCTGCTGTTTGTTTATTGTCTTTTGTGAAGTACCTGTTCTGTTTAGAAATTTTACTCACGAAAAAAAAAAAGGGACTATCTGCCTTTTTATAATTGATTTGTAGAATTCAAATATACACATATACACATTCAAATCTAATTATTTGTGGCAGTTATGCTCTATAAAGTCACTGCGAGCACAAATTAGCGAACACTGAAGCATTGCTCCTACAGAAAATACAAGATTAAGTTCCTGCAAGACTCTGGTCACAACATTTTTGTCAACTAATCAGTATGTAACTTTTTTGGGTATGATTCTGTTTTGAAATACCTTATTTAATGTGCTGTATATTGTTGATTCTCTAATACTGAACTCAGAGCAAACAGCACTATAACTCCTAACTGAATGAAGCTTATCTAACATATGCATTTTCTTCATAAGACCCATCACACTGTCTTGAACTTAGGAACATACGTGTGTGTGTGTGTATATGTGTGTGTGTGTATACACATATATATATATTAGATAAAAGTTCTTTATCAAATAAATATATTCTGCATACCCTCTCCCAGTCATTGGCTTACCTTTACCCACTCTCAGGGTGACTTTGATGAACGTAAGTTCTTAATTTAAATATTGCCCAATTATTTTCCTAATGGTTAGTAATATGTATGTCTTATTTAAGAATTGTTTGCCAAAACCAAGGGCACAAAGGTATTCTCTGTTCTCTTGTAGGGAACTTTTAAATTTATTTAGAACATTAATTTAAAATATTGTTTAAAAATAAATAAGTAAACCAGAATCTACTCGCAAAGATTCTGAGATATAGGTGTAGATTTAGTAGGCACAAAATATGGTTTTGTCACCCTTGTTTTTTAATATTAAAAAAAATCATTGTCCTTTCTAGTGTACAGTGAAATTATCAACCAATAAATTAACCCTTTAAGTAAGTTGAAATTTAGCCCCTGAACTTAACAGCACTTACATTAGTGTGTAATATATCCCAGGCACTGTTTCAAGTACTTTACATAAATCAACTTATTCAATCCTCATAAAAATTCTTTGAAGAAATGTTGTTGTTTATTTTGTAAACATTACACTGAGGCCAAGAGAGATTATGTAATTTGCTCTAGTTCATGCAGCTACTGAGTAGCAGAAGGTGTGAACCCAGGTAGTCTGGCTCCACAGTCTTTCCTTTCAACAATTTTACTCTCTCAAATATGCAATCTGGAGATGCCTAACTTATTTAAATGTTAAATAAAAAATAGCTGAATGGAATAGAAAATAAAATAGAACAATATTATAAGGTATTATATAGAGGATTGTCAAAAGTTGTGAAAGCTCTGAGATTTACCTACCTGCAAGCTAACATGCTGCAACATGAGAATTGCGTGTATGTTGGTAGAAGACATGATACTCTTAGGTAAGTGTTGAAGGTTAGTTTGTTAGTCACACTGCTTATAACAGCCAGAAGTTCATTATTTTTGCACTGGTTTCCTGACCCTCAGTTCCCACAGGGCAATGAAAAGAAGGCCAGATGATACATGATCTGGGTTGCATTACAATAGAGAAAACCAGAGTTCTGTAATGAACAGTAAGTATACTGAACAACGCTTCAGAGGAAGCTATTGTCTTTACTATATTGAACAGTAAGCATGCCTGCCCTTTGCTCCAGGGGGAGGCATTATCTCTATTTTCCAAGGCTGTAAGCAAATGTGCTATATACTATGGAGAGAGACACTAGTTCTATCTTCCAAAGCGCTTAGCTATAAAAACATCCTTGCTAATATAGTCCAGAAGAAACAGTAGTTAGAGCCTCGTTGCAAGATGTGCAAATCATGAGAAACTTAAGGGAAAACTGTCTCCAGAAAATGATCTGAACACAGGGAAAGCATTTCATACATAAAAACAAAAGAAGTCATGGGGTGCCTGGGTGCTCAGTCCGTCAGGTGTCTGCTTTCAGCTCAGGTCATGATCTCGGGGTTCTGGGATCAAGTCCCACATCAGGCTCCCTGCTAGGGGCAGGAGTCTGTGTCTCCCTCTCCCTCTGCCCCTCTCCCTGCTAGTGTGCTCTCTCTCTCAAATAAATAAATAAAATCTTAAAAAAGAAAAAGAAGTCATCAAGAAAAAACATTGGTATGTATAATTAGGTAATAATTGAGACATCTGCATGTAAAATAATAGGTAAATAGCACGTCAAATAACAGGCAAATGTTGAATTGGAAAACAACATTTGCATTATAAAATAAATTGTTAATATTATGTATAAATGTATAGAAAGCATGCAAGATAATAAACAATGAATCAATGGACAAATTGCAAAAAAATGTTATAGGCATAAATGAATACTTTAAAAAATGATCAGTATTTGAAAAGAAACTGCAACCCTACCAGTAATTAAGTAAGTAAAGAAGTCAATAACACACACGTAAGTTCTTGCCCTGTGGAAACTCATACTTGAATATATCGCTAAAAGTCATATAAATTGATAGAATATTTCTGTGAGAATTTCATTATATAAGTATGAAAAACTTAAAATTATTTAAACCTTTAGCCTTATAATTCTGCTTTCAGGAATCTGTCCAGCTCGGTTATAAAAAAATCCATGTATATGTTATACAAAATAACTTTATTTAAAGAGGTTGGTATTTAAATTGGTATTCATACATTTGTGAAATAATATAATTAAGCTTTAAACTAATAGGCAAATACACTTAAAAGAATACCCCTGCCATCAAAACATATTAATATAGGAAATCTTAAATGAGAAGGAAAAATATTCTCAGTATATTTTCACATAATAAAAGCAAGTTAGAAAACGCAGCAAAGTCAGAAATTTCTTTTAAAACAGACAACTTTTGCATACATACACATGTGCATATGAGACAATTATAAAGTTAAATACAGGTTTATGGGGAGAAAATGCATAGTTTTTATTTCTGAATTTATAATTTTTTCCAAAAGTTTTTATACATAACTTTTTAAGTTTGATATATAGTTTCACAGGAAGTTACAAAGATAGTACAGAGGTCCTTTGTACTCGCACCCAGTTTCCCCCAATGATTACATTTCACACAATCAGAGTACAATATCAAAGCCAATACTTTTATTTGCATATCACATATCTAGATGTGAGTACCACTACTGCAATGAAGATGCAGAACTATTGCATCATTACAAAGATATCATTCATGATACAACTTTACAGTCATACTCACCATTCTGTTTTCCATCATCCCAAAACACTGGCTGAAATGACTACTTTGTAGGAGCTATATAAAGGAAATTATTCAGTGTATGACCTTTTGAGATTGGCTTATTTAGTATAGTGCATTTGACCTTCATTTAAGTTCTTATAGGTGTCAATAATTTGTTCCTCTTCATTTCTGGTAATAGCCCATGGTTGGATGTGCCACAGATTGCTTAGCCTTTCACACTTTAAGGGACATTTTAATTGTTTCTAGTTTGGGCTACTACAAGTAAAGCTACTGTGAACAATACTGCATAGGTTTTTCTGTGAACACAGGCTTTAAATGGTCTTGGATAAATGCCCAGAGGGGCAATTGAGGTCAAATGGTAAATGTATGTTTATTTTATTGCTTTTATGAAATGCCAGACTGTTTTCTAATGTGGCTTCAAAATTTTCTATTCCCATTAGTAATGTATGTGAGTCACAATTTCACCACATTCTTGTAAGAATATGGGCACTATTTTTTTTTTTTTGGTTGTTATGGTATACTTACAGTGATAGCTCATTATGGTTTTAATTCACATTTCTTATTGGCTAATGATGTAGAACATATTTTCATATATTTACATGTCATCTGTATATTTTCTATGCTGGAATGTCTATTCATTGTCTTGTGCCCATTTTCTAATTAGTTTTCTTTTTTTAATGTTGAGTATTTTATTCTGCATATATTCTCAATATGAGTGCTTTGTCACCTATGTGGTCTGCAAAAGTTTCCTCCCAGTCTGTAGCTTGCCTTCACCCTTTTTTTTTTCTATAGTTTTTATTTACTTGAGAGAGACAGAGGAAAGAGCACAAGCGGGGGGGGGGGGCGGTGCAGAGGGAGAAGCCAACTCTCCACTAAATAGGGAGCCCAAGGAAGGGCTTCATCCCAGGACCTTGGGATCATGACCTGAGCCGAAGACAGATGCTTAACCAACTAAGCCACTTATGCACCACCTTGCCTTCACCCTTCTAACAGTATCTTTCATGGCACAAAAAATGTTGTTGTGTTGTGTTAATGGAGCCTAATTTCTTTTTATTTTCTTTCATAGATCAAGATTTGGGGGAAGTTTTGAATATGAAGTCCTGTAGAATATCTTGTTTATCTTCTAAATGTTTTGTAAATTTACATTTCACATTGAAATCTTTGATCCATTTTGAGTTAATTTTTGTATAAACAGTGAATTTTTTTTGGCTATTTTTATTCAATTGGTCCTGGAATATTTGTTGAAACTATAATTTCTTCATTTTATGTTGATGTTACACTATGTGATATTGCTGAACTAACTTATTAGCACTAGGTGGTCTTATTTGGCTTTGCTTATTTGGTTTGAGTGATTCTTCATAATTTTCCATGTAGAGAGTTATGTATTCTCAAAACAGAGAAAATTATATTTCTTCCATTTGGATCTATTTGACTTTTATTTCCTTTACTGGCTTTTTCCTGACTACAACTTCCAGTACTATTTTCAGTAGCAGGGGAGAGTTGATACCTTTTGTCTTTTTTCTGATCTTAAGGGGAAATCATTCAGTCCTACACTAGAAAGTATGATGTTTTGTGAAGACGTTCTTTATCAAATAGAGGAAGTTCTTGTCTATTCCTAGTTTTCTGAGCATTTTAATTATTTATGTCAAATAATTTTTCAGTATCAATTGTTATAATCATAGAGTTTTCTTTTTTTATCCTGTAAATAAGGTGAGTTACATTGATTGATTTTCCAATATTGAACCAGCTTTGCATTGATGAAATAAACCCCAATTAATGATGGTATATAATTCCTTTTATATAGTGGTGAATTCTATTTGCTGATATTTTGTTCAGATTTTAAAATTTACATTATTGAGAGATGCTAGATTTTATAGAATTGGTGTTAATTTTTTTTAAACATTTGGTGAAATACTCCAGTAAATCACCTTGGCCTAAAGAATTCTTTTTCAGAAGTCTTTTTATTTGTCTTTTGTTTTTAACAGTTTCCAATTCCTTACAGTTTTAGGTCTATTCAGTTTTTTCAATTTCATATTGGGTGAATTGTACTTTGTACTTTACAAGTAAATTGATCCATTTCATCTAAATGATTAACGTTCTGTGTATAAAGTTGTTTGTAGCATTTCTTTATTCTTTTGATGTAAACAGGATCTGTTGTGATATCCTTTGTTTCCTCCCTGATAATGCATTCCCCTCCTTATGATGGTTTTAGGATGATTTTGCTCTTCTTTTTCTAGGTTCCTGAAATAGAAGTTTAAATTACTGATGTGAAACTTTTCCTTGTTTCTAATATATGCATTGATTTTAATTATTGCTTTAAATTGTCCTTCTATGTCCCATAAATTTGATATGTTGTATTTGTATTCTTATTCACTTTATTTATTTTTATTTCCCTTGAGAGTTTCTCTTTGACCCATTAGTTATATATTTGGAAGTATACAGTTTAATTTTCAAGTGTTTGAAGATATTTCTGTTTTCATTCTGTTATTGATTTCTAGCTTGGTTTCATTGTTCTCAGCGAACATAAGTTAAGATTCAATTATTAAAGTTTGTTGAACATTCTTTTATGTTCTAGGATATAGTCTATTTTGGTACATATTCTATGGGTGCTTGAAAACCATGTGTATTCTGTTGTTGGGTAAAGTGCTTTATAAATGTCAATTAAATCATATTATTTAATGGTGCTGAGTTCTTCTATGTCCTTGCTGAATTTCTATCTACTTGCAATAACTGTAAAGAGAGCAGTGTTGAAGTTTCTGACTTAAATTATGCCATTCTCTAATTTTCCTTTAAGTTCTAACTGTAGGATTTGGAGATGCTCTTTTTTCAGCACTCAAAAAATATTTTGCCAATAGCTTAAGGTTTCCACAATCTCTGATGAAAAATTCACTATGATTCAAATTGTTTTTCCCCTACAGCTAATGTGTTATTTCTCTCTGTCTCCTTTCAAGAGTTTTTCCTTGTTTTTAGTTTTCAAATGTATGATAATGATGTAGCTTGGACTGGACTTTGGGGTTTTATCTCCTCTGGAATCTCTTCAGCTTCTTAAATCATAAGGTTGATATACTTTGCCATGTAAGAGAAGCTTTTATCCATTAATTCTTTGAATGTATTTTCAATTACATCTTTTTCTCTCTTTCTGGGGCTCCAAAGTATGCACTTTGGTTTTCGTTACTTCCCTCATATCCCTGAGTTTTCATTTTTTTAAGTTAATGTCCTGACTGTTGTCCAGAATGCATAATTAAATAGTTCTCTCTTTTTTTTTAAAGATTTTATTTATTTATTTGAGACAGAGAGAAAGAGAGACAGAGAGCATGAGAGGGAGGAGGGTCAGAGGGAGGAGCAGACCCCCCGCTGAGCAGGGAGCCCGATGCGGGACTCGATCCCAGGACTCCAGGATCATGACCTGAGCTGAAGGCAGTCGCTTAACCAACTGAGCCACCCAGGCGCCCCTACATTACTTAGTTTTTGATGTAGTGTTACATGATCCATTGTGTGCGTATAACACCCAGGGCTCATGCAGAATGTGCCCTCCTTAATACCCACCACCAGGCTAACACATACCCCCACCCCCTCCCCTCTAGAACCCTCATTTTGTTTCTCAGAGTCCATAGTCTCTTATGGTTCATCTCCCCCGCCGATTCCCCCCCTTCATTTTTCCCCTCCTACTATCTTCTTTATTTTTTTTAACATATAATGTATTATTTGTTTCAGAGGTACAGGTCTGTGATTCAACAGCCTTACACAATTCACAGCACTCACCATAACACATACCCTCCCCATGTCTATCACCCAGCCACCCCATCCTTCCCACCCCCACCACTCAGGAACCCTCAGTTTGTTTCCTGAGATTAAGAATTCCTCGTATCAGTGAGGTCATATGATACATGTCTTTCTCTGATTGACTTATTTCACTCAGTATAATACCCTCCGGATCCATCCACATCATTGCAAATGGCAAGATTTCATTCCTTTTGATGGCTGCATAATATTCCATTGTATATATATACCACTTTTTCTTTATCCATTCATCGGTTGATGGACAGCTTGGCTCTTTCCAAGTTTGTCTATTGTGGACATTGCTGCTATAAACATCGAGGTTCACGTACTCCTTCGGATCTCTCCATGTGTATCTTTGGGGTAAAACCCAGTAGTGCAATTGCTGAGTCATATGGTAGCTCTATTTTCAACTTTTTGAGGAACCTCCATACTGTTTTCCAGAGTGGCTGCACCAGCTTGCATTCCCACCAACAGTGTAGGAGGGTTCCCCTTTCTCCACATCCCTGCCAACATCTGTTGTTTCCTGACTTGTTAATTTTAGCCATTCTGACTGGTGTGAGATGGTGTCTCCTTGAGGTTTTGATTTGGATTTCCCTGATGCTGAGTGATGTTGAGCACTTTTTCAGGTGTCTCTTGGCCATTTGTATGTCTTCTTTGGAGAAATGTCTGCTCATGTCTTCTGCCCATTACTTGATTGGATCATTTGTTCTTTGGGTGTTGAGTTTGATAAGTTCTTTATAGATTTTGGATACTAGCCCTTTACCTGATATGTCATTTGCAAATATCTTCTCCCATTCTGCTAGTTGTCTTTTGGTTTTGTTGACTGTTCCTTTTGCTGTGCAAAAGCTTCTTATCTTGATGAAGTCCCAATAGTTCCTTTTTGCCCTTGCTTCCCTTGCCTTTGGTGATGTTTCTAGGAAGAAGTTGCTGTGGCTGAGGTTGAAGAGGTTGCTGCCTGTGGTCTCCTTTACGATTTTGATGGACTCCAGTCTCACCTTTAGGTTTTTCAAGCATTTTGAGTCTATTTTTGTTTGTGGTGTAAGGAAGAGGTCCAGTTTCATTCTTCTGCATGTGGCTGTCCAATTTTCCCAAAACCATTTGTTGAAAAGACTTTTTTCCATTGGACATTCTTTCCTGCTTTGTTGAAGATTAATTGACCATAGAGTTGCAGGTCCATTTCTGGGTTCTCTATTGTGTTCCATTGATATATGTGTCTGTTTTTGTGCTAGTAGCACACTGTTTTCATGATTACAGCTTTATAATAGAGCTTGAAGACTGGAATTGGGATGCTGCCAGCTTTGCTTTGCTTTTTCAACATTCCTCTGGCTATTCGGGGTCTTTTCTGGTTCCATACAAATTTTAGAATTATTTGTTCCATTTCTTTTTTTTTAAAAAATTTTATTCATTTACCTGAGAGAGAGAGAATGAGAGACAGAGAGCATGAGAGGGAGGGTCAGAGGGAGAAGCAGACTCCCTGCTGAGCAGGCAGCCCGATGCGGGACTCGATCCCAGGACCCCAGGACCATGACCTGAGCCAAAGGCAGTTGCCCAACCAACTGAGCCACCCAGGTGCCCCTATTTGTTCCATTTCTTTAAAAAAGTGGATGGTATTTTGATAGGGATCACATTAAATGTGTAGATCGTTCTAGGTAGCTTTGACATATTCACAACATTTGTTCTTCCAATCCATGAGCATGGAACCTTTTTCCATTTCTTTGTGTCTTCCTCAATTTCTTTCATGAGTATTTTATAGTTTTCTGAATACAGATTCTTTGCCTCTTTGGTTGGATTTATTCCTAGGTATCTAATGGTTTTGGGTGCAATTGTAAATGGGATCTACTCCTTAATTTCTTGATCTTCTGTCTTCTTGTTGGTGTATAGGAGTGCTACTGATTTTTGTGCATTGATTTTATATCCCTCCATGTTACTGAATTCCTGTATGAGTTCTAGCAGTTTTGAGGTGGAGTCTTTGGGTTATCCACATAAAGTATCATATCATCTGCAAAGAGTGAGAGTTTGACTTCTTCTTTGCCAATTTGGAAGAATTTAATTGCTTTTTGTTGTCTGATTGCTGTGGCTAGGACTTCTAGTACTATGTTGAATAGCAGTAGTGATAGTGAACATCCCTGCCGTATTCCTGACCTTAGGGGGAAAGCTTTCAGTTTTTTCCCATTGAGATTGATCTTTGCTGTGAGTATTTCATAGAAGGCTTTTATGATATTGAGGTATGTACCCTTTATCCCTACACTCTGAAGAGTTTTCATCAAGGAAGGATATTGTACTTTATCAAATGCTATTTCAGTATCTATTGAGAGGATTATATGGTTCTTGTTCTTTCTTTTATTAATGTATTGTATCACATTGATTGATTTGTGGATGTTGAACCAACCTTGCAGACCAGGGATAAATCCCACTTGGCCATGGTGAATAATTCTTTTAATGTGCTGTTGGATCCTATTGGCTAGTATTTTGGTGAGAATTTTTGCATCCATGTTCATCAAGGATATTGGTCTGTAATTCTCCTTTTTGATGGAGTCTTTGTCTGGTTTGGGGATCAAGGTAATGCTGGCCTCATAAAATGAGTTCTGGAGGTTTGCTTTCCATTTCTACTTTTTGGAAAAGTTTCAGAAGAATTGGTATTAATTCTTCTTGAAATGTTTGGTAGAATTCCCCTGGGAAGCCCTGGGCTTTTGTTTGTTGGGAGTTTTTTGATGGCTGCTTCAATTTCCTTAGTGGTTATAGGTCTGTTCAAGTTTTCTATTTCTTCCTGGTTCAGTTTTGATAGTTGATACATCTCTAGGAATGCATCCATTTATCCCAGATTATCTAATTTGCTGTCATAGAGTTGCTCATAATATGTTCTTGTAATTGTTTGTATTTCTTTGGTGTTGGTTGTGATCTCTCCCCTTTCATTCAATTTTATTTATTCCAGTCATTTCTCTTTTCTTTTTGATAATTCTGGCCAGGGGTTTATCAATCTTGTTAATTCTTTCAAAGAACCATCTCCTAGTTTCCTTGATCTGTACTACTGGTCTTTTGGTTTCTATATTATTAATTTCTGCAATGATCTTTATTATTTCTCTTCTCCTGCTGGGTTTAGCTTTATTTGCTTTCTGTCTCCAGCTCCTTCGGGTGTAGGGTTAAGTTGTGTCTTTGAGACCTTTCTTATTTCTTGAGAAAGGCTTGTATTGCTGTATACTTTCCTCTTAGGACTGCCTTTGCTGCATCCCAAAGATTTTGAACAGTTGTGTTTTCATTTTCATTGGTTTCCATGGATTTTTTTAATTCTTCTTTAATTTCCTGGTTGACCCATTCATTCTTAAGTAGGATGCTCTTTAGCTTCCATGTATTTGAGTTCTTTCTGACTGTCCTCTTGTGATTGAGTTCTAGTTTCAAAGCATCATGGTTTGAAAATATACAGGGAATGATCCCAATCTTTTGGTACTGGTTGAGACCTGATTTGTGACCTAGGATGTGATCTATTCTGGACAATGTTCCATGGGCACTAGAGAAGAATAAGTATTTTCTTGCTTTAGGATGGAATGTTCTGAATATATCTGTGAAGTCCCTTTGTTCCAGTCTGTCATTTAAAGTCTTTATTTCCTTGTTGATCTTTTACTTAGATGATCTGTCCATTTCAGTAAGGGGGGTGTTAAAGTCCCCCACTATTATTGTATTGTTGTCAATGTGTTTCTTTGCTTTGGTTATTAATTGCCTTATATAATTGGCTGATCCCATGTTAGGGGCATAGATATTTACAATTGTTGGATCTTCTTGTTGGATAGACCCTTTAAGTAGGATATAGTGTCCTTCCTCATCTATTATTACAGTCTTTGGATTAAGATCTAATTTGTCTGATATAAGGATTGCCACCCCAGCTTTCTCTTCGTGTCCATTAGCAGGGTAAATGGTTTTTCCCCTCACTTTCAATCTATGGATGTCTTTGGGTCTAAAATGAGTCTCTTGCAGACAGCATATCGATGGGTCTTGTTTTTTTTATCCAATCTGATACCCTGTGTCTTTTGATTGGGGCATTTAGCCCATTTACATTCAGGAAAAGTATTGAAAGATATGAATTTAGTGCCACTGTATTGCCTGTAAGGTGACTGTTACTGTATATTATCTGTGTTCCTTTCTGCTCTTTGTTACTTTTAGATTTGCTCTTTGTTTAGAGGACCCCTTTCAATATTTCTTATAGGGTTGGTTTCGTGTTTGCAAATTTTTAGTTTTTGTTTGTCTTGGAAGATTTTTATCTCTCCTATTTCCTTTTTTTTTTTTAAGATTTTATTTATTTATTTGACAGAAAGACACAGTGAGAGAGTGCACATAAGCAGTGGCAGAGGGAGAGGGAGAAACAACTTCCCACAGAGCAGGCAGCCAATGCAGGGCTCAATCCCAGGATGCTGGGATCATGGCCTGAGCCAAAGGCAGACACTTAATGACTGAGTCACCCAGGCACCACACTCCTTCTATTTTCAATCACAGCTTAGCTGGATATAGTATTCTTGGCTGCATATTTTTTCTCATGTACTTCTCTGAATATATCATGCCAGTCCTTTCTGGCCTGCCAGGTCTCTGTGGATAGGTCTGTTGTCAATCTAATATTTATACCATTGTAGATTACAGATCTCTTCTCCCAAGCTGCTTTCAGGATTTTCTCTTTGTGTCTGAGACTCATAAGTTTCACTATTAGATGTCGCACTGTTGACCTATTTTTATTGATTTTAAAGGGGGTTCTCTGTGGATTTTGATGCCTGTTTCCTTCCCCAAATAGGTAAGTTTGAGGGTAATAGGTAATTTGCTCCAATGTACCTTCTGCCCCTCTCTCTTTTTCTTCTTCTCCTGGGATCCCAATTATTCAAATAGTTTCATCTTATAGTATCACTTATCTCTAGAATTCTGCCCTCATGATCCAGTAGTTGTTTATCTCTCCTTTTCTAAGCTTCTTTATTCTCCATCATTTGGTCTTCTATATCACTAATTCTCTCTTCTGCCTCATTTTTCCTAGCAGTTAGAGCCTCCATTTTTTTTTTTTAAAGATTTTATTTATTTATTTGAGAGAGAGAGAGCACATGAGAGGGGGGAGGGTCAGAGGGAGAAGCAGGCTCCCTGCCGAGCAGGGAGCCCAATGCGGGACTCGATCCAGGGACTCCAGGATCATGACCTGAGCCGAAAGCAGTCGCTTAACCAACTGAGCCACCCAGGCGCCCCTAGAGCCTCCATTTTTGTTTGTACCTCATTAATAGCGTTTTTGATTTTGACTTGTTTAGATTTTAGTTCTTTTATTTCTCCAGAAAAGGTTTCTCTAGTATCTTCCATGCTTTTTTCAAGCTCAGCTAGTATCTTTAACATCGTCCTCTGAACTCTAGTTCCGACAGCTTCCTAATGTCATATTGATTAGGTCCCTGGCAGTCAGTACTGCCTCTTATTCTTTTTCTTGAGGTGATTTTCTCCATCTTTTCATTTTGTCCAGAGGAGAATAGATGAATGAGAGAACAAAATGCTAACAGGGTAACAATGACCCCAGAAAAATATACACTAAACAAATCAAAACAGACCTGAATCCAGGAGAAAAGAAAGGGAAAGGAGGAAAAAGAAAAATAAGAAAGAAAAAGGAAAAGATAAAAAACAAACAAACAAAAAATAAGAATATGATCAAATATGATCAGGCTGGTGCATAGATCAGTTCCATATGCTAGATTTGGGGCATATTTTGGTCTGTTAGAAGAAAGTGCCTCCCAAAATTTTAAAGAAAAAAATTTTATTTATGTACAAAAATAAGGGTAAATACAATGAAGGAATGGAATATGACTCTAAAGATGAAAATTATAAAAGATTTTATAAAAGGAATTTATAAGGGCACCTGGGTGGCTCAGTTGGTTGAGCGACTGCCTTCGGCTCAGGTCATGATCCTGGAGTCCCGGGATCAAGTCCCACATCAGGCTCCCTGCTCAGCAGGGGGTCTGCTTCTCCCTCTGACCCTCTTCCCTCTCATGCTCTCTGTCTCTCAAATAAACAAAAAAAAATCTAAAAAAAAAAAAAGGAATTTATAAGAAGTTGGTTGAAAAAATAGAGAAGAGGAATAAAAAAAAAGAGAGAGAATGTGATCAGTCAGGAGACTAGAACAAAGCCATACACTAGAAATTTAGGGTATATTTTTGTCTGTTAGAAGAAAGTGTATCCTGAAATTAAAGAGAGTACAACTTCTCTATCTATCTATCTATCTATATACCAAAAATAAGATTAACTACTATGAAGGGATAGAATATGACTCTAAAAATGAAAAATAAAAAAGATTTTTTAAAAAAAGGATTGATAAAATTTGGTTGAAAAAGGGAAAAAGAAAAATTCAAAAAGAAAAAGAAAAAGAAAGTTAAAAAAAATTAACTTTGAAAGACTAAAGAATCATGGGAAAAAAGACATGAATTCTTTGTGCAGTATTCCCCTAGTGCTGGAGTTCTGCCTTTCTCATTGACTGGTAAACTTGGTCTTGGCTGGCTGTTCTTGCTGATCTTCTGGGGGAGGGGCCTTTTGCCGTCGTTCTCAGATGTCTTTGCTGGAGGCAGATTTGCCCTGCCCTTGCCTGGTCCGGGCTAAGTAATCTGCTCAGGTTTTCTCTTGGGAGCTTTTGTTCCCTGCCAGATTTCTGTGCAGCTTTGGAGGATGAGAGTGAAAATGGCAGCCTCCCAATCTCTGCTCCCCAGAGAAAAGCAGTCAGTCACTCCCGTCTCCCCAGTCCCGGCCACACTCCATGCTCACCTGGCCTGTGAACGAGTGTTTCTATCTCTGGCACACAACCCCCTGTGGAGTCTCCAAACCCAGCAGATTCCTGTGGTGCACTTCCATGCTGCTCTTCCCGGGGAAGGAAAGGGAGTCTCCCTGAATCTGCCACCTGTTGGGTCCCTGCTAGAAGAGCAGTGGCCCAACTGTGCTGTGGATCATGGTTTTTGGCAACCCGGAGCTGAGAGCCCACCCCTCGGGTCAGTTTCTGCAGCTGGCTTCCCCTCTCCAATACCTGGGAGCTCTGCCGTACTCAGGCACCTACGGTTTTTCTGTGACACCAAGGGTCCTGAGACCACACTGTCCCAGCGAGAGTTCCACACTTGCTTAGCCCCTGCAGTGACCTCCCTTAGCAGAGCTGACTTCTAAAATTTCTGATTTTGTGCTCTGCTGCTCTATCACTTGCCAGCAGTGGCTGATGGAAGCCCCCTCCCCTGCCATCTATCTTCCCAAATATTGCCTCTGATTCACTTTCCCGCATGTCCTACCTTCCAGAAAGTGGTCGCTTTTCTGTTCATAGAGTTGCTGCTATTCTTTACTTCAATCTTCTGATGAGTTCGTAGGTGTTCAGAATGGTTTGATCCCTATCTAGCTGAATTCCTGGGACCAGACGAAATTTAGGTCTCCTACTGCCATCTTTCTCTTCACCCCTATTTTGTTTTTACATGATTTAAAATACTAATACCTTTACAGTAGTGCAAAGTCAAGTTTTATTTTAACTTTTGTTTGTAACTCCACATTTTGTTTCCTATATAATTTAAGATACCAATTCATTTAAAATAGTTATTGGTTTATGTTTGGGGGAACATAATGTATAAAGATATGATTTTATGATATCAATAACTGAAAAGGTGGAGATGGAACTGTAAAGGAACAGAGTTTTGTAGATTATTGAGGTTGAACTTATAAATTCAAATTAGATTATTATAATTTTAGGATGCTAAATGTAATCACCAGGCTAAACACAAAGAAAATAGCAATAGAACATACACAAAGGAAAGGAGAAAAGAATTTAAATGTTTACCAAAAAATAAACATAAAAGAAGACAGTAATAAAGGAAATGAGAGGGAAAATGCACATATAAGACATGTAGAAAATAAATAATAAAATGAAAGAATCCCTTTCTTATCAAGAATTACTTTAATATAAATGGATTAAATTTTCCAATCAAATAACAAAGATTGGCAGAATTGATTTAAAAAGAAATGTGATTTAACTATATTCAGTTTATAAGATCCTCACCCAAGATCCAAAGACACAAATAGGTTGAAAATGAAAGGATGGAAAACAGCATTGTATGTAAATAATAACCATCAGAAAGCATGGTAGGCTATACTAATACATAAACAATAGACTTTAAATCAAAAAGGGTTACGAGAGGAAAAGAACATTATACAAAAATAAAAGTTTCAATGACAAGAAAATATAACAATTATAAAAAGTTATACATCTAATAACAGACCATGAAAATATATGAAGCAAAAACTGACAGAGGGAGAAATAGAGCAATATAATAGTAGTTGTAGACTTTAGTACACCATTCTCAATAATGATGGAAAACTAGAGAAAAGATAAATAAGGAAATAGAGGACTTGAACAACACAGTAAAATATGTAGCTCTAGCAGACATCTGTACAGAACAGTCTACCAATCAAAAACAGCATACAAATTCTTCTCAAGTTCACATGAAACATATTCGAGGATAGACCATATGGTAGGTCACAAATTAACTCTCAATATTTTAAAGAAGAAAGCAATTATGCAAAGTATTTTTCCCAACCACAATAAAGTTAGAAATCAATTACAGAAGGAAAATTGGAAAATTCACACATTTGTGGAAATTAATGCAATATATGGATCAAAGAAGAAATCACATAGGAAATTACAAAATACTTAGAGGTGTATGAGAACAAAAATACAATATACCAAAACTTATGGGACAAAGAGAAAGCAGTGCTAAGGAAGAATTTTATAGCTATCAATATTTGTGTTAAAAAACAAGATCACAAATCAACAACCCAACTTTGTGAGTTAAGAAACTAGAATAAGAAGAACAAAGCTCAAAACTTGAAGAAGGGAGGATATAATAAAGATTTGAGCAGAGATAAATAAAATGTAGAATAGTAAAACAATACAGAAAATCAATTAAATAAGAAGTTGATTGTTTTAAAAAAAATCAACAAAATCTTTAGCTAGATGAACTAAGAAAAAAAGGAGGAAGACTCAGATGACTAAAGTAAGAGACATTATTTTTCAATCTATAGAAATGAAGATTATAAAAAAATGCTAAGAATAATTGCATACCAACAAATTGGATAGCCTGGATAGAATGAACAAATTCCTAGAATTTCAAAATATACCAAGACTAAATCACAAAAACTAAAATAGAAAATCTGAATATAACTTGCAAGAAATTTGAATCAGTAATAGAAAATCTTCAGCAAAGAAAGTCTCTGGATCTGATTGCTTCATTGATTAATTCCACCAAACATTTAAAGAAGAACTAAGGGGTGCCTGAGTGGTTCAGTTGACCTTCGGGCCAGGTCATGATCTCTGGGTCCTGGGATTAAGCCCCACGTTGGGCTTCCTGCTCAGTGAAAAACCTGCGTCTCTCTCTCTCTCTGCCCCTCCCCACTGTTCATTCTCTCTCTCTCAAATAAATAAATAAAATCTTTTTTAATTAAAAAAATAAAGAACTAAAACCAATTCTTCTCAAATTTTTCCAAAACAATTGAAGAGGAAGGACCATTTTGTAACTTATTCTTTGAGGCCAGCATTACCTTCATGTTTAAGCCAAAGAAGTACAAGAAAAGAAAACTACAGATCAATATCCCTTATAAACATTGATGCAAAAATTCTCAAAAAAATGCTAGCAACCTGAATTTAGTAGTATACTAAATGGATTATACATTGTGACAAAGTGGGATTAATTCCTGCAATGCAAGGATAGGTTTAAAATACAAAAACAATCATTAGTAAATGTCATATTTACAGAATGAAATAAAAAACAAACGATCATCTCAATGGATGTAGAAAAAGCATTCGACAAACTTTAACTCTATTTCATAACAAAAACACTCAACAAACTAGGAATAGAAGGAAAACCCCTTGACATAATAAAAGCCATATATAGAAAACTCACAGCAAACATCATACTTACTTATGAAAAACAGAAAGATTTGCTTTAAGATTATGAGCAATGCAAGAATGCTCACTTTGATCCCTCTATTCACTATAATACTGAAAGTTCTATCTGTAGCAATTATCTAAGCAAAAGGAATAAAAAGAACCCAAATTAGAAAGTAAAATTATCTGTTTACAGATGATATCAGTGCATATGCAGAAAATCCTAAAGATTCACAGAAAAATTTAGAACTAATAAATGAATCAACAAAGCAACATAAAAAATGGGTTGCATTTCTATCTAACAATAAACAATCCTAAAAGGAAATTAAGAAAGCAATTTAATTTATGATAGCATCAAAAAGAATACAATTCTTAAGAATTAACTTCACCAAAGCATTCTTTATTACAATCCTAATGACATTTTTTTGAAGAAATAGAAAATCCCATCCTAAAATTCATATGGAATCTCAAAGGACCCCAGACAACCAAAACAAGTTTGAAAAAAAAAATAATAAAGCTGGATGAATCACACTATCTGATTTTTAAACTTACTATGAAGCTATAGTAATATAGTAATCAAAACAGTGTAGTACTGACATAAAGACAGACCTATAGATCAATGTAATAGATAGAGAGCCCAGAAATAAACCCTTACATATATGGTCAAGTGATTTCTGATTAGAATGACAAATTCATTCAATGGGAAAAGACGGTCTTTTTTTTTTTTAAGCTGCTGCAAAAACTAGATATTTACATGCAAAAGAATTAAATGGTCCCTTACCTAAAATCAATACAAAAATTAACTCAAAATGGGTCAAAGACCTAACTGTAAGACCTAAAAATATAAAACTCTTAGAAGTAAACATAGGACAAAATCTTCATGACATTGGATTTGGCAATGATTTATTGAATAAAACACCAATAACACAGGCAACAAAAGAAAAATAGACACTTTACGTTATTAAAAATTAAAAATTTTCTGCATCAAAAAACTCTATCAGGAGAGTAAAAAGGAGTCCATAGAATGGGAGAAAATATTTACAAAACATCTATCTGATAAGGGATTACTATCCAGAATATATAGGGATCACCCAATATTCAATAATGAAAAAACAACCTGTTTTAAAATTCACAAAAGACTTGAATAGACATTTCTCCAGAGCAGATATACCAAAGACCTACTAGCACATGAAAATATGCTCATCACTAATCATTAGGGAAATGTAAATCAAAGCTACATGATACCACCTTACACTCAGTAGTCTGGCTACTATGAAAATAATAAAAAACAACAGGAGATAACAAGTACAGGCAAAGATGTGGAGTAATTGGAACTCTTGCACACTGTTGGTGGGAATATATAATGAGGCAGCTGCTGTGGAAAACTGTATGGTTATTCTTCAGAAAATTAAAAATAAAATTATCATAAAATCCAGCAATTGCACTTCTGGCTGTGTATCCAAAAATTTGAAAGCAGGTCTTGAAGTGATATTTGTACATCTATATTCAAAGCAACAGTATTTATAAAAGCTAAAATGTGGAAGAAACTCAAGTAACCATCAGCAGATAAATGGAAAAGCAAAATGTGTTATATACATACAATGGAATATTATTCAGTCTTAAAAAAGAAAAATTCTGACTTATGCTAACAATATGCATAAATTTTGAGGACATTATGCTAAGTGAAATAAGCCAGTTACAAAAAGACAAATACTGTATGATTCCATTTAAATGAGGTACTTAGAGTAATCAAAATCATAGAGATAGAAAGTGAAATGGTGGTTGCTAGAGGCTCAGAGTAATGGCAGAATGGGGAATTATTGTTTAATGAGTATTATATTGGAGGAAAAAACTTTTTTCCTTCTCTCTTTCTGAGTTGTTAGTTGAGACCCCTGTAATAAAAAACAGATTAACACGAGAAAAACAGAAGTTTATTAACATGTATACCCTATGTATACATGGGAAATATCCAGGAAAAAATGAGTGGCTTAGAATTCAGGATTAAACATTTTACTAGGGAAAAGGAACGGGGAACTAGGCCTCAGAGGGAAGAGTAAATGATTAGGGGGTAGAGAAGATGAATGAACACTTAAAAACACAGATGGGAGTTAATTTGTGATAAGGTTTGTCTGGGTATAGTATGAATTTCCGGTCTCTTCTCCTGTGGTAACACTCAGTTCTCCTTGGTTGATGACTCCTGGGAGGGGATTTCTGACAACGGAGTGCCTTTTAGAGGTAGATAAAGGGAGATAAAGGGAGTTCACAGAAAGCCCCTCCCTGCATTTGCTGTTTTCCAAGTACCTATAGCTAAAAATAACCGATACGTCAGAATGGCATGTTTTAGGATGGTATATTCTGCTACTCTTCAGAACAGAGTTGTGGTTTTAGAAGTGAAAAGAGCTCTATATTTGGATGGTGG
>NC_138372.1:99672126-99694701 GCF_054177405.1 Leptonychotes weddellii | reverse complement strand
AGCAGAATAAAAGATAAAAATCACATGACCATTTCAGTAGATGCAGAAAAGCATTTGACAAACTTCAGCATCTTTTCATTATAAAAAATTGCAAAAAATGGTACAAAAGGAACAAATATCAACATAATAAGGCTATATCTGAAAAACACACAGCCAACATCATAATGAATAGGGAAAAACTGAAAAGTCCACAAAAAAAATCATTAAAATTAATAAACAAATTCAGTGAATTTGTTGAATACAAAATTGACATAAAAATCAGTGGCATATATATATACTAACAATAAGTTATCTGAAAGAGGAATTAGGAAAACAATCCCATTCACAATAGCAGCAAAAAGAATACATTACTTAGGAATTAACTTAAAGAGATGAAAGACTTATACACTAAAGTGTCTAAAAGACTGATGAAGGAAATTCTAAAGGATACAAATAAATGGAAAGACATCCCATGTTTTCATGTTTATGAAATGGAATAATTGATATTGTTAAAATATTCATATTACCCAAAGTGATCTATAGATTCAATGCAATACCTATCTAAGTCATAATGATGTTTTTTACAGAAATATAAAAAATCTTAAATTCATATGGAATCATAAGACCCCAAGCAGCCAAAGCAATCTTAAATAAAAAGAAAGTTGTAGGATCCCATCCTAACTTCAAATTATATTGCAAAGCTGTAGGAACCAGAACAGTATGGTGCTGGCATAATTATAAACATATAGACCAATGAATAGAATACAGATTCCAGAAATAAACCCACACATTTATAGTCAACTGCTCATTGATAAGGGTTCCAAGAACATACACAATGAAAGGATAGGTTATTCAACAAGTGATGCTGGGAAAACTATGCATCTATATGCAAAAGAATAAAGTTGGATCACTAACTCACAGCATACATAAAAATCAAAACAAAGTGGATTAAAGACTTAAATGTAAGACCCAAACCCATAAAATTCCTAAAAGAAAACATAAGCAAAGACCTTCTTGACATCAGTCTTGGCAAAAGTTTTTTGGATAGGACACCCAAAACATAGGCAACAAAAGCCAAAATAGACAAGGGGGAACACATCAAGTTAGAAGGCTTCAGTAGAGCAAAGAAAATAATCAAGAAAATGAAAGGCAATCTATAGAAAGGGAAAATTATTTGCAAATGATATATCTAATAGTAGATTAATATCTAAAATATAGGAGGAACTCATACAACTCAATACCAAAAATACAAATAACTCTATTTAAAAATGGGCAAAGGTCCTAATAAACACAAAAGAAGAAATTTAAATGACTAACAATTGTATGAAAAAGTGCTCGGGCCACGTGGGTGGCTCAGTTGGTTAAGCGACTGCAGGGAGTCTGCTTCTCCCTCTGACCCTCCCCGTTCTCATGCTCTCTCTATCTCATTCTCTCTCTCAAATAAATAAATAAAATCTTTAAAAAAAAAAAGAAAAAGTGCTCAACATCACCAATCATTAAGGAAATAAAATCGTAATGAGATATCACCTCACACCTATTAGAATGGCTATTATCAAGAAGACAAAAGATAACAGTGTTGGCAAGAATGTGGAGAAAAGGGAACCCTTGTGCGCTGGTTGGGGCAGTGTAATTTGGGACAGTCAATATGGAAAACAATATGGACATTTCAAAAAATTAAATAGAATTATCATATTATCTGGCAATCCTTATCCTGAGTATATTTCCAAATAAAATGAAATCATTACCTTGAAAATATATCTGCACTCTCATGTTCACTGCAGCATTATTCACAATAGCCAAGATATAGAACAGACTTTACTGTCCTTTGACAGATGAATGGATAAAGAAAATGTTATACACATACACATAATGAAATATTATTCACCCTAATAAAAGAGGACATCCTGCCATTTGTGATATGGCTGGAACCGGAGGACATTATGCTAAGTAAAATATGCAAGACACAGAAAAAAATTACTGCATGATCTAACTCACACGTGGCATCTACAATAGTCAAACCCTGAAGCAGAAAGTAGAATCGTGATTGCCAGAGGCTTGGGGGAGGGGGAAATGAGATGATATTGGTCAAAGGGTATAAAATTTCAGTCATATAAGATGAATAAAAATCTATTATATAAAGTGATTGATGATAGTTGACAACACTGTTTTGTATAATTAAAATAAAATTTCTCCCCACCCCAAACACAGTGGTAGCTATGTAGAAGTGATGATATGCTAATTAGCTTGATTTTGGCACTCTTCACAATGTATACATGTATCAAAACATCAAGTCATACCTTAAATACATACAATTTTATATGCCAAAGATAACACGATAAAACTACAAAGAAATAAAAAAGAAGGTGACCCAGCATTTAAAGTATGGGTCAGAAAAAAAAAAAAAAAGATTAAATATGGAAGCTATTATTATATGTTTCTTTTGTTTTGAAAATGGTTTAAAAGTGATAAAATGGTTTAGACAGTAGATTCATATCTTGCCATATATAATAATAAATAGATAATTGTTAATAAAACATGCTTTAATTTAATGATACATATGTACATTCCCAGTTACAAGGCAAATGCATTATAACCAGAGCTTATTTAACAAGTAATATGGTTTGTTTGGGGAACAATGAAGGTTTGAGTTGCCACATGTATTATAGAATTAAAAGTTCTACATAGTCTTTAACTTTGTGGTTGTGACAGTTCTCAGAAATACTGAAAAAAAGTCACGTGGATTTACCTGGGAGTTGGGAATTTACTTTGTTTTTTTTGTTTTGTTTGTTTTGGTTTTGTTAGTATTTTGCTTGTGGTTATATGAGAACAATGTCATAATACAAAAGCCCATTATACTTTTTTCTCTGAAAACAGAAACTCATAAATTCTCACTTCATTACTCAAAAAGCTTAGTAAGTTTGCCATCTGTTTTCCAAAGCCTCATTAAACTTCTCAAAACTTTCCTAGTAGAACAGGGGAATGGTTCCCAGTCGAAGTCATGAGCAATATTGTAGCTATTTGACAGTTTACCAAAAATCTCATTGCTATTGGGAACTTTAAAATGTGGCTTATATCTGTTGTAACTATGACACTAGTATATCAAGGATTACTAACATATTCTTATAGTGTTCCTACTAAATTTTCTAGCCATATATATTTTTCTTTGCTACTTCTAATATCTTGTTTTTATATTTATGTATATGTATTTTTAAATTATAATTTGATATAATATGGCCACACAGTCCTCTGACTTCAAAACAGGTTGTCTTCAAAAAACATCAATGCAGCTTTACTCATTGAAATTCATAACAATTTCCCCCAAAAGAAACAGTTAAAATATTCCCTAAACTAGTGTGTACAGCATATTAATCCTAAATTACTAAATTTGAGATCTGGAAGCCAAGGTAGTGCTTTTTTGCACAGTACAAAAAGAGAAGGAAAAAAACAATTGCTTTTCTATTTAGTGGAACAGTGCAGAGTATAGAAACGTATTTACATTGATTTGGTCTTTGGAGTCTTTTTCCCTAAAACCATTTCCTGACTCCAATCTCCATAGTCTCAGAGACTTTATGCTGCCATGAGGTACCTTTTCACAAATTTTAGGTTCCGTAAGACTTAAATTAGAAATCAAGAATTGACTTCCAGTAATAACACTTTTAGCTAATCTCTATATATCTTCATTTTCTCATTATAAATTTTGGATAAAATTCCTGCCTTAAAAGAGTGCTGTAGGAACAGCATGTTCTGTGGTTTGATGGTAAGGATTGAATATTTAACACAATAGATGGAACATTTTGTACACTCCGTGTCTGTCAAAAATGACTACTAAAGAATTTATGTTGTGTTGGTTTGCTTTTTGGAGAATGACTGGCAATTTAAGTGCATTCATATTCATATTTAGCACTGAGGTCTCATAGATGAGGAAGTTTAATATTCACAAACCTGGGTAGGTATTTGAGATGAAAGATTTCCTTCTGCATTGGAAATGAAGGATCATCTTCTTATCCTGCTTTTCACAATCTCTGACTTTTTTTGGAATCTGGAAACAAAGATTTTATAAAATTCCAAGGTCCTCTTCCCTTCACTACAAATTATTGACAGTACCAGCTGTTTAGACTATGGACAAAAAAAAAAAAATGAAGATAGGGCAGGGACACGTACTTAATAATGCAGGTCCTGCATTAATCCATGTTTTGTAGTGCTTCATACTGTAAAAGAACTGAAGCATCAGTACATAAATTGGGGGAAAATTGAAGTCAGTTGCGTGTGTGTATATAATTTACATACCCATTGTTTTATCTGAAATGTTATTTCAAACTATTGATTGGATTAGGAAAGGAAATATTTGGTGAAGGAGATACCTGGGCTTATGCTTTTACTTTTAAAAGAGGTTCTAAACTCCTGGGAATCACTGAGGATTCCGAACCATTTTTATTTCCCACTGAGAATTTTTTTTCTTTTTACATAATTTATTTTTCAAGTCTTCTATTTTCTCTTTAAGAATATTGAATTTTATTTGCTCATCTGTGTTAAGAGTCCAAAACATTTTTTAACCTGCTAACCTATAAATTTAGATTGACATCTTTAAGGTAAAATAAATATAATAACTGCCTCTAAAATAAGTAACTATCAAGGGGAACATGTTCATGGTGTGATATCTTTTTTTTTCTTTTTGCCAAAAGTCACCATTTCCTATAGGAGAAACGTAATTACATTTTTATTTTATTGATATAAGTAAAAACATTTTGAAAATCAAAATTTTAAGAATAAAGATACACTTGAAAGCATTTTCCAAGGATGTAAAGTAACTTAAATAGTATAGCAACCAGGTACTGTATTATCGTCTCATAATAAAGATATAGCACCAAAAATTACAATAATCATGAAATCATTTGAAAATGGAAAAAATAGAATTTTGACCTGGAAAATTATTTGATTATGAAAACAGGTACCATAGAATTATTCATAATATGTACATATTTTATTTAGTGTCTTTTACATTAGCACTAAGATCAACTGTTTAAATTGTCCCATGTGAGTTTCTTAAGTGCATCAGTCATGTCTTCTTCAAATTTATGGTCCCAGGTATCAAGACATTGTCTGGTATATTGTCATTCACTAAATAACTTAATATTAGAGGAATGGTATAAATATGGTACTAACATATATCAGTATCATATTTTTAAATTAACTTAAGGAATGACACAAGAGATTATTAAATAAGATTCTATTACATCAAGATCCTAGAAGTACTTAAGCCTTTGAAAGTAAGCAGATTAATATAGATTGGCAGTTAAATGAGTTTTTATTTTTATTCACCAAGCCTTGTAAATAGAAGTCAGGAAGCCAAGATAAATAATAAATCAACAATCCAAACCACATAAAATTCAAAAATCACTGTTAAGGCATCTTATAAAATCAAATGTAAATATGGGTTGGACTTCCAGAATGGCAAAATAAGGTCTTCTAAAATGGCACTTCTCTGAAAAAGCAATGAAAAAACAGTCAAAATTATCAGAATTAACTTTTTCAGAACCTGAAAGTAACCAAACGTTTTCAATAACTGTATTCATTACAGACAAAACAAACATAAAACAAACAGTCTAGAAAACTCATGTGAAAAACAGTAGCCCAGAAGCCACTGGAGAGTATAGACTGGGTTTGGAGCTCCTCAAAAAGACCACCCCAGGAAAATTGTAATTATTTTGTCTATGTGGAAGCTCCATGGAAAAGCACATTTGCAGTACTTTTCATTACTTGACATGACTCAAACCTTGTTCATTGGGAAAACCTAACCCCAAGGTATTTATTGATTTTTATTGAAAATAATCAGCAGCTCATTATTATTATCTGAGTTGGTGATAGTAGTGGCAAACAAAAAGCTACGGAAACCTTGGGGTGCCTGGATGACTCAGTCATTAAGCATCTGCCTTCAGCGCAGGTCATTCTCCCACAGTCCTGGGATCCAGTCCTACATCAGGCTCCCTGCTCAGTGGGAAGCCTGCTTCTCCCTCTCCCACTCCCCCTGCTTGTGTTCCCTCTCTCACTGTGTCTCTCTCTCTGTCAAATAAATAAATAAAATCTTAAAAAAAAAAGGGAAACCTTAAAACTAAGATCTGAGGAATAAGGGGCCTTGAAAAACTCCAATATCTTCCTGAGAACCAAGAATGACATATGGATAAGCAGGGCTGTGTGCATGACCTAATGTCTCAGCTCTGGCTGAGTCAGACCATTGTAAGACTGTTGACCACTAAGAGACTTTACTGGCAACAGTGATAGGAAATACAGGCTTTACAGAATTATGAATTATGCCAGGAAGGTCACTAAAAAACAAAATAAAAAAAGACAAGAAGGAAGAAAGAACAATAACAAACTGTATCAAACTACAGCAGATCCTAGGGAGGGATGAGAATCTTATTTCCAAAGTATGTTATTGAAATGTCCAGTTTTAAACAAAAATTAGAAGACATTTAAAGAATCAGGAAATTGTGGCACTTATATAAGGAAATGAACTGTCAGTAGGAACTTTCCCTGAGGAAATCCAGCTGTTGGACTTAATAGACAAAAACTTTTAATTATCTACTGCATATATGTTCAAAGGGCTAATGGAAGCCATGCTCAAAGAATTAAAAGAAAGTATGCAGTGTGTCATGAAATGCTAAATGCCAATAAAGACATAGAAATAATAGAGATAATCAAATCAAATTGTATCATATAAAAGTACAATAACAAAAAATTCCTTGGAGGTATTAAACAAAAGATTTGAACTTTTGAACAGAGAATAAAAGAATTTGAAGAGTTCAATATATGTCAGTCTCACTAAGTCAATTGAGATTATCCAGTCTAGGGAACAGAAAATGAGTAAATGGGTAAAAATGAACAGATCCTCAGAAACTTAAATATGTGACAGCATCCATCATCTACATAATGGGAATCCAAGGAAAGCAGGGAAAAAAATGGAGAAGAATGATTATTTGAAGAAATAAAACAACTGAAAACTTCTCAAATATGATGAAAAACATTAACCTCCAAATCCCGGAAGTTCAGTGAACTCCAAGTATGGTAAACCCAAAGAGAAACAAACATCATGACTGAACTTTTAAAAGCCCAAATAAAGAATCTTGAAAGCAGCAAGAGAATGATTCCAACAGTACTAATAAGGGTAACAGATGATCTCTAATAATAAGCGATAGAGGCCACATGGGACTAGAATGACATATTTATATACTGAAACAAAGATTAGCAAACAAGAGTCCTTTATCTAGCTAAATTTCCCTTCAAAAATGAAGAGGACATTAATTAAATCATTACTAGATTAAGCAACAACAGAGTTTTTCACTAGTAGATCTGCACTACAGGAAATGAGTCCTTCAGAATAAAATGAGAGAATAGTAACTTGAATCCACATGAAGAAATTAAGCATACTTTTAAAGCTAATCCCATAATTAAATATAATTGACAGTATAAAAACATTTTTGTTTGTAAATCTTCTGTTCTTCTTACTGACCATTAAAAGACCGTTGCATAAAATAAAAATGATAAAACTGTCACTGGGCTTATAATTTATAAAGATGAATTTGTAAGACAATAGCATAAAGGAAGAGGGAGGGACAGAGGTATATTGGAACAAATTTTTAAATACTATTGAATTAAATAGGTATTGATCTGAACCAGATTGTTCTAAGTTGTTAATTATATTTTCCAGAATAACTAAGATAACTAAATATGTAGTAAAATAACAAGTGAATTAAAATTAAATACACATGCACACATAAAAGAAGGCAGTGGTAGAGTAATAAAAGAATAAAATATATTGTAAACAAATAGCAAATGATAGACATAAATTATACTTCACATAGAACTACATTTAAAATAAATATGTTAAGCATTCCAAACAACAAATTAGCAAATTGAATTTAAAAAAAAATTCTTGAGGTGATGACCTCAAGAAAAATACTTTAGATTTGTAATTAAGCTTAATTAATTAATTGATTAAAACTTGAACCATTTTAAAAAAAAATTTAAAAACCAGGTTTTAAAACTTTAATCTATTTTGAGTTAAATTTTGTGTATAGTGTTAAGATATTGGTCTAGTTTCATTCTTTTGCATGTGACTGTCCAGTTTTCCCAACACCATTTATTGAAGACATTGTCCTTTCCTCATTGTATATTCTTGGCTCCTTTGTTTTAAATTAATTAGATATATATGCATGGGCTTAGTTTTGGATTCTCAATTCTATTGCATCAATGTCTGTGTTTATGCCCATACTGTATCATTTTGATTACTATATCTTTGTAATAGAGTATGAATTCAGAGAGTGTGATGCCTTCAGCTTTGTACTTTCTCAAGACTGCTTTGGCTATTCAGGGTCTTTTGTGGTTCCATGCAAATTTTTTTTTTCTAAATTTTATTTTATTATGTTATGTTAGTTACATCATTAGTTTTTGATGTAGTGTTCCATGATTCATTGTTTGTGTATAACACCCAGTGCACCATTCAATATGTGCCCTCCTTAATACCCATGACCCCCATCCCCACCCCACCCCCCTGTAAAACCCTCAGTTTGTTTCTCAGAATCCATAGTCTCCCATGGTTCATCAACCCCTCCGATTTCCCCCCCTTCATTTTTCCCTTCCTACTATCTTCTTCTTTTTTTTTTTTTTAACATATAATGTACTATTTGTTTTAGAGGTAAAGGTCTGTGATTCATCAGTCTTACACAATTCACGGTGCTCACCATAGCACATACCCTCCCCAATGTCCATAACCCAGGCACCCCAAGCCTCCCATCCCCCACTACTCCAGCAACCCTCAGTTTGTTTCCTGAGATTAAGAATGCCTCATATCAGTGAGATCATATGATACTTGTCTTTCTCTGATTGACTTATTTCACTCAGTGTAATACCCTCCAGTTCTATCCACGTCTTTGCAAATGGCAAGATTTTGGTTTTCTTTTTTTTTTTTTCATGGCTGCATAATATTCCAATGTATATATATAGACCACATCTTCTTTATCCATTCATTTGTTGAAGGACATCTTGGCTCTTTCCATAATTTGGCTATTGTGGATATTGCTGCTATAAAAATTGGGATACACTTATCCGCTGAAATCACTACATTTGAATCTTTGGGGTAAATACCCAGTAGTGCAATTGCTGGGTCGTAGGGTAGCTCTATTTTCAACTTTTTGAAGAACCTCCACACTCTTCCAGAATGGCTGAAACCAGCTTGCATCCCCAACAACAATGTAGGAGGGTTCCCCTTTCTCCACATCCTCGCCAAATTCTGTCATTTCCTGACTTGTTATTTTCAGCCATTCTGACTGGTGTGAGATGGAATCTCATTGAGGTTTTCACTTGGATTTCCCTGATGACAAGTGATGTTGAGCAATTTTTCATGTGTCGTTGGCCATTTGGATGTCTTCTTTGGAAAAATGTCTGTTCATGTGTTCTGCCCATTTCTTGAATGGATTATTTGTTCTTTGGGTGTTGAGTTTGATAAGTTCATTATAGATTTTGGATACTGGCCCTTTATCTGATATATCATTTGCAAATATCTTCTCCCATTCGGTCAGTTGTCTTTTGGTTTTGTTGACTGTTTCCTTTGCTTTGCAAAAGCTTTTTATCTTGATGAAGTCCCAATAGTTCATTTTTGCCTTTGCTTCCCTTGCCTTTGGCAATGTTTCTAGGAAGAATTTGCTGCAGCTGAGGTCAAAGAGGTTGCTGCCTGTGTTATCCTCAAGGATTTTGATGGATTCCTGTCTCATATTTAGGTCTTTCATCCATTTTGAGTCTATTTTTGTGTGTGGTGTTAGGAAATGGTCCAGTTTCATTCTTCTGCATGTGGCTGTCCAATTTGCCCAACACCATTTGTTGAAGAGACTGTCTTTTTTCCAATAGATATTCTTTCCTGCTTTGTCGAAGATTACTTGACCATAGAGTTGAGGGTCCATTTCTGGGCTCTCTATTCTGTTCCACTGATCTATGTGTCTGATTTTGTGCCAGGAGCATACTGTCCTCATGATTACGGCTTCATAATAGAGCTTGAAGTCCAGAAGTGTGATGTCACCAGACTTGCTTTTCTTTTTCAACATTCCTCTGGCTATTTGGGGTCTTTTCTGGTTCCATACAAATTTTAGGATTATTTGTTCCATTTCTTTGAAAAAACTTGATGCTATTTTGATAAGGATTGCATTAAATGTGTAGATTGCTCTAGGTAGCACGGACATTTTCACAATATTTGTTCTTTCAATCCATGAGCATGGAACATTTTTCCATTTCTTTGTGTCTTCCTCAATTTCTTTCATGAGTATTCTATAGTTTTTGACTACAGATTCTTTGCCTCTTTGGTTAGATTTATTCCTAGGTATCTTTTGGTTTTGGGTGCAATTGTAAATGGGATCGATTCCTTAATTTCTCTTTCTTCTGTCTTGTTGGTTTATAGAAATGCAACTGATTTCTGTGCATTGATTTTATATCCTACCACTTTACTGAATTCCTGTATGAGTTCTAGCAGTTTTGGGGTGGAGTCTTTGGGTTTTTCACATAAAGTATCATATCATCTGCAAGCAGTGAGAGTTTGACTTCTTCTTTGCTGATTCGGGTGCTTTTTACTTCTTTTTATTGTCTGATTGCTGTGGCTAGGACTTCTAGTACTATGATGAATAGCAGTAGTGATAGTGGACATCCCTGCCATGTTCCTAACCTTAGGGAGAAAGATCTCAGTTTTTCCCCATTGAGAATGATATTTGCTGTGGATTTTTCATAGATGGCTTTTATGATATTGAGTTATGTACCATCTATCCCTACACTCTGAAGAGTTTTCATCAAGAAAGGATGCTGCACTTTCTCAAATGCTTTTTCTGCATCTATTGAGAGGATCATATGGGTCTTGTTCTTTCTTTTATTAATATATTGTATCACATTGATTGATTTGCAGATGTTGAACCACCCTTGCAGCCCTGGAATAAATTCTACTTTGTCATGGTGAATAATCCTTTTAATGTACTGTTGGATCTTACTGGCTAGTATTTTGGTGAGAATTTTTGCATCCATATTCATCAGGGGTATTGGTCTGTAATTCTTCTTTTTGATGGGGTCTTTGTCTGGTTTTGGGATCAAGGTAATGCTGGCCTCATAAAATGAGTTTGGAAGTTTTCCTTCCATTTCTCTTTTTTGGAAGAGTTTCAGAAGAATAGGTATTAATTCTTCTTGAAATGTTTGGTAGAATTCCCCTGGGAAGCCATCTGGCCCTGGGCTCTTATTTGTTGGGAGCTTTTCGATAACTGCTTCAATTTCCTTATGGAAATGGGTATGTTCATGTTTTCTATTTCTTCCTGGCTCAGTTTTGGTAGTTGATACATCTCTAGGAATGCATCCATTTCTTCCAGATTATCTTATTTGCTGACATATAGTTGCTCATAATATGTTCTTATAATTGTTTGTATTTCTTTGGTGTCGGTTGTGATCTCTCCTCTTTCATTCATGATTTTGTTGATTTGGGTCATTTTTCTTTTCTTTTTGATAATTCCTCCATTTTAGTAAATGACAATGCTCTCCTTTCAGTTGCTTAATCAGATATTTTGGAATCATCCTTGATTCAACTTTACTTTCAAATCCCACACTTTACTTATTGAAAGCTTTATACTTTTCTCCATTTTTTTCAATCTTATTTTCAAAGAGCTCAGGATTATGATTTTTTTCAGAATTATAATTTTAAGACTTATGTTAATTCCTGTCACTTCTCTGCTCAAAAATCTCCCATGGTTTTCCATGTCCCTCAGAGTAAAGCTCATGAAGAGTCCATATAGCACTCCAAATTCTGATCTGTGTTATTTCTTTGACTTCATTTCCTATTAATTACTCCTTAATTCATTCCATTCCCACAATAGCCCCTTGCTTTAACTCAATCTCCCCTAGAATGTCTCTATCTCAAGGTATTTGAAAGTACCCATCTGTCTGGAATTGTTTGTTTGTTTTACAGACATTCACATGGCTTGTTCCTTTGTCCCCTTCAGATTTTGCACACATACCAATGAAGATTTTCCTGTCATGCAGTCCCTTCTACACTCTTTGCTCTTTTCTCTGCTTTATTTTCTTGACTGTACTTATAAACGTATTCAGCAATATTATATTTAATTTATTTATACCCTTATATTTTGTCTTTTGCCACTGGATTGTAAGTCCCATCATGACTTTGTTTTTGTCTGTTTTGCTCACTATTTATATCTTTCCACCCAGAGAAAGACTAAATGCATATTAAGCACTCAATAAATATTCATTGAATAAATGAATGATTAAATTTTGAAGAGAACTTAAGTTTAGTGAGATTTATGGGGTTCAGAAGAGCTTTATTACAAGGAGATAGTAAATAATTTGATGGATGTCATTGTGGATGCTCAGCAGATAGATGGACATGTAGGTCTAGGAGTCATATTAGAAATGAGTAAATATATTATATATATATATATATATATATGTAGTATTTGAAGCCCCAAGAAGGGGTCAAAGGTGACCACTGAGAAAGAGGAAAGATAAATTGACACTGGTATCAAGAACCAAACTTGAACACATCTCTGCCTCCTGCTTTCTCTTTTTACCTATTATTTCCTGTGTACCACTAACCCCTTGGAAAAAAAAATAAAAATTTTACAATGCCAATCTACATCAAATAATTGGCTTATAATTTATAAGGTATGAATAATTGAAAATATTAACCTTTCTAAAAATTTCTGTATAATTAGATATCTATTTTTGATAACCAAGATATAATCCCCAAATTAATAAAGATGTGGCAGAATTATTTTTGAAAAAAGGTTGTTATATTTTTGCAAACTTGCAATATTAAAAATATTTACCCCTTTACCAAGAGTGAATTGCATGGTTTTTTGTTGTTTTCTTTTTTAATAGTACATAGGCACATCTCATATTTTACAAAACTTTACCACCATTTTCATATCTGATGCACTTAATATGGGTTGATATCAAAAGTAATTCAGGATCTGCAGGTGATATAAACTGGCTGCACAAAGAACAAAGAGATGAATAGGGGACTTCAAGGTTGAGTTAAGGCAACAGAAAAGCTGCTAGTTGACAAATCATATTGCCACTGAAGGGGAGTATTAAAAATAAAGCTTCTGAAATAATTATGATGGGATAACTAAAATCATTTTTAGATTGAAATATTTTAGGAGATTAGAATAGTTAAATCTTTGCTGCTCTCTAGAATAAGTCAACATTTGCCATAGGAACCTATGAAATACTGAAGTTTTGAAGGGAATTACTCAGAAAGATTAGGTATTTTATGTATATTGTACAGAATTTTGAATGAATTTATGTTGTGCTCTATTGTGCTCCTACTGCATGATCTGATAAAATATTCTGAAGGTGAATTATTTTACTTAAATAGTTTCCTGGTGCATGGCACATATTATGATATGTCCCAATTGAATAGATTCTTTGTATTGTTTCCCATTGTCACATACTACAAATTGCAAACACTATTACTAATGTGCATATCAATTGTAATTCTACATCCTTTATTATCAGTATGAATGATATAGCAACAACTTTGTCAGTAATTTCATATGGTTTATTACACTCTAGTTGTTGTCTTTGTGATAAGTTTATCATATAGACTCTATTAAGCATATGTATGTATTTGTCTTCTCTCAATCCTCTTGGAATTAAAACATTTTATGGACTACTGATGGTTTTCCATACCTGATCACCAAAGCTGATGTCAGCTTTTAGAATCTATGCTGAGAATCACCTCATGATTTTACAAGCTAGTCTTACATAATTTCTAGTTTGAAAAAAAATAAAACGAAACTCTTTTCTTTTTTTCTTTTTTTGCAATGTGGGCCACAGATTTCCTTAAGGATCCAAATGGGAAACATATTTCAAAAAATCCAAACAATTAGTGGGCCTTGGTTTTTTTTTTTTTTTTAACAATGAAGTACAACAAATTTAAACAACCAAGTATAACAATCAAAATTAATTACATTTAAAATTACTTCATGCGGGGTGCCTGGGTGGCTCAGATGGTTAAGCGTCTGCCTTCGGCTCAGGTCATGGTCCCAGGGTTCTGGGATCAAGCCCCACATCAGGCTCCTGGCTCAGCGGGGAGCCTGCTTCTCCCTCTCCCGCTGTCTCTCCCCCTTCTCATGCTCTCTCTCTCTCTGTATCTCTGTGTCTCAAATGAATAAATAAAAATCTTAAAAAAAAATAAAATAAAAAAATAAAATTACTTCATGCATTATATTTTGGAATTGAACCATTTGGTTCCTAGTGCCATAAACATTCATAACCTCTCGCTTTCAGCATTTCATATTCAGTGTCTTATGATCAATTGTAACTTATTCTAGAGAATAATGAAGAATATTTTAAAAATTATTTCAATCCAAATTTATCATTTGAAATGTGTATAAAGAGATTAAAAATTTATTTTAATCTACTCCCATGTTTTGTACTTTATCAAGAATAACAAATATATTTCTACCCAGCATTTATCAATACTGAAATGACTTTCATAGATAGATAATAAGAATGCTTAGTATTTCTAGCTCTTAGACTGCCATGTTTTGAAGTAAACCTGCAATACATATGAAATTTATATATTGAACAAAAATGTTTACAGCTTCTATACATTTGATAGAATTAACTGATTATATTATGTTTGTTGAGCTTGAAAAAAAACTCATTTTTATCTAGTTGTCTAGTTATTGTCAATGTGTTTTAAAGAAATTGATTTTTATTTTATCTGAAACATTTCTTTTTCCCTTTCAGGAGCTGGAGTTTTCAAATCTTTTTGCTGTTCTTCACTGCATTCATTCATTCTTCGCTGCCAAAGTAGCTTGTTTGGACCCTCTCTTCTTAGGCCACCAGACTACTGCTTCTGCTGCTGCGAGCTCTGCTACTACAAGCAAAGCAAAGTATACAACTTGACATATGGAGCTTTGCATTGCCACTTACCATGACTATATAAAGAGAATAGACATCATCATCATTTTAGACCCTGGAGAAACAATGATACCATCAAGTCAACAGTGAATTCAGTTTGAAATTTCAGCAGAAAACAAAGTCATAAGGGATCTCAAAAGCACTTCTGTTTTGGAAAGCATTTGTGAACAATCGTAAATGAAAATAACAGCTTGTTCTCACTCAGTTTATTTGCACCAGTATTTCATCGAAAATGAAGATGAAAGAAAGAATGATTCAACCTATGTAAATAATATAAAAATTGTAAGCTACCTATAAATAAAAATACCACTTAAATGGTTATTTCTGTATTTTAGATTATTTTGTATGACAAATACATGTTGGGCCTGATCATGAACTGATGCCCTATCATGGAATTATGAGTGATATATAAAGGAGACAAAAAACCACATGGCAGCAAGGAAAAAAGCATGCAAAAAAATTCATCAAAGAAGAAAGCCTTTTCATTTGCTGATGTAGATCTTTCCTTGTATTCTCATTCCTCGAAATGACACTGGCATTCCAATTCTGTTTATCTTATTGTCAACTATTCCTAAGATTTTCAAAAGAATAAATACATCTATTCTATGATAGTCACAATGTAAAATGTACTTTTTCCTTAAATCACTGATATCAATGTTTTATTGCTGCTAGTGTCAACCAAATATGCTGAAATGTGTTATTTAATTATGAACCAAGGAAACATTCATGAACCTCTTGTTCTTTCTTTCACTTAAGGAGATTTATACTTACCTAATATGATTTGTTATCAAAGTTTCATAAATTTTCAGTGGCCCCAAAAACTTTTGTAGAAAAAATATCAAAAATGTTGTGTGAGAACCAATTCTTTGTAATCCTAATTTTATTAGTTAATCATGGACTGAAATGACCTTAGAGTGTAGCCTCAGTTTTACTTATTTCAGGTAAATGACATTTTCCCATTTTAGTAATATTTTATGATAAAGTAAGGTGAGGTATGAATATAAAATTTTAAATTTCTAACTTACCATGTCATAAAAAGTGACTATATAATGCCAAACTATGTGGGTTATTTTAGTTATCTTTTCTTAGTAAATGTGAAGAGGCTGGAAATTTGAAAGCATCAGAGTATGTGCCCCTGACTCAGATCCCAGGTATTATATCACCATTTGTTTAATGTGGAAAACACTATCTGCCTTTTACTACAGCTGTACTGAGATCTGCTTTTAAACAACTAGCTGCCTATTAGAAAAAAGAAAAAAATATATTTTTTTTATTAACACACGTGTTCCCAACTAAATCAAACATTGGATAGTTCCTTATGAAGATGATGAAATATCCAATAAGGTGGTTTGATTTTTATTTTTTAAATAGGAAAAAAAAAGTTACACAAGAAGGAAACAAAATTATTTGCAAAAGTGACACATGATTGTTATGCTTTAAAATTTATCAAACTATTTCCATAATCATCATAAATTATTAATTCACTTTGTGTCTGGTTAATTCTTAAGCATGCTAAATTGAAAAGAAAAAGTGAAGGTTCATAATTGTACCTGGCAAGAGTTAAGTTTGATCAAGGACACCTTATTAAAAGAACTGTGGCTAATTGGACACTACATAGTTTTGATACATTTTATCTTGACCATAAAATTAATATATGTTCATAATTGGGATAATACTGTGGAATTATTGCTGACTAAGTATTCACCAAATAGAACAGTCATTCTAAAGCCAGAAGTCCACCAAAAGCAGGCTTCAGTAAGCCTCTCTTTTGTCTATGGGGGAAGAGTAGAGAGAGGCATCTGCCTCAGGGTCAGAAGCAGTAGTAGCCACTTCATTATAGAATCTCTGCTATGAGCTAGAGTTGTATCTTGGTGTGCCCCACATTGGGGCAACATTTATGTGTCCACAGTGTGATAATCTGGTCTACAGGTAATAGGAAATGGGCTAGTTAGCCAAAAGGAAAAAAATAGTTTTAAAAACTTATATACGTGTTATGTAATCATTTTTAATAAATATTGTCAGATTTTGTAAAAGCTCCATTTTAAATAACAGAAAGACAATTTAATTAAATATCCTTTTTGTTATATCATAAAAACCTTCTAGTCTGTGCTAGTGTGTATGATGAAGGAACAGGTGCACAATGAGATATGTATGAGTGTGTATCTCCTTGTACAACACACATACACACATATATGTGTGTATTTGTATATAATAAAATGCTACCCACAAATTATATTAGAAGAATATATTTCAAGTACATATATTTAATATACTTAAATTTACACTGTAAATTGTAGCTTGAATTAAAATTTATGATAATGCAATATTGTGTTTATTTTTGATACCATTGATAAAAAACTAACAGGCCTAAATTGCTACTTAACATTAGTGGAGCACCTACCTATTAGAAAAATATTATTTTGATGTTCATCAATTACCAAATAGTACTTAACATTTTCCTCTACAGTGGAATGGTTAACCACTGTCATTTGTTATAACTTGGACTATTTGAATGGGAAAGCTTAAAAATGAACAAAATACTCAGATAAATCTCTATTTCTCATGTAATTTATGTTTAGATGCATGAGATTTATTTATGAAATCCTAGTTTGTACTAGGGCACATTTTAATAGCAGAATGCTTAATTATGTGTTAACCCCTCCAGTGCCTTGGGATATGTGTGTGTGTGTGTGTGTACACATTATACATATATGTATACGTATGTATGTGTATATATATACACATACATATATATGCACATTAAAGGGTTCATTATAGTGTACATAGTGCAAGCTCAAAGGGAATATTATATTATAGGTACTTAGGTCAGAGAAGGGAGTTCAAATATCATTTGAAGTATTTGTTAACTACTATAATAATGTATTTTGCCTACTAAAGGATAACAATTAATTTAAGCTAAAGTATATTGAAGCAGGAGCATTTTTAATTTGTTATACTGCAACAAATATTTATTTCAAAAATACTTTAAATAATATGAGTGTAATGTATACCCCAACATTTACCATCCAACACTATTTTAAGGGAAGAACAACCAGCTTATCATTCTTGCCCATTATTCAGGCAGGTACCAATTTAGAGTTTTAAAGTCTTTGCTCACAAAGCTGTCGCTATACAGGAAGAAAAGTAATTACTTGAAAATAAATATCAAGTTCATATTAACCATGTAAGCAGAGAAATTTTCCTTTGGGTGCATTGGCTTATAGATAGACATTTCCTTCATTTACAATGACAAAGCTTGTTCATAAGCTTTGTTTACATGGAATGCTGGGTTTGAGAGAAGCTTGATTTATTATTGTGGAAAAGTAATAATCCTAACAATTATTTAGAATTACTGCTAGAAATCAGCAGGTGGAGAAGCTTTAAAAGCACAAGGATGATCTTGTGCTTAACTTTTTAAGGTAAGTGTACATGTTCCGATATTAATAACAACATTTTGCTACTCTTAATAGTGCTGTACTCATGAGCTCTTCTTAAGGAATTGCTTTATTCATACCTCTAAAACTCTTGTTTATGATTTATTCTTATTCCTTAATACTTTAAAATCATAATTCACTTATTTGCACATTTGAAGTTGCTTTTGAAGATAAAATAGTATAAATGTTATATATTTTATACATATTAAAAATGCAATGAAAATACCAGAAATATGAAATGTAAATATATTTATTTCATTTTTAATTGTTTTGGTGGATGTTTGAAAAATGTAAATTAATATCTGTGACAAAAAACTTGTCACTTCGTTCTTTAAGTTCATTAATGTACTACTAATAAAACTGTACCTTTTATAATGAAGCATACTGGAAAATAAAAACAAATACTTTTTACTACTTTTGTATTTTTTACTTCTTGGGTTTGATTTGTAAGTTTCACATGTGTTTAGAGCATGATTCTGAGGAACTTAACTGCAATGAACAGAGGCAGATAAGAGCTGTCAGCCTGGGGTGCAGGTCTCTGGGGGCATGATCTGTTCTGGTTTAGCAATATTTATGAAGATTAGATATCTGACCCCTAAAGGCCCTAAAGATTGAAGAAAGATGCTGTTTGCCAAATTATTTAAACAACCAGACTTATGACTTTTGAAAACATGACAACTTTGATATTTTCAGTGGTCCATTGTGAGCCAAGTCTACATTGAGAGGATTGGTCTGACAGGGCATCATCATCTGCCCATTTGTAACCGAGAAGACCACAGTTGTCCTTCAGGTAATAACAGTGTCATAAAAGAGAGTGATTACCGGATTCACTTTAAAACAATTATTCCAGTTGTTATTCCAGTTGATATCTATATTATTCCAGTTGTTAAATATATATGTGTGTGTGTATATATATATATATATATATATATATATATCCATGTTTATATAGATCCCAAAAGAAATATAATTAGTTGATTACTGAGGTACGAGTGCCTGGATTTAAATGTTTCTATAAATATATTCCTTCAAAAAGTACAATATAAAACAAATAGATAAGTGTGTTTTGGGTGAATGTATGAAGAATAATAGCAAAATGTGGGTTTTTAAAAGTTAACTACCTTTTAGCAATAAGTAGAATTATGTATGTATTTTAAAAGGATCATGAATTCAAGAATTTTTTTTTAATTTTTAAGATTAATTGCAAAAAATGTCAACTTTCCAGAATACAGTCCTGTGTATTTTGATAAGTGGATATGATTGTGCACTACCAAGATAAAAATAGAGCATAGTTCAATCTTACCAATAAATGCCCCAGTGCCACTTTGTAGACAACCCCTTCTTCTAACCCCAACCCCTGTAAACTATCAATCTGTCCCCATACCTTTCCCTTTTCAAAATTGAAATGTACAGTATGTCATCTTTTGAGATTATTCCCTCTCTTTTATGAGATCACTTCTCTGCAAAAAGTCTTTTTGTGTATGTTCTCCTTCAAGAGGATATACCAATCTTGATCCCGTTCATTGTGTCCACAAAGGTTCTCTAACCATCTTTGTCCTTTATCCACTGGATCCCACCTATCTTCTGTCAGAGGCACTGCTAACCAGCTTTAGAGTCTTCTAGGCAGGAAACAGGTACTACCTCTTACATGAGCAAGTATGGAGAGAAGGGAGGAAACATACTGTTATAACGTGAATTCCACTTAAGGAAAATACAACAATATATATATTTTTTTTAATTTAAGAGTTTCTGTGAGTTTACTTTTTTTAAAAAAAAAGATTTATTTATTTATTTGAGAGAGAGAGAGAGAGCAAGCGTGAGCTTGAGAGGCAGAGGGAGAGGGAGAGAGAAACTGGAGCAAGATTCATGCTAGGCACAGAGCCTGACACAGGGCTCAATTCCACAACCTTGAGATCATGATCTGAGCCAAAACCAAGAGTCTGATGCTCAACCCACCAAGCCACCCAGATGGCCAAGCCTGAGTTTGCTTTTATGTGAACAAAAGTTTTTAAATTGAGTAAATAACAAGAAGGTTAATTGCCATGTCATATGGCAAGAGTATGTTCAATTTTGTAAGAAATCATTAAAATTTCTTCCAAAGTGACTATACAATTTTGCATTCTCACCAGTAATAAATGTGAATACCTTTTGCTCCACATCTTCACCAGCATTTTGGCCATTCTAATAGTGGTATCCTTATTTAACCATAAGCAGAATAAGAGTCTTAGTTCTCAGTGTCCAGTAGTTTTTAATCTTCCCAACTGTTTCAACTTGAAATTCATCATCTTTGTATTTGTTTGTTAAGGCTATTGTAACAAAGTACCACAAACTGAGTGGCATAAACAACAGAAGTCTATTAGCTTGCAGGTCTGGAAGCTAGAAACAGGAGATCAAGGTGTCAGTAGGACCATGCACCCTGTGAAGGCACTAAGGACAGATCTGTTCTGGGATTCTCTCCTAGTGCCTGATAGTTCCTTGACAGCATAATTGCAATCCTCACATGGTATTTCCTTGTGTGTGTGTGTGTGTGTGTCCTTTTTTATAACAACATCAGTCAAATTGGATTAGGGGTCTGCCATACTCTAGTATGACCTCATCTTAACTCACTAAATCTGCAATGACCCTATTTCCAAATACAGTCACATTCTGATATCTGAAGATTAGGATTTTAACCTATTAATTTGGAGGAAAACACATTTCAACACATAACAGTCCTTTAGATGGCAGTTTAAATGCCCCTTACAATGAGAAGCTTTTTTCCTTTTCTTCATCAGAAAAGCTGAATTCTTTCTGCCATGCACTTATAGCACTTGGCAACTTTTTTTTTTTTTTTAAAGATTTTATTTATTTATTCATGAGAGACAGAGAGAGAGAGAGAGAGGCAGAGGGAGAAGCAGGCTCCCAAGGAGCAGGGAGCCCGATGCGGGACTCGATCCCAGGACCCTGGGATCATGACCTGAGCCGAAGGCAGACGCCTAACCATCTGAGCCACCCAGGCGCCCAGCACTTGGCCACTTTTATTGCTATGGTTTAATTTACTATTTTCCTTACCAAACTTTAATTTTTATGAAGGCAGAGATTATGTCCATTTTGCTTACCTTTGAATATTTACCACCTTGCACCATGTTTGGAGGACAGAGGTACTTAATGAAAGGTGTTATTGTTGAGGGTTTTAATAAAAACAATAACCAAACTGAGGTTTTTGTCCAGAATTAAAGTGGATGGCATTATGAAAGTGACTACATTATGCTATTTTAGTGATTATCTTGACATAATTTCTTGTTTTTCTAAGAAAATAGTTGGAGAGTTTGCTCTTAAAAGGAACTGTTAATCATATAAATAATATCTGGCAAAATAAGAAAACAAGATTGATACTCCTTTGTACTTTGTAAATTTTTTAGGTCTGATGTTTCTTGTTTTGCATTATCATTTTATTAAAAACATCTTGTACTTATATATATGTGTGTGTGTGCATATATATAAATATATTTTTGTAATCTATAAATAGTAATCTATAATAGTGACCTATGTCTAGTAATACATAAATACATTTTAAAAATTGTCAAATTTTAAACTGAGTAGTACATATCTCCACAGAACGGTTACATTATTTAGAGAGACTTTTTCTAAAAGCAAATATGAAAGAAAATTTCAAAATTAAGGTATTGTAAACATTGAAAAACATATATAGATATAGTATTATACAGTGAAACTCAATTTAACAATTCTGTGAAATGCTCTCAGAAAGATACAAATAATCAAGATGCATCTAGAGAAGATAAGGATTCTGCTATCCAGCAGTAACAAGTTAGTTTCTTAAGAATAGTCAGGATGAAAGAAACTACTTCAACTCTTCTTTTCTTGAGTTACTGATTTTGTTCAATAAATAAGATAAGTGATTTGTTGACTGTTTCCTTTGTTGTGCAGAAGTTTTTTATCTTGACGAAGTCCCAAAAGTTCATTTTTGCTTTTGTTTCACTAGCTTTTGGAGATCTTGCTGTGGCTGATGTTAAAGAGGTTACTGCCTATGTTCTCCTCTAGGATTTTGATGGATTCCTGTCCTACGTTGAGGTCTTTTATCCACTTTGAGTTTATCTTTGTGAATGGTGTTAGAGAATGGTTGAGTTTCATTCTTCTGCATGTGGCTGTCGAATTTTCCCAGCACCATTTCTTGAAGAAACTGTCTTTTTTCCATTGCATG
>NC_138372.1:99631807-99671626 GCF_054177405.1 Leptonychotes weddellii | reverse complement strand
AGAAACACTCAACAAAACCAAAAGACAACCAACAGAATGGGAGAAGATATTTGCAAATGACATATCAAATAAAGGGCTAGTATCCAAAATCTATAAAGAACTTATCAAACTCCACACCCAAAGAACAAGTGATCCAATCAAGAAATGGGCAGAAGACATGAACAGACATTTTTCCAAAGAAGACATCCAAATGGCCAACAGACACATGAAAAAGTGCTCAACATCACTGGGAATCAGGGAAATCCAAATCAAAACCTCAATGAGATACCACCTCACACCAGTCAGAATGGCTAAAATTAACAAGTCAGGAAACGACAGATGTTGGCAGGGATACGGAGAAAGGGGAACCCTCCTGCACTGTTGGTGGGAATGCAAGCAGGTGCCACCACTCTGGAAAACAGTATGGAGGTTCCTCAAAAAGTTGAAAATAGAGCTACCATATGATCCAGCAATTGCACTACTGGATATTTACCCCAAAGATACATATGTAGGGAATCGAAGCGTATGTGCACCTTGATGTTTATAGCAGCAATGTCCACAATAGCCAACCTATGGAAAGAACCAAGATGTCCATTGACAGATAAATGGATAAAGAAGAGGTGGTATATATATACAATGCAATATTATGCAGCCATCAAAAGGAATGAGATCTTGCCAATTGCAATGACGTGGATCGAACTGGAGGGTGTGATGCTGAGTGAAATAAGTCAATCAGAAAAAGACATGTATCATATGACCTCACTGATATGAGGAATTCTTTATCTCAGGAAACATAGTGAGGGTTGCTGGAGTGGGGGTGGGGTGGGAGGGATGGGGTGGCTGGGTGATAGACATTGGGGAGGGTATGTGCTATGGTGAGTGCTGTGAATTGTGCAAGACTGTTGAATCACAGATCTGTAACTCTGAAACAAATAAGGCAATATATGTTAAGGAAAAAAAAAAGAAGATAGCAGGAGGGAAAGATTGAAGTGGGGGAAATGAACCATGAGAGTGATGGACTCTGAAAAACAAACTGAGGGTTCTAGAGGGGAGTGGGGTGGGAGGACGGGTTATCCTGGTGATGGGTTTAAAGAGGGCACGTTCTGCATGGAGCACTGGTTGTTATGCACAAACAATCAATCATGGAACACTATATCAAAAACTAATGATGTAATGTATGGTGATTAACATAACAATAAAAAAAGAAAGTCAATGAAATACTTAAGACCTGGCTGAAGATTCACTTGTAAAAAAAATTAAATAAAATAACAAGAAAATCCTAAAATACTTAGAAACTAAACATTACACTTCTAAAAATTTCCATTGATCAAAGAAGAAACCTTCAAGGAAATTAAAAACACACTGATTTGCATTAAAATAGAAATGCAATTTTTCAAAATTTTTGAATGCACTAAATGCTTGATAAGAAGGAATTTTAGAATAAATGTTTGTATTAGAAATAAGAAGCGTCAAATCAATGACCTTAAAATACCCACCTTGTGAAATTAGACAAAGAAGAGCAACGTAAAACCAAAGCAACCAAAAGAAGGAAATTAATAAATTTAAGAGCAGAGTTCATGCAATTGATTATAGAACTCTAAGAGAAAATCAATGAGAAAATAATTTTGGTTCTTTGAAATGTTTCTAGCAAGATTAAAGGAAAAATAGAGAAGAGGCATGAATTACTCACAGGAATGAAACAGGGATATCATTATAAAAACTGCAGACTTCAAAGTGAAATACTGAAATAAGGTGAAATAAGGAAGTGAAATTCAAAGTGATAAGGAAATAAGGAATATGGAAATAGTATATGAAAATTTACACATATAAATTTGACAATTTAGATAGAATTGACCAAGTCCTTGAAAAATAAAAATTGTCACAACTCCTTTGAGAATAATAGACCATTTGAATAGCTACCTACTATTCAAGTAAATTGAAATAATAATTTAAAAAATTCCCCAAAAGGAAATCTCCCGACACAGATGTTTCCACTAGAGAACTCTACCAAATCTTTAAAGAAGAATCAACAATTCTACATGGTATCTTCCAGAAAATAGAAGAGAAGGAAACATTCCAAACTCATTTTATAAGACAGTTTTATCCTGATAGAAAAACCAGGCAAAGGGAGTTTCAAAAACAGACAAACAAAAACACCAAAAACCCTTATAAAGCAGTATCTCTCATGAACATAAAAGCAAAAATAATTAAAATTTTATAAATGTAGTTCATCAATATATGTAAAGAATTACACATCATTATCAGGAAGATTTATTCTAGGAATGTAAGACTGGTTCAACATTTCAAAATCAATTACTACATCCCACCATATTAATAAGCTAAAAAATTTACATGGTCATAGTAATTGATACCCATTCACAATGAAAACTTTCAGAAAAACAGAAATAGAGGAGAACTCAACCTGAGAAAAAAACGTCTATTAAAGCCCTAAGCTCACAACATACTTAATGGTGAAAGACTTAATGCTGTCCCCTAAAATAAGGAAAGCAGAGAACGTCCAGTCACCACTGACTGTAATATAGTATTTAAATTTGTAGCCAACACAATAGGTAAGAGAATGAAAATAATGTGATACAGATCAGAAAAAAGAAATGTATCTCCCCTTAATTTGCATGTCTTGATGAGCTATATAGATAAATCCAAGGAATCTTAAAAACAAAACAAAAAACACATAGAACTAATATGTGTATTTATACTGGTTTCAAGATACAATGTAAATATAAAAACAACTATATTTCCATTTGTAACATTTGAAAAACAAAATTTTAAAAAACAATACCAATTACATTCTCTTAAAAAATGATTTTCCTAAATGTAAATCTAACAAAACATACATGGGGTTTGTTTGATGAAAAGTACACAATGCAGAATAATTAAATCAAAAAGATCTAAAAAATAGAAAAGTATCCAGTTTTCATTGTTTTAAGAAATCAACACGGTATAAGATGCCAATTCTCTTCATATTGATATATGTTTTATGTTATCCTTATCAAAATACCAGTGAGATTATTCATAGATACAGATAAGGTAATTATAAAATGTCTATGGAAAGACAAAGGGACTAGAATAGCTAAAGCAATTCTGAAAAATAAGAATAAAATAGAAGGAATCATTTTTCTTCCTTTCAAGTATTATTATATAGCTAATGTATTCAGAATTATATGATATTGACAAAGAGGTAGATAAAACAAGAAATAATACCGCACAAGTATGACCAACTGATTTTTGACAAAGCTGTAAAAGCACTCCAATAGAGGAAAAATAGTCTTTACAACAAATGTTGCTGAAATAATTGGGCATCTATAGACAAAACAGTGAAGGTCAGTTAAACTTCACAGCTTACAGGAAAAAAAAAATGAACTCAGATGTGTTATATATTTAAAGGCAAACCTATAGAACTTTTTTAAAAGATTTATTTATTTATTTTTAGAGCGAGAGAGGGAAAGAGAGTGCATGAGCATGGAGGAGGGGCAGTTGGAGAGGGAGAAACATTAGCAGACTACCTGCTCAGCATGGAGCCCCATGTGGGGCTAAATCTCACGACCCTGAGATCATCACCTGTGCCAAAACCAAGAGTCGGACAGTTAACTGACTGCCACCCAGGTGCCCCTAGCCTATAGATCTTTTTCAAGATAGCATAGGAGAAACATCTTTGACACTTGGGGCTTGTTAAAGAATTCCTGACGTGACAACAAAAGCATAATCTATTAAAAAAAAGATAAATGGGGTTTATGAAAATTTTAAAACTTTCTCTGCAAGATACCTGTTAAGAGGATGAAAGATAAACTTTGGAAGAATTAGAAGAAAATATTTGCATACAGCATATCTAACAAAGCCTCACACACACATTATGGATACACACACACACACACACACACACACAGGTGGTTTGGAATCCCATCTGTAAAACAATTGCCTAATCCAAAATAACAAAGATATAACCCCATGTTTTCTTATAAGTGTTTTTAGTCTCAGGTCTTGCATTTAGGTCTACAATCTATTTTGTGTTAATTTTTTGTATGGTTTGATGTAAAGTTTCAAAATTATTCTTTCACATGAGGATATCATTGTTGTAGCTCCATTTATTGCAAAGATTATTTTTTCTTCATTGAGTTGCCTTGGCAGCCTTTCCTCAATTGACTATGAGAGAGGGTTGTTTTTGGACTGCTGATTCTATCTTATTGCACTATGTCTATCCTTATGCCAGCAATGTCAATATACTGTGTTGATTATCATAGCTTTGTAGTAAGTTTTGAAATTAAGAAGTATGTGTTGTTCAATTTCATTTTTTCTCAACTGTTTTGGCTATTCTGGATACCTACGCATTTTCATAAAATTTTAAGATTAGCTTGTCAATTTCCATGATAAAAGCAGATGGCTTTTTTGAAAGGGTTTTTATTGAATCTGTTGTTTAGTTTAGCAAGAAAGTGCTTTTTTCACAATATTGCCTTCCAATTAATGAATATAAGACATCTTTCCCTTTATGCAAGTATTTTAAATTTCTTATAACAATGTTACATTATTTCCAGTATACAGGTTTGTACTTCTTTTGATGGTATTTTCTTATTTCATTCATTTAGGTGTTACTGTAAATAAAATTGTTTTTTAATTTCATTTGGGAATTGTTCATAGCTTGTATATATAAATATAATTGATTTTTGTATGTTGATTTTGTATACTACAACATTGCTGAAATCATTTATTAGTGAAAGTAGTGTTCAGAGGGTTCCTTATTATTCTCAATATACAAGATCAGCATGTGTGAACTGAGATAGTTTTATTTCTTTTTATTGCCTAATTGTCCTGGCTAGACCATCTGGTACAATGTTGAGTAGGAGTGGTAAAAGCAGACTTCCTTGTCTTGTTCTGATCTTACCAGAAAAACATTTATTCTTACCATTAAGTATGATGCTCACTGTGGGTTGCACAGAGATGCTCTTTATTAGATTGAAGAATTTCCCTTTTCTTCTTACACTGAGTGTTTTTATTATGAAAGGGTGTTGGGATTATGAAATTTCTGTATTTCTGTATTTACTGAGATAATACATAAATTCTATTAATATGGTGTGTCACATTGATTTGGGGTTGGTAAACCAATCATGCATTCTTGTAAAAAATGGTCATGGTTTATAATTCTTTTAAAACATTGCTGGATTTCATTTTTATTAGTATTAATACTATTATATAATACAACATTTTGTATAATAATGATAGTATTTTTTTTATTAGTGAAGTCATTTTCTTTATCAGAAGTCCTCAAACTATTAATTCAATCTCTACTTTCACCAGGTCTAATCAACTTACTATTTCTCCTAGAGTCACAATTGGTAGTCTGTGTTTTTCATCCTTTCATCTAAGTTACCTAGTTGGAGCTGGCATAAAGTTGTTCCTTTATTTCCTTTTTATCTCTTTTTTATCTATTTCATCAGAAATGATGTCTTCTCTTTTATTCATGATTTTAGCAATCTGAGTCTTCTCTTTGCTTGATGAGACTTCCCAAAGGCTTTTCAAATTAGCTGATCTTTCAAAGAATCTACTTTTGATTTTGTTCATATTATCTATTTTTTATCTTATATTTTATATTTTTCTGCTCTACTCCTTTGTTCTGCTTGCTTTGATTTTAATTTAGTATTCTTTATCTAGTTCCTTTACATGAAAATCTAGGATGCTGATTTGAGTCCTTCTTCATATAAACATTTATAGATACGAATTTTCTTAAATCACTGATCTATCTGCATTTCATAAATTTTAATAAATTGTTTCATTTATCTCAAAATATTTACTAATACCTCTTGTGATTTAACCTTAGACTCACTGACAGTTTAAGAGTTTTCCTTTTCCCCAGCACAGTCAATTCTCATTACTTGTGGATTCTGTATTTGCAAATTTACTTACTTGCTAATATTTATTTTTATTTCCAAAATCACTATTCATGCTCTTTTCATGGTCATTTGTGGATATATGCAAAACAGTGAAAAATTTTAGTAACACACCATGCACTTCCCCAGCAGAGGTCAAACAAGGTAACACTTGGACTCCTTGTTTCAGCTCTCATACTGTGAAATGCATACAAAAAAGTGTCTTTTTTTGAAGTCTACTTAGTGTCAAGATTTTCACATTTTTGTATCCATGATTTTGCTCTTTAAAATGACCCCAAAGCATAGTGCTGAAATGCTGTTTGGTGTTCAAGTGTAAGATCATTAGGGGTGCCTGTGTGGCTCAGTTGGTTAAGCGACCTCCTTTGGCTCAGGTCATGATCCCAGGGTCTTGGAATCCAGCCCCGCATTGGGCTCCCTGTTCAGAGAGGAGACTTGTTCTCCTTCTCCCTCTGCCCCTCACCCCCCACTCGTGTTCTCTCTTGTTCACTCTGCTTTCTCTCCCAGATAAATAAATTTTAAAAATCTTAAAAAAAAACAACATTGTAATATGCTTAGAGAGAAAATACACGTGTTGGATAAGCTTTGTCTGGGCATGAGTTATAGTGCTGGTGACGGTGAGTTCAATGTTAAAGACACAACAATAATATTAAATAAGTTGCCTTTAAAAAAAAAACACACATAAAACAAAGTTATATATTAATTAGTTGATGAAAATGCTGTGACCAGAGCCTTGCAGGAACTCAACCCTGTATTTCCCCTAGAAGCAATGCCTCAGTATTTGCTAAATTACTGTTCATAATGACTTTATAAAACATAAGTATCACAAATAACAAGAATCAACTGCATTTATGAAGTTTCCCAATTCTCTTTTGTTGTTTATTCTAATTTAATCTCATACTTGATGGAAAATATATTTTATATTATCTCGATCCTTTTGATGTATTGAGACTTTTGTATGTCATAACATTGGGTCTATCCTGAAAAAGATTCTAAATTACTTGTGAAAACATGTATTCTGCTGTTTTTGGGTGGAATGTCCTATAGATGTCTGCTCAAGTTAGCTGTTTTCTTCTGTTTTTCAAGTCTTCTCTTTACTCATTTATCTTCTTCCCAGTTGTTCCATCCATAATTGTAAATGAGATGTTGAAGTTTCCAATTATTATTGTGGAGTTGTCTGCATCTCCCTTCAATTCTGTGTGCTTTTGCTTCATGCATTTGAACTAATATTATTAGGTGCATGGATATCTCTAATTCCTATCTTTTTCTGAAAAATTCACTTTTTCATCACTATAAAATGTCCTTTTTTTCTCAATTAACAATTATTGTTTGAAGTCTGTTTTGTCTGATATTAGTGTAGCCACTTTAGTTCTGTTTTATTATTGTTTCTATGGTATATGTATATATATGTGGTATATATATATATATACATATATATATATACACATTTTTTTACCTTCAATCTGTTTCTGAATCTAAATCATGTCTCTTATAAATAGCATTTAATTGAACAATGTTTTTATTCATTTTTTTCGATCTCTACCTTAGACTGAGGCATTTAAGCTTTTTACATCTAATGCAATCACTGTAAATGGAGGATTTTCATCTGTCATTTTACTTATTTTTTTCCTATGTTTATTAGGTTTTTTGTTCCTCTATTCTTTGATTCCTGCTTTCTTTTGTGCTAAATAGAAATCCTTTAATGCATATTTTCATTCATTTTGCTTTTTTTATTACATAATGTTATTTTATCAAGGGTTACTGTGGGGATTAGTACTATTATCTTAATTTAAATCAGTCTAGTTCTTATTAATACTAACTCAATTTCTATTATTTAGAAGAAATTTTGCTCCAACACACAACCTCTGTTCACTCCCCCTTCTTTGTACTATTTTTGCCATACAAATTACATATTTATACATTTTAAGTACATCAATACAGTTTTATAATTATTGTTTCATACAATTGTCTTTTAAGTCTTTTTTCAATATTTTGAAGATATTATCTCATTGTCTACTACCTTCTATGGTATCGAATAACAAATCATCTGTTAATATTATTTTTTTTACATGCTAGTATTATTGATGACCCCATGTATATGATAAGTCATTTTCTTTTGCTTCTTTCAAGATTTTCTCTTTGCCTTTGATCTTCATCAAATTGACTATGATAAGTCTAGATAGAGTTCTCTTTGATTTTATTCTACTTGGAGTGTGATTTTTTTGAATATAGTTGATGGTTGACACACAATGTGACATTAGTTTCAGGTGTACAACATAGTGATTCAACAAGTCTGTACATTATGCTAAGCTCACCACGAGTGTAGCTACCATCCATCACTATACAGTGTTATTACAATATCATTGACTATATTCCCTAAGCCAAACCTTTTATTCCCCTGACTTATTCTTTCCATAACTGGAAGCTTATATCTCTTACTCCCCTTTACATATTTTGCCCATTGAATTATTGAATATGTAGATTATTTTTTCTATCCATTTTGACTTTTCAACTATTATTTCTTCTAATACATTTTCTGTCCCTTTCTATTTTTCTTCTTGGACTCTCATCATACATATATATGTATGTTTGCTACCATGCCACAGGTTTCTGAGATGCTGGTCATTTTTCATTATTCTTTGTTATTTTTCTGTTGCTCTATTGGATAATCTCTATTGGCCTATATTCAAGATTATTGATTCTTTCTTCTGCCAACTCAACTCTTTTTGAGTACCATTAGTAAATGTTTCATTTCAGTTAATGAGTATTTCAACTATATATACTCTATTTTTTTATATAACCTCTTTATTGTTACTTTCTATTTGGTAAGACACCATTGTCATATTTTTCTTTGGTTCTTTAGACATTGTTTTCTTTAGTAATTTAAACATATTCATTACAGCTGATTTAAATACTTTGTCTACTGAATCCAAAATCTGAACCCCATTCAAGGCATAATCTGTTGGTTGGTATTTATCCTGTTTATGTACATACTTTTCTGCTTTTTACACATGTGATAGTTTTTTGATGGAAACTATATATTTTAGATATCTTGTAACAGTTTTGGTGTTAGATTCTTCCACTTTCCCAAGGTTTATTGTTGGTGTTTTCTTGGTGTTGATTTTTGTATTGGTGTTTCTTTGTTTGGCACTTTCTTGCATTAATTCTATAGAATTTGTATTCCCTGTAGAGTGTTGATAGTAAGTTCTCTGTTAGTTTGTTGTAGGGTTTTTTGTTTTGTTTTGCTTTCGTTTTAAGTTTTTAAGTCTAACTGCCCATTGGTTACATCTGGGTCAGCTGCCTATTGGTCAGACAATTTCATTATATGTGTTGCCTATAAGTCTGTTACTCTTTACCAAGGAAATCTGCATATGAAGGCACATCTTCCAATTTCGGGACACTTACAAGACAAAGTTAACTAGTCTCCTGTCTATGTGTGGTCTCTAGTTCAAAGTGACTGGTGCCTTTTCCTTTCCCAGGTCTTTCCTGGGCATGCACATATCGTCATAAATCTCCAAGAATACATCAGAGCTTTTCCTAAACTCACAATCATTGCCTAGTTTTCTATGACTTTCTTTTAAATTCCAGACCATGATTTTGTTTGTTCCAGTTGAAATATCAGGCTTAGATAGTCAGAATGTTGCCAACAGTTTGCTATTGCTCTAGTTATGTCTTAGGGTAGATCCCCTCATTTCTTTTCTCCCCTCCCTTGCTGAGCTAAGCTCTGAGTCACACAGCCACCACACTAAGAATAGAGACTTCTCAGGAAGCTGCAAATTAAACCAAATTACTGACTCTACTCTGAATGACGTCAGACCTCTCAATTTTCTGCAATGCTACTGGTTTTTGGCTATAAAGCCACTGTCTGGGAAGGGAGGGGTGTTTAAATATCTTTGAATTAAAACTTTAAGATGAACCTCATTATGTTACTGAGTGAGGTCCAGCAGTTTCTCTTGCAGAGACAATTTTCTGTTCATTCTGTGATTTTGGTTATTTTCCATTTTTGTCAATTTGGCTAGTTTCTTGAATACTTGAAAACAGTTGCTTGATTTCAGTTGCTTTGCAGGCATTTCCAGTTTTTGAGAGAGGGCAAGTTCACTGAGGCCCTCCAGCCACTATTCCACAAGTCATGCCCCTGCCCCCCAGATGATTTAAATTTTTGTTTTATCATTGGATTTTGAAAGTTTGGGGTGTGATTTACTGATTGAGTGATTTTTTTTTTTTTTTTTACTAATCAGAACTCAGTTTTCCCTTTCACTCTGAAAGTGGAAGTACACATTCAATTTGTTTTTTTGTTGTTTTTTTTTTTTGGTAAATTTTCTATTTTTCTCTCCTTCCTTTACCCTTTTCTATTCATCTTGAATGCTAGTTGTTCCACCAGTGGATTCACAAAACTGTTTTTCATCGTATATTTTCCATATTTTATGCTACTGCATTTTAAGAGAATTCCTCAGTTAAAGTTTCCAACGTTAGCTGTTTCTATTCGGCTTTAGAGTTTTTATTTCAAATGTGATCTGCATATTTTATAAAATCACTAATTATTCTATTTCATAAGAGCAGTTTTTAAAAATTAGCTGTGAATCTTTCTAAGCACTCTCAGGAGTGCTTAGAAGGTTACTGAGTATGTTATTATATATTCTTTAGGGAGCTTGTCTTGGATAATTGTTGAGGATGAGACATCATGGCTGTGGATAAGCTGGAAGTCTGTCTTATGGAGTAGGGGCTTCCATCATTTCTAGAGATCCTTGGGACACTTAGAGCTTGATCCATACTCACAGCTTCAGCATGAGATAAACCCCTTATTATCTCTACCTCAACAAAAGCTCATGAGAAAGGAGGGATAGACTAGCCCATAAACTCAAAGAGAGTTTCCAAATAATTATCCTGACAGTTGAACCAGTGTTCATTCTCATTCCTCATTCACTCATTCACACTGTATACGTGGAGAACCTCCTGAGTGAGAATCATTCAGTTGAATCTTTTTAATGGTCTTCTATCTTTTTTGGGTTATGGGTTCTTCTGTGTATTGACCCATCCTTTTACCTTTATGTTGATGGCAAAAATTCCCTTTCTACTTTTTCTTTACCTATATTTTTCTTCCAACTTTAGGATATTTTTGAACATGTAACAGAAGTATGTTGGTATTCTCAAGTTTTCTGAGAAGAAAACATGTGCTTTTATCCTCACAAAAACCATGGAATATAATACTCTCCATCTTACACTGGAGGATGCTTAGCCTGAGAATAAATAATTCATCCTACATAATGGGCATCATATTTAAATATGGAAGCTAGAGCTCTTTAACTATTTTTTTAGATTTTATTTATTTATTTGAGAGAGAAAGAGAGCACAGAGGGAGAGAGAGAGAGGGAGAAGCGGGCTCCACAGTGCAGGGCTGGTCCCAGGGCCCTGGGATCATGACCTAAGCCAAAGGCAGACACTTAACTGACTGAGCCACACAGGCGCCCCCAGAGCTCTTTAACTATTAAGCTCATATTCTTACTATTATAGGGCAATGTCTTGTACAAAAATGAGATAAACAATAAAAGGCACATAAAGATAAATTGCATTATAAGATTTAAAAAATTTCAATAACTGATATTTGTTTAGTTTTGCTTTACTTACTTAAGGCTAGGACAAGTGAAGAAATAACTTATTTTCTTCACATCTTTATTTACCAATGTGTCCTTTATGTTTAACCTAAAAATAAACTTTTTATACAACATTAATGATTATAAGAAAATATTCACAAATTGTCCTCCAAAAATCACAAAAGTTTTACAATGTACTTATGAAAGTACATGGAGACTTCTTGACACATAGTTTTCAAAACATTTCTCAAAATACTGTGAGTAAAAATTGTTACTTTGATCTCTTTTATGTTAATCTAATCCATAAGAAAACTGATCTTTCTAGGTAAGATAAAATTTTTTGCAAGTAACATGGAATTTTATGTCTGATTATTTTTGAAACTCTGTTATTTCTTCTCTTTTATAAGAACATTTAAGCAAATGATATTAGGAAAATGATGATAAAAATACTATTTTTGCTAAATATTTATTTATAAATTATCAGTCATATCAAATTATTTCATGCTTTAGATCCCTGATAATTATGTCAAAAATTGTATATATACAACTTACTTTTGTAAAATGAAATGTTTTTTAAAATCTATGGACTAAAATGCTTTAACTTGCTGGGTATTTTCATTATTATACTAAGATTATTTTTCAGTAGAGTTTTATTTATTTATTTATTTATTTTTGTTATTTAGATTATGCAATTAAAAGTGTACAATTGTCAACTCTCAAAAACAACTATAAATTGAGGAACTGTTCAATAAAACAACAGGTGAGGAATTTGAAATTAGAGGAACAAAGACAACATTCCACAAATACATTTTGAAAACTGCTTAATATAATGCTGATGTCTGTGATTTACTTCAAAATGTGTCAAGATAGGATAGATTGATGGACAGATAAAGGGATGGGTACATAGAAATGTGATAAAGAAGTATAGTGAAATGTGAATCGTAGAATTTAGAATTTAGGTAGTGTGTAGAGGGCCTTTACTGTAAATTATTTAAAGTATGCTGTATACTTGAAATTTTTCATAATAAAATGTTGACAAAAGTGCTTACCATCCTCAACTGTAAAATAATGATGTAGTGTAATTTAAGAAATTATTATTTCTTGGTCCCAGGAAAACATCAGGCTAGGCCTTAGGAATATGGTGTTGTAAGACATATTTTTTGTGTTTAAGAGTTCTTGATTCAGTGGAGGAAACATGCTAGTGAACAATTTCCATGCAGGATGGTTACCAATGTTATGGTATACATAAATTTAGAGGAGTTCTATAATATACAGACATGTTTCTGTCCCTGTTTTGGAGACAGAGACTCAGGGCAAACTTTACACACTGAAATTTTAAAAATTAATAAAATTAATAAGACACAGAAAATATCCCAGGCATTTAATAAATGACGCAAATGGGTTATGGTTATAAACTTGAATTTTTTAAATGTGGGAAGGACACCAAGCTTATATATGTTAATCATCTTCACTAACTTCTCTCCTAATAATAAAAGTTGTTGCTTTTGGATATTTTCTTAGTCATTATGCTAGATTCCTGAATAATAAAATCATTCATCAGTGATTTTTGTGGTGTCTTCTACATTCCAGGCACTGGGGATATTTATTTCTATACTCTCCTTGAAGAGTAGCAATTATTGCTCAAGGTAGTATAGATAGAAAATGGTAAAGAAGAGATTTTTAACTCAAGGCTATGTGATTCCAATTTTCCTTCCACTGTATCATGTTGCCTAGTCCCTTATTTTAAAAAAGTATTCTAACAGAGGAAATGTTGAATCCTCAAATGACATCAATTTCAATCATAAGCCATCCTTATGATACATTAAGTCCAATAAGTCCAATAATGTGATACATGCTGGCATTCTCCTTGATGTTCTCCTGTGATGGTATTTTTTATTATTGCTCACAAGTTACAGTTATAAATATCAATTGTGCTAGTTTTAATTTTTACACAATTTTTATGTCAGCAGTGGTGATACACACCAGTATGGCCAAACAATCCTACAGAACTGATTAGTTAGTCTCATCTGTGTTAAATAGTCTCCATATTTAATTTGGTATTTTCAATGTTACCCTTAGAGGTATCATTATCCTTCATTCTATAGAAGGAGATGTTGACTTTAAAGAAGTTCTGTAACTCACCAATGGTCATATTCTGTTATTTTTATCTGCTCTTTCTCCTATCCAAAAATTACAGTCTATAAGTTTAAGAAAGACATTCAGTGAATTTTCTGAAACTAGTTCTTAATGAATGGATTTATGAAATATTGCTTAAAACACTATAACAAGAATGAGTAATATTTAGAAGCTGAGGGGTAACTAATAACCAGCAAAGCTAAGTAAGTATAATTAGCTTTATATACAACATATGCTACATAGAATTAAAGTCTAAATATTATAGTTAGTCATTGCATTGCGTTTCTTTTTTTGCTTCATGTTGTCAACTAAGGGTTTTTTAGAACATTAAAAAGAATTAGAGGAGAAGTGATGTATCAAATGCTATACTGCTATCACCAGCTAGTGGTTGAGTTTCCACATTAGCCAAAATATAGAACTGAAAATATTAACATCATTCACCATTATTAGAATATGGTGATGCATTTTTTGATGGTAATACTAAGAATCGATCTAAAGAGCAATGTGAGTGGCCGACACAAAGGAAACGATCAACCAATCGTTGCCAGAGGGGAAAAGAGGAGCTGTAGCAAGGGATGGAAAAAAGGCAGCTCCATTGATACATCTATGGGTTATGTATCATATGTATATGAGAATTGAAAATTATGAAGCAAGTTAAATAAAGGAAGTGGGTGAAGTTATGATGGTATTTGTCTAAACTGACAGGAGACAAATATAAGGCAAGATCATGTGTAACACCAATGCTTTAGAGAAATGCAGCAGGAAAAGAGCCAGCAGAAAAGGACTATATCCACAGTTCCCTCTTTAAACAACCTACAGACTAGGCAGAGTAGTTAGGCAACTCCAAAGATAAACATAAGACAGAAATGGGGTATCCACAGAGAAATTCAAACAAAAAGCCATGGAGAAAAGTTAAGGGACAAGCATGAGCAGATATATAAGGTAAGAAAGAAGTCATCTTGTTAAAGAATGAGAGGATCTGATGTGGATACAAAGCAGTGTTACAGGAGATGTGTACTAGCATGTCAGAGAGGGTCATTCCTTGGAATGTTTTGTCTCTCAGACTGACCTCCCCACCTGAATTTCATAGGTATAGGAATGTAACAAAATTATGCTAATTTTAATCCATAGTTGAAAAATTGTATATGGGTTTGCATTTCCATATGATTAATTTTTCACTTTGGTGTTTGTTATTTATCCTTTCCTCCACACTGTAATAATATATTTATAATTTCTTCTACCCCAAACATTATTATTGTGAATTTCATTGTAGAGTAATTGAAATAATTTAAATTTTGAATATATAAAATATATGTATTAATAAAAATAAAGGTAGTGAATCTTTCTGATGAGTTTAAAACAACACAGTTAATGTATTTCAGAATACTGAAAATCTGCATGAGCAAAGCAAAAAATCATTCATTTATTCATTTTATTAATACATAATAACATGAGGAAAACATGAATTGATTTAAAGAATATTTTTCTTCAGGAATTTGTATTCCTATTCAAAGAGGGAATAGATAATGGTAAAATACAGTCAGAATTTTTATTTTATTTTAAATTATTATTTAAATGTGAAACCATGACTCTTTTGGTTCCCAGAATGTTACCTTACTGTGACACGAATGCAGTTCATAAGAAATTAAAACTAAGAAATGCAATTAGCTCTGTCTAACTTATTTTGAGTTATGCCTTTCAGAAATTTTGCCACTTAAATCTCAAAATGATTTTGTTCTTTTGGCCATGAGGGCTATACCAAAGTAAACAGATAATGTGTGTTTTTGCTCTTCTGGTTCTGCAAAATATTCTCCCCTTTGCATCTTAATGGCATTAATGTAGTTGGTTTATATGATGATGGTTTATGTGATGAATTTGGATTTACCTTAGCTTCAATCTGCTTAGTATCTGGATTCTGAAACAAAAATTTGATTTTGCTCTTGCCATCATCTGAAGAACCCTTAAGCTGAGAAAACTTATACCTCCAAAGTATAGCCTAAAGGGGGAAAAAAAGAAACATATTCAATTAATATCTACATTCAAACCAAGAAATAGTCCTCTTTTAAGTGGTAAAAGCTAATCATATTAAATTAGTACTATATCCCAGGATTAAAAAGTAATTAAAATATGTTTATCAAAGGCTATAACTTAGTATTCAATATATCTTTTAGTTTCCAGAAATAACTTCAGTACCCATGAAATAATTATTTCAAAAAATATATGCAAAGAAATCAATTTGAATATCCTGCTTTATATTACTATGAAATAAAAATAAGCTCACTTAAAGCATATGTCTATGTTACTGAATAAGCAAAAACACTTATTGTTTCTTTTTTCTATTAATAGAAGTGGTAAGGTGATTTTGAATTGATAATTCTATAGATATTCTGTAGTACTTTCTCTTAAAGCTCAAACTAATAATCTGTAGCTTTGTCAAGATAAAAGATCAGTCTTAGTAAATAATTATGACAAAAAATTTATATGGTATCCTCACGAGACTGAACCAGAGTAAGTATTTTACAGAACTAGCCCGGATGGGGGCTATAATATCTATAATATCTCAGTCAATAGGATTATTTGACTAAAAGCCATCTTCCAATATTGCAGGGGCAAGTTTAGATAGTATAAAATCTATGAAAGAACCAAACGTTAGTTACAACATGACCATACACTTACTGTTTGAATATATAGTGAGAAAAATTAAGAACCTGGTACAGAGAATTCTTATCACACAGCTTACTCTATTTTAATATCTCACATAATATGGTACATTGTCACAATTAATGAACCAATATTGGCACATTATTATTAACTAGAGTCCATTGTTTATGCATTTTTTCTTGTTTTAATCTAATGCCTTTTTCTGGTACAGGACTCTACACAGGATACTACATTACATTTATTCATTGTGTCTTCAGCTCTACTTGTCTGTGACAGTTTCTCAGATCCTTGTCAGACTGTCTTTGACAATTTGAGGAGTACTGGTTAAGTATTTTGCAGAATGCCCCCTACTGGAATTTGTCTGATGTATTTCTCATAACTAGATGGGCTAAAGATTTTTAGAAATGACATAAGACCCTATCATTTTTGACAATAATCCCAGTGTATATTTCTGAGAGGTTTCCATTTAAGATATGTTATTATAGTAGAGTGTGATGTATGTGTTTATCAAACTTCATCAGGTGGTCTTAACATGATTCAATAATTCATTTAAATAGAAAGCTATGTGAAAAAAAGCATGGTTTTACATATGAATTCCATTTTTTATATTGTTATTTACTAAAGTATTTAATAATATTTTGCATGTTTTCAACCTTTTAAAATTTATTACCATTTTTTTGTATTCTTATATATGGTCTATTCTGGAGAATGTTCCATGTGCACTTGAAAAAAAATGCATATTCTGTTCTGGTTGGGTGGAGTATTCTATGTATGTCTGTTAGATATAGTTAGTTATAGTTTTGTTCAGGTTCTATATTTCTTTATTGGTCTTCTGCCTGATTATTCATTCCATTATTGAAAGTGGAGTATCTAAACTTCCAACTATTATTATAGAATTGTCTATTTCTCCTTGCATGTGGATCCAGAGTTTAGCAAAGTCACTGCTTTGCTGCCTCAGCATCCTTTTAGTTTGGCCAAGTGGCCTATAGGACCTTAAACTGACATAAGCCCCCTTGTGCAAGTGGATGCCCTATATAGCAGTCACAGAGTCACAAACATAAGTTCCTGATAGGACTCCCCAACAGCCCTTCTGATCAATAGAATCCCTTGTCTCTCAGGGTCTGTATGCCTTGGGCACCACTTAGATAAGAACCCCATGCAGCTTACCAAAACCTTGCTCTTTGAGTATGAATTTTCCAGCCCAGCTTAGCTCAGGAACTCCCCAAGCACTCCACCCATGGATCCTTAAAAAGGCATGCACCCCAGGTCCTGTTTCACTGTCTGTACTGTGCTTTGACAACCCCATGTGGCTCCTCAAGGCATTTCATGTTCTTCCTCCAGGACCTGTGAGTAATAAACTCCTGTATTTCAATTTCTCTTGTGGTCTGTTATGGAACTGTGGCTCACCATCTGGCACCCTGTGCTTTACCTAACAAATGTTAATTTAACAAAGTCGTAACACTCCAATTATCTCAATGTTTAATATATTTTGGGGCCCTGATGCTTATAAGTTTATAACTGTTAAATTTTCTTTTTGAATTAATCCTTTTATCAATATATAATACTCTTCTTTGTCTCCTGTAACAGTAACATAAAATCTATTCTTTTTTTAAAGACTTATTTATTTCAGAGAGAGAGACAGAGATACAGATCGAGTAGGGGGAGGGGCAGAAGGAGAGAAGCAGACTCCCCAGTCAGCGTGTAGCATGATGTGGGGCTCCATCTCACAACCCTAAGATTATGACCCTGAGCCAAAATCAAGAGTCAGACACTTAACTGACTCAGCCATCCAGTTTCCCTGACATAAAATCTATTCTTATATTGGTTTAGCCACTGGCTCTCTTCTGGTTACTATTTGTACACATCGTTTTTATTTTTTTCTTTTCTTTTTTAAAGATTTTACTTATTTGACAGAGAGAGCACAAGCAGAGGGAGAGAGAGAAGCAGGCTCCCCGCTGAGCAAGGAGCCCGATGTGGGACTCGATCCTAGGACCCTGGGATCATGACCCAGGCCAAAGGAAGCCGCTTAATTGACTGAGCCATCCAGGCGTCCCATCACATCGTTTTTATTTTAACCCACTTGGGTCTTTAGATCTAAGTTAGCCTCTTGCAGACAGCATATATTTGTATCATGTTTTTTTTAATCTATTCTGTAAAAGAGAAAATGGCAGTTATTGCTTAATGATAACAGAGTTTCTGTCTGGGGTGATGACAGGTTTTGGAAACAGTGTGAATCAATTAATGCCACAAAATCATACCTTAAAAATGGCTAAAATGGGAAATTTTATATTATTTTAACACATTAGGAACAAAACTTTAAAAAAATCATTCTGGAAGCAATGTATCTCCAAAATCCACTCAAAGCAAATGCTAATTAAAAAGTTCACACTTTAGGGCGCCTGGGTGGCTCAGTTGGTTAGGCGACTGCCTTCGGCTCAGGTCATGATCCTGGAGTCCCTGGATCAAGTCCCGCATCGGGCTCCCTGCTCGGCAGGGAGTCTGCTTCTCCCTCTGGCCCTCCCCCCTCTCATGTGCTCTCTCTCATTCTCTCTCTCTCAAATAAATAAATAAAAAATCTTAAAAAAAAAGTTCACACTTTAAAAGGTATAATGAAATAATGAAATGGCAAAATCATAAATTCCTTAAAAATAAAGATGAGAAAATTATCAGTAATAATGACACATAATGCATTTATACAGAATATTCCTGACTCTTTATCTACTTATTCACCAAACATTTTTGAAATGGCTACCATATCTTAAGCATTTTTGCTAGATTTAGATAAAAAAGACACTGTCACCATCCCAAGGACATTAATTTCTGAACAAGTAAATGCTTTTGCTTTCATTCTTACTATGAGACTATACAATTTATAAAGAAGCAATATCCAATATTATAAATTGTCTAAAATGTTTCTTTAGATCTATTACTATACAGAATCTTCTAACAATACAATTTCATGGGACAATTAACTTTCTGGAAAAAAGAATACAAGTTAAACTTTAACTCACAACTTCCTCTAAATAAAATTCCTTATGTTTTAAAAAGTGAAATAATTTAAATAAGCCAAATTATAGGAAAACTACATAATGTAAGTGAATATTGAATAACTTTGAAAAGAAGGAGTTCTAGACTTGAGTAACAAAAAATTATATACTCATGTGTACAAGTAATGTATATTTATCAAAATGAAAAGCAATAAACTTAGTGACATACAGGCTATATGGTATAGTGTAAGGACAATTCTAAACATATAATAAATAAAAAGGCAAATAATATTATAGAGAAGTCATTCAAAAAAGTAGAAAAACAATTATTATTTTTAATAAATATAAGAGCATGTTCAATTTCACTAGAAATAGTGTAATAATATTAAAATGACAGCTTTGCCAAACGTTTAGTAAAGATCACTGAAAATTATAATAACTAAAGCTAGCAAGTTTATTTTGAAACAAATATTTGCAGAAAATTGTTAGCAATAGTGTGAATTCTTTAGGATAATAATTTTAATATATATTTTAAGCCTTAAAAATGTTCATACTATTTGATCCAGAAATTCCATTTCTAAATATTAACTAAGGAAATATGATATATGAAAAAACAAAAGAAAGTGTTAAATACATTATTAGTAAATATCAAAAATGGAAATTCTGAACATTTTGCTTAAAATAATGCTCATGAGAATCATATATTTACATAGAAAAATGCAAATATTATAATGTAAGGAAGAACATAAGGACATGAAATTAGATGAGATAACCATGTTAAAACTAAGGAGCTTGTAAAAGGCTGGAAGGAAAATGTCTGCAAAATATAGCATCTTATGTAGCTCAGGTACTGACATTAACTTACTCTGTGGTTTTGAATAAGAAATTTTATTTTTAGCTTGCTAAACTGTAAAACTAAAGGCTCTCACATTCTCAAATTATAATTAAAATTTTGAAATAATATTTCATATGTAGTCATTATAGTGTAAAACTGGAATTTACTATTTCAACTAGATGACTTTTCAAGGTGTAAAACAGACTTTAAAAGCTCATTATTTTAAATAAAGAGTAACAACAAAGTTACTCTGGCTAAAGAAGGCATATTAGAAACATATGAAGGAGGTTTGGAAACTTTTGGGAATATGAAGAATGAATCTTTGGCTGTGAGTGGGAAACTCCAAAGATGAATAATGTAGTTGATGAATCTAATAATGATTGACTGAAAGATTTGTCAGTTAAGAGGTAATGATACAAAATTAATATCATAACAACTTTGGTGACGGATGGTAGCTAGATTTATCATGGTAATCACTCCTTAACATATATGAATGTTGAATCACTATGTTGTACACCTAAAACTAATATAATATTGTATGTCAACTGCACTTCGACAACAACAAAAAAGTAAATCAGTAGCAAAACAAAGCGTGCACTTAACACACTTATCGTGATATCTGGAAAATAGTATTCAATAAATGTTTGCAAGTATTAAAACAAACAAAAGTTAATGCAGTATACTAGGGAGAGTTAGAACAGGCTTGATAAGCTGTGTGAATTGGTAATTCTCACATAAATTCATTAAGGCCAATTTGGAGGAATCTGAATCTGAAAGTATTACCAGTAAAAGTTTCACAGGTCTAAAAAAGGACTTAATTCAAGAACTCTTCAGCAATCCTATTTCTTATGCCAATATTTTGCTTTTAAGATTCTGATAAACATCATGGCAACTATGTTAATATTAATGATGAAAAAGAGGAGTAGACACCACTGTATTTTATAACATGTTATTTATATATTGCTATGGTGAATACAATGGTAAGTTCCTTGTAGCCAGCTCTGAAGTGGACCGAAATGGGATTGGTGTTGGTGAGATATGTATGGAGAGTTGGATTATTTGTAGTTATTTAACAGACTTTGATGTTCTTAGGAATAAGGTGATAGTGAAGAGTGACAGAAACAGGTGTTCTTTGCCTCAAGAGCTTTCCAATCAGGATAGAAAGTAAGCCAAGATGCAGTAATAAGTTCTCTATAAAATACATGCAGAATTTTTTTTTAAAAAGTGAGCTTGCATGATGCCACAATAAAACTTAAAAAGTATGCGAAATTTTGGTCTCCATTTTTTATTCTGATATATGTATATATAAACATATATATGCCACACACACACACACACACGTATACCGCACACAGTGGTATAATCACTAGATGCCAACATGGAATGAGATGAGGAGGATTATAAAGATCAGAAATCCCTCCTCCCTGATCACCTATCTTTGGTGCCCTCTTCCCCATATACTGATCTAATTTCCATTACCAGTAAGATATTAAGATCTTTTTCCCTATTATAATGCATTTATCTCAGGAAAGGTAATGCATTTTTTTGGCAATGTACTGAAATAAAAATAAATTCTGATCTTAGAACCTTAAGTATTGAAATGTAATCCAAACTTTAGACCTTACTTATAAGCCACATGACCTTGAGCAAGATTGCAAGATTCTTAATTAATTAGAGCCTGAGTACATTCTTTTGTAAATTAAAAGTAGTGATACTTAACTATCCTACTTTAAAATGTTACTGTGAAAATGGATGAGATGGTGATGAAAATTGCTTTGAAAATAGTAGGAAGCTTTTTCCTATTAGTTAAAATTAGTTTAGTAGAGTTCTTCCAATAGAACAGTAGAATATGTCAAATCTGATGTGAGAAGGCCCCTGAACACAAGTAGCAATAATAGTGATGATTCTGGGAGAATATAGAAGTAGAAGTGAGAACGTGCAGAAGACAAAGACTGCTTTCTGGACCTGTCTGTAGTCTTCTATGAAAAAAAATATATATTTAGTTTTAAAACTAAAAATTTATTTGATCTTAAACATAAGTCATAAAATACATTGCATTTTGAGAATACATGTCCCAGTAAATGTCATAACGATTTCTCATTGCTATGAATGATATATTGCATAGACTCCTGGTTCTAGGTTATACCATGTCTGGAAAACATCCTCCCTCGTCATCTGCTCCTACAACTTCCTTGTATTTCTTCCTTTTTCAGCATAAAGTTTTAGCATGTAATGCCCCCAAATTCAGAGCAAAAAGGGTAATGAATAGTAGAAGAATAACGTAGAACTAGGAGGGACAGGGAGAATGTTTGATTGTGAGTGCAAAGACATATTTGCATATTTCAGAGACATATTTATTCATTAATTTATTCATTTATATAAAATCTTTTAAATGGAAATATTTATTGTCATGCTGCTTAATTCTTCCATCCGACCCTGCCCCCTTAGGATGTGATGCAGCCCTGTCCATAGATCCACACTCAACAGAGAAAACCAAGCTTATCTTTGCACCACCCTCCTTTACAGAGTCCCGTTATATTGAAATACTGGCTGAGATGGGACTATCACACCAGAATATTTTCCTGGTCAGCACAAATGGAACATGCAAAGTCCTTGCTGATAAAGTTAAGTGCAGTTGGACCAGGAGTGCTAAAGACAGCTGTTTCTTCAGGTGTCATGAGGTAAGGAGAGAAGTATTCATTATTTCCATGTCCATGAGCCAGTTGGTGTACCACAGTGCATGCTGCAACTTGTCTCCTGGTATCCAAGAAGAATAAAACTGTCAGGAAATTTGTCAGAGGGGTCAGTGGGAAGCAGGAAATTCTAGATGGTATATACATGAAAGATGTGCAGGAAAAAGAGGATAAGTGGGAATTCTGTGGGGTTTCTAGACATCAATCTGAATAGATATAGGTCTTGTGTATTGTATGATTGAAATTCTTCCCTCAACTCATTTCATAGCTGGTCCATTCTCATCATCTAGATCTCACTAGAAATATCAATGCCTCAAAAAGCTTTTTCTCTTCAAACTATTAAAAGGCCTTTTTGAGGTCTTCTGTTTCTCTATACCTTGTTCATTTCCTTCCCAGACAAAACTGTAGTCTGTGATCATTCTGTTCTCTCTACAATGCAAAGAAAGCTTCAAGTCTACAAGTAGTTGGTCTGATTAGCTCATCAGTGCATCCCTTGCCCTTAACAGAGTAGCTGGTATACAGTTGACACAATGAACCTAACTTTTGTGAAACACGTGCATCAAAACAGAATAAATATTAAAGAAGAAAAAATATTCCTTCTCCTCCCTATTATGTGGTTATCATGTTATTGGAAAGGTGGGGAAAACATACTAAAATGAGAACTTTATTAAAAAACTGGAATATCCAACTTTCAAGCAGGCAACTCTCTAACAACCAGTAGGCAATAAAATCTCTGGATGTGGCTAGCCCATGGTCTCTGTCTTCTCTAGATAACTTTAACCAAAGGGCCCTGTTTGGGGTTGGAAAATTCTTGCCACCAGTAGTAAGCTTAATTTGTTGAACTTGATGGAAATCAAGTACAAAATGAGTAAGAAAAACAAAACAAAACAAAACAAAACAAAAAATATTAGTAATATATAAAGACATTTCTGAACATTTTTAAAATGTGGAATTTGATCCAAAGACTTCATTATAAATAATCACAGATTAGATTTTCACTTGCCCAAGTCTTTCCATGGATGACTGCTTCTACTTGTTCCTGGAGAAAAGGAGGTTGAACATAGTCAAGTACAGTTGGTGAGTGAGGTTCATTAGCACAATAATGTTTGAGGACATTTTTAGAAATGAAACTCATTTAACTTAGTTTAACCAGGTAGTTTTTCCCATGGAATACACTTCAAAAAACAATAAAAATTGTACTATAAAATAAAATATTTAATGCAACAAGGTATCTGAAATACCTTGTTGATTTATTAAAACATTTGTTTCTTTTTGGTAGTCAAAAATAGTGTTTAACTCAAGGGGCGCCTGGGTGGCTCAGTTGGTTACGCGACTGCCTTCGGCTCAGGTCATGCTCCTGGAGTCCCTGGATCGAGTCCTGCATCGGGCTCCTGCTTGGCAGGGAGTCTGCTTCGCCCTCTGACCCTATCCCCTCTCATGTGTTCTTTCTCTCTCATTCTCTCTCTCTCAAATAAATAAAATCTTTAAGAAAAAAACACCAGTGTTTAACTCAACATATTCTTTGATTATATGGAATGATAAATATAGTGTATGTGGCATTTTGAAGATGCGTTTAAATATATTTAAGTGCCTAAAAGCTGCAAATAAAGTTATCTATATGTATGAAGAAAGAACAACACAATGAATCACAGCATTTTCAATACTGTAGTGATAATAAAGTCATTGAAGATAGCCAAAACAAAAACAAACAGTAAGGAAATAAACAGTTAAAGCTTATTGACCAAAGTGTTTTTTCAATTAAAGATTATGACAAAAAGTGTGCAAAGGAATCATTTGCCTCTGTCCTACTTTTTATAATTAATACATTTTATTTAAAACAACACAGGCAAACATAAATGCTAAAAAACCTCTGGTTCAATGTCATTTAGGGTTTAAAACTTAAGGTCATCATTCTTAAACCAGAGTGTAATCCTTATAAAATGTGCCTACAAAAGATGATTGAAGGTGAAATGTTGAACTATTATCAAGCAGAATATCTCATATGAAGATAAGGAGGCACATAGCATTAAGTCATTTGATGGGTGAACACATGTACAGATCATAAGTAATTTAAAAATACTTTGTGCCTGGGAAGCATTCTGTGTGTCTGTTGTTGTCCATCAATGGACGTCTTATTACAATAAACAGCATTGTTCTAGGTAGGCCTTTTCATGCCTGCAAGAGTGATGCAATAGCCAGAGTATTTCTATTTTCCAGATAATACAATTAAAGAAATAGCACACACATTCATAATATCTCACAGCTAATAAGTGGGAATCAAACCTAAGTACATCATTCTCCATGGTTCATATTTTTGCTTTTATTCCAAGCTGCATCTTTGATTTGCTGTAATTCTTTACCTAATTAAAAAAAATCACAGACCCATTTACTGAGCATGATCAGTTATAAAAGAACTTTCATTGCAAATGCTTGACTCCTTTCTTAAAGTAGAGGAAAGATCCAGAGTCCCATTTAGTATAAGACACTAAACCCAGGAAAGTAATTTACTGATTATTCCCAAACCTAATGTGTTCAGAGTCATTGTTTCTTCTTTATAATATGTTGCTATTTTAAGCTCCCCCACACACACAAGTCAAAAGCTTTCCATAAACTATGCATTTGTTTAAGACCCATTGCTAGAATTGGCTTAAAGTTTGAGAATCTTAGTGATCTAGGGAACATTTTACATTTCTGTAATCCCTCAAAAAACGGGATTCAAACCTGGATATAACTAAGCGACTCGGGTTAGTATAGCATCAAGTTTGTATAGCATCAAGAATGTCTTAGGTGCAGACTATTCAAAGGTATAAGTCATTAATTACATATAAATGGAAAATGAAGATACGCATATGATAATGAAAAACTGGCATGTTGAACAAAAAAAGACAAAATCTCAAAAACAAACTTTCTCAGTTTTCTTCTTTCACTATTTGCAAGCCTCAATTTTTCATGCCTCACAGAAAAATTCCTCTTGAAAAGAAATGGAAACAACCTCTAAGCGTCATGTCATCTAACTTATAAGAAATAGACACAGGATATTTTACAACACAGGGGGCAAAAACACCAGAAAGAACAATCTATATGTATTACAACTTATTACATAGATCATGTTAATAATTACAACAAAAAAATGTTTTGAAGCCATTTTCACTCTTCCTATAACACCAAACACCTGGTACTTGGCATTTAACTCATGTTTGCCCAGCAATAACTACAAATACATTCTTCTTTTCCTTGCAAATTACCTTGATGGGTCTTCTAGTTAAGCAGTAAATCAAACTTTCCACTCAGCCTTATTTCCATTTGGCATCATCCTTCAACTTTCGCAAGAAGCCCGAGTATATGTATCACCTCTTGCCTTCCTTCCATCCACCCTCCCACATCCTGAAATTAATTTACACAAATTTTAGTGTTCTAGAAGTGGCTCTTTTTCCTTCTCTTTTTTGTGGGTGGGCTAGGAGTCATATTTGGTGGAAAACCAAAAGAAACTCTTTTTAAAATTATTTTTCTTTACACATCTTTATACTTCTCATTTGTTCTACATTTGTGTAAAATTTATCCTAATTAAATATGTCTTTGGGCCTAATTTGCATCTTTACTTCCACTCTATACTAATTTTAAAATTTTGTAAGTTTGAACAGTGATGATAGAGGGATAAAAATAGCAATATCAAAAGATCACTGAATTAGATGAAAGCTTATGGCTTTCACTTATTTCCTTAGGTGGTATCATATTCATCAATATATTCATTACTAGTCATTGAATTAATTCTGTGTCTTTGAACTGTGCTTGAGTCTGGATCAGAGATTAGAGTTAATATCTCCACCAGACTTAATTGTAATACATTTTGATAAGTGCTATGCTGGGGTGTGCCTACAGGAAATGATGCTAAATTGCAGGCAGAAACAAGAACATAAGGCTTCTATATATGATAACAAATATTGTCTTAAAGGCAGTAGGAAGCCACCAAAGTAATTTAACAAGAGAAACTGAAGACTTGTCTGAATTTACATTTTAGAAGTATCATTAATCTAGCAATGGTGTGAAAGATGGACCAGAGAGGGATGCAATTCTATGTCTTTATAATGCTTTGGCTTCTTGCCACAGTATCTGAAAGTACCCAGTTCCAGATCTGTCTTTTTTATTAAACTGTAGACTTCTTGAAAGGAGGGACTGTATTCATTTTTGTATTCCTCATGATCAGTGGTCATGGCAGAGTTAATGCATAAAAAGAGTGTGTTCAACAAATAAATCGAAAAGGACTATTTTGATGGTAATGCAAAAGCCCAAATGGGAAGAGATTACCCAGGTTAGTTAGCAAACACCTTGAAGATTTATTTAGGAGGAGTTGTGGAGGAAGAGACAGGAGTATAGAAGACAATTCAAACTTCTTTTGATGACTAAGATAGGAATGAAAAGGAATCAGACCAAAATGGACACACTGTGTTGAGATGTTTTTAACATGCAGCCTTAGAGATCAAGATGCATATCTGAGCTTTAGTTAATAGAACAGAAATTCATTATCATCAGGCCAGCTGCCTAAATTAAAGACTGGCTGGAACAGCCCAGTCAAGCTCAGAGTTATATATCAGACATATTTCATTTAAATTTATTCCCTTCAAATTGACTCTGCATATAGGGATCTATGTATATCTATTTCTATCTCATATATGGAATATTCAAAGAGGAATATACCTACTTTCACTTTAAGAATTTATTTGGAATAACAGAACTAAAAAAATTTAAAACCCAGCGAAAGTATTTTAAAACTCAGATTTTGTGAGTTATTTTGTAATAGCTGGAAGTCATCAGTCTAGCAAGTTGATGTACACAAAGTACTTTTTTAATCATACCTACATAAAATTTTTCAAAAGAATAATCAAAATATATGTGAGAAAGGATTCACTAACATGTTTCCACATACTACTGGACATAGTATGGCTATTTGTTATTATTAACATACTAATTTTATTTTGAGAAACCTTACATGTCATGTGCATAATAAGAATGGGCAAGAAAATTTGGTTTTGTTGGTATAAATTTCTCAGATCCTTAGGGTTTTGTTTTAGTTTAGTTTATTGTTGCTTTTTTTTCCTGGCAACATGACAGAATTCAGCCATGCTTTTAGTTCATATTACCAATCCTCTATACAAATGAACTCTTTTCTAGTTATTTCTTTTTAACATATGCACACACAGTTAGTTGCCAGCTCAATGGATAGTAATAATTCTAGAGAGAAAAAAAGAAAGGAGTTTCCTGAGATGCTATATCCAAGACCATGTGCCTGTGTAATGTGATAAGCCTTGACTGTTTCATCTCCTGGTTGTCTGCAGGCTTTTCCACTGATAGAGATGAAGCATGTTATTAAAAAACTGCTAAATTAATACATAAGTATCTGCATATCTTTATTTTTGAGGCAGCACCATTCTTCACATTAACTAATTTGATTTCTAAAATTTAATTATGAACGTTATTGGTATGAATCAATCATTTATTCTTTTTCTCCCTGAACATAATAAAAAAACCCCAAATTTCAAAGAAATTTGTATTTCTAGAAAGTGATAGTTTACTTTTTATAAAAATTGTATTAAGTTTTTTATCTTAATTCCTATAGTTTGTTTTTGACTCAATTGTAAAAGACATCACTTGCGAAACTATTGCATTCATTAAATTAGCAATATAATGAATTACCTTAGCATGCGTAATCTTTCTTTTTGCATTGAAACATTTCGATTTAGGTAAAATATCCATACAATATTGCAAGCAGTTGAAGAGAGGCTGAATTACTCAAGCTTAGTGAGGGCATATGTAAATCTAATGTTTAAATGGATCTACATAGGATGGGATGTATAGGGGATCCCAGCTAGAGCCTAAATTTTATTTACCCAATGAATTTGGAATAATTTCATATCTCGGTGGGTTGGTGAATGAAGCCGGCCTACCAGAAATTTGTCTGTATTAGAGACCAAGAAGTCTCTCAGGATAGAAGTCATTCTGACGTGGGTAAACAGTTACACAGCATTGCATAGTTTAGGGAAAAGCTATCAGAACTGTACCTTGGCATTTTAAGTTCCAAGTATACGTTGGCTATTTATAGTGTGTGCCAGATCTTTACTGTGAAGACCAAGGCTCCTTCTTGTTTGGTGCCTGACTACTTTTGACCACTGCTCCCCTCTCATTCTCCTGCTCCTGCCACACTGAACCTGTCAGTCATCTCATATATCAGAGTGTTCACACATGCCGCTCCATCTGCCTCTACTGTGTTCCTTGTTAGCCCCTCATGACCTGTCGACTTTCAGGTGAAATGTAAATTTCTCCAGGTACCACCCATGGGCCCTTAACCTACCTTATATGCTTCCATGCTACTCTGAACTCCTTTTGCTGAGAACCATTAAACTTATGATTATATGCTTTATGTCTGTCTTCTCCACTGGGCGCCATGAAAACAAAGACCTTCATGAAAGCACAGATTCACAAGAACTGGAATGTGGCGGACATATATGTTGATTGATTGATCCAAAATTCTAGAAAACACAGTGCCATTGTGACATTTTGAGAATGGCAGCACAGTAGCAAGGCATTGTTGGTGCTGTTGCCTTGCAGTGGGCAGAACTACCCAGCCGTGTGGGAGAAATAGAAGTATCCACCTCTTACGAAGGCTCACCTTGTTCCACTCTCTGTGCAACACTCTCCATATACATTTTATTTAAATTTTACAATAATCTCATGAAAAAGATGTCATTTGCATATCTATTTTAGAGGTGAAGAAAGTAGGCTACAGCAGCTATGTGATTTGCAAAGGTCCTGCATGTGTTAAAGGTAAAAGGCAGCTAATTGATGAGTTCTGGGGAATTTGAAATAGAAAGGGGAACACATGATGAATTCCTGGGATTAGATGAAAAGACAGGATCTGTGGTTGAGACAAAACCCACTGAAAGATGGGCTGGTCGGAAGTAATACTTAAGGACTTCAGAATCTGTATTTGACAATTTATTATGTTTTTATTTTTCAAAAAGCTATCTTTTAAATTTTAGAATAATGCTGCAAGATAGTCACACAGCTATTATTATTCCACTTATTATGTGATAGTTGCAGAGGTTAATACATTATATTAGCAAAAAATTTCATAAAAACCAAAACTGATGATTGAAGGAAAGGCAATCTAAGATACAGTGAGAAAAGTTTTAAGGCAGATATTTTTAATAATGAAAAGAATAATCCAGAAAAAATAAAATATATCAAAAGCCCCAGAAAGAAATTAAAATTTTAAATTTTAAAAGGGTGAGGAAGAGGGGGAAAAAAGATAGAAAATGGAAAAAGTAAGAAGTATATAAAGCATATTAGCCAAAGAATTTTTACTCCTACCTGCTTTTGTTCTTTATATACTTTGAATTATAAATACAGGCAATAAAGTATGTGTTAGCTTCCACGTTACTTTATAATGTCTTTATGTTCCAAGAAATGAATGAAAAAATCTAGGATTTTATTATTTTGTTGCATCTGGCTAATATACAGGCATGAAAACTTGGGTTAATACCTCTCTTTTGAACATTTACTTTAGGGCTATCTTTGAAATGCTTGAGGGTTAAAAAAAATTACCTGATGGATTGTTTCCCTAAATGTCTGAGTTTGTTTTGCAATAAATGCAATGTTCTTCATTCTCCTAAAAGCAAAGAAAAAATAATTTATCTGAAGAATGTAAAAATTCCATAAGATAGAATTTGATGTTTTTGTCCATGTTTGGGGGCCATAAGTTACACAACTAGAGAAGCAAAATGATTGAAAAATATTGTTAAAAGGAAAAATGCCAAGGTTTACATGAATATTGTTTTCCTACATAATAACATATGTATATTTAAGATTTCTACTTATGGGGGCACCTGGGTGGCTCAGTTGGTTAAGCGACTGCCTTCAGCTCAGGTCGTGATCCTGGAGTCCCGGGATCAAGTCCCACATCGGGCTCCCTGCTCAGCGGGGGGTCTGCTTTTCCCTCTGACCCTCTTCCCTCTCATGCTCTCTGTCTCTCATTCTCTCTCCCTCAAATAAATAAATAAAATCTTTAAAAAATAAAAATAAAAATAAAAGATTTCTACTTATGTAGGAGATATTTCAAGAAAACATTCATTTTTAATAATTTCAAGCTTTCCTTTTGGGCTTTTAATATGTGCCTTTGATATGAAATAGTTAAAATATTATAGAAAAAAATAGCAAAAAGACTCTTGAAAATGAAAAGTATAAATAGAGGTCATTTCAACTTCCTTTCAAATTTTACCTAGAAACACTGTACAAATCAGTGTCTACTTAAAGGTATAAATGGATTACATAGATTAAGATACTTCAGGAATCAATATGTTAACAATGAATTTAATTCTGAAGCACAGTTCTTTGGGAGGAGAAAGTTTTATACAGAACATCTCGAAACCAAGAAAGAAGTTATTTCAGTTAGGGTGACATTGTATTTTATGGCACAGAATATAAGTTCCTAAAATGCAGGTCATCATGCACACGCATGAGTTTTATAAATTTCCTCCAGATAATGTTTCCAAACTATAATCAATTAAAGTTAGTAATGAGTACAAGAAGGAAACATAAATCATTATAGTAGTTTCTAACATATGACAGAGCTAATTCTTAAACATGTTACCTTTTTCACTTAATAATTTATTATCTGCATAGATCTGTTAACCAATCATGATTTCAAAAATATTTTTAATGTGCTGTGTGTTAGTATTGGCTCTTACATATCCTGAAGTAGAGAAGCCTTTTAAGTATATTATCCTAGAATTTCTCAAATTCAACTATTAAAACATTTTTTTAAAAAACCATCAGACAGTAACAATTTTGGGGAACCAATGGTTTCAGAGACTCTGTCAGGAAAACAGTAATATGAGTAATACTTATACTTCCCACAAGGTGTAAGAGTCAGGATTTATGGTATCCCACACATTGCATTTGACATTTACATAGGATGAACAGTCTTTGGGTTCTAATTATAGCCAACGGAGACTTTGAAGTTGGCTTATCCCCTGGGCTGCAGCATAAGGAGTGTAGGGGAGTTCTAAGGTGTGATCTGATGCCTTCATCCTCATTTTAACCATTAGAACTCAGGTGTTATCTGTTTGATACATATAAAAGGAACCTTCCCTCATTTTTTTTTTATTTTTATAAAATTTCGTGTTTAAAACGAAAAGTTTGAAAGGTGTTCTTCTTTATTATCAAGGAGAAACATAAATTATTTCCATTTATGGCCCTTCATTTAGTCTTGCTTCCATCCAATCAATGCAATCTGTATACCTCCACTAGAGTGACCTTTCCACAGTATAAATCAGATTTAGGTCAAACATGCACTGGACCATAATCCAGGAGACCAGTTTTTCACCCCCCAGCATCTTCTACATTTCCTTCCTTATAATTTAGCTTCCATGATATTGAACATCTCTTACTTCTGTTCATACACTGATCATTTTCACCCTCAATTTGAAACAGTGTCTCTGGGTGATAGATGCCCACAGGAAGGCCAATTTTGAGAATGCAGAACCCAGGCTTTCCCCAGGTTTTCTCCATCTCAGTCATCCACTGTTCTACTGGATTTATGCTGCCAAACACATTTCTGATTATTTTCTTCCTATGTCTCATACCCTTCAAAGGTTCTTCTGTTCTTAGGATCAGATGCAATTCTTTACTAGGATCCCTTTCATAATCTGGCTCTTGGCTACCCACAAACTTGATCTCTCATCTTGTCTGACCTCAAATTCAGTGTTCTCCTTACTTACAGATATTTGTCTGGATAATCTTATCCTTGGTGTCTCAATTTCCAGGAAACCTTCCTTGAGTACCCAAGATTGATATATATATATCCCTCCTGTATCTTTCAATAGAAAGCAAGTATTCATTAACTATTTATTTACAAATGTGACTGCTGCAATCTCTGTTTATATCGGAAATCTATTAATAGATATAATTAATGCATATATGAATGATTAAAGGGATATAATGGCAACAAATCTATACTTTTAGCTATGGGAATTATATTAGTACTGCAACATCATACTGTGACATATTAGCGAGAAAACTTTTTCTAACACTGAAAAGGCTACATTTTAATAAGGATGAAGATTACAAAGAACAAGCTGAACTGTTATATGGCAATAAACTTCTATGATGGAATCTCCCCAGTGACACTAAGGGAAACAGAAGAAAGTATTACCTCCTGCTAGGTTGCCAATGTAAACTGAAGTGTGGATAATGCAGTGCTATTTAGTGTGTCTTGTACTGTCTAGAAAATTCAGGGAAATAGTTTTCCCTGAGGACTTTCATGCACAAAGGACAAGTAATGAGAACTAGCTTGACATTCCCAGATCTGCTTCCAAACCTGTAGCAGTCTAGTGTAAACTAAGGTCACGGAGACTCTATTCCCTACCACAAGTCTCTGATCTGATCTTCTAATTTATTTTTTCATTATTGTTTATTTTATTTTTAAAAATATATTGTAAGAAATGACAAACATGGTTGTTTGTTTGTTTGTTTTAAGGCAGCAATTCTCCCCATTGCTGATGTACTAACAGTGAAGAACTTGCTTTAAATGGAGCTCAGTTAAGCACTCAGTACACTTCCTCCCCTTTCCTGGAATCTATACTTTATCATAAGACCTTTGGTTTGCTTCCACAGTCACTTCAAAGCTGGAGGGCCTGATCAAGATGCAGAGCAGACAGACAAAATGTGAACAGCTAAAGGGTATCAGTAGTATTGCTGTATGGACTTCCCGAACCCAAACACTTAAAGAATCTGCTGGACATATATTTTTAAGGATTCTTTCCACATGCATATCAAGTAAAGAAAATAACAATATTATTTAATTGTCTTAATAAAATGTTGGAACAAAACATGTTTTAATTTATATATTACAATTACCTTTTTTTTTCTTTTTTTCTTTTCTGTATTTAAAAATAACTTTTGGGCTCATTCAATGGAGTAAGGCCACCTTCTTGTGGTATAGCCAGCTCAGTGGTTTGCCCAGGACTCTTCTGGTGCATATCTGTTGTCCTGACATAATTATTAATAGTTTCCTATTACTGTGCAAGTGTCACAGTTTTAGTGATGAATACTCTGTTCATCATAAGCAGACAAGCTCTTTCCTTCCCTCCCACTTCTCAAATGGCCTTGAAGTTAGGAACTTCCAGTAACAGAAAATGGGAAGATGGTGATTACCATTGGCTTTTTCTGCATCAAGCTTGTACTGACTAAAATCTCATTCTTGCTAAATGATATGCCCTAGATGGCATCATAAGCATTTGCTTACAGTCTCCTGAGTACTCATTCCTTCCTAGCACACTCAGGCAAGAATACCTCAACATGTCATACAGAATGTCCACATCTGGATTTTCTCCCTTACCACACAAAGAGATGAAACAGGACCCTGACATTGATTTAGATTATACTATCCTTAAAAGAAATCTTAAATTCAGGCATTCAGAAATGTGTTCAGATGAATTTTATTTCTTTCTTCTCATTTACGAGGTATGATTCTTTCTTCTTCATGTGATAGTTTGGTGACAATCATAGCTATAACACTTTCTTTATAAAATCACACTTTAACTTTTTTATAACCACTTTATTTTTAAAGTTGTTTATTACATTAATTTAATAATTATGAAATTGAGTAACAATTAAATTGGTAAATGTGTTTATTTAATACTCAGGAGCCTATCTGAATTGAATGGATATTTTATTCAAAAGAAAGTCTTTGGTCGTAGGAAAAGCTATGGCAATATCATTGGAGAGTGAGCAAAAGAGCCACAGCACTGGAAATTCCATATTTAGATAAATATTCTTTTGGCATTATGCAAAGGCAATGAGCTGGACCGTCAAATCAATCTGACCAGCATATGTGTGCTATTTAATTTCACTCAAAATTAAAAAAAATTGGCCATCCTTAAATAATGTGAGCTTTTGTGTGACAATCTTGATTTCTGGGTCATGAAAAATCCTAAGATCTCAGACACCAACCCACATTGTACTTGGCTGGGAGCTGCAGGACTGTACGATGGACTCCTATCTTTCCCAAGATCCAAAACCTCTCACCTTCTGCACACTGCCTTTCTTACACATTTATATCACTATCTTGTTTTATCTGTATTTGTTTTTGAAAATTCTGTACAATGCTTAATTTTTAGGTAAGATATAAGTTTCCCAGTAAAGGATTACTCATTAATCTTTAAAATTAGTAGGAATGAATATATGGGTTTATTTCTTAGGCCATACTTTGATAAAGGAAAAATTGGAGTGGATCTGAGGAATAGATTGTGTCATGGGAAGGAAAAGAATGTCCTCCATGGGGGCCAGAGCCCCAAGTCAGAAAATGCAGCAGTGACTCCAGTACTGGGAGATTATTGGTGGGTGAGGGGTCAGTTGTGTTTTAAGGTTTTTTAGATATTACTAACTGAGAAGATTCCTTTCATCATTCAATATACATCACTCTCAGAGGAAGATCCTTTGTGGAAAAGGCACCCAATCGGATAGTACAAGACCTTACCAGGCCAAGTAAGGGCTAACAAGGGTTATAGTCCCTGAATAGAAATTCTAAACCCCAAATTCTTCCATACTATGACTCTAACATATTACCTATAAAACTAAACTCTAAAAAATGTTTTCCTTATTTGGATATTGGAGTTACTGATGCAGAAAAATAATAAAAAACACTTTGTTTAAAAAACTTGTGTTTGGAGAAAAAAAAATTTCCCTTAAGAGACTAAACCTTTAGTAAAAGAGAATATATATATAAAATATATTATGCACATATTATAAATGTATAATGTTTATATATTATACATATATGTATAAAGTATAATGCATATATATTATGCATACATATTCACTTTATACAGTTATAATGTTTTGTGGAAACATTTGTTTTATTAAAATTCAAACTTTTGTTTTTCTATAAACAGAATAAAGCATGATTTATCTTCTATTAACAAAAATGAGGATCTTAAATTTGATACATGATAACCAATTAAAATACTGACAGGAGTTAGAAGTTATTTCAGTCATTCTTAAATTACAGTGTCTGCAGCACATTTCTCATAGCTGACCTGAACACATTACCTTTGTTGCAGCATCAAAGCAGATAAATCCTGTGCTAAAGTCAATCGTGAGTCCCATTAGATGACTTTCTAGCACACATGCATATGTCTTGCACTAGATAGAACAGAAAACACTGTTACTTTTCATGTGATTGAACCAATATCAATAGCCAACATTTATCAAAAACTGTTGTGACAGCTCCATAATAAGTTGTTTACACAATAGGTAACTTAATACCAGCAATAATTGTATAAGAAACATAGTATTATTGACATCTTAATGTTAATAAAGCAAGCCGAATATTTTTTCACCTGCCAAGGGGTATGCAGGACCACATTTCCAATCCTGCTCCATGTGAACTTGTCTTTACCTTGTGCTATACTGACACTCTTTGCTATGTTGGCAATAAAACTGGTATAAACATGTTTAAGTTTAGGCAAAAGTATGTTACATTGTTACATTCTATAGCTAAATATCATTGCATTTTCATTAAAACAAAAGTGAATTATTGAAGGTTAAGATATTACTTCAATTCTTGGCATATCAATTTCATGGATATTATTAAAAGAGAACTCTCAGGCACACAAACACAGATCCAGTAACCAAGGCAAAGAATATAAGAACATCTTTACCTTAAGAGTCTGTCATATAATGTTCATCCATGTGGTACAAGTTATATCCCAAAGACATTTACCACTTGCTTATTATTTGTATAAACCTACTGATTCTTCAAAAATCAACAATGACTTTTCACACTGAGATCAGGTTAAATTATATTTTACTTATATAAATATTTTGGAAAAACTACTAAAATAGAAATACTAAAATTTAACAATAACAAATATGAAATAAAAACTCAGGACTTATATGGCACATGATGCATATTTATGTCCACAGGCCATTTTTTTGCATTTAATTGCAAACTACTGAGATATTCAAATGAGGAAAAATACGCATAAATCACAAACAAGGAGGGAGAAAGGGAAGAAGAGAAAGAGATAAACTGATCTTAAGCATTTTTTCAATACTAATTATTACATCATATTTGTTTTATAATACTGTATATAAAAGTACATTAAGTGAATCACATTCTGACTATAATGATGGCTAAATGCATCAAGTTGCCTTCACCAAAAACTATACTCATGGCTTTAAGCCCAATTTGCATAGAAAAGTTATAACCATGCCCAATTATTCCTTTGAAGTCAAGTTTTCAAAAACCAGCTCAGAAAACAAACTTAATGAGCTATTAAGTTCAGTTTTGGGTGTAATTTTATTTGTTTAATGCATGGGCATCTTCCATGTTTGTATCCACCCATCATTAATTTATTAAAACTACTGTCAATATTAAGAAATGTTCAAGGCTATCTCATTCCCTCTAATTTAGACATAATTGTTTGTTGTTCTCAGTTACTATTTAAAAGAATACATTGGATGAAAACACCTTCAGCACAGAACATTAAAATCTATCTCATTAAATTCAGAATTACAAATGAAACTCATTCATCAATAATCATTAAATTGAAACAGATATGATATAGAGACTCACTGAAGTTTAATTCTATAATTTATAATCTTTTAATAAACATATATGATGACTATACTTAATATATGTTTTAATATTATATTTGATTTTTTTTTTATTTGGCTGCACTTTATTGGCCGTTCTTGGAAGGAGTAGTGTAATAAGAATAAACCCTATGTGATTTTTGTGTGTGTGTGTTTTTTCTTTATTTTTTTTTAAATTTTATTATGTTATGTTAATCACCATACATTACATCATTAGTTTTTGATATAGCATTCCATGATTCATTTTTTGCATATAACACCCAGTGCTCCATTCAGTATGTGCCCTCTTTAATACCCAACACCAGGCTAACCCATCCTCCTACCCTCCTCCCCTCTAGAACCCTCAGTTGATTTGTTTCCTTTCTCTGTTTATTTTATAATAAAAATTGAATTATAGTTAGAAAAAAGCAAAAAATTACACTTTTTAGGGACAACTTGAAACATTTTGAAAGATTTTTGCACAATTATATGTTATTACACAACATTTGAAGACATATCACACATAAAATACTTTTTAATATGTCCTTTTGGATGATAACTAAATGTCTGTAGCTGAATTAAACACATATGAGTTTCAAATAATAATAATAATTAAAGAAAATAAATTTTATAAATTATACGCTTTTTCATTAAAAGTCCTATTTTAAAAGAGCTATATTTATTCAAATTGAATTATTGTAAGGTAAAAAAAAATTAAATTGTCTACCCTTTACCAGTATTATTTACTTACTCTGGGAAATTTTTCAGAAACAGGACAAATAAAGATACCAAAAGTACTATAAATGAATTAGGCCCAATACAGGTACTTTGAATGTTGATATGTTGTAAGATTTTAGTCATATAAATTGTCATCTTCCTGTTTCAATATTCACTACATTTTCCAAATTTTAAGGTGTTAATTTAAATGACAATGTAGAATGTTTAGAAATACCTGCTCTGAATGGATAACCTCTTAATTAAATATGTAGATATTTATATCAACATTAAGTACATCAGAGATCCAAAAATATGTAAGTAGATAAATAGATTAGAAGCTAAAAGTGTTAGGGTGCAATCCCATGACTGAAAACCAATTTCAAAGTTAAAAAAAATTATTTAATTCATTGATTTGTATTAGACAATTCATTAATTTTCTATCTTTCTGCCTATTTCACAAAGGGACATATGTTCCTTTTTTATTGTATTTCTTTATCAACTTTAATGCTAGTGGAAATATTGAGAACACAGAAGAAAAAAGAAAAACAGAAGGATGTAAATATATTCACATCCTTGAATTCTGAAAATAACACCACCAAGGTGTTGTCATTGATTATTATTTCTGATGCAGTAAGCAAAGAGAAACTATAAGATGTATAAAACAACCAAAAGCTAACAAAACATTAAATATTTTACTTTTCACTTGCTACACACATCTTAAATAAGTATTAAGTATTATGAGATAGTCCAAAGAAATGCATTGAACATCAGCTTAGAGAATATGAAGCCCAGACTCAAAAAACAAAACAAAACAAAACAAAAAAAAAAGGTTTTAAATTACATCAGAACAACATAATATTATCTCATTTCTAAACATCAGGAGACTTAAAAGGAAATCTTAAATTGAGAACAACAGATAGATATCTCTATGTAGTTAGTTACAAGTGAAGTGTGATCTTCTAAGAAATTATAATTGGGAAAATTTAAAGATAGCAATATAAATAACAAAAATGTCATCTCCTATTCAACTAACATATTTTAGTGCTTAAAATGGTCTTGGATGTTGATATTTGGAAAAAAATTATATTGAAGATGTTATTCATCTTTCCATTTTAGATATTAAACTATTTATTGAATTGGGATTCTATACAGCTAAGTTATTGAAACAATATTCCTCAGTTACATTAACATTTTAAGATATATGAAGATCAGCAGAGCTATTATGAAGTGTCAATTGAGCAATGAAACAAGTGAAATTTGAGTCTTCGCCCTGTCTTTTTCCCCTGATTTAAATGTCATACTGGTGCAAACTGATATGTTCAATATAGAAGGTTATAGTCAGAAATAAAGGAAATAAATATATGTTACACATCAGTTCAACAGATTGAAAAAATACACATTCAAGTCTCCTATTATAGCCAAGCATTCCAGGAGAGTCAGTGCTATATTATCATCATCATATGTTTGTTTTTTGAAATTAAGTGTTCATGTGTCTACTTAGGTCCTGGCTCTACAAATCCATTTACATGTGACAAGTGCATCACAACTGTTCAATTTTGCCATCAGTCTCTGTCAGACGTCAGCCACAGAACCAACGTTTGGGAGCCTCATCTATTCCATGGTCCCATGAAGAGACTGAAGGTTCTATGAAGTTTGACTTACATATAACTTCACACTTAAGAAATAAAACTT
>NC_138372.1:99597544-99631707 GCF_054177405.1 Leptonychotes weddellii | reverse complement strand
CTGGGTGGCTCAGTTGGTTAAGCGACTGCCTTCGGCTCAGGTCATGATCCTGGAGTCCCGGGATCGAGTCCCGCATCGGGCTCCCTGCTCGGCAGGGAGTCTGCTTCTCCCTCTGACCCTCCTCCCTCTCATGCTCTCTGTATCTCATTCTCTCTGTCTCAAATAAATAAATAAAATCTTTAAAAAAAAAAAAAAGAAATAAAACTTAATAAATATGCAGTACAAAATGCACTGTACTTCAGCTGGTAAATGAATAAAACAATCCCAAGCAGCCTATAATTTAGTGTGGGGAATAACAAGCACATATCACTCCAATACAAGGCAGTGTTAATAGACCTAAGAAAACAGACAAAAAAGTGATATTGGTGCTTACAAGTGGGATGAGTTTGAACAGGATAGATGTGGCAATAGTGGTAACAATGGGTAGGACAGACAGGAAATCAGGAAAATCTTGGTGACAATATGACCTCTGAAAAAAGTCTCAAATTACGGTTGTATGGTTTTGAAGGGTAGAGTTGAAGGGAATTATTTCTAGAAAGAAAGAGCACTGTGAGAAAACGAAGCCATTCATGCTAAAAGTTAGGCAGTCATGATTAGAGAACAGGAAATGGCTTTGTAAATTAGTTAAAATCACAGCATTTTCTATTTGAGATTTAAATGCTAGGGAACAGTCATGCATTTTTAGGAGTCACAGATCCTAAAATTTCACAGACTCTCACCTGTATCCGTTCCACCTCCAGAAAGGTTGCTGTTTGGAAGGCTCTTTCCCACTGGGCGAGGTCAGACTCTAACTCCACGGAGAAGTAGAGATCCTCCCCAGACTCAGACTGCACCGTGAAGCAGTGTTTCCGCCGGTCCAGCAGGTCACTGTCCTGATGAAAACCTGGAGTTACACAGGCTGGCATACATCAATCCAGATTGCTAACATGACCATACCTTGAATCAATGTTGACTAAATTCATGGTGGAGATGCCACAGTCATAAAGATTATACTTTATGATATCACTAAGTCTTCATTATGAATGGTCATAGCAGCCTAAATTCCACATCTCCAAGTCCGTAACTAATGCATTTTTTTTTTTCTGTATCAACACTGAAGCATGCTCATGAAACAGAAGTGAGAATTTTGGCTTCTACGCTTAATAATAATGTAGCTACCAAAGCATTTAACACATGAGATCCAGTTTTTACTGTATGAAGGGATAGCACACACAATCTCCCTTTTCCCTTACAGAGCTGTCAAGATGATCAAGTTAAATAATATTTATTAATATGTTTGCAAATTTTGAAAAGATTAATAAGCCTGATATTTTCTATTGAGTTGATTTCTTTAACCCCTAAAAAACATCATGACAATATTCATTTACATGAGAAATGAAAAAATGAGTCTAGGTTATCTAAAAAACATTTATTGCTTTTAAAAGATGCATATTTACCTTACTTATGTGACTGTATTTTATTGCGTCAAAAAGACTTTCACATGGCCATTTTTTGGTGTTACTAGAAGTTTTCAACTGTGTTCACACAACTATGTGTGTTTCAATTTCAGAGATGTTAAAAGAAAATGCAGCTAAGAATTGTCGAAATAGGGTAATCCCAGGCAAAATGTCAGATATTGTCTTGGAATTACATGTGGATTGTACTGAATATGGTCAAAGGATAGTGATTGGTGTCTTTCACTATTTCTTATATAGAGTTACATAAAGTATTATCATTAAACACCTAAAATGTTAGAAGGAATTCTTTACTTTGGCGAGCGTTTTCAAAATAATAACTATTTTATTAACAAATCCAATTTTCTTTCTTTTTTTGGTATTTGGATGCTTAAAATACTAGAGGAGAGTGAATGCATGGCAATAGTTCTTCTGGTTGTAGAATTTAGCTTTGATAACTGCTGCCAGGGGATACTCAGAACCTTAAAGGAAGCTAGATTCTCTTTGTATTTATGATTTTCCTATACTATCTTGAGGGAAAAATGAAAACATATTGTCCTCAAAAATATAGTCCAATAGTAAGCAATTATAAAGTACTTTTTAATCATTTAGAGCTTATAATGTTTAGAGGAGTGGCAAAGACAGATATTAAATAAATTAGTACACAAGTAAATATGGACAGATCAGTATAAGTGCCATTATAGAGAGTGAGAATGCAGTTTACATCAAATTGTATTGGTGAGTTAGGGAAATGTCTCCTAGGATGTAAATTTCAAACAGTGGCTGAAAGATGAGTGGAAGATTGAAGGTAGACTGGACAGGAAGAAAACTTTTGCAGACAGAGAGGCTGGTATTGGCAGAGGCCTGAAGCAAAAGCATGAGGTACATTCCAGAAATCCAGAGAACAGAAGAGAGAGAGGTTGAGAGCCAGCACTGGGAAAGGAGATGGGTCACTGGACAGGTCATGAATTTTGGACTTTAACATAAGTGTAATGACAAGCCACTATATTAAAAAAATAGCCAATCCTCTATTTGTTATAAATATTTCAACTTCTCTATTAGTTATCTGAATTGATAACATTGGTACAAAAATTGTAACTAAACACTACAGAATTTCTGCAAACCCCTCTAGTTTTATGGTTTATTCAATGGGCCTTAACTTTCCTTGTAATATAAAATTGTAACAAAATAATCAATGTCATTAACAGCCAGAAAACTGTTGATATTTTTTCCTTCTCATACATTGCATGTTGCTATTAAATCTTAAAATCATCTTCATTTAAGATCCTCTGTCTTCTTGGCAGCTTAACTCCTTTACTCTTTTAAAACTTGAACTAACCTCTTCAATTACATTACCTAAGCACTGAAACTCTCAAAGATAGAATTCTCGATTCAACTCTGCAAATATAAGTTGGACATCTATGAACACATGTGGTTATTGGCTATTGCTATTTTTAGGACACTCCTCATACACTGACTCAAGCTACAACTGCTATGGGCATCCAGGCACTTAGGCCTCATGGTTTCCAGAGGGAGACAAGTATGTAAAAATAAGAAAAAGCATCATGACAGTCCTATACAGCTAAAGTGCTAAGGAAACAGAGTGAGGAGCAATAAATCATTCTTGAAAGTGGAAAGGAGAAAGTTTTGTTCTAGGAAGAGACTGTCTTATCATCGAGGACTTAGAGACTCATGCAAGAGCAATCAGCTACAAGCCTGAATGGGCTCAGGTGTTCCTGCTAAGAAATGCATTATGACTGCCTGTGCCATGATAACCCCCTGAAGGGTTTGAGGCAAGAGAGAGGCAGAATACACCACTTTACAGAAGGAAGAGCAAGCGAAGCGGAAGATGGAAAAAGTAACATGTTGGAATCCGTTTTTAGAATTTTAGTGAAGAGCGATTATAGCCCAAGTATTTGAAAGAGCTGCTTTAAAAGTAATCATCCAGAATATACATACTCCTCTGCCCTTCCCTCCTGCTGTCTACTGGAGTGCATCTGCTATAGTGATATGAACACAGGCTGTAGCCTCAGCTGCTGTCTGGATTCAAATCTCAACTCTTTCATTTATGAGGATGTGCTAAGATAATGCATATAAATTTTAGCACAGTTTCTGACATACAGTGGTTCTTTATTAATATTAGAAATTTCTATTATTAATGATATTCAATAAAATAAATATGTATGTCATGTCTTAATCTCTACTTCTTTTTTTTAAAAATATTTTATTTATTTATTTGACAGAGACAGAGACAGCGAGAGCAGGAACACAAGCAGGGGGAGTGGGAGAGGGAGAAGCAGGCTTCCCGCGGAGCAGGGAGCCCGATGCAGGGCTCGATGCAGGGCTCGATCCCAGGACTCTGGGACCATGACCTGAGCCGAAGGCAGTCGCTTAACCAACTGAGCCACCCAGGCGCCCTAATCTCTACTTCTTTAACTTGCTCTCTATACACTTTATCTTTAGTCAAGAGTGTGAGTTTAGCCTCAGTAGAAACAGTAGCCTCTGTAACAACTCTGCTCATTGGAAAGTATCACTTAATTAATGGTAATAAAAAAAAATTAATGGTAATAAAATAACAGCTACACACATCTTGAGCACTATTTTTGTGCATTGATCTCATTTTCGACTTCTCCTTCAGAAGTATCTTCTAGTTTTTTAGATTTATTTCAAGTCTTCTGGACACTTTCTGCAGACTAATAGCCAAATGCTGTCCACCTTAGGATTTGTCTCAGATTCACAAAGCAATATTACATAGAAAAAACATACTACAATTATGTTTGTTATTAATATATATGCTTTTCCAAGGTATTCAGAGGTCAATAGTATAACCAAAGTGTTTTTTTTTACTAAAAAAAGAAAAAATAAAAACTATGTGTTTAGAATCATTATTGAGATGGTAGACATAGCCAGCCATAAATTTTCTACTGTGCTTAAAACATGTAAGATTAAAGGTAGAAAAAGCTGCTAAAAATCAACAAGTTATCCCTATGGCAAAGCTTCCACATATATCTATATGGTTTCTTCTCTCTTTGACACTACAATTGTTTCATCCAATATTCTCTAATATGGCAAGTCACTTCTTTCACACTTTTCCAATTACACTTATCATTGTTCTAATAATAGATATGTTTTTCTTCAGGTTAATGACACTTGTGGATTTGAAAATGCAAATAAAAAAACAATAGACAGATGAAGGATAAATATTTTTGCATTATTATATTAAATATAAGCTACTCTATAAACAACATGACTTAACTAATATGTTTTTGACTTATGTTTGCTACCACTCCTTTTACTTGGATATAGTGAATGAGGAAATCATTCAATCATTAGGCATGATTATTTAAAACAAACAAAAATGAAAAAATAAAACAAACAAAAATATATTTTTAATAAAACAAGAAGAGAAGGCCCAGCAAGCGTTCTTCAGCTACAAATGATAATTTCTATTTTTTGCAACTACTTTAATAACTAAAAATGAGAGGAAAAAACATACCATCAAAATTAAATTTTACCAATTAATTTTGAATTAGACTTTCAAGAATGAGTGAATCTCTAAAGAGACTTATTAAATCTACATCAAGTCCTGTACAAAAAATGATACTTTTAATGACATTATAATACTATTTTAGATGTTAGGTGATAAAAAATAAAATCAAACCAACTGAGCACTCTATATAGTAAATTAATTCCTTTTTTTGGATTTTAGTAGTCTTATCTGGGAAAAGGAATAAAACTTTAAATCTCCTTGTTCTTCTTAGGCACTTGGAATCCCTGATATAAATGGACATAATAACAAATTTCAGAAAAAAACACAAGGCATATTCTTCAAATATAATCTCTAAATTAATCTGTATAATAATCCATCAAAATAGGCTATCATTATTTCCTTGATGAGGGAACTAGGTCTTGGACATAGTGGTCACTTCCCCCCCCCCATTTTTAACCTGTTTGGCCCTAAGGATTAAGATTCCATCAGTTTGGAAGCCATTCAGCTTAAATTTGAATGTCAATTTTACCACTTCTTTTCACATCCCTTAGAATCAGTTCAGGCATTTTTAAAAAGGGAATGATAGTACCTTTCTCAAGATTAAATGAGTTGATATGAGTATATCATTTAGGAAAGTAATGGGCACATAGTAGTGCTCCATAATATCACCAATATTACATAATATCACTAATAATCACAATATTAGCCATCATTAATATTGACTATTACTAAAAATCTGGAATAGATCAGACTCCAAATCCCATGTACATTCTAGCGGGCGTGCACACACACACACACACACACCCCTTTCTCTGTAATACAGTGTAATGTTGCTACAGAAGGTAGGATACATAAGGACAGTCAGGAAGGCTTCATTTTCTAACAAAATTAACTACCAATATTCACACTGAAAAGGAAACATGTTGGGGCGCCTGGGTGGCTCAGTTGGTTAAGTGGCTGCCTTCGGCTCGGGTCATGATCCTGGAGTTCCTGGATCGAGTCCCGCATCGGGCTCCCTGCTCGGCGGGGAGTCTGCTTCTCCCTCTGACCCTCCCCTCTCTCATGCTCTCTGTCTCATTCTCTCTCTCAAATAAATAAATAAAATCTTTAAAAAAAAAAAAAAGAAAAGGAAACATGTTTACCAGAATTGTCTATTTTATGGGCAAACTTGACTCTTTTGCCATTCTCTAGATATTTGTGTGTGCTGTATATGCATGTGCCCATACAGGGGTGTGAATTCTGACCCAGTTTAAAATAGCTTCCTAAATGTTAATTAATCTTGATCCCTATAGATATTCATGTATTGTTCCTGTTAATAATATTTTCCATTTGAAAAATATTACATGTATTATAAAATCTTTTTATAGACATCCCATTATCCATTAGAATTCTTAGGTTCAGAATATATGTGGATGGGGAAAGTAGCTTAAATAAAATAGGTGTGGGACACATTAACCCAGACCACCATGAACCTAGCAGACAAGTAGTCTAAAAGGACAAGCATCCCTCTTGGCACTGGAATTTACATGACTCAGATGCAAATACATTAACTGTTCCTCTGGTTCTTTTAGGAGGGAATACATCGACCCCAGCAACTTCTTGTGTTTCAAACATGCCCTTCAGTTTACAGCATTTATAAGGATCCTCCTGTTTAAATCTATCCACACTGCAGTGTTTAATCTCCTCTTTTGGCTTAATATGTGTTGGATTTGGCTTGCTATAGGAAATTTAGGGAAGCAAAGCCCTATTTGAAGAAAAAAAAGAGTTTTAGGAAAGACAACTAGCCCATGTGGGAAAATGCTATGCACTTTCAAAGGGAAAATGCTTTTTTATAAGATAATGTTTTTACAAAGTGGATGGCACAGAAAGGGCATATAATTATCAAAGGAAACTTTTAATCCTTGTGTTTGATTTGCATTCTTGATTTCTTATTCAATATACTTGAATCATTTTTCATTATTATTTTGATTGATATCAGCATTTTCCCGAAGACACTGTTATTGAAATAAGTAGAAACTTTACTACCATAAATTAAAATTACTAGAAACAAGCAATAGACACAGAAAACAATGTAGTTAATTTTTTATAATATTATTGAAAGGGATGTCTTTCAAGATTACTTACTGAAATTAATGATTTTAATTAATAGTTTATAAGATTCATCTTCCAGATTTCAATTCTAATATTCTGCTTCTGAGGATAATTACATCATACTAAAAAGATCCTCAGATCTGTGCTTAGAAATCCATGCTTCCATTAGAAGAGTATATGGTTTTCTGTAGAAAAAGCTTTCAGGGGGGTTGGGGAGAATGTTACTTGTTACTATAAATGTGGATATCCTAGGGTCATAAACAGTAGGAATTGTGGCTGGTGTTTTGGTCCTGCCTTCAACTAATAATCCAAACAATCCCACCTTTAAATAAATTTAAAGAATGAAATCTTAATTCTTACCCTTTAATACTTGGTATGTAAAGATCCTCTTTTCATCTTCTGGTATTCCTTTTTTAAAAACGGAATCCCTCACACTACAGTTTATAATAGTTTTTTCTTAATCATTCTTCAGATGTGATTAAAAACAGGTGATCACCACTTTTTAAAAAGTAACCTTTTAGGGGCGCCTGGGTGGCTCAGTCCTTAAGCATCTGCCTTCTGCTCAGGTCATGCTCCCACGGTCCTGGGATCCAGTCCCACATTGGGCTCCCTGCCCAGCAGGAAGCCTGCTTCTCCCTCTCCCACTCTCCCTGCTTGTGTTCCTCCTCTCGCTGTGTCTCTCTCTCAAATAAATAAATAAAATCTTAAAAAAAAAAGTAACCTTTTATATCCTTAAGGACAATTATCAAGTCACCTCTCAGCTTTCCCTTTATAAAACCAAATGATGCAGATTTTTTTACCTCTCCTCATAGGTGCTATGTTTTAGGATTTAATTATCATAGTGTCTCTGCACTGCAACCTCTCCAACTTTTTCTAGTCGCACAAGTAGTAAAAGCCATCAAGTAGCCAGAATGGACTCATATGGATCTAACCAACATGAGGTATAAAGGGAACTACTTGTGTCTCCTAAAATTACATTTCTGTTTATATGCCCTTGTATACTGTATTAGTGCTGTGTCTGGGGGCATGTAAAAAGTGCAGATCATTGTGGCAAGTGCTATCTGGCTAGCAAAACTCTCATAAAATATGTTCAATTAAACCTGCACATTTTGTCAGATGAAAGGGAAGTTTCGAGGCCAAACTGCTCAATTAATACTCACAAGGATAGATAGTATAATCTTACTCCTGGCTTCTGAGTTTTCTTATAAGAGCAGCTCAAGATAAAACAGTGCTATTTGCATTCAGTATCATTAGATGCTGTCTTTGCTTAAAATTCTATTGTTATTTCTTTTAAACAACACAAATTACTTTCAACATTTTGAGAAGAGTTCATCTACCCATGCTGTCTCAGAACATATTTTACCCTAGGCCTACACCAATGCCCATAGATATTCAGTTGACATTCAATCAAAAAAGTATTACATGCGTGTTATGTGCCAGGCACTGTTCTGGTGTGGAGACCTATCTCTGAGCAAAACAGATGACATCACTGCCTCATGGAGATTTATTTTTGGGGATGAAACAAATCACCAGCAAACAAAAAGATGCTTAACCACAACATGTCAGATGCTGATAAAGCCCATTAAAAGTGTTGGGAAAATTGGACAGCAACATGCAGAAGAATGAAACTGGACCATTTCTTTACTCCACACAAAAAATAGACTCCAAATGGTTGAAAGACCTAAATGTGAGACAGGAGTCCATCAAAATCCTAAAGGAGAAGACAGGCAGCAACCTCTTCGACCTCAGCCGCACCATCTTCTTCCTAGAAACATCACCAAAGGCAAAGGAAGCAAGGGCAAAAAGGAACTATTGGGACTTCATCAAGATAAGAACCTTTTGCATAGCAAAAGAAACAGTCAACAAAACCAAAAGACGACTGACAGAATGGGAGAAGATATTTGCAAATGACATATCAGATAAAGGTCTAGTATCCAAAATCTATAAAGAACTTATCAAACTCAACACCCAAAGAACAAGTGATCCAATCAAGAAATGGGCAGAACACATGAACAGACATTTTTCCAAAGAAGACATTCAAATGACCAACAGACACATGAAAAAATGTTCAACATCGCTCGGCATCAGGGAAATCCAAATCAAAACCTCAATGAGATATCACCTCATACCAGTCAGAATGGCTAAAATTAACAAGTCAGGAAACGACAGATGTTGGCGGGGATGCGGAGAAAGGGGAACCCTCCTACACTGTTGGTGGGAATGCAAGCTGCTGCAGCCACTCTGGAAAACAGTATGGAGGTTCCTCAAAAAGTTGAAAATAGAGCTACCATACGACTCAGCAATTGCACTACTGGGTATTTGCCCCAAAGATACAAATGTATGGATCTGAAGGGGTACATGCACCCCGATGTTTATAGCAGCAATGTCCACAATAGCCAAATTTTGGAAAGAGCCAAGATGTCCATCGACAAATGAATAGATAAAGAAGAAGTGGTATATATATACAATGGAATATTATGCAGCCATTAAAAAGAATGAAATCTTGCCATTTGCAACGAGGTGGATGGAACTGGAGGGTATTATGCTGAGCGAAATAAGTCAAATAAAGAAAGACATGTATCATATGACCTCACTGATATGAGGAATTCTTAATCTCAGGAAATAAACTGAGGGTTGCTGGAGTGGTTGGGGGTGGGAGGGATGGGGTGGCTGGGTGATAGACATTGGGAAGGGTATGTGCTATGTTGAGCACTGTGAATTGTCTAAGACTGCTGAATCACAGACCTGTACCTCTGAAATAAATAATACATTATATGTTAAAAAAAAAAAGATAGTAAGAAGGGAGAAATGAAGGGGGGAAATCGGTGAGGGAGATGAACCATGAGAGACTATGGACTCTGAGAAACAAACGGAGGGTTCTAGAGGGGAGGGGGTTGGGAGGATGGATTAGCCTGGTGTTGGGTATTAAAGAGGGTACGTACTGCATGGAGCACTGGGTGTTATATGTAAACAATGAATGATGGAACACTACATCAAAAACTAATGATGTGATGTATGGTGATTAACATAACATAAAAAAAAAAAGCATATGGCAGTGTTACCACAGGGGGCAATTGCCATTTATATAAAACGATAAGAAAAGGGCTCTTCAAGGACGTGACCTTTGAGAAGAGGCATAAAGTAAAACAGTACACTATTTTAGATATTTGGGGAGGACAGAAACAAGTTCTAAAACATCATCATAGCATTGGAGGGAGTTAGTGGCAGGTGGCAGGATACTAGAGTAGACAGTTGGATAGCTGAGCAAAGTGTGCAGGAGATCTTACAGTGCCCTGGAGTTGTCATGAAACCTTTGGATTTTACTCTGACTCAAGTTGAGAGCTAATAGGAGACAAGGTGGTAAGTCAGGAAAATGGGCAAAAACTGATGAGATTAACACAGGTGAGACTCGAGGGTGATGAGAGTTGTAATAACAGTGAGGGGTATATTTTGCTCATCAGATGAGGGTATGGAAGAAAGAGAATTCAGGATGATACCAAGTTCTTGGAAGTAAGCAACTAGAATGCCAAAGTTAGAATGGCCATTAGCTGAGATGGGCATTTGGAGAGTGGGAGGACATAAGTTTGAGATGCCTATTAGACATCCATCTGGAGGCATTTAAAAGGCCATAAATGGAGGAGGGAGCTCTCCATAAATTCATAGTTATTGGTATATAAATGGCATTTAAAGCAATGAAATTGGCAGTTGGTTGGGAATATCTAAGAAATGAGAGGCTTTGGGGGTGTCTGGTTGGCTCAGTCTCAGTTAAATGACTGACATGGTTAAGTGACTGACTCTCAGTTTCGGCTCAGGTCATATCTCATGGGTTGTGAGATTGAGCCCCGCATCTGGCTACACATTCAGCAGGGAGTCTGCTTGAAGATTCCCTCACTCTATCCCTCCCCCAACTTGCGCACATGCTCTCGCTTGCTCTCAATCTCTCTCTAAAAAGAAATAAATAGGGGCGCCTGGGTGGCTCAGTCGTTAAGCGTCTGCCTTCGGCTCAAGTCATGATCCCAGGGTCGTGGGATCGAGCCCTGCATTGGGCTCCCTGCTCAGTGGGAAGTCTGCTTCTCCCTCTCCCACTCCCCCTGCTTGTGTTCCCTCTCTCGCTGTGTCTCTCTCTGTCAAATAAATAAATAAAATCTTTAAAAAAAGAAAAAAAAACTACCATCTTAAAAAAAAAAAGAAAGAAAGAAATTTAAAAAAAGAGAGTCTATGAAGAACCATTAGCATTACTGGATCATTCCAAATAACTTTTGGTCCTCTCTCATTATTCTACACAATAGTGCAAACATCAAAACATAGTCCAAGAATAAATTTCCTTTCACTAATACAAAAATAATGTTACTGTCATTTTTACACATTTCTGTTGAATAGAAAATAGTTATATATGATATATACAAGTATATATAACAATGCATAATTTATAAAATACTGCATATATATACATATATACATACATATATGTGCTAATGAAATGTTTTAATATCCATAATATTGTTGAAAAACAGATGTTATGAAAATAATTGAACATGGTATAACTCAGAGCCATCATTTTTATATGGAATAAGACATCTCTCTCCCTCCCATTATATGTAATTCTTTTCTATTTCTGGCATTTAAAAGACCATATGACCTGTAATGTTTATGGTATCAGTTTATGTTTCTACATTAATAAAATACAGCCATATAACCTTCATAACTCTGATTTTATATAAATACAAAGCATGCAAGTATTTTTTGGTCCAAAATAATTTTTATTTCTGCAATTCAATTGGCAAACTTCTTAGTCAATGTCTATAACTGATCTATAGAATTTATTGTATTAGCTTTCAAATTAGAGCAATTAATAAACATATTCTGTGTTAATTTATCTAAAGATTAGATGGTTATGACTTTTATTTATTTAAAAGCAGCTCCCCAAGAGCAAGAGGAATAGGAAATTAGACAAAGCAAACAAAATTAATTCTGAATATTTGGTCTTTTTTAAGGATTTTATTTATTTATTTGAGAGAGAGCAAGAGCGCGAGGGCACAAGGAGGGGGAGAGGCAGAGGGAGAGACAAAGGGAGAAGCAGACTCTCCACTGAGCAGGGAGCCCGACACAGGGCCCGATCCCAGGTCCCTGGGATCATGACCTGAGCTGAAGGCAGACGCTTAACCAACTGAGCCACCCAGGTGCCCCAAATTCTGAATATTTTATTAAATTCTATTTCTTGTGTTTGTATACACTGTCTTTTGGGTCATTCTGATGGAATGTCACTGCAGAGAGGAAGACTGTCCACTGCAGGCCATTTACTGTCCTGCGACTAAACTGGGCTGAGTGTGAGTACATACCTGCTCTGTTCTCACACTCAGTCCCATTTCTATGTTGCAGCACAATGCTTCCATGTCACCAGGGCCCTAGGATGCTGCACTTGAGGACCCAAGGTCACACTAGGGGCTGAAGACAAAAGAAAGCATGGCTGGGAAGGTTGTTGGCAGAAGTGGTGGACAGAGTGACTGCCATCTCTCTGATAACTGTACCCTCACACATTTCAATGTGTGCAAGCTTAGACTATCTCCAAGCAGAAAAGGAAAACAATACCTAATAAGGACAACACTTCCTATCCAATGAGAAAAACTGTATTTATTATTTTTAGTGCTTTGATGATATTCATAAAAATTTCACACTCTGTGTGTTAACCAACTACAGTTTCATCAGCCTTTTGTCCCTAAGTCAAGAAGCTGAAGTTCATAAAGAGGTACACCTTGGAGATACTGCAGGTTCAGTTCTTGACTACTGCAACAGCGTGAATATTGCAAGAGAGTCAAATGAATTTATTTGGTTTTCCAGGACATATAAAAGTTACATTTACACTATACCATAGTCTATCAAGTGTGAAATATCATTATGTCTAAAAACATGGACAAGCCTTAATAATAAGTACTGTATTGATAGAACATGCTAACCATCATCTGAGCTTTCAGTGAGTCATAATGTTTTTGCTTAGAGAGGGTCCCGGCTCAATGTTGATGGTTACTAACTGATCAGAGCCATGGTTGCTCAAGGTTGGGGTGGCTGTGGCAAGTTCTTAAAATAAGAAAGCAATAAAGTTTGCTGTATTGATTGACTTTTCGCTTCATGAACAATTTCTCTGTAGCATGTGATACTGTTGAATAGCATTTTACCCACAGTAAGTAGAACTGAGAGCCAATCCTCTCAAACCCTGCTGCTACTTTATCAACTAAGTTTATGTAATATTCTAAATCCTTTTTTGTCATCTCAACAATTCTCACAGCATCTTCATCAGGAGTAGTTTCCTTCTCAAGAAAACACTTTCTTTGCTCATCCATTAGAAGTAACTCTTTATCCTTTAAAGTTTTATCATGAGATTGTAGCAATTCAGTCACACCTTCAGACTCCACTTCTAATTCTAATTCTCTGTATTTTCACCACATTTACAGTTACTTGCTGCACTGAGGTCCTGAACCCCTCAAAGTCACCCATGATGGTTGGAATCAACTTTCTTCCAAACTCCTGTTAATGTTGATATTTTGGCTTCTTCCCATGAATCACAAGTGTTCTTAATGGCATCCAGGATGGTGAATCCTTTCCAGAAGGTTTTCAATTTACTTTGCCCAGTTCCATCAGAGGAATCAATATCTATGGCATTGAGAGCTCTACAAAATGTATTTTTTTTTAAAGATTTTATTTATTTATTCATGAGAGACAGAGAGAGAGAGAGAGAGGCAGAGGGAGAAGCAGGCTCCCAAGGAGCAGGGAGCCCGATGTGGGACTCGATCCCAGGACCCTGGGATCATGACCTGAGCCGAAGGCAGACGCTTAACCATCTGAGCCACCCAGGCGCCCCAAAATGTATTTCTTAAATAGTAAGACTTGAAAGTTGAAATTGCTCCTTGATCAATGGGCTGCATAATGAATGCTATGTTAGCAAGCATGAAAACAACATTACAATATTAACATCAGAGATCACTAATCAAAGATCACCATAACAAATATAATAATAATGAAAAAATTTGAAATATTGTGAGAATTACCAAAATGTTGCACAGAGACATGAAGTGAGAAAATGCTGTTGGAAAAATGGCACCAATAGACTTGCTAAGTGCAAGGTTGCCACACACTTTCAATTTCTAAAAGACACAGAATCTACAAAGCTTGATATAAAGTGAAGCACAGTAAAATGAGATTTGCCTGTATTATACAAATATTCTTACATGATTTACAAATTTTATATGAAAACACCAAGAAGAGGATACAGTTGGATACATACTGTTTGAGTTGTTATATTAAGCAAGTCTTTAAAATAAAATTGCCCGTTACATGTAATGCCCTTTTTGAAGAATCTGTTTGTACTTCACATCTGTTCTCCTCCTACTACTAGTATACCAGAAGATGGATCAATAGGTTGTTGGAATCACAAATGATGGAATCATTTACCTCCCTCAAAAGAATTCTTATAACTTGGGGTAGTGGAGAAAGAGCATTGCCTTGGTGTTCAACTAATCAAGGTTGTATTTCCATATTTGCTACTGACTGTGCAACAGTTGGCCCAGGGAATGGATGCCACCAAAGCTCCCTATTGCACAGAGAGGTGTCTGTTGATGACTTCCACACAGGATATGGTTGCTGATAAGTTTTTTTCTATTTAATGAGAGCCTTATTTCTGGTCTCTGGGACATTCCTGATTTCTCTTTTCATAATGTGTATGGTTGTAATAGAACTGATACCACACCAGAGAAAAGTAACCTTCAATAGTTATAAAGAGAGTCTAATTCCAGTTCATCATCAAAGAAATGGGTCCATTTTTCTCTTAATTCCAAGCACTTGGTCAAAAGACTGTCCTATGATTTCAAGGATGGAAGGGACCTCTCATTTAAATGCTTATTTGGACTGAAGTAAAACATATCTATGTCCTTACATTTGCCAGAAAGTCATGTTATTCAGAAAATGAGCAAAGGGACTTTCACATGTTGGACAAAAGGAAAGGAACTGCCTTGGTGGACAGGACTAATCCCACTTTAGGATGGCATACTTTTCAAGAGCAATTTAGAGACAGAAATCACTCACATGTGGAACATAAGGAATAGCTTGGAGGACCACAGAGGAAGGGAGGGAAAACTGAATGGGAAGAAATCAGAGAGGGAGACAACCATGAGAGACTCTGGACTCTACAAAACAAACTGACGGTTACAGCAGGGAGGGGGGTGAGGGATGGGGTGACTGGGTGATGGGTATTAAGGAGGGCACAAGTTGTGATGAGCACTGGGTATTATATGTAAATAATGAATTGTTGAACACTACATCAGAAACTAATGATGTACTATATGCTGGCTAACTGAACATAATTTAAAAAATACTAAAAAAAAAGAAATCACTAAATTTTTCAATCCTGATTAAGTGTCCTTTCTTAACCTTATAAGGTAAGCTATACCAATAACCTTATAAGGTTGCTATAATTATAATTCCTGATTTAAGGGTGATGATTCTGGAATTTAAAAAATGAAGCAATTTATCAATGATATATTGCTGGGAATTATTGGGTCCAGAAGTCAAGCTTCAGCAATCTGATGCTGATTCATATTAACATGTCACTGTTCTTTCTCTCAACCAACTAATCTGATAATCATGTTAATATGGCATATCGAAACTAGACAATAATAGTACATAATGAATGCTGAAGGATAAATACACCTTAGGGAAACAAAAATAAAAGTAGTGAAATTATCTCTTGAAATAAAAATAACCATAACTCTATTCCTAAGAATTATCTTAGTTCCTATTAAGACCATCGGCTGTTGTTCAGAGAAAACATGACATAGTAAAAGAATGAATAATTTGTATAGTAATGATAAAGCAAAATTGAACTTTATTCCATGTTTTATAAAACAAAAATATATCAAATAGTTATTTATTATTTCCAAAACATCATAACCAATATCTCCAGAGCACAAAATGACAAAACACATCCCCCTACACAGACAAATACACAAATGCACATGTGTGTGTTTATATATCTATATCTTTGGAAAGGAAAACATTTCACAGGAGTGAATCATTTTTCTCTCAATTATGCTTTGTTGGAATTTTTTGGAACAACAAATTGGAATCCTACAAAGAATTTTCTCAATAAAGAGTTTTTTAAAAAGTTAGGAACAAGGTCAATTTTGACAAGATCCAACTGTTGATAGATGTAAACCCTCTAACACTGTTGATGAGAATGCAAACTGGTGCAGCGACTCTGGAAAACAGAATGGGGGTTCCTCAACAAGTTAAAAATAGAACTACCCGGGGATGCCTGGGTAGCTCATTCAGTTAAGCGTCTGCCTTCAGCTCAGGTCACGATCCCAGGATCTTAGGATGGAGTCCCGCATTGGGCTCCTTGCTCAGCGGGGAGTCTGCTTCTCCCTCTGCCTGCCACTCTCCCTGCTTGTACGCTCTCTTTCTCTCTGACAAATAAATAAATAAAATCTTTAAAAAAAATAGAACTACCCTACAATCCAGAAATTTCATTACCAGTTATTACCCAAACGATAAAAAAATACAGTTTTGAAAGGTTGCATGCACCCTGATGTTTATAGCAGCATTATCCACAATAGCCAAACTGTGGAAAGAGCCCAAATGTCTATCAACTGATGAATGGATAAAGATCCGCATATACAATGGAATATTGGTCAACCATCAAAAAGAATGAAATCTTACCATTTGCAATGACATGGAGGGAGCTAGAGAGTATTATGCTAAGCGAAATAAGTCAGTTAGTAAAAGACCAATACCATATGATTTCACTTATATTTGGAATTTAAGAAATGTAACAGATGAACATAGGGAGGCAAAAAAAGAAAGAGGCAAACCATAAAAGACTCTTAATTATAGAGAACAAATTGAGGATTGTTGGGGGGGAGGTGGGTGGGGAGTGGTTAAATGTGTGATCAATATTAAGAAGGGCATTTGTTGTGATGAGCACTGGCTGTTGTATGTAAGTGATGAATCACTAAATTCCATACCTGAAACTAACAGTACACTGTATGTTAACTAACTGGAATTTAAATAAAAACCTGAACAACAACAAAAAAGATATAATCTCAAGGTAAATTTTAATGCTCCTAATTTTATTATTTAGAAAAATATGTGTTGGGCGCTCAGTCGGTTAAGCGTCTGCCTTCAGCTCAGGTCATGATGCCAGGGTCCTGGGATGGAGTCCCACATAGGGCTCCCTGCTTAGCGAGGAGTCTGCTTCTCCCTCACTCTCTGCCCCTCCTCCCTGCTTGTGTTCACTCTCTCTCAAATAAATAAATAAAATCTTAAAAAAAATGTGTTAATTGAAAATATTTCAGATATTTCAGAGCTTGGCCAAAGACTCTTTTTTCCTTACACATGTAATATAATTTTAAAGCTGCTAAGCTAAAAGAGGAAACAAACAATGAAATCTAATCACATAAGTTAAATTTAATAAATCTGGTTCATGTATGTCTTTAAAAAAACAAAAAACCTGACCCACTGCAAAGACCATTTCTAACACTATATGTCCTGACATATTTAATGCAAACATCACAGGCCTATAAAACTATACTTTAAAGGGTTATGATCTAGTAAGGATAGAGAGCAGCATGGGTCCAGAGAGTTGGATCCTCATGTTCCTTCTACACCAGTGACTGAGTTGTTATAGCTTAGAGTGTCTCTAATCTTCACTGTTTCTACTTTATAAAGTGGGATGTGAACAATGGGTGCAATTTATTCAACTCTTTAAAATATGCAAAGGATAAGTAACAGGACATAGACAGTGTTCAGTGTATGTTGCTGAGCTTCTATAGAAAAATATTAATCATAGAAGTTGATATCATTCTAAACAATAGCAAAATAACAATAATGTTTTTATTAATAAAATATATAGTAGCACAAATATAATTATTGATAATAATAAAATGATATGATTAAAAATTGGAACTGAAAATTATCTATGACACTGTACTTTAAAAAAAAAGACATTCTAAAACAACTTGAAGGAGATTGCAATGCTTTTCTGCAGTGTTCCTTCATGGATGAAGGCCTCAGAAGGGGCTCATACCTGGTTTCTGCCAGTACTAAAACTTTATGTGTACCTGTGTAAATAATAATATAAGGTTTTGGAAGGTCAGAGTTAAGATTTCATACAATAGTAAATTTGCAAGGTAGAAAATTTCTGTAAACAAAAATCCAAAAGTATTAAGTCTAGAAGGATTACCAAAAAACCTAAAATAGACCTGAAGGAGTTTTTACTGAATTGAGGATTACAAATTATTTTCTTCTTACAGGATGAATCCTTGAGACTGGAGCCAAATGGATTTGGGCAACAAAGCAAATTTTCTAGCTTTCTCCTTACACAAAAGGTATGTTCTGACTAACTGCCTATACAAAATTTTAGTAAATAGAAGATTATTATGGAAGATGTTTCAGTTATTTTAAATACTTTTTAAAAATATTCAATTTATTTATATTTTATGAGTATTATGTAAATTTCACTTGAAATGTGTTTCATTTGGAAGATTTTCTTAACATAGTTATATTCTCATATTTAATGAAAATTATTGGAATAAATTACAATATTAGGATTTAGAACAGCAATGCTCCCACTGTTTATTTTCAGAATTAGTCAGGCTATGCTTCTAGTCAGACTGAAGGGGAATAGATTTCTGCAACATGAAGTTGTGATAATTCATAAACATATTGTTCTTAAACCCACTTAGTTGGGGAAGGAATGCCCCATAAATACTTAGATATTAAGAAAGACAGGGTTGGGGTTTTGGTTATTTGGAAAACAAGATTAGATATCTTTTATGTATAACATTATCAAGGAGGAGAAATGACTGAATCTTTTTATTTCCAAATCCTATTGCTAAGAGATACTTGTTTGCTTTAAATAAAGACCTTGAGTTGTTTTAGAAGCTTTATGAAAGCATTTGAAGTCTGTAAATATTATAACAAAAAAGATAAACAAAATTTGAGGAATCATCAGATAGGTTTCAGAAGTCATGTACAATTATTTAAAATATTGGACAAATTCATGTTTTGTTCATATCTGACATAAAAAAGGTAGTGCAAATGGTATAATTTAAAGAAAAAAGTAATAACATAAGAATGAGATTGAAATGTGTGTCATTACATTGGACAAGTGCAAATATTGGAAACCTCCAGCTGAAAAGAAAACAAAGCAGGGAAAGGGTATTAAACTATGACTTTGAGCTTCCAAGAGCATACAAAGGTCAATAAAACAAATTTCTAAAAATGAGATTTGATGAATTAATATCCTGGGGCTTGAGAGATGTTTTGGAAAAATAGAAATAAGTACAACAGTTGGAATAATTATTAGACACATCACAGTTGGAATTCTAACAGAACAGCAAAATATTAAATATTAAAATATTAATATATCTAAGACAGTTCTAAAATAACAAAATACAAGTTAAAGTCACATTTTTATCAGTGATGATCATTGTGTTTTATTAAGAAAAGAGGCTGGATTTGGCAGTTGGCACTGTGGACAGCAGTCTCCCCGTCTTTGCTGTCCCATGGTATTTCCACAGACAGAGATCAGGGTAAGAGAAACCATGGTTCTTATCCAGAGCAGTAACACTACCTTAGTTTACAGTTCATAAAATCTCTTAAAAATCACCAGGGAAATGTAGAGGGAAAAAAAATAAAACAATTTAAGAAGCATGGATTTAGGAAGGATTGCACATCTTAGGGCAATTTAATTCTCTCGTGATTCACTAAAAAACTAAGAACTCTAATCATTTTTAAATGACTTGATAAAATGCAAAATAATTGATACATTTTTAAAGAATAATTGTTATTTTAAAAATGGAAACTGATATAAATCTATTCAAAAAATGCAGACACATCTTTTTTACGGAGATGGTTTCCCTAAAACATAGTTTATTTCAAAAGTGGTAACTTCAGAGTCAAATAATATCCTTTCCATTAATACATGCCATTAACATAAAATTCTACTAAAAAATAATTCTTTATCTAAATTCCAGTCTTTGGAAGAATTCTTGTCTCTAACAAACCATTAGCGCTTGCTTGCCTAATAATGATATCAATACATGCTGATGCCACATATTATCTTCTACATTTTGTTTTTTGTAATATCTCCATTTATGTATATATTGTATATTTGTACATTATTGTATATTTTTTATTTTTGCTTTCATTTTAAATCAGATCATAAAAATTTTGGAGCAGCTCTTTTCTGTTCAAAATGCTAGTAGTGAGGGTAAAAGGAATGATAATACTGGATTTAGCTTTTTATTCACCAGTACAATAATATATTGTACAAATATACAGGAGTATATTTGATATCAAAATATGAAGATCATGAAAAAATTCACTTGCTTAAATACTTCTTTCTTTAATATGGGATTATTCCATTATTTTAATTTGATAAAATTATTTTTTCCATTTATCTCTTTCTTTATTCTACTCATTTTAACAATTCTTTTTAGTTGCTTTGTATTTGAGCAAAATTTTAATCAGCATTGTCTTAGAATGTTCTTTACCAGCCAGCTTGCCTTTAGACATGATTTGCTGCACCTACTCTACATGAGGCAGGCTTGTTTTCCTTATATGTTTGTTTTACAGTTCTCTTTATTTAGCAAATCCTGAAATGTAATATTTTTATTACAATCACATAAAGAAAATTTGCATATGAATTACAAAGACTTATTTCTTGAACCATTTGATAATTGCCAATGTGATACTTCATCACCCTCCACCCCCATAATTTCCTCTGTAGTTTTAACAAATAAAAACATTAGGATATTCACCCATATCACTACAATACAACCATCAGAACAAGGAATTTGATGTTGTATATTGTTGTCCTATGGTCCTTATACTTCATTCATGATTCACCAGTTCAGAATCATCTTGGTATGGAGCTGTCATGGCTTTTTAGTTGCCTTGAATGGGAAGATTACCTGGTCTTGCCCTGACTCTAATAGCTTTGACATTTTTTTTTTTTGAGAGAGAGAGTGGGGGAGGGGCAGAGGCAGAGGGAGAGAGAATCTTAGGCAGGCTCCAGGCCCTGCACAGAGCCCCATGCAGGGCTCCATCTCAGGACCCTGAGATCATGGCCTGAGCCAAAATCAAAAGTCAGATGCTTAACAGACTGAGCCACCCACGTGCCCATAATGGCTTTGACACTGTTGAAACTTTGACACTACTGAAGACTGCAGGCCAGTTATTTTGTAGACTGTGACTCACCTGGGTTTGACATTTCTTCGTGATTAGATTAGATCACATCACACTAGATTAAATTAAATGGTTTCCCCATTATTACATTAAATTAGATCAGATGTTTCTCTTGGTTTATTATACCGTTTTAGGAGAAATGTCACAGACCTGATTTTCTCCTTCTAATTGTGATATTCTGCTATCATACTATCAGGCATAATGCTTTTGATTTTTTCCATTAATAAAATGTTCATTTTGATCAACTTGTGAAGATGGTGAAGTCCCCTGTAAAGTTACTCTTTTCTTTTTTGAAATTATAATAAGCACTGTGCAGGGAGGTACTTTGAAACTATTTAAGTTTCTGTTTCTTATTAAATTTTCCACTTATTTATTTTTATGAAGATAGATTCATGGTTTCCTATTTTGAACATCAGTTTGTCCCAGATTTGCCCACCGGTGCCCTTGAAGCAGGTCTGTGTCTTTTGACATATTTCCAACATTCTTTGAGCATTTTCTGATTTTCTGGGACAATGAAATTATTTAACCTTATCTTTTACTTTTTATGCTACAGTCAAGCCATCAACAATTTTTCTACAGAGTTCTGGCTCCTTGTAGTGGAGGATGGTATTAGGAAAGCGATAGCTGGGTGCTGGGTGTGCTCCTTCCTGATGGGGACTCTGAACCAGGTACTCTCAGGAGGCAGGGTAAGGTCTGTATGTGCACATCACTTCTCGGCCTTTTGGCCAAGATCAAGTGAAGGGCTATACGTGCGCGCACACACACACACACACACACTTGTATAAATGTGTGTAAAAACACCTGTTTTTATTTGTATAGCTATCTATAGACACACACACACACACACACACAACCAATTGCATACCAGTATTTCTTTTTTTTTTTTTTTAAGATTTTATTTATTGGGTGCCTGGGTGGCTCAGCTGGTTAAGCGACTGCCTTCGGCTCAGGTCATGATCCCGGAGTCCCGGGATCGAGTCCCGCATTGGGCTCCCTGCTTGGCGAGGAGCCTGCTTCTCCCTCTAACCCTCCCCCCTCTCATGTACTTTCTCGCTCTCTCAAATAAATAAATAAATCTTTAAAAAAAAAAGATTTTATTTATTTATTTGACACAGAGAGAGAGTTAGCGAGCGCAGGAACACAAGCGGGGGAATGGGAGAGGGAGAAGCAGACTTCCCACAGAGCAGGGAGCCCAGATGCGGGGCTCGATCCCGGGAGCCTGGGATCATGACCTGAGCCAAAGGCAGACGCTTAACGACTGAGCCACCCAGGCGCCCCGCATACCAGTATTTCTTATTCTAATCCAGCTCTGTTGGGTTTATTTTAGTCTGTCCTGCCATATTTGCAACTCTCATGTCTCTGACAGTGAGAAATCAGGCTCCCATTCCCTCTATCTATTTAGTTGACCAATCCCTTTCTCTCTTTCCCCATCTCCCACCAACACACATCTGAAAGCTCTCCTCACTCAGCCCAGCCAGCCATGATATTTTTGTATTTTTTTCTGAAAATGATTTTATAAGAATATCACTGTGACTATACTGATCACTATGTATATTTTATCAAGAATTTAAACTTAATACATATAAGGTTAGTCTGTAAAGCAGTGTCCTAAAAATTAAAAAAGAAAGATGGTCTTTCAAAAAGGCTCGCTCCTCTTCAGTCTAATGCTCTGAAAGGGGTAGGCTTTAAATATCTACAGACCATATAGTCTTCCTCCTTTGCAGGGTTTGCTAGCCACGTGATATTAGGAGGTTCATACAATTCAACTATTTTGAAGTAGGTCAGATACTCCGTTCACACTTCCTGTGTTTCCCCATGTCCGATCGTTTGACAGGATAATTGCTGTGCCTGAGCTTTCACATCATGCAGGTAGGTCCTGTCATTCTCTCACTAGGAGTAATCTGATCATTGGAATTGAGCTACTAAATTCAGCTGTAGGATGAGATCCAGGTTACATGAGGAGTTGTACCTGAGCATGGGACTTTGGGTATTCTCCAGCTGGGAGGTAACACAGGTGCCCAATTAGGTACAGACAAAACACAAGGAGTAAATTCTCTTTCCTGTAGAAGCTGATATTATAAAGTTATTTTCGTTTGAAGAGATGATCAAAGAATATACAGTACCCCAAAATCATAGGGGAAAAAGTGCTAAAGAATTGTGTTAGTTAATAAAAAATATAATGCATTTTTACAGAATTCTTTGAGACAGAATTAAAGACTTTCTTGAAGTGCAAGCTCAGAATTCAATACATGGTGAGTTTTTTCCAGCTGCATTCAGCTACACTGTGGTCTTAGAGTTGGAACTCAGGCAATCATTTTTTTTTTTTTTTTTAATTTATTTATTAGAGAGAGAGTGAGAGAGAGCGCAAGAGGGGGTAGGGTTAGAGGGAGAAGCAGACTCCCTGCCGAGCAGGGAGCCCGATGTGGGACTCGATCCCGGGACTCCGGGATCATGACCTGAACTGAAGGCAGTCGCTTAACCAACTGAGCCACCCAGGCGCCCCTCAGGCAATCATTTTTGCTCAGAGTCAGATAACCGAGAGCAGTGGGAAAGGACAGGCCTATGGCTGTCATGAGGGTAATTACCACTGCAGGCCTCTATACAGTCTTCTCCTCTGCCTCTCTTCTCGCCCTGCACCTCTCCAGCCCACTGCCCAGGCCTTGTTGGAATGGGCTGTCTCTACCCCAGGATCTTGGCAGCATCCCTGAAGCATCCCCCAATCCATCCCTCCAATCCTGTCTCACGTTGCAGTTAGAAGACTATTTTGAAAAAAGGCAAACTCAGTCACTGCTCAGGCTTGAAATCCTTAGGAGGCTCCTTTGTTCTTCAGATAAGTTTTATGTTCCCTATTCTTGTCTTTTAACAGCTTCCGCCATGCAAACACCAGCATTAGCTTCCATACCAAGCAAATTACAGACATACTGAACGTTTTTTAGTTGTTTAAATGACACATATTTCTTTGTACACCTGGACAAGTTTACACATTACTTTCTATGCCCACAATGCCCCCTTCTTCTCCCACTTACCAAACCCCAATCCCAACCAAAACACATCATCTGAACCCTTTAATGATCATTTATATTTCAAGTTTATTTAAGACCTCCTTCAAAATGTCCTTCCTAAATTCCTTAGTCAGCTAGGCTTTTTGTGAACTCAGCCCTTCTGTCCAGTTGCACTGAATCCCTAATACCTAGTTGAGTGCTTGGCACATAGAGAGTACTTCATGAGTATTTGTAATGTGAATTAATTCATAAAAATACATTCACATATCGATTAATGAATTGCCAACCTTCACAGCATCCTATGTTTTGTTATCTCCACTGAACAGAAGAAATTGAAGTTTAAAGTACCTAATATATTTGCAAAGGGTAATGTATTTAGTAACAGAATTGTCATTTTTTGCCAAGACTCTCTTGTTCTGAAAATTTTGTTCTCTCATCACCTGGCTGGCTTTCTCATTTTCATTTCTTTCTGATTTATCAATGCTTATCCTGACAAAGAAAGAGGTAATATAGTATTTAAGAGCACAGATTTTTGAGATAGACTGCAAGATTCAAATCCCTACTTCTGGCATTTACTAGCTATTGTGACCTTGAGCTATTTACTTAAAATTTCTTTGCCTTGGTTTCCATATATGTGAAATGGGAATAATAATTGCTTCATAATGGTGTTGTAAAGATTAAATAAATTATTTTATCAAGAAACTGAGAACAATACCTGGCACATATGTGTAAACTATATCTATTGGGTAACTAATTATTGCTTCATTTTTCTTATTACTTGTATAGCTTCATATCAGAAGAGAGGGGAGAGGGTTTTCTCTATTAGTGGTACCAGGCCAGATGTTCTGTTGTCCAGATCATTAAACTGTGCCTTTAAATTTGCCTTTTCCAAGAGATCCCTTTCTGGAGACTGAAGTCTCCATACATCTGCACAGGACTGTTACCTCATGACGGTAGATGGCTGGGTTAGAGAAGACCCTTTCAAAATTGCTTCCCAGACCCAACTCTCTGAGGCTGGACTCCTTGTCAAGCCAATCATCCTCCAGGAACTGATCTGAATGCAGGAAAGGTATCCATTTAACACTGAGTCTTATGTCTACTCCTCTATTCTTGTGCTATATGAATTTTTCATTTGGTGAAAAAGCAGCAAATTTTGTGTGTTGAATGTAAATCCATGAAGCACAGAAAATTAGTGTTGTATTGATTAATGGTAGGAGAACTTTCTTATTTATATATCACAAGTAAGAGTAAAATTATATTTTATTGAGTGTCTAAAAATATTTATCTCCAGGCCTCTAACTTATGTAAAAATTTTCCCAAAGCAACTAATGAGCTTATAGGAAATTTTATGGGAAAAGAAAAATGAGAAGTGTTCTTTGATTTTAATTTGGGCAGAGAGCAAATGCATGGACACTTCTAGGTATTTGTAATGACAGCATAAGTTGGTATGGCTTTTCTAGGAAGGAATTTAGATACCTAAACCTAACATCTTGAATATGTTGAAATATTTTCCACCCAGGATTTCCAAAACTCAGAATTTAGTTTAAAAGAAATAACTAGAAAGTTACATAAAAGTCTGTGGCAAACATCAATTCTTTGCTATCTACTTGTGTGTGTGTGTGTGTGTGTGTGTGTGCCTTCATGTTAACTTAATGTCTGTGTCACCCTAATATGTAAGCTCAATGAAAGAAGGGACTTTTTCTGTTTTTTTTCCCCAGCCATTATAATAAGCACTTAACAGATTACCTGGTATACATCAAATATTCAACCACTATCTCTTATATAAATCAGTCATTATTGTGATGTCTGATAAAACAAATGAGGAAGCAACTAAACAGCTAAATAAATATGGCCAAATGTTGGGATAGAACCTACCAAAAAGTCAAGGTTTTTTTTAAGTATATTGATTGACATAAAAAAACCTCAACATTTTTACATGAGAAAAAGTTACAAACCATATAATCCTAATATTGCAAAAAAATTTTAAGAGAAAGTATTGAGTGGTTACATGGAGCCACACATAATTCTTATTCTCTCTTTTAAAATTGTCCTTATTTCAAGTAATAAAATAAACTGCATTATTTTTAAATGCTGAATCATTTTTTTTTTTTTAATAAGAGAGGCTTATAAAGACCATGTAACTACTTGGAAAATGACTAGGAAATAATTTAAATTGAAATAAGAACATAGAAATGCATCCTGGATTACTACTATGAAAATGTTACTTAATGTAGGGCTAATGAATTGACAAATAAAACTGACTTGTTAGTTTCTTGTTTTTTTTATCTTTTCTTTCTCTCTTTCTCTCACTCCCTCCTCCTCCCTCCCTTCCTTCCTTCCTCCCCCACTTCTTTCCTTCTTCCCTCTCTCTCTTTAATTCTTTCCTTAATTCCATCAGTTTTGTTTTTGGGTTTTTTTTTTTTTTTTTTTGGTAAAAATTTCAATTAGAATCTCATTCAATTAGATTAAATTAGAATTCCATTAGCTGTTTTGGTAATTATTTAAAAAACTGGAGCCGGGTATGTTCTCCTTTTCTTCAGATACCCCTACATCTTTTAGGAGTTGCCAGGGCCTTCTTTACTAACAATCAACCAAGTACATCAGAGTTGTTCTTCCTCCATCAATCCCTAAATAGAACTAAAACCATACACAATGATGAGCTAACAATGACCTATATTTTTATTTAGCTCTTGTGCTACTATGAATGTCAGTTTTAATCTAAGATTATTTTATAGGGAAGAAAAATTATGAATATTTCTGAGGTAATAATATTTTTTTGTTTCTCTGCCTTCAGATACTTTTGATACATTTCATTTATGTTGTAAATGTTCCATCATTTTCTACTGAGTCTTTAACTAGAAGAAAATAATCGACATAAAATGCAGGGAACTTAGTATTCCTTGGCTACAGGAACAAGGTGTACCTTAACAAGGATTTAATTGTCATCTATAGTACTTCCAAGCTTACAGACCTCAGAGTAAAAACTGAATGCAGATTATTATTTAGGTTTTATTCCCATTTTGCTTCTTAAAAATGGCTACAGAAACCATTTGGAATTTTATAGAATTCTTGATGACTTCCCATTCCAATTATCTGTGTATGGCCAGAATTTTAATTGATTTATGACAACTATAAATTCTTCTACACACTCAGATAGATAACCTACCTCTGAGATTTAAAAAAAAAATCTTTCTCTGCACATGCCTTTATATTTTCTACATTTTCTAATTCCAAGTCTTCTCTAAGACTTTTTCTTTTGTATTTTTCTTAAAAAAAAAGAAAAACAAACAAAATAAAACAAGTATGGTAATAATTGAGGTTTAAATTAAGACTATTTTTGATTGAACTTTCTATTTCTCCCTCAGTGAACTCCTACTAAGCTTCTTCCTGCTCCTCTCCCTAGACAGAGGGACTACAAAATCTGCTTAGTAATTACTTAAACTGATATGAGGGTGCTTATATACTTCTCTGCATTCTATCTTTTATACATATTTTTTCTTTTATCTTTATCTTTTATATCCTTGCATCATTTGTTTTTATGAGCTACTTATGAGCACAGAACCATTGAAAAGGAAAAGCCATGAAAATTTTCACTACCTATTGTTCATACCTTGAGAATCTTGCACATAATCTCATAAACTGAAAATGTTTTCTCTGCTCGGGTCCAGTCCCACGTTGTCACCTTTAAAAGATGAAAAACTAATATGTTATTTGTTTTAGAAAGATAACCCCAATTTCCCTCTTTCTTTTACTTACATAATATGGTGCACAATGAAACTTTCCCACATGTACTATATAGTCTCATTTGTGGAGTTATTTTTATAGACGTCCATGTGTGGTATTTTGGTTTCCTCTCTTCTACATTTTATCACCATTTCTTTTCCTCTTTCAGCAAATGTTTTATGTTATATGTAACAATTTCCATTTGCCCAATGTACTTAAATATTTTAAATAATGTATGTATTACCTACGTATAAATACTAAGTATTTATATTTCACACATATAATAATTTTGCCACCAGTTACATATAAAGCAGAATACTAGATATCAATGGAGGCTTTAATTTTTTAAAAAGACATAGTTTAAATAGGGAAGTTATTTCAAGATGTAAATGCCTTATAACATTGTGAAGACACCAAACACTACAATGAAGTTATTTCACTTTCTTATGTTTAAAACATATATTTGTCTGTCTAGTCATAAGAAATTATTCAGAGTAGGAATATAGTAAAATATATAAATATTAATGGCTTTTTTCTTGCCTTCCAGGTGCTTTGAACTTTGTGTAGACATAGTCATTCAAAATAGCAGCAGGTCAGGCTTGATATTTCCAAGACCCTATGTAATATTAGACTTGTAAGTGAGTGGTCTGGCATTTGATATTTATACTCAATAAATATTTATTGAGAATCTACTATTGTGTAAGGTACATGTTTCCAAAAGACAGACCTTAGGTGCAATAAGTACCCATACATATTTAATACAAAGACCAATGACTAGAATACAGGAAATCAAAATGCTTTTTTTTTTTTCATTTTGGCGACCATAAATGCCTAAAAAGAAATGCCTTCCAGGGTTATAAAATAAATATTTAATGCCAGAATATATATCTTTAGGAAGGTATTTTCAGAAACATTTGGACTGTTTTCTATTTTTTTTCTCTATTTTATTTTTAAAATATATTGGTAATATGCTATTTACTATTATTAAATTGATGTCACTCTGTCATGACAATATGGGAAAAGTAAAAAAAAAAAAAATTAGACAAAGACACTTACTGGAGGTGCCAGAAATTTGTAAAGACATGATCCCCTCAGGGCTAGAAATGTTGGTGAGTACACACGATCTTGTAGAGGGTCTTGCTCCCGTGCTTCACACCAGCCCATGTAGACTATCTGCAAGAAAATTGAACGTGATGAACAGTCAAAAAAAAGTCTCATTTCAGATGTGTACTTTTCATATCTTGGGTATTTTAATTCTCTCATAAAATTATCAAATTAATTGATGCAAAAAATACATTAGCTTCCAATAAGTGAATGTGAACCACTCCTAAGAGTTTATGTTTCTGTCAGCACTTATGAGGTGTTTGGTGTTTATGTGATCCAACTTGGCATAAATTATATCTCCCACTCTCCACCATTCCAACTATAAAAATGTTTCTTCATAATAAAATTTATTGACTTCTCCTATCAGTTTCCCAATAAGTGGCCTTTTACTATGGGGATGTGCTCCCAGGATAAAATATTTAAGTGGGAAAAAGAGATGAGTCAAAGACAAGGACCTTGTGTGACTACCACTGTTGTGGTGTACTACACCTCCCCTCTACCTGACAGGATGGAATGACAACTCTTCTTGTTTTAGTCACGAATCTAAGATGAATATAGTTTATTCAAACATTATTCATATATCAAATGGCAATGACAACAGCTCTTTTGTCTCTAGATCTTAAATATTTGTGGGTCAATTTCCAAAAGGAAATCATGTGAGATAAGCCACTCCTCCTTCAATCATTTGATTGTTGTGAAGCTCAAATATAGACATAAACATTTATTCAATGAATTTTATATTCCTGACAATGTATTCATATGTCATTTATCTCTTACTGCAACTCTATATGGTAGAAGTATCTGGGAAGATATATTTCCCACCTCATGTAACTTACTTTGGTTTTATGGTTGACAGGATGTTCTTTCCTGTTCTTAGACATTTTCTTTTCTTTTCTTTTTTTTTTTTTTTGCTATGAGATCTGTTATGACTAATGGGATATTAATGCACATGACACAAGTAGAGTTGGACTTAGTATCTTGTGCTTCTGCCATTACAATGAGAAAAGCATACCCAACCTATGTGGAGTCAACCAGAGCCAAAACTACCTCTTGGACAAAGTTTAGCCAAGTCCAGGCTAAAGACTAATTAAAAACAACCAGTTCACTTGCAGAGAGAAATAAAACACAGATAAATAGACTTCCCATTTTCATGGGTTAGAAGAATTATTTAAAAAAATATTCATAATATCCAAATTGACCTACAGATGCAATACCATCCCTTTCAACTTCCCAGTGGCATTCCTTAGAGAAATAGAAAAATTATCTTAAAATTCATATGGTACCACAAAAGGCCCTGAGTAGCCAAAGCAATATTGAGCAAGAACAAAGCATTGTACTTTATGATTTAAAATATATTACAAAGCAATAGTAACCAAAACATAAGATATGGGCATTAAAGCAGGTATATAGAATGGAGCAGAAGCAAGAGCCCAGAAATAAATTCAGGGTCAACTGATCTCTGACAAAGATGCAAGAATGCACAACGAGGAATGGATAGTCACTTGAATAAATAGCCTGGGAAAACTGGATAATCACATGCAGAAGAATGAAGTTGGATCCTTATTTCACCATATACAAAAATGAATTAAACTCAACTCAAAATGAATTAAAAACTTAAATGTAGGCCCTAAAACCATAAAACCACAAGAAATACAATTTTAAAACATTATGCATTTCCTGTGTATATCTCCCAAACTGGCTACAATTAAAAAGACAGGAAGGGACAAATTTTCATGAGGACATGTAGCAAGGTAAAAGCTCATATAAAGCTGGTAAGAGTTTGATTCTTCACTTCTAATATCAGCTCAACACAAATGTGTATACATGTGCACTGAAGCACATGTATAAGAATATTCATGTAGCAGGGTGCCTGGGTGGCTCAGTAGGTTAAGCGTCTGCGTTTGGCTCAGGTCATGATCCCATGGTCCTGGGATCGAGCCCCACGTCGGGCCCCCTACTCAATGGGGAGTCTGTTTCTCCCTCTGCCCTTCCCTCTGCTTGTGCTCTCTCTCTCTCTGTCAAATAATAAATAAAATCTTTTAAAAAAAGAATATTCATGTAGCATTATTCTTCCTAGTTCCAACTACGTACCAGAAAGTTTGAGATATTAAAATGTGTACCCTAGGGGCGCCTGGGTGGCTCAGATGGTTAAGCGTCTGCCTTCGGCTCAGGTCATGATCCCAGGGTCCTGGATCGAGTCCCGCATCGGGCTCCCTGCTAGGTGGGGAGCCTGCTTCTCCCTCTGCCTCTGCCTCTCTCTCTCTCTCTCTCTGACTCTCATGAATAAATAAATAAAAAAAACATTTAAAAAATAAAAAATAAAAAAAAAATGTGTACCCTAAAAATACTTTACAGATAAAAATAACAATAAATTGGGGCGCCTGGGTGGCTCAGTTGGTTAAGCAACTGCCTTCGGCTCAGGTCATGATCCTGGAGTCCCTGGATCGAGTCCCGCATCGGGCTCCCTGCTCGGCAGGGAGCCTGCTTCTCCCTCTCCCGCTCCCCCCTCTTGTGCTCTCTCTCTCTCTCACTCTCTCTCTCAAATAAATAAATAAAATCTTTAAAAAAAAAAACAATAAATTGTGGTATAATAAAGTAATAGTACACAACAAGGAAAATTACTAAATTATAGTTACATGGAAAAACACAAATGAATCTCACAGAACATGCTAATTGAAAGAAGGAGATATGGAATAATAAATACACACAAACATATATAATTTGATTCAAATAACTTGTTTTGGAATGCATTTCTGGTTGGGAAAAAAAGTACTATGGAAAGCAAGACAATTACTACCAAAATTGTCAGGATAATGGTTACTTTAGAAGACAGCAAGCCAGCTGTGACTGGGGAGAATGCAGCATGGGGAGAAAATGTGAATTACTAGCAATCTAATTTTCTTGACCTGGATTGTGGCTATGTAGAGGTTTGGCTTTTGAATAATCAAGCGGCAGGTTTATGTTTTATGAATTTTCTTTACATGCATTATGTTTTATAAAACCCCTTTTAAAATAGCATGTTGTGTGTATTATTAATAATAGTTTTATAACAATCTCAATATAACAGAGCTTTGTGAGTTTTATGGGGAAAAAAGTATTCTGACAAATATGGTTAAATTGCAGTCATTCTTGCATTCTTTATGGTTAAATTGCAGCCACTGAAATGAGATGAAATTTTAGTTATTACAAATTATTTAATCATTGTATCACTTCACAATTAGGTCAGAATCTTTCATTTTAACTCAATTTGATAAAAATTATAGTTTCTCTATGTTTATGACTTCTCTGTATTGGTAAGAGAAAAAATAATTGAGTGGTATACATAATTATGAGAAGGAAATATTTAAGCTTCTTAAGACTGTGAAATTTGAGTTCTTTGTCTCTTCTTGCCTCTATAATTTGCTGGAAATTGAAATATTAAGAACAATATACTGATATTTTTCAAGAAATATCATTGAATACAATTTTATTATTTTGAACTGAGTGTAGCTTTGGGAATGAGTTGATGACATAACTAAGAAAAATGGGATTATCAGATCTGTAAGGGATATTTCTTCATGCTTGTTCTCCAGGTCAAGGATTGCCCTTATCATCTTCTGTTCCAAAACAAGGAAAATAAGTTCTGCTCAATTGTGCAGAGATATCAAAAGGCACCCTTTGGTTTTCATCATTATCAGGACTCTTGTGAAATAATTATATGGTTGAGGAGACCGAGGCATTTTTAGTAAATTCTTCCCATGCATGTCACAGCAAATGATAATTCTAAAACAAAACAAAACAAAATGAAACTATATCACTTAATCCTAAAAAAAAATTTAAAAACTTAAATGGGCCATATAGGCATAAGAGTATTTCAAGTGGGATATTTTAGAAATAAGGATAATTAAAAGGAAATGGTTTCCCTTGCATATGAAATGACAAGAGGACTTCCAAAATGTATAATTTTAAGATAAATATTTCAGAAGCTTGCCTATTTTTCAGCTTTATTGAGGTATAAATAGACAAAATTATAAGGTATTTAAAGTTGTACATTGTGATGATTTGGTGAACACATATATTGTGAAAGGATTACATCTAGTTAACATATCCATCAATCTCACATATGTAGGTATTTTATTTATATAGATCAGAACATTTAAGTTCTACTCTCAGCAAATTTCAGTAATATGATATTGTGTTAACTATAGTCACCATGTTATTACATCAGATCCTCAGATTTTATTCATCTTACAGGTGAAACTACACCTTTATACCAACCTCTCCTCATTTTTTCCAGTCTCTGGCAACCACTTTTCTACTCTTTGCTTCTCAGTTTGACTTTTTTTTTTTTCTATTCCACATATGAGTGACACTATGAAATATTTGTCTTTCTCTGTCTGGCTTATTTCAATTAACGTGATGCCCTCCAGGTACATTCATGTTGTCACAAACAACAGGATTTCTTTCTTTCTCAAGGATGAATATAAAATATATCTCACTTCTCCTTTATCCATTCATTTGTTGATGTACATTTGTTTCCATATCTTGGCTATTGTGAATAATGCTACAATGAGCATGTAAGAGAAAATATATCTTTGAGGCCCAGTTTTCCTTTCCTTTGGGTATGCTAGATCATATGGTAGATCTATTTTTAATTTTTTTAGGAAGCTCCATACTGTTTTCCACAGTTGACAGCACAAGTGAACATTCCCACCAAAAGTGGACAATTGTTCCCTTTTCTCCACATCTCCACTAACTTTCGTTATCTCTTGTCTTTTTGATGATAGCCATTTTAACAGGTGTGAAGGTGATATCTCATTGTTGTTCTGATTTGTATAAACCTGCTTATTTTATTTTACTTATTTATTTTTTAATTGTTATGTTAATCACCATACATTACATCATTAGTTTTAGATGTAGTGTTCCATGATTCATTGTTTGTGCATAACACCCAGTGCTCCATGTAGAACGTGCCCTCTTTAATACCCATCACCAGGCTAACCCATCCTCCCACCCCCCTCCCCTCTAGAACCCTCAGTTTGTTTTTCAGAGTCCATTGTCTCTCATGATTCGTCTCCCCCTCCGATTTCCCCCCTTCATTCT
>NC_138372.1:99564491-99597044 GCF_054177405.1 Leptonychotes weddellii | reverse complement strand
CCTTTGTAGGTTACAGATCTCTTCTCCTGAGCTGCTTTCAGGATTTTCTCTTTGTCTCTGAGACTTGTAAGTTTTACTATTAGATGTCAGGATGTTGACCTATTTTTATTGATTTTGTGAGGGGTTTTGATGCCTGTTTCCTTCCCCAAATTAGGGAAGTTCTCTGCTATAATTTGCTCCAATATATCTTCTGCCCCTCTCTCTCTTTCTTCTTCTTCTGGGATCCCAATTATTCTAATGTTGTTTTGTCTTATGGTATCACTTATCTCTCGAGTTCTGCCCTCATGCTCCAGTAGTTGTTTATCTCTCTTTTTCTCAGGTTCTTTATTTTCCATCATTTGGTGTTCTATATCACTAATTCTCTCTTCTGCCTCATTTATCCTAGCAGTTAGAGCCCCCATTTTTGATTGCACCTCATTAATAGCCTTTTTGACTTTGACTTGGTTGGATTTTAGTTCTTTTATTTCTCCAGAAAGGGTTTCTCTAATAACTTCCATGCTTTTTTCAAGCCCAGCTAGTATCTTTAAAATCATCATTCTGAACTCTAGTTCCGACATCGTATCGATATCTGTATTGAGTAGGTCACTGGCAGTAGGTACTGCATCTTGTTCTTTTTTTGAGGTGATTTTTTCCATCTTGTCATTTTGTCCAGATGAGAATAGATGAATGAGAGAATAAATGGTAACAGGGTAACAACGTCCCCAGAAAATATACTCTAAACAAATCAGAAAAGACCTGAAGCCGGGGGAAAAGAAAGGGAAAGAAAGCAAAAAGAGAAAAGAAAAAAAAGAAAAAGAAAAAGATAAAAACAAAAACAGAACAAAAGAAAACAAAAAAAAAACAGAATATGATCCAATATGATCAGGCTGGTGTATAAATCAGTGCCACACACTAGATTTTGGTTGTATTTTGGTCTGTTAGAAGAAAGTGCCTCCCAAAATTTTAAAGAAAGAAAAACTTATATATGTATAAAAATAAGGGTTAATACGATGAAGGGATGGAATATGACTCTAAAGATGAAAATTATAAAAGATTTTATAAAAGGAATTGATAAGATAAGAAGTTGTTTGAAAAAAAAAGAGGATTTAAAAAAAAAAAGGGTGAGAATGTGATCAGGCAGGAGACTAGAACAAAGCCATACATTAGAGATTTACAGTATATTTTGATCTGTTAGAAGAGACTGTATCTCAAAATTTTAGAGAGTACAACTTATATATACATATGCCAAAAATAAGGGTAACTATTATGAAGGGATAGAATATGACTCTAAAAATAAAAAATAAAAATGTTTTTTTTAAAAAAGGGATTGATAAGCTGTTGGTTGAAAAAAGTAAAAAGAAAAATTCAAAAAAAAAATTAACTTTGAAAGACTAAAGAATCATGGGAAAATAGCCATGAATTCTATGTGCAGTATTCCCCTAGCGCTGGAGTTCTGTCGTTCTCATTGATCATTAAACTTGGTCTTGGCTGGCTGTTCTTGCTGATCTTCTGGGGCCTGTTGCCGGGGTTCCCAAATGTCTTTGCTGGAGGCAGAATTGCCCTGTCCTTGCTGGTCCAGGCTAAGTAATCTGCTTGGGTTTGCTCTCAGGAGCTTTTGTTCCCTGCAAGCTTTCCGTACAGCTTTGGAGGATGAGAGTGAAAATGGCAGCCTCTCGGTCTCCACCCCAGAGGAGTCAAGAACTTGGGGCCCCGCTCCTCAGTGCGCCCCCAGAGAAAAGCAGTCAGTCACTCCCATCTCCACGGTCTCCGGCCGCACTCTGCTCACCCGGCCTGTGACCGAGCGTTTCTATGTCTGGCACAGGACCCTGTGTGGAGTCTCCAAACCCAGCAGATCCCTCCGGTGTGCTTCCCTGCCTCTCCTCCCAGGGGAGGAAGGGGTGTCTCCCCCGATCTGCCGCTTGTTCGGTTCCTGCTGGAAGAGCAGTGGCCCGACTCTGCCGTGGATCACGGTTTATGGCAACCCCGAGCTGAGAGCCCACTTCTCTGCCCTGTCTCTGCAGCTGGCTTCCCTGCACCGATACCTGGGAGCTCTGCTGCACTCAGGCACCCCCGGTCTTTCTGTGACCCTGAGGGCCCTGAGACCACACTGTCCCACGAGAGTTCCACCCCCTGCTTAGCCACTGGAGCGACGTCCCTCAGTGGAGCTGACTTCTTAATGTTCCGATTTTGTGCTCCACTGCTCTATCAGGTGCCAGAAGCGGCTGACAGAGGCCCCCTTCCCCACTGTTTACCTTCCTGAATATTGCCTCGGATTCACTTTTCTGCACGTCCTACCTTCCAGAATGTGGTCGCTTTTCTGTTCGAGTTGCTATTCTTTTCTTCGATCTCCTGTTGAGTTCGTAGGTGTTCAGAATGGTTTGATTCCTACCCAGCTGAATTCTTGGGAGTAGATGAAAGCCAGGTCTCCTACTTCTTTGCCATATTACTCCGCCCCCCCTAGGTGAACTTTTTAAATGGTTTCCCCAACTCTTTTGGGTAACCTGAAACCTTAAAATTTTGCCAAGTTAAGTAATCAGTTAAATTCATTGACTGTTCAGATAATTTCAAATAGGATAAAATACTGAAACATAACTTACTAAACACAGGTTTATCCACTTTTGATTTCCTTTTACAGAGGAACTAAGGATATTTGAGTCTATTACTAAACACATTTTAAGCTATGCTGAGAAATTTTCTATAAAAAAACACGTTTCCAGAAATCATAGAAAGTATTTATACTTTCACAGAATGCTAATGTAAAAGATAGTTCATAACTGTTTATTTCTTTGTTAAGTTTCCTAAGTGTTAAGAATTCTAATTAATATATGTGATTTAAGCTACTAGAAATAACAAGGGAAGCATCTCTATAATAAGAAAAGTAGGAGGTGTGCTTTTGGTAAAAGAAAGTATCAGGGATAGGAATACTTTCTTGTTGAGAGAAAAGAAAGTAATTTTGTGCTAAATTAAGGCAGGTTATTTAAAGAGGGGAATTATAGGATAAAATATGAATGTAAAAAAAGAAAGTGGTAGAGTGTTTGTGGAAAAGGAATCTTTGAAGAAGAATTTTAATGTGTGATCCAGCTGGCTAAAATTAAAATGAATTCATTTGAAAAAGAGTTTAAGTAAACTGGTGCTGATTGGTCCCAAGATGGTGGCCCATTAAGAGGACCCTAGGCTTGTCTCATCCTATGAACACAACTAGGTAACTATCAAATCATCCTAAATACCCCAGAAATTGGCCTGAAGACTGATAGAACAAACTCCACAACTAAAGGGAGAAAAGAGGCCACATCAAAGAAGGTAGGAGATGCAGAGATGTGGCTAAGGGGAGAAACAGATTGCGGCTGCTGCAGAGGGAAGGGAGCCATAGTCTCAGAGAAGGGCAAAAGAGAAAGGAATACACAGGGGAATGCACAAGGAGAATGTTTCCCCAAAGCCATTGGCTTAAAAAACAAAAGGGGCTGAAATTTCATGAGTTCTTGCAACCAGTGTGGCTTAAAGCCTATAATTTTAAAGGTTAGTGGGTTTGGCTCTGATATAGCCCTGAGGGCATTCCCTACTCCTGGAGAGAAGGCAGACAAACAGCCCAGGGAGCAGACAGTGTGGAAATAGTGATCTGAAGAATGCCTGGGACATACAGTGGGGGGATGATTCACTTGTCTTGGAAAGAATCCCTGGGAGGCAGCATTATCAGATACACCTCTCTGGAGAAAGTGGAGCTGGCCAGTGCCATTTCCCTTCCCCTTCCCCACCCCTCAGCATAAACACAGAGCCACCAGCAGGAGGCAGCACAGCTATAAGTCTGCCTAAATTGTTTACACCAAGCCCCAGCCCTTATGCTCTGGTGGGACTGCCATTCTAAGTCAAACTTGCCTCAGCCCAGCATGGCAGGCCCCTCCCCCAGCAGACCAGCACAAGCCCCTGCACCCACTCCATCTCCCAACCAGAGACTTCTGCAGGGCCTCAGTTCTCATGGAAGTGATGTTAGCTCTCATTTCACAAGCAGACCAGAGCACACCTAGTTAAAACTCACCACATTTAGGCCAGGAACCAAACACTGTGCACAGCAGGCAAGGAGAACCTCTGCAGATGACTGGCCTGAAGGATAAAGCAGCTGAAACACAACAGCAGAATGCACACACCACACACTGCAGACACTCACTGAAGCACCAGGCCCTGAGTACTATATGAACTCTTCTTCATAAAGCCTATTACCTTCAGGAGCAGAATACATAACTGGCTTTTCTAACATAGATAAGAGGGCAGAAACTTAGATAGAATGACAAGATGGAGGAATTTATCCCAAATGAAACAAGATAAGGCCATAGCCAGAGATCTAACTGGAATAGATATAAGTAACATGCCTGATGGAGAATTTAAAGCAACAATCATAAGGATGCTCACTGGGCTTGAGAAAAGGATAGATGACATCAGGGAGACCCTACTACAGAGATAAAAGAGCTAAAAAAGAATCAATCGAGATGAAGAATGCAATAAATGAGGTTGGAAACAAGCCTGATGCAATGAACAGCAGGCTGGAAGAAATGGAAGAATGAGTTAGTGATCTAGAAGACAAAATAATGGAAAATAATGAAGCTGAACAAAAGAGAGAAAGAACAATTATGCAACACAAGAATAGACTGAGGGAATTCAGTGACTCCTTTAAACATAATAACATTCATATTATAGGAGTCCCAGAAAAAAGGGAGAGAAAAGGGGGAAGAAAATTTAAAGAAATAACAGCAGAAAATGCCCCTAATCTGGGGAAGGAAACAGAAATACACACAGATCCAGGAGGCACACAGGACCCCCTTGGAGTGGAGGGGGGAGGGGTAGGGAGCAAGCCAACACCAAGACATAGTGTAATTAAATAGGCAAAATAAAGTTATAAGACAAAAATCTTAAAAGCAGCAAGACAAAAGAAGTCCTTAACTTACAAGGGAAAATCCATAGGCTAGCTGGAGATTTCTCAACACAATCCTGACAAGCTAGAAGGGAGTGGAAAAGATATATTTAAAGTGATGAATGGGAAAATCTGCCGTCAAGAATACTCTATCCAGTAAGGCTGTCATTCAGAATAGGAGAGATAAAGAGATTCCAAGACAAACAAAGACTAAAGGAATTTATGACCCCTAAACCAGCCCTGCAAGAAATATTAAAGGGGACTCTTGGAGTAGAAAAGAGAGACCAGAAGTGACAAAGACAAAAAAGATCAGAGAAAATCTCCAGAAACAATGACAAAACAAGTAATAAAATGGCAATAAATACATATCTATCAAAAATTAGTTTGAATGTAAATGGACTAAATGCTCCAATCAAAAGACATAGGGTGTCAGAATGGATAAAAAAACAAGACACTTCTATATGATGCCTACAAGAGACTCATTTTAGACCTAAAGCCCCTTTCAAATTGAAAGTGAGGGGGTGGAGAAACATTATCACACAAATGGATGTCAAAAGAAAGTCCAAGTATATCAGAAAACTAGACTTTTTTACTCTTGTATTATTTTTATCCTGCTTTGGTATCAGGGTAGTACTGGCTTCATGGAATGATTTTGAATGTGTTCCCTCTATTCCATTATTTGTAAGATTTTGATAAAGATTGCCATTATTATTATTTTTTTAATGTTTGGTAGAATTCACCAATGAAACCCTGTGCTCTTGGGCTCTCTGTGCTGGGAGAGTTTTGACTCCTAATTCAACTTTCTTTCTTGTTATTGGTGTAAAAAGATTTCCTGTTTCTTGAATTCAAGATTCATGATTCAATCTTGGTAACTTGTGTATTTTTAGGAATTATCTGCTTTTTTCCCCTAAATTATCAGATTTATTAGTATATAGTTGTCTATAGTAATCTGTTATCATACTATGTATTTCTGTGGTTATCTGTTGCATTATTTTCTCTTCCATTTCTCACTTTGGTCTTTGAGTTGTCTCTCTCTCTCTTTTTTTTTTTCCTTTGTTAATGCAGTTAAAACATTGCCAATTTTGTTTTTGTTTCTGAAAAACTGGTCATTACTTTCAATGTTATATCATTATTTATTCTGCTCTATTTATTTCTGATTTTTCTTTGTTATTTTTTTCCTCTACTAAATTCAGCTAAGCTTCTTTTTTTTAGTTCTTTAAGGTGTAATGTTAAGTTTTTATTTGAAAATTTTTTTCTTAATACAAGCATTTACTGCATAGATTTCATTAATGTCTGCTTCTGCTCCATCCCATAGGTTTTGGAATATTGTGTTGTTGTTTTTTTTCCTTTTGTTTTGAGACATATTTTGATGTGCAATTTGATTTCTTATTTGGCCCATTGCTTGTGCAGTAGTGTGTTGTTTAATACTTACATATTAAATATTTAATATTTACACTGTATATTTCCCAGCTTTGTTTTATTGTTGATTTTTAGTTTTGTACTATTGTAGTTGGAAAATGCACTTGGTATGATTTCAGTCTTCTTAAGTTTGTAATATTTGTTATATCTCTTTTTATGTGATTTAACCAGGGGATTCTTCTGTGTGTACTTGAAGAAAATGGGTATTCTATTTTTCTTGCATGGAATGTTTTACATATATTTTTAGAATCATGTATTCTGAAGTATGCTTCATGTAAACAAATCTTTAAAAAAAATAACTTTAACTCAGAGTTTTTTAAAATAAAGCATATCAAAGAGGAGGCAGGGGGATGGGTGAAATAGGTGAAGGAGATTTATCATGATGAACACTGAAGATGATGTATAGTATTTTTGAATCACTATATTGTACACCTGAGATTCATATAACATTGTATGTTAACTATACTGGAAATAAAATTAAAAAACTTAATAAAAAAAGTACACTGGCTAACCAAGTTAGGATTTGGTTTTTCTCTGTTAAAAGAACAAAATTTTCTTAGATTATTGGTCTGCTTTTTTTTTTTTTAAAGATTTTATTTATTTATTTGACACAGAGAGAGGGAGATAGTGAGAGAGAGAAAGCACAAGTGAGGGAGCGGCAGGCAGGCAGAGGCAGAGGGAGAAGCAGGCTCTCCGCTGAGCAGGGAGCCTGATGCAGGGCTCGATCCCAGGACCCTGGGGTCATGACCTGAGCTGAAGGCGCACGCTTAACCAACTGAGCCACCCAGGCACCCCTATTGGTCTGCTCTTAATACAACATTGTAAACAAAGGTTTTTCTTTACCTTTAATGCAATTTCCCTAGAAAAATAAGGTCAGGTCTTTGATTACTTGGGGAAAAAAAAAAAACTGAGTCTTTTCAATACTAAAAAAGCTAAGGCTTTTTACAACTGTTTAACTTCCCCTGTATTTGCTTGTGAAGTCTTAAATTGTTACTTTGGCTAAATAGATAACTAAGTATTGTTTCACAGTGACCTAATCCTATTGTATGAAGTGTGCAAGTCTTTTGATATTTTTGACAAACTTCCCCCAAATCAAATTCTAAAGTCTTTCCCACCTTGAAGTAACTTTTGTTTTGTTTTGTTTTGTTTTTAGATGGCCCTTGGGCCATCTCAAAAGATTGGTTCTCTTGCCTTATATGTGAAACTACTTAAGCTTATTTGGCATGTTAACTTACACATTAAACATTGTGAAATAGGTAATTCTAGGCCTTCTTTGACTACATTTGTGTGGCTATATGTTATTAATACAAGTGTTACAGTAATTGTAAAAAATTCCTGAAGATTTGATATGTCTTAATGTAATACTAACACTTGTAATTATAGTTACTATCTTAAAATGTATTTCAGAAGGATAACCAAATCTCCTTGTCAATTACATTACAATGAATTTTCATCAGATCTTTAACCATGCTATTTTTAAGTCCTTTGTCATTTACAGTTATTGTTTTATTCTGATAGTTTCACAAAAAGTGTTCCTGTGAAAGTATTTCATCTTTAATAAAATTCAAGGAAATGGCTTTTAACAAATAGTATTTTCAGGTAATTTTAAAATCTTAAAACTTAACTGGGTAAAAATTTCCGCATCTAGTGGAAAAACTGGATTCAAGCAGAAAAAGGATCAATAACATTGGACTGAATTAACTGAGGAAGATGATTATAATTTTTATGACCTCCTATTTAAAACCTTGTTGGTTCTCTAATGTTTTTCTTTTCCAGATTTTAGGAAATTTCCTTTCTTATTTTCTCTTACACTACAGTTTTGTAAGATACACCTTTATGAACAAAGGTAAAGCACTTTTTTCTCCCCACCTGTTCCCTCCAGAATTCAGAAACTTCTAGTAAGTATTCTTATTTATGAAAATACAGTTATCTGTAAAGGTTCAATAAAAATACATTCTCCTTGTAAGAAAACACAATTGAAAACATTAGTCATATTACCAAAGCTTTGGAATATCATATTTGAGAGGGATGTGCATACAGTCAGATCTGACCAGATAGGTTTAAGGAACTAAGGTTGGCTTTTCAGAGTGAATAAACCCCTTAGAGAAAATCAACCTGGTAATTTGTTTACATGGTTCCAGAAAAGTGGTCTTAAAAAGAGCTTGTATGGTCAATCATTATTCTTGCTGCACTTACGTAAATAATCAGACAAAGTTTAATGCAAACAAATTAGTCTTACTATTAAAAATGAGGGCAATTATAGGGAGAAGAAATTATGTTTATACCTTTGCCTGTATTAGATTCTGATTCTGTTAATATACCTGTAAATTGGACTGGATCCTGAATTCTTTTTTTCTCAAAAATCTGGCTATGACTTTCCAAACTAATGCTTCCAATTTTCTTCCAATCTTCTGATTTGGAATCATTAAGAACGGAGTGCTTTTGGGGTGCTCAGTCAGTTTAGCATCTGCCATCGGCTCAGGTCATGATTCCAGGGTCCTGGGACTCATCCCAAGTTGGGCCCCCTGCTCAGTGGAGAACCAGCTTCTCCCTCTGCCTCTGTCTGCCACTCCTCCTGCTTGTGCTCTCTCTCAAATAAATAAGTAAAATCTTTTTTAAAAAAATAAAAAGAACAGAGTGCTCTTGAATCTTCTTGGAAGAGACTATATCAGGTCCTCTTCATTACCCAGATGATAGTCAAATTTCAGAGACTTAAATCTTGGATATGCATCTCACAGCCAAAGAAGGTTCCATCTGACATCTGGTCCTATACAAAGCATTGGAGACCTCCCAATCAAATTGACTACGAAGAGAAGTAGATGATACTGAGGTAGACTGCTTCCTCTAAGCATCAGATCAAAATTTCATACTTATCTGAACTTGAAACTTTTTTTTTTTGTTCCTTCTTTTTCTTTCCTTTACTCTGGCATTGATCTGGAAAGATAATGCCCTCATTTATTTTTCCCAGACCATTACTAATTCGGGTAACCTTTGCCTTTCAGACTGCTAGATTTATCATCAGAAACTCCCATCTGTCTATTCACAGTGCCACCTTAGCAGGGATGATTGGTAACCTGACAGGATGTATCTTTGTCTGTGGTGGTTACTGATGTGGGAAACAAAGGTAGAAAAGAAATTATAAAATTTTCTTACTACCTACAGCCCACTGACAAGTCCTTGAAATAGGTAGAATGACATTCCTCTAGGAACTCAACTGCCTCAATGTTAACACTTCGCTAAGGGCAAAAGGCAACCTTAGTCTGACTCCCCAGGATCCTGTAAGTCTACTTTAACATATAAAAATTCCTTTAAAAATTTCCTTTATCTCTAAATGCCCAAGATATATGTTGGCAGTCATTCCTAAAACATATGACCTACCAATATACATCTGAAGGGTCTCCTGACTAAGGTTTTATTAGACGGTAATAAATTATCTTTTCCCAACAATGGCTAGCCCCTTCAAGGTCCTGGAAACCTTGCTTCCAAAATTCCTTAGAGAATTACACTATCCTTAACCCACTCCCAACTTGAAAGTATAAAATGGGCCGCTCCTCATGATCCCAGTGCAGCTCTTTCTGCCCAAAAGTCCTGTCCCTATGCTTTAATAAAACCACCTTTTTGCACCAAAGACATCTCAAGAATTCTTTCTTGGCCATTGGCTTCAAACCCTCACATCTTTCCTACATCAGTTACCATTGTCCTTGGGACTATAAATGCCTGGATAGCTGGTGCATAGCCAGGCAATACCTCTTAGTTATCTGTGACCCTAACTTTCCACCAACAAAGATACTTCATTGGTTGACTCCTGTGGATTTTGATCATTAAGTTAGAAAGGAATTACCAAGAGGCTTTCATGATTTAGGATTCATTTCCTTTGTGACCACACTTCCCTGATTAGGAGTAAATGTAAATGAGAATATGATCAGAAATCTCTCCTTAATTCTTAAAGATATTACAGAATCTTCTAAGACAATAGCTGCCCCACAAAGATACTTAGACTTTCTGTCCAAAGTTTTTTTGATAATTAGATAATCTTTGATTATCTTTTAGCTGAGCAATAAGGTGTCTATACTGTGGCCAACACCACTTGCTGCAGCTGAATTAACATTTCTGGAGAGGTTGAAACTCAGTTCCATGAAATCACTGAGCAAGCCACTTGGTTTCAAAAGGAATGTGACCTTTAACCAGCCAACCTGGCATTTCCAAGTCAGTGCTAGGAGATTTGGTGGTAGAAGTGGGACCAAAAGAGACTTCCAATGGCTTTGGGGATAATGAGAAATCCAGTCGTGGTACCCATGAGCCATTTTTTGAGTTAACTGTCTTTCTTACCAATTCTGAGGGCTGTGAAAATGATGAATGAAACAGAATAATAGTGCAGTGCTTTGAGATGATCTCCAATGCTTACAACCTCGACAAGATAAGAACTTCAGAAGGGGAAATCCCTGAGATCCTCTCCTTCTATTTCTCCTATTACTCAAATGTGGTTCTATGGTTTCTGGTCAGTACTTATTCTTTCCTCCTTCCTCCAACTTGGGACATGACTCCTGGGAAAGGTTCTTCCCAGAGCTGAGGGACAAATATATAGACAAAAATATTTCAACCAAAATGGACAACTTGATGCTTGACCAATGATGCCTTGGATATCACTGGATCAAAAGGAGGAAATATAAAGAAAACAACAATGGCTAGCCCCTTCAAGGTCCTGGAAACCTTGCTTCCAAAATTCCTTAGAGAATTACACTATCCTTAACCCACTCCCAACTTGAAAGTATAAAATGGGCCACTCCTCATGATCCCAGTGCAGCTCTTTCTGCCCAAAAGTCCTGTCCCTATGCTTTGAATTAAGGTAGAGGAGATGCATATCTCCCAAATACAATCATCTTTATATTCCACCCAGCCTCCTATGCTTTCAGACAGCAACATCAACAGCATCTACCAAATCTATATATCTGGTTTTAATTACGTTTCCAGGAGATTTCTAAAAAAACAAAACAAAACAAAAAACAAAAAAAATGCACCTACACTGACCATATCATGCACCACTGCAACCACTGTGTACCTCAAAGTATCCACTCCTGTTACTTCTAGGAGAAAAATCTTTCTGTGGAGCCCTGGGGTTGCACCACCGTGGACTGGCTCACCCACCTTTATATTCTTCAGATTCAATGGACACCACTCCTAGGAGTTCAATCCATTCAGCTCAAGTAACAAACTAGACTGTCTCATCACAGCCTTTGATGTATTTGGTATCAAGTTCACCCTCCCTCTCATACCAGGTTGCAGCTTGCTTCCAGGTTCCCAGGATAGCAATCAAAGCTACTCCTTCGGTCCCTTTTAGGAAATCATCCCTTTGTCCAACCCCATTGTAATGTCAATTACTTACTGTTTGCTAAATATTTCACCAGGTGTTTTTATTTTTGTGGGGGCTTTTACAAGACTTTTGCTGTGTTAAGGTGTATCCAAGAGAAATCTTAATAAAATGAATCTCAAGAAGAGCTTTAAATGAAAACGAAGTTTCAAAATGAGCTAAATGTACCTAAGTGCTCTGGTATAAGCAAAAAGAAGTAATCTTCACTTTTGGTAGAAGGGCACATGGTTGATTGTGAGTTTACAAATAAGCCTATTGTTATTTTTATATCAGCTGTAAAAAAACATCTCCTTTCCCTCTTGCCAGCTGGTTCCCTGAAAATCACTGCTGAGCCAACAATTATTGTAGCAGCACAAAGCCCCTCAAATGGGGGACCATGGCAATTACCCTGATTTGTCACTGCAAAGGGTTGGCTACAAAGGCCCCTTTCAAGACATTGAAATTAGGCAGCTTGGGACTGCGCCAGGGTATTTTGGAGAGTGGCAATCAGGAAAACAAAAAAGAGACACCCTTGTCAGCACAAGAAAGCAGGTAGACCTGGCAGCAGAGGCTGAGTATGTTAACTGGAAATAGGATGGCTATTTTCTGGCAACAAGTCAGTGTTATCTGAAATACATTGTTCATCTTAGGCTAACTTTTCTCTGACAATTAAAATAATTCTAGGCCATCTTGATTTACAGTTAAAAAGTAAAACTCAAGATTTGTTTTGTTCTGTTTTGTATTTTGGCTAGGAGATATATCAGATCTAATACCATCCAAGATTTCTACACATAAAGGTAATGTTTTCAGATGATTGGTAACTTGAACATTTTCCCCAACACACTCACAGTGCTTATAACAGATACTTGACTGAATTACCCTATTTTGTGAGTGAACTAAATACACACGGCAATAATGTAACTTAGATTCTCCTTTGAAAGACTGAAAATGAAAAGATAAAAAAAAATATGTTATGTCAGAAAGTAAGAGGTCCTAAAGGAAACAAAGTAAAGAAATGAGGGAAGGGAAAATGGGAAAAAGCGGACAGGGGCTGAGATTTTGGATGAAATTGCCATAAGGTCTCTTCTGAGTACAGGCTCAAAGGAACTGAGAGAGTTCCCCATATGGACACCTGGGGAAAGAGCATTAGGGCAGAGAAGACAACGAAGGCAAAGGCTGGATTTCAGGGCTTGCCATGGGGGCTTGTGAAGTCTTGACAGCCAGAGAGATAAAATGGAAGTTGACCTCAGATGTATATACCCTTAGGACCACTGTGAAGACTCTGGCTTTTGCTCTGAGTGAGATGGTAAGTCACTGGAGGATCTGAAGAGAGGAAAGACAGAATCTGAGTTGTGTCTGAACAGTACCACTTGACAGAAAGGGAAGGGACATAAGAGGCACAGAGACAGGAAAGATGCTATTGCAGTGATCCTTGGAGAGAGGAGAGAAGCTACAAAAGATTGACAGCAGAGGAGGTTTTAGGAGGTTTTGGATTCTGGATATATTTTGAAAGTCTAATTTCATCATATGGTGTGAAAGAAAAAATGAAGTACAGGTTTTTGACCTTTATGAACAGAAGAATGGTGATGAACGTTGTGAGATGGGAAAACCTTTGAAAAAAAATCAGCTTTGAAGGGAAAATCAGGAGCTTAGTTTTAGACATTTTAAGATTGTGATAATTTTAGATATAAAATGGGCATATCAAGAGACAAATTGCATAAACCATTGTGGTGTTCATGGGAGTGGTCAAGTCTTGAATCTTGATTCATTAGTTTAAGACTGTTATTTAACGACTTGAGTTGGATAGATCTGTAAGGAAGAGAGAAGAGACCGAAAATAGGGTTCTGAAACAGCAGATGTTTTGGGGTGTCAGAGAAAAGAAGAAAACAACAAAAATGTAGGAGAAAACTCATGCAATTTTGACGGAATGAGAGACAAGTGAAAAGAGGGTGAACAGCCACATCAAATCCCTCTGACAACTCAAATACCATGATGACTGAATTGATCATTGATCTAGCAAAACAGCACTCCTTTGTGACCTTGGGACAAACTGCAGTTAGGTTAAACCCAAGAAAAAGTGGGCAAGACTAACTAAAGACAATGAATATAGCGTCTCTTTCAAGGAGGTTTGCTCTCAAGGATAGCAAAGAACAGAGTGGTCCTGAGAAACCCTGGGTGGAGAGAGAAAGGTGGGTGACAATGGCATGTGGAGAGAAGAGAGGCTATGCAGCAGCACAGGGGCATGAGGAGTGTGGGGAGAGCTCAAGGTTCCCTCAGAGCAACGACAGAGCACAGATGCAGAGAGTGGGCAGATGTTCTCCACTGATTGCTTCCATTTTCTCAGTGAAGCAGGAAGCAAAACTGTCTTTTGATTCTGAGGATAAGGGCAGTGGTTTGGAGGTTTAAAGAGACAGCAGAGATCCATTTAAAAGAGGGAACAATAGGACTGGAGAAGGTAGAATAACTGCCCTGCTGCCTTAGGACCCCACTTGGGGATCAGGAATGTGAGATGTCACCATGGCTGTTTGATTTTCTTTAGCTATATTTAGCTAAATGAGAACAGTCCTAGGGTAAAAGGAGAGTTGGATTTAATCAGAATGATTTTTTCCCAAGTGAGAATAAGGAAGCAAGTGAGCTGAAGATATATGTGAAGGAATGACAATACTAAATGGTCATGGAATTTCCCTTGTGTAAAGGCCATAAAATACAAGGATGAGATCAAGCAGTCCAAGACTCCATTAGTGTCGAGTATTGTGGAGTTTGGGGTGCCTGAAGGGCTGAGATGGAAGGGTGGAAGGTATCACTCTAGAGCAGAATGTTTGGAATTTATTATCACACTGTAGGTTCTCATAATGACAAGGTGCAGAGAACAACCAAAGCGACACATAGTTTTGAGAAAGCGTGAACATCAAGGCAGTTGCATAAGAGCAGGTCAAGTATCTGAAAGGCCAGGATGCTTTCCTATATCTTTCTTCATATGGCAAGAAATATTGAGGGACCAATTGTGGAGATGTAATGATCCAGGGACTAAAATTATCACCCGGCTGGGCAGATATCTGGGATAGTGGATGGTGATATTGCATGGTGGAAAGAGCATGTTTATGTGAGAGAGAGAAATACAGACAGAGATGGAGAAAAGATTACGAGGACAGTGCAGTGGGAGCAAGCAGATTGTCTTGCCTCTCCAAGTTTAGTAAGAGGAAGAGTTAGGGAAAGAAGCCAGATTCCATTTGAGAACTACAGGATCAAACAATTTTCCGCAGGAGAGCCAGGTTTCAATTAGCACAAGAAGGTGAGAAAGTGTAGATTAAAGAACTAAGGGAAAAGAGGATTTACAAAGGAGTGCCCTTAAATTGTTTATATAAATCTCTTTACCTCTGTTCAGAGTAAGAGAGTAGGAAGGGAAGAAAAACCTAGAGTATAAATACTATAAAGCAAGAAAAGCATTCCTCTTGACAAGTAAAGGCAGGACGTATAGTAAAGGAAGTCAAACTTCTTTATTCCTCTACCTCTACATATATCTGCTCATACAGCTAAGGTTTTAATAAGGCAATTTGATTAATACATATTAAGTTTTCAATATTTGCTTTTGTATTGCTAAATCAACTTTTCAGGCTATTTGCTTAATTCATTTTTGATGGTAAGATTAAAGTCTTCTCAAACAACAATGACAGAAATCCCAAAATTTCATGACCACAGAAGACCTTGCAACCACTGAAACATGAGGACACAACACAACTGGTCATGAAAACATAAAATCCAGGGGCGCCTCAGTGGCTCAGTTGCTTCCTCCAATTCTTGATTTCATCTCAGGTCCTGATCCCATGGGTGGTAGGATTGAACCCCACCTTGGGCTCCCTGCTCAGTGGTGGTCTGCTTGAAGATTCTCTCCTTTTGCCCCTTCCCCCACTCACTCTCTCTAAATAAGTAAACAAATCTTTTTTTTTTCAAGAAAAAGTAAAATTAAGTATGTCACATAATTTAATAAATGTTTCAGATGGGAAAGCTTCTATTGATAAATATCATGGATAAAGGAAACTCCCATTTGAATGGTTTGTTGAAAAGATCAAAAGTCTTTTACCACTATACACAAACAGATAAGATTTGTTAATAGTTACAGGTTTTAGTTTATAAATATTCAGGCCTGGGCTGGGGGTTTAATTGACACATTACTTGAATGTATCTTTAAATATGCATTACTATAACACAGGTGTAACTGAATTTCTTGCTGTCAATAAATGTATAACTCTGCAAATAGGATGTTGTAAGCATGATCATAGAGGATTCCGTTGGGATCAGCAATATATGTCTTAGTACCGTAAGAAAATATAGACTATTTAAAATTAATATAGAAGGAATAAAATCAAATCACACATTTTATAATTCATTTAAATTTCATTGCTATGCTATTACAATTTTTTTCTCCTACGTAATTTCAGAGAAGAAGAAAAAGGCAATAAGTTCCACATATAAAAGAAGCATATGAAGGAAATCAAATTACTAAAAATTTAAAGAGCCCAGTGAGGCATTGGCCATAATTTCCCATTCTGATAAAGGCCAGTGACTAAAAGGATGCTGTGAAAATAAGTAAACCATTGAAATAAGGTGATAGTTTTATTTTGAAAAGCATTTCTGTCACTAACAAATTATTTTGTGACAGAGAATAATTAGCTTCTTTTTTTATAGAACTTTAAAGTTGCATTTCCACTTACTATATTTTTAGTTTCTACTTTTGCTTAAATAATACATTTTCCTTAATACGTAGGCAGTAGTTAAGTTCTTACACAATTAAAACAGTATTATATAGACTCCAACAATTGAATAGTTAAAAAATGGAGAATAACATTGAACATTTTTCAGCCTTTTGAGCATAACAATGATCTTTTTTGCTAATTTCAGTTGATTAAATCAATCATGAATCTCAATCCAGACAGAGGGAATATACACTATAGTAAACATTTATGACTTTGTAGACATCTGATTATTTTGTTGATGCAGGAAAACCATACTGTATTAGCATACTCTACTCTAAATTCCAATTTTAATCAATCATTAAACAAATTCTACATGAAATGAAATAGTGTCTAAAGTGGAAAACTTGATAGGGTTTTCCTCTGTTAGAAAGTATGTCTACCGATGGACTCTGAAAAACAAACTGAGGGTTCTAGATGGGAGGGGGGTGGGAGGATGGGTTAGCCTGGTGATGGGTATTAAAGAGGGCACGTTCTGCATGGAGCACTGGGTGTTATACGCAAACAATGAATCATGGAACACTACATCAAAAACTAATGATATAATCTATGGTGATTAATATAACAATAAAAAATTAAAAAAAAGAAAGTATGTCTACTATACTATGGTTATTTCCTCTTCTGGAGTAGAGAGGGGTATTCATAAAATCTCAAGAACAGTCTCAGGAATAACTCAAGACCTCAAGAATAACTGCTTTATTCCTCATCTGAATATCTCAGTACTCTGTAAGGCATTTTCTACTCAGACCGCTGAGGGAGAGATGCTATCCTGCTCCACCTACTTCCATTGGACTACCCAATGTTCTTTAAAAATATTCTTGGAAACATGAGGACACTTACTTTTTCTCTCAAAAAACATAACAGAAGGCAGATGAGGAAAATCATTATTGTTATATGAATCTTTGAATCTACACTAACTTATGAACAATTACAGATTTGGTTCTTTATAGTGGCACCTCACTTCTAGATACCAAATCTGCATTCATTTCCTGCTGCAACTATTAAAATTACCACAGACTTAGTGGCTTAAAAACAGCACAAAATTATTATATTACAGTTCTGTTGGTCAGAAGTCTGAAACATGCTTTATTGGGTTAAAATCAAGCTGTCAGTAGGTTGTACTCTTTTCTGGGGGCCTTATAGAAGAACTATTTCTTTGCCTTTTCCAGTTTATAGAAGCTACCTATACTCTGTATCACATGACCCACTTCCTCCATCTTCAAAGCCAGCAGCAAAGTATCTCTGTCCTTCTTCCATGGTCACATTATCACATTAATTTCTCTCTTTCTCTCTCATTCACTTATCTGAGCCTGAAAACGTTCTCAGCTTTTAAGGACTCATTATTTGAGTGGACACACTTAGATAATACAGGATAATGTCTCCATCTCAATGTCCTCAACCAAAATCATACTTGAAAAATCTTATTTTCCATATAAGGTAATATATTCATAGGTTCCAGAGATTAGGACATGGACACCTCTCTGATGGCCATTATTCTGCCAATCATATTATTGGTAACATATTTTTGGAAAGTAACCTAGAATCGATGTGTTGAGAAATGTGCTCATGCAATTTATCCTCAATATATTAGTGCAAATTAAAGGAAATATTTCACAAAGAATTACACTATTTGATTTTTAATTAACTCTTGTACCTTAAAATATTTTAATTAGACAACAAAATAATATCTAGATAGATAAATCTGAATAAATTATTTGAAAAACTAAACCAAATCAATGTTGATATGACTCATTTAAATAAATTAGCAAATGATTCAAATTAATCCTGGGATTTTTTGTTACCTATCTTCCCTCTGTCAAAAACATAAAGCATCCAGTTTTGTGTCTTGCTTGGATCAAAAATAAAATAAAAGCCAGTCAGCAACTAAGGACTACACTAAATAGTGTAGTGAAAATATTTATAAAACCTGTATCCTAAGTCTAATTCTAAAATTCACTTGCTCTATGACCTTGGGTAAGTCATTTAACCAAAGCTATATCTTAAGTTTCTTGAGATAAGATAGCTTATTCATAATGGGCCATCAAAACCTTAAAAAAAAAAAAAAGGTATCTTACAGAGATAACAGAAAGAACTTGTTGAATTGTACTAACCTTTGAGGGCTTTCTCTCTGTAAAATGAGAAAACTAAACTCAAGATTTCCTAAAGTTAAATCTAAATTAAAGGTTTCACAATTTTAATGAATATGATAGTATAACAAGAATATTTTATTCACCTTAAGTCACTTGCACCCAAATAAGCAAGGATCAAATGCTAAGGTTTAGAGATCATTTTAGTAAATGAAATTGAAAAATACAGTGAAGTATCCAGAAGTGCTGCATTTCGTAAGCTTCTTTTCAGGTGTGTATGACCATGTGACTAGAACTCACCCATGTAATATGAGCCGAGATGATCTGTGCCACTTCCAGGCAGCTTCTCTATACTATTCACTATTTGGGAGAGAATAGAATAGAAAAATGCAAATGGATGCATTTTGATACCAAGACCCTAACAGATGGTGGAGCTACAAGATGAATTTCAAAATCATGGTGTGGAGGGAAGTTGTCTTCCTGCTTTGAACACCTGTGTTAAACTGTTAGGTGAGAAAAAAATTAAACTCACAAGTTTGAGACCTTATACTTATGGGACTCTATTTGTTTTGGCAGCTCATTTACCCAATTAATACAATAATTAGAGAAATTAATATGGCTATCATTAGCTTTTATCCCAGAAAATAGAAGCATTATAATATTCCTTAAAAAGGCTTTTATGATATAATGACATCCTGATCTATCTCAGGAACCAAAAAGTGATATCTCTTTAAAGATTAATGTCTCACTTATACAACAAGAAGGCGATGAATTTACAATAAGTCTTCCTTTCTTAGTTGTCATCAAATCCTTACTGGCTGCCTAAACTTGTCAGGCACTATACAGGACATGGGAAATGAAGAGATTAACTCATGCAACAAAGTACTAACGGAGTCTCTAGATTATCATGAGACATTATTCTAGGTGATTGTGAAACAGTTTTAAGAGAATATTTAACAATTGTTTAGAAATTCTGGAGGTATAATAAGTCTGTTAGGGAGAATAAAAAGTAAAAATAAATAAAAGGGAATGCTACCACTATGCCCAATAGCCCTTGTATTAATCCCCTTTCCCTGAGTGTGGGTAAGAACCTCTGAATATAGTAGATGTCACTCCATTGGTTTTATAATGTTATATGGTAAAAGTGAGAAGGTATTACATATGTAATTGAAATCTCTAATAATTTCACTTTAATCAAAAGGGTTTTTTAATCTTGGTGGAGCTTACTCAAGTAAGCCATTTAAAGGAGATTGGAAACAGCAGGAGTACATGACTATTCTTGAAGAAGCAAACTGCTGTGTTATGGAGAAGGCCATGTGTTAGGAAATGGCAGGCAGGCATCCCCTGGTAGCTGGGAATCTTAGTCTCACAATCTGAGTTGAACCCTTGATGAGGACTCCAAGCCTCATGTAAGATAATAGCCAAGGCCAAAACCTTGACTGCAGCCCTGTTAGATTCTCAGTAGAGGACTCACCTAAACCAAGCTTGTACCCTTGACCAACAGAAACTATGAAAGAATAGGTGTATTGTTTAAAGTCACTACATTTGTGGTCATTTGTTACGCCACAGTACAAAATTAATACAGACTTTGGGACCAGAAATAGAGTGCTGCTTTAATAAATCCCTAAAAGGTGGGAGCAGCTTTGGAATTGGGAAGGGAGTGGACAGAGGCTGGAAAAGTTTTAAGGTGCATAATAGAGCAAGCTTAAATCAGATCACAAAAAGACAATTAACTTGAAGTGACTATTAGAAGGAATGTGGACTTCAGTAATGCTATCTACCAGTGAGGGCTCTGAAGAGAATGACACATTACTGGAAACTGGAAGAAAGGATATCTTGCTAGGTAGTATCAGCAAACGTGGCAATAGTGTCTCCTGCATTTATGGGGAATGCAAAACTTGTAAAGAATAAACCTAGTTATATTCTTATGGATATTTTCAAGCAAAATGTTGACGGTACTGCCTGGTTTCTTCTTGTTGCAAACAGTCAAAACGTGAGAGGAGAGAAGCAAGAGGAGAACTTGGTGAAGGACTATTCAATACAAATGAAATGGGCTTGATGATTTTGAAAGTTCTCAGTTTTTCCAGATGGCAAAATATGTCAAGAGTTGGGTGTCTCCTGAAATGTTAGCAGAGAGGAAAGCCTAGCTATGTGACTACACAACCTTGCCCCCAAATACCGGAAAGATCAATATTTCACACAGAGGATCCTTCTAAGAGTTTAAGGATGTGATTCAGAGATCTCAATTAACCTGGAGGATCTTTAGGAGTCTCAAGAGTGTTATTCCCAGGCCTCTCAGGATGAGGCCAAGATACAGAGGAGATTATCTCAGAAAGATCTGTGAAGATAACTTTTATCTAATGGAGTGGATACATTTGAAATCTGTGAGCAACCTCCAAACACAAAAATCATTTCAGCAGCAATACTGCTAGCTTGAACTACAAAAGGGACAGAGAGAACACAATATTAAAGGGGGCTCTTGGATTCTCTAAATTTTATTGGCAAGAAACAGTTGCTAGTATGGATATTGGCCAAAGATGTGATATTCTTGGTTCAGAGACAAAACTTTATTAATCATGGCACAGCACACATCATGTGTACCAGCATATTTGTGTCAGATGCACCTGCACATGTGGTGTGTTACATTCCAAGAGAGGATTCCTGAGTTTAGGGAAACTAACTAAAACATTTGTGATGGGCAGTAGGCACACCTCCCCTTTACTCTGGAAGGAGATATTATCTCTATTCTCTAAGACTGTAAACAACTCTTCCCTTTGCTCTGGAGAGAAACACTATTTTCTAAGGCTGTTTGCTATATAAACATCCTTGCAAAAATAGTCTGGAAATTAGTGTTTCTTCTCAGAAGACATGCCAAAGTGCCATAGAGAAATGTTTCCCAATACTTGGACATCTTTTTGGTGATGCTCTTACTCCTTTCTTTTCCCTGATCATAGAAGGTCTGGAAGATCTATTTCTGTTATTCTTCAAAGGAAAAATGACATGAGCTATAGTCCATATGCTGAATATGCATTTCCCTCTTGTGTCACTGGGTCCTAATGATGCCTGACACAATGATCACTTTTCATTTGAAAATCAACTCTTTGCCTTCATTAGTACAAAATGTTTTCCTTCACTCACTGATTTGTCCTGTCATGTACAGGTCTCTTTACCTTGGAAGCCATCATTCTTTATCTTCTGTAGATAAAGTACTCTAGTATACACACACCATAGACAACTGGACTTCACAATTTTCCACTTCGACACCTCATCCCCCACCAATTTACTCAACTGACATCTTGCTTCTCATACTTCAATGTTCAATTTCTACCTCACTTTTCGTATTTATGAGTTAGCAGAATTTGTCACTAATAACTAGTCCCTTCCCTAGCTATGGTATCTCAGGTAAATGGCTATCTAGTTTAAATGGGTTTGGAGTCCTTCCACCTAGGGACTTTGCTTGATACACTTGCCAGCAACCTCATTTTGGGCCTGCAAGTGCAAACAAATAGCTTCAAACTTCATTTGCCATATAACCACAATTTCTTATTGTATATGGAAGTCTTCTCCATAATTTTGGCTTTGGGTTTGCAAATATTGTACTGGTTTTATAATATCTGGCTCTCAGTTATACATGATTTAGCTCTTTTATTTGTTTATTATTTCATCATAATAGTCCACTATATATATTTTTTATTTACTTTTTATTATGTTCAGTTAGCCACTGTATAGTACATCATTAGTTTTTGATGTAGTGTTCAATGATTCATTAGTTGCATATAAAATATATTTTTAAGTTAATAAAAGATAATAAAATGTCTGTGACATAACATTTATCATTTTATAATATATTTCCCTAACTCTTAAACTTATACCAATCTTTTACTGGTAAAAAGATAACTGTAAATATAAATATAATTTAATAGACAGTTCTGAATTTTGAGCTATTTTTTTTCCTTCAGTTAATGGCATAAACCATGGCTGTGAAAAATAACCACTGTTGAAAAATGTGTTTCCTAAACAGTGCAGTATTTCTGTTCCACATGAGCTTGTTTTAAAAGTACTTCTTTTTTTTTTTTTTTAAAGATTTTATTTATTTATTTTAGAGACAGAGCACAAGAGGGGGGAGCGGGAGAGGGAGAAGCAGACTCCCCGCTGAGCAGGGAGCCCGATGCGGGACTCGATCCCGGGACTCCAGGATCATGACCTGAGCTGAAGGCAGTCGCTTAACCAACTGAGCCACCCAGGTGCCCCTTAAAAGTACTTCTTAATGACAAATCACTTAACAGATTAGTCACATTGTCTGAGTTATACTTCAATGCTTCAAATAGCCCTAAAAACTAGTCTAGTAAAATATAGCAGACATAAGCATTGATTTAGTGCCTACATCATCAAAACTGGTAGAAAGGGAATGCTGGCAATAAAGAAGGTTTCTGTAGAGTCAATCCATTAAACCCCAAATGGGATGAATTGGTCTCTTAAGGAAAACATTCTTACTATGCTTTTCTGTGACACTAATCACTTCTATCTTCCTTCAGGAGCCAAGGGAAATGGATTACATGGTTTGGCCAATTAAATCACACTTAAGGAAGTGATAAAGGAAACAAAATATAACAGTTGTCTTACCCATGCATTATTTAAAAAGATAAGCTTCTCACCTAGGGGGCTTGTCTTTATTTATCCTTTGTTAATTTACCTACTTAACATGCAATCACCCCCTTGAATAAACCTTTTGGTTATGTGATTCAGACCCATTCATTGTTAATTTGATGAAGTCAGTGTAACGTTAAAAACTATTTCAAAATGTGGAAAGAATGTTATGCAGGCAAGCATACAAAATGTGTTCTGGTTACACTAGACTCATCATAGCCTAGTATTATAATACAATCAGAATCATGATTGATGATTATTGAGAAACAAGGTTAAAGAAAATGTAATGTTAAAGAAAACGTCATATTAACTTCAAAATATCTGTGCCCACTTACCTTACTATGAAGAAAGGAACTCTGGATTTCTTCATGCTCTTACTAAAAACCCTAACCTCCTGACTCAAAGGAATGTGTTAAAAAAAAAAAAGCAAGAATGTTTGCCTTTATTTCTACTAGAAACATTTTTTCTTTTCACATACCAGGAGAATTAAATCTGTAGCTATTTTTCTAGTTAATTACTCTGATCTGAAATAAAAGGATAATAAAACTTTCCTTAATCTCCCTAAGAGAGCCAAATGGTTACAGCCCAGAAGTTCCAGGCTAAACCCCAAGGTGCAGGATAAGTGAATTGCTTTCTCCTTAGGTATGTACATTTCACAAAGCAGAAAGGCAGCCCCTGGGCTGGCTCAGTTGGTAGAACATGGAATTCTTCATCTCTGGGTTGTGAGTTTGTAGAGTCAATCCATTAAACCAGTTGGTAGAACATGGAACTGTTCTACCAGTTCATGTTAAGTGTAGCGGTTATGTAAAAATAAAATCATGAGAACAAAAGATCAAAGCCGAGTTTGGAGATATCTGTAGATCATAAAGTCCACAGACACCTATGGTTTACCTGGCCACTGGAGAGACATTTACAGTCAAAAGTTTAGGCAGAGAGCCCAGGATCTTTTCATCCTGCCTCAAAAAGACAAGTTTTCTATCTGTCCTTTCAGGAGTGGAGGAGACTGTCGTCTTTTGCCTGTGCATAATCAAAGAAATATTGTTCTCCCTTACTTCTCTTCTAAGGGTGTGACTTGACACTCAGGTAGAAACTTACATCAGTTCTCACTGTATTCCTGCAGGTCTAGGTGTGGTGAAAGACACTGATGGTACTTTGGCTGTAGGTCTGGTTGTGAAAATCACAACCTAAAGTATTTGTTTCAGTGACCCAGGTGCCTCATGTTTCTGCAGTATTAACATATATAAAGTGCATAATCTTGTAATTGGGGTAACATCTGAGAATTTTTGCAGTTCTTGACAAAGCTGGTGTATTTACTATGTGACAGATATAATGCTGTGCTATTTCCATCTATTAAATCAAATCCTACATTAAAACAACACATTTACAGGTAAGACGACTAGAAGACAGAGTTTGTGACAACTACAGGACATTCATTCAGCCAGGAAGAAGTATGGAAATAAGTTTGGTTTGCAGAACTCCAAATTTGCTTACTTACTATGATCCCTTAATCACACATGGTATCAACCAGGATTTAGAAGTTTAAGACAGAAAATTTCTTTTATCATTATTTTTTTAAAATATTTTATTTATTTATTTGACAGAGAGAGAGAGAGCACAAGTGGGCAGAGCTGTAGGCAGAAAGAGAGGGAGAAGCAGACTCCCGGCTGAGCAGGGAGCCTGACGCGGGACTCCCTGCTCCTAGGATCCCAGGACCCTGGGATCATGAACTGAGCTGAAGGCAGACACTTAACTGACCGAGCCACCCAGGCACCCCAAGGCAGATAATTTCTACTTTTTGTTCTCTTAAAATCTTACACTAATGTAATTCCCTATTTCTCTTTTTTAAGGAGATTTAAAGTATGATATTCTTCTTTTATTACCCAGGTATAGTAAGATACAGATACAGAATAAATTAAGTTTCAAGCCTCATTTTATATTTCATTGTCTTACATAAATACATATATATATGAAATTATGTAAGTAATTTAAGCCTTTCATAAATCCCTTCTTAGCTTTTGTCATCTCTGATTTCTTACCAACATGCCCAAAGGAAATTGAATCTTAAAATAGTTGCAAAATTATCAGATATTAAAGAAAAAGCAACTGATTTATCACATGAAGGAAATCAAATACTTCCCATGCATAGTCCCTGGACTAAGTGATGAGGTCATACATGTTAATAATATCGGAAGAGCATTATTATACATTTCCTTTCACACGGCAGCAAAGTCCATCAGAAAACATATCTTCCCAACACTTTTAGATTATGAGATGTGCCAGTTACAATAATAACAAGTTAAAAAACAGAAAAAATAAGTACTTTACAGTTTATATGAACATGAGATGACCCAATCAGCATGACTCTGAAATCATAAAGTGTTCTGTGTAAATCTTACAGAAGTGTAAACAGTAGATGAGTGCTGAAATGAATCTTCTATGAGGAGGGATTCATGTCTAATTTTAAGTATTCAATTATCCTCTGTTTATAACAATCGTTCATAACACTGATGACATATTTGAATAATTTCCAGTCATGAGAAGCATACAGGATTAGCAATATTATATATCTCAGGGAAAAAATACTTTCAAATGTTTTATTTATAACCAGAATTTGTATTAGTTTCTGAGTATGGTTAATAAAGATTTGTTAGGTTACAACTATTTGAGGAAAGTTTCTGCATATCTGAATAGAGATGGCTTCTCTAATACAGCCTTGACCAGGAAAAATTTACTTCATCTGGAGAAACATTCATAGTTGCTCTTTAAACTTACTATAACATAAGAGAAATGATGAACAGAAAATTCATTTCAAAATAAAGAGTATAAAAAAAGAAATATTGCAATAAAAATTAAATTGATAAAAAATTACATAAATTAAAGAATATGAAAAAACATTTTCCTTATATGACAAGAAAACAAAGCAGTTGTAAAGACCATAAGAAAGATACTAAAGCAAAAAGGAAAAGAAACAGAGGTGGTTCATCTCAGAAGAGAAATGGAAACAAAAATTTTAAAATTCACAGAAATGAAGGTGAAATTGAAAGGTACTATTAGAAAAGACACTACTGAGAACTCAAACATAGAGGACTGAGAAAATGAGAGGAACAAAACAGAAAAGATGAAAAATATAAAAAGATTCATTAGACAATATCCATGGAAAAGAAGTAAAGGACACCCAAAATGGACATAAAACTGGTGTTTTTACTATGTACAAGACATAATACTGTGCTAATCATTAAAAGAAAAATAAAGATATATTTAAAGAAAAATTTTGTAAAATATAAGATTATTTGAACCTATATAGACATATGGTGTTCCAGGAATAATTGAACCAAAAGAGTGAATCCTGAGGCCTAAATCAATCAAGTTATTAAGCTTCAAAGAAAAGGAAAGGAGATTTTGGTCAGTTAGGCCAGGTCAACAAAGAAATCTCCTGAGAGGGGAAAAAGAAAATCAACTTTGTTTTAGTCATCTTTACTATAAAATTTAACAAGGTAGTGCAATAGTATTCTTAAAGAAAGAAAATATGTATTTTTAAATATGAACATGCTATTCAAGAGTAAAGAACACACTTTAAACATTCTGAACATGTAAAAACAAATGGAAACACCATTCTCCTGAGCACTTCTAATGGAAAATACAAGAAGGCAAATTTCTGCCAATCAGAGAAATGAGATGAGTTGAAAATAAATAAACCAAGTTGGCACTGGATAGTAGAAACTATACTCTCTGTAAAAAAAAAAAAAAAGACTAAACTTGAATTGGCACTTATTGTTACAAAAGAAGATTTAAATGTTGCAAATTATTGCACTGGAGAATTTAAAATAAATTAAAATAGTTAGGAGCAGTTGGACAAAGGAAACCACTAGTAGCATGATTAGGCTAACTTTATCTTCCATTATAGCCAGTTATCAAAATATATCATTCAATGCTAAAAAATCAAGTAATAAGGTAGTAAGTATAGTAAAGATATAAAAGTAATTTATTGAAGCAATGGGACATTAGGAAAGGAAAAAGGAAGAGTAAATGTATGCATTCTCTTATTTTTCAAATTAGGGATTCTAACAGTTCAAATCTAAGGAAGTAGAGAATGATTGTAAATTAGAAGATTATAAAAGACAAGCCTTCTTAACAAAAAGTAAGCACAAACAGGAAGTATTAAATAATACAATTTGTTCATTAAAACTCATAAAATATGATTATAGGATTAAACCACACGTAGCTAATATTTAATTAGCATAAATGAAGTAAATTTTTATTAAAAGATGTCTGTCATATTAGTTCACAGAGAAAAACACAACTATATAATATTTACAGAAATCATATAAAACAAAGTGACTCAGGAAAGTTGGAATAAAAAATGAGCAAAGGCAGACATGCAGACAAATGAAATAAAATGGAAGGGATAGTGTTCATATCAGAAAAAATAGAACTCAGGGAAAAAGCATTAAGTGAGGCTAGGAAGGATACTTTATAATAATAAAATATTCAACCTACAATATTAATACACAAGTAACAAAACTTCAAAATCAATAATGGAAAGTAAATGGGAATTATAATGAGAAATAAACTGACACTTTTAATTTACATTTATTTTTTCATGACAGACCAAATAGATAAAACGTAAGTAATGACATAGAAGATTATGTTCTTTCTAATCTAAGAACATATTTTACTTAATTTCTTGAACTGAATTACATAATCTAACTGCTGCCTTTGTTATTTATTTCAATGTGTAGCCAGTTAATAATAGCCTACAATTAATACTCTCAGCATACTTTTGAAATACTTTAACAGACTCTAACAAAAATACACAGTGAAGGGAGGTTTTCAGCAAAGGAAACTTAACCCACATATTCTCGTAAGTGTGGTAATGCCCCAAAATATATCTAAGAAGCTTCTGAATCTAGAAGAATAATCTGAAAAAACATATGTTCTCAGATAGGCAAAGCTACATTTGAATTCTGATATCAGAAGGAACTTTGAACACCTTATGTAACTGGTCTGAAAATGTACACATAGCTGAAGGAAATGTATGTAATCCCTCTACCACAGTAGCCCTGGAAAGAAAAGCAGATATGAGGTGTCTGTCCTCTGAAAGATTTAAAAAATAATTCGATAGATATGTATTCTTGTTCCCATCCTAGCTGTATGAATCATATCCAAACAGATCAGAAAACCCCAGTCATTTTTAACAATTTTATGACTAATCTGGACAAAACCAGAAAGTATTGTTTTTTAAGATTTTATTTATCTGTTTGACAGAGAGATAGAGAGAGCCAGAGAGCACAAGTGGGCGGGGTTGGGGGTGTATGAAATGGCAGAGGGAGAAGTTCCCTCAGCAGGGATCCCGAAGTGGGGCTGGATCTCGAAGTGGGGTTTGATTCCAGGATCCTGGAATCATGACCTGAGCCGAAGGGACTGAGCGACCCAGGCGCCCCATATGTATTCCTGTCAGAACTGCAGTGGCACAAAGTTGGGAATGTTAGCTAATCCACTGGAATGGAAGAGCAGATCCAAATAATTTTTTGTCAGACTAAAACTGGTGAAATTTAAGAGGATTAAATGTGAAGTATTTATTTAATTTCAGAACGTTAGCTATCTGAGCATGAGTGAGGTAATCTATGATGGAAATATTTTCAAAAAAAAAAAAAAAAAAGAAAGTAGCTGCCTGAAAGATCAATATAAGTAGATGATTTGATATAACTGTCTGATGGTGTCCTCCACAATATTCATTTAATATAGTGCTTACAAAGGAAGTAACAACTCTTTGTGATCTACATGGACTGCCATATCTGGAGTTATGCATGTAAAATAAGTTGGGTAGGGTTTTCATTTTTTGGGTCTAGCACCTAATCATGTCAGTAACTAGCTGTGTAATCTGCTCAAGCTCCTTTACCTCCATGAACAATAGAGTCATCATCTGGAATGTGGGGTAATAGAATTAAGCACATATATGTGATGTGGGATTCAGTGGGATAGTATAAGTAAATAACTTAGAAGAGATCCATTATTATTATCATTATTCTGGCACCAAATTTTAATAGGGCAATTGACCAATTAAAGTATGCTCAAAGAAGTTCAATAAAAATGTTAAAGATTCTGAAAGGCAAGTGCCAAAGAAAACTGGTAAAGAAATTGAGTGTGTTTAGATCATATAAGAGAAGACAGAGAGGAAGAAATATTTCTTTGCTTCTATGAATATCTTACATGGTAGAGAGAATAAACTTTCTTGGCTTCCTCCAGAGAACACAATGATATCATTGATTGGATATTGCCAGGAATATGACTTCCAGTCATTGTAAGAAAAGTTTTAAATAACAATCTCATCATGAATAGAAAGGACTAACTTACAAATAAAAGAAATGGCTATTGTGAAAGTATATCACAGAAATGAAGTACTGACAGAATGACAGTGATATTAAGAAATGGAGGGTCAAGTTATAGAACATATAAGATCTCCCTTGATTTGCAATGAAATGGATGGAACTAGAGGGTATTATGCTGAGCAAAATAAGTCAATCATAGAAAGACATGTATCATATGATCTCACTGATATGAGGAATTCTTAATCTCAGGAAACAAACTGAGGGTTGCTGGAGTGGTGGGGGTTGGGAAGGATGGGGTGGCTGGGTGATAGACATCGGGGAGTGTATGTGCTATGGTGAGCGCTGTGAATTGTGTAAGACTGTTGAATCACAGACCTGTACCTCTGAAACAAATGATACATTATATGGGCGCCTGGGTGGCTCAGTTGGTTAAGCGACTGCCTTCGGCTCAGGTCATGATCCCAGAATCCTGGGATCGAGCCCCGCATCAGGCTCCCTGCTCCTCAGGGAGCCTGCTTCTTCTGGAGCCTGCTTCTCCCTCTCCCTCTGCCTGCCGCTCCACCTGCTTGTGCTTTCTCTCTCTGTCTCTCTCTGTGTGTCAAATAAATAAATAAAATCTTTAAAAAAAAAAAGATACATTATATGTTAAAAAAAAAGAAGAAGATAGTAGGGAGGGAGAAATGAAGGGGGGGAAATTGGTGGGGGAGACCAACCATGAGAGACTATGGACTCTGAGAAACAAACTGAGGGTTCTAGAGGGGAGGGGGGTGGGGGGATGGGTTAGCCTGGTGATGGGTATTAAAGAGGGCACATTCTGCATGGAGCACTGGGTGTTATACACAAACAATGAATCATGGAACACTACATCAGAAACTAATGATGTAATGTATGGTGATTAACATAACATAATAATAATTTAAAAAAAGAACTTCCTTGAGACTAGAATCCCATAGCTCAATAAAGGGTTATCAATACTGCTTTAGAATACTTTAGCTCAAAACTATTATGTTTTCTAAGAGCACTACTAACATGATAACTTGGTCTTGAACTCATTCTCTCAGAAAATTTAGAGTATTACCTTCTCTTTGTGCTTCCTTTGACTTAAAATGACCTCCTGGGCCATTTTGCTCATCTTAGCAAAGTTGACTACAGTTGATATGTGGCCAGAGTGACCCAAACAAACAGAAATTCCTGATATGTGAGCAAAGAAAACATTCCATTAGAACGCCAAATAAAGTAATCAAAACTACCCACTATTATTCATCAATAGTAGTTTTCTGCTAGAGATGAAAAAATAAATCATCATGTGAAAGGAAAGTAACTATGTGAATTCTAACATGAGGTCCTGAAATTAAAATGGCACTAGTGGCCACTCTAATGTTGCTGTAGAGAGACATTTTTTATAACATTTTTAAGGGCAATTTTGTGATATAGAAATATATATATATATATATATATATATATATATATATATATATATATAAAACCATAGTCATGAAAATCATCTCTGACTCAATAATTCTGTTAAGAATTCTCTAAGGAAATGGTCAGAAATGCACACAAACAAGCATACATGTGCTATGTATTGAATCAATAGTTGTAAGTGTAAAGAATAGAAAAAATAAATTTATGTTAATAGAAGATTATATCTATACACCTTGATACAACTATTGAAATTTATATTTTAAAGGAATATGGGGAAAAGCTCACAATAAAGCAACTGAGTATAACTTTTAAGTTATAATGATAAAAAAATAGTATCTCTAGTAAAAATTACATAATGTATGATATATACAAAAAATGTACTGGATTAACAGCTAACCTTAAGAAGATGAGAAAAAAGTTACATTCACAGAGGGGGAGGAGCAAGATGGCAGAGGAGTAGGAGACCTAAATGTTGTCTGGTCCCAGGAATTCAGCTGGATAGGGATCAAACCATTCTGAATACCTACGAACTCAACAGGAGATTGAAGAAAAGAATAGCAGCAACTCTCTGAACAGAAAAGCGACCACTTTCTGGAAGGTAGGATGTGCAGAGAAGTGAATCCGAGGCGATATTTGGGAAGATAGACGGCAGGGGAAGGGGCCTCCAGTGGCCGCTTCTGGTAAGTGATAGAGCCCCGGAGCACAAAATCAGAAATTTTAGAAGTCAGCTCCGCTGAGGGATGTTGCTCCAGTGGCTAAGTGGGGGGTGGAACCCTCGCGGGACAGTGTGGTCTCAGGACCCTCGGGGTCACAGAAAGACCGGGGGTGCCTAAGTGCAGCAGAGCTCCCAGGTATCGGAGTGGGGAAACTGGCTACAGAGACGGAGCCGAGGAGTGGGCTCTGAGCTCGGGGTTGCCATAAACTGTGATCTGCAGCACAGTCGGGCCACTGCTCCTCCACCAGGGACCCAACAAGAGGCAGGTCTGGGGAGACTCCCCTTCCTCCCTCGGGAGGAGTGGCACGGGAGCGCACTGCAGGGATCTGCTGGGTTTGAGGACTCCACACCGAGCTGGGTGCCAGAGATAGAAATGCTTGGTCACAGGCCGGGTGAGCATGGAGTGCGGCCAGAGACCAGGGAGATGGGAGTGACTGACTGCTTTTCTCTGAGGGCTCACTGAGGAGTATATATATATGCCACTGATTTTTATGTCAATTTTGTATTCAACAAATTCACTGAATTTGTTTATTAATTTTTTTTTAAGATTTTATTTATTTGACAGAGAGAGACATAGTGAGAGCAGGAACACAAGCAGGGGGAGTGGGAGAGGGAGAAGCAGGCTTCCTGCAGAGCAGGGAGCCCGACATGGGGCTTCATCCCAGGACCCTGGGATCATGACCTGAGCCGAAGGCAGAGGCTTAATGACTGAGCCACCCAGGTGCCCCAAATTTGTTTATTAATTTTAATGATTTTTTTGTGGACTTTTCAGTTTTTCCCTATTCATTATGATGTTGGCTGTGTGTTTTTCAGATATAGCCTTATTATGTTGATATTTGTTCCTTTTGTACCATTTTTTGCAATTTTTTATAATGAAAAGATGCTGAAGTTTGTCAAATGCTTTTCTGCATCTACTGAAATGGTCATGTGATTTTTATCTTTTATTCTGCT
>NC_138372.1:99517188-99563991 GCF_054177405.1 Leptonychotes weddellii | reverse complement strand
AAAGCCCAGGGCCAGATAGCTTCCCAGGGGAATTCTATCAAACATTTCAAGAAGAATTAGTACCTATTTTTTTGAAACTCTTCCAAAAAATAGAAATGGAAGGAAAACTTCCAAACTCGTTTTATGAGGCCACCATTAACTTGATTCCAAAACCAGACAAAGACCCCATCAAAAAGGAGAATTACAGACCAATATCCCTGATGAACATGGATGCAGAAATTCTCACCAAAATACTAGCCAATAGGATCCAACAGCACATTAAAAGGATTATTCACCACGGTCAAGTGGATTTATCCCTGGGCTGCAAGGTTGGTTCAACATCTGCAAATCAATCAATGTGATACAATACATTAATAAAAGAAAGAACAAGAACCACATGATCCTCTCAATAGATGCAGAAAAAGCATTTGTCAAAGTATAGCATCCTTTCTTGACCAAAAGTCTTCAGAGTGTAGGGATAGATTTTATATACCTCAATATCATAAAAGCCATCCATGAAAAACACAGAGCGAATATCATTCTCAATGGGGAAAAACTGAGAGCTATCTCCCTAAGGTCAGGAACATGGCAAGGATGTCCACTACTACCACTGCTATTCAACATAGTATTGGAAGTCCTAGCCACAGCAATCAGACAACAAAAAGAAATAAAAGGCATCCAAATTGGCAAAGAAGAAGTCAAACTCTCACTCTTTGCAGATGATATGATATTTTATGTGGAAAACCTGAAAGACTCCACCCCAAAACTGCTAGAACTCATACAGGAATTCAGTGAAGTGGCAGGATATAAAATCAATGCACAGAAATCAGTGGCATTCCTATACAACAACAACAAGACAGAAGAAAGGGAAATTAAGGAGTCGATCCCATTTATAATTGCACCCAAAACCATAAGATACCTAGGAATAAATCTAACCAAAGAGGCAAAGAATCTGTTCTCAGAAAACTATAAAATACTCATGAAAGAAATTGAGGAAGACACAAAGAAATGGAAAAATGTTCTATGCTCATGGATTGGAAGAACAAATATTGTGAAGATGTCAATGCTACCTAGAGCATTCTACACATTCAGTGCAATCCCCATCAAAATACCATCCACTTTTTTCAAAGAAATGGAACAAATAATCCTAAAATTTGTATGGAACCAGAAAAGACCCTGAATAGCTATAAGAATGTTGAAAAGAAAAGCGAAGCTGGTGGCATCACAATTCCGGACTTCAAGCTCTATTACAAAGCTGTCGTCATCAAGACAGTTGGTATTGGCACAAAAACAGACACATAGATCAGTGGAACAGAATAGAGAGCCCAGAAATGGACCCTCAACTCTATGGTCATCTAATCTTCAACAAAGCAGGAAAGAATGTTCAATGGAAAAAAGACAGTCTCTTCAGCAGTGTTGGGAAAACTGGACAGCCACATGCAGAAGAATGAAACTGGACCATTTCCCTATGCCATACACAAAAAAAGACTCAAAATGGTTGAAAGACCTAAATGTGAGACAGGAGTCCATCAAAATCCTAAAGGAGAACACAAGCAGCAACCTCTTTGACCTCAGCCGCACCAATTTCTTCCTAGAAACATCACCAAAGGCAAGGGAAGCAAGGGCAAAAAGGAACTATTGGGACTTCATCAAGATAAGAAGCTTTTGCACAGCAAAAGAAACAGTCAACAAAACGAAAAGACAACCAACAGAATGGGAGATGATATTTGCAAATGACATATCAGATAAAGGGCTAGTACCCAAAATCTATAAAGAACTTATTCAACTCAACACCCAAATAACAAATGATCCAATCAAGAAATGGGCAGAAGACATCCAAATGGCCAACAGAGACATGAAAACGTGCTCAACATCGCTCGGCATCAGGGAAATCCAAATCAAAACCTCAATGAGATACCACCTCACACCAGTTAGAATGGCTAAAATTAAGAAGTCAGATATTTGCGGGGTTGCGGAGAAAGGGTAACCCTCCTACACTGTTGGTGGGAATGCAAGCTCGTGCAGCCACTCTGGAAAACAGTTTGGAGGTTCCTCAAAAAGATGAAAATAGAGCTACCATATGACCCAGCAATTGCAGTACTGGGTATTTACCCCTAAGATACAAATGTAGGGATCCGAAGGGGTACGTGCACCCTGATGTTTATAGCAGCAGTGTCCACAATAGCCAAACTATGGAAAGAGCCAAGATGTCCATCGACAGATGAATGGATAAAGAAGATTTGGTCTATATATACAATGGAATATTATGCAGCCATCAAAAGGAATGAAATCTTGCCATTTTCAACAACGTGGATGGAACTGGAGGGTATTATGCTGAGCGAAATAAGTCAATCAGAGAAAGACATGTATCATATGACCTCACTGATATGAGGAACTCTTAATCATAAGAAATAAACTGCAGATCGCTGGAGTGGTGGGGAGTGGGAGGGTTGGGGTTGCTGGGCGATAGACATTGGGGAGTGTTTGTGCTATGGTGAACACTGTAAATTGCATAAGGATGTTGAATCACAGACCTGTACCTCTGAAACAAATAATACATTATGTGTTATAAAAAAAAAAGTTAGTAGGAAAGGAAAAATGAAGGGGGGGAAATTGGAAGGGGAGACGAACCATGGGAGACTATGGACTCTTAGAAACAAACTCAGGGTTCTAGAGGGGAGGGGAGTGGGGGGAATGTGTTAGTCTGTTGATGGGTATTAAGGAGGGCACATTCTGATTGGAGCACTGGGTGTTATACACAAACAATGAATCATGGAACACTACATCAAAAACTAATGATGTAATGTATGGTGATTAACATAACATAATAAAAAATAAAAAGTTACATCCATATATCAGTTATTATGTTATATTATTCACACATAATTTGTCATAAAATTTAATTTCTTACTTATTCTATATTGTTTACTAATAAAAGGAGAAATCTTGAAATATTTAATTTAATAATTTCAGGGATTTTTGAATTGTAAACCTCAGGTTATAAATGTTTGTTGAGGAAACTGTATTTGTAAAGATTTCAGAATTTAATGTAGAAAACTGTGTCTGTTCACTTAAAGTTGTATTTAAGGCTTGCCATTTACTAAGTACCTTGTTAAAATCAACACATTAACCTCACTGTCTTATTTTATGGAACTCAGGGTTATAAGTTACACTAAAGCTGCTTTTAAAACTATGAACATAGGTAAAGGTATTCCTTATGAAAATGGATCCTCTAATAAATATTAAAACTTACACTTTTCTTCAATTCCACAGAAAACAAAACTTGACACCTTAAAGAACAAATTAAACCTCAAATAAGCAGAAGAAAGGAAATAATAAAGATTAAAGCAGAGACAAACAAAATGGAAAATGCAAAAGCAAATAGACAAAATAAATAAAACTACCAGTTGGTTCTTTAAGAAGATTTAAAAAATTACAATTTTTGGCTAGATTGATTAAGAAAAAAAGAAAAAAGACCCAAGTAACTAATTAGAAATAAAAGCGGTGCCATTGCTATCAGTTCTATAAAAATAAAAATTATAAGAGAGTACCATAAATGACTGTATGCCAAGACACTGAATATCCTAGATTCAATGAAAAAAAATTTAGAAATACACAGTCTACCACCACTGGATCTTGAAGAAAGAGAAAATCTGAAGAGACCTAACTAGTAAGGAGATTGAATTAGTAATCAAAACCTCCCAGCAGAAAAAAGTCCAGGACTAGATGGCTTCACTGGTGAATTCTACCAAACATTTATAGAAGAATTAATACTAATTAATACTAATTAATACTAGTTCTCCCCAAATTATTAAAAATTATTAAAAAAAACTGAAGAAGAGGAAAACTTCCAAACTTATTCTATGAGGGTAACAGTACTTTGATATCAAATCTAGATAAAAATTCTGCCAGAAATGAAAACTAAAGACCAATATCCCTGATGAATATAGATTCAAAAGTCCTCAACAAAATGTTAGCAAATAGAATTCAACACACATTAAAAAGATTTTATACTTTGGGGGTGCCTGGGTGGATCAGTTGGTTGAGCATCTGCCTTTGGCTCAAGTCATGATCTCAGGGTCCTGGAATTGAGTCTTGTGTTGGACTTCCTGTTCAGGGAGGAGTCTGCTTCTCTCTCTCTCACCTTCTCCCTCTGCTCCCCACCTCACTTAGGCATTCTCCCTTCTCTCTCAAATAAATAAAATCTTTAAAAAAAATAGATTATATACAATGACCAAATAGTACTTATTCCTGGGATGCAAAGATGGTTCTACATATGAAAAGCAATCAATCAATGTAATAAACCACATTAACAGAATGAGGGGAAAGCTACATGATCATTTCAACTGATGCCCCAAAAAAAAGAAAAAAAAAGGATTTGACAAATCCAACACATTTTCTCAACAAACTAGAAATAGAAGGAAATTTCCTCAACAAACAAAGACTGTCGAGAGAAGCCCACAGCTAACCTTACACTCGATGATGAAAGACTGAAAACTTTCCCAGTAAGATCAGCAAGAGGACAGGGTTGACTGCTTTTACCACTTCTATTCAAATTCTAGCCAGAGCAAATGGTCAAGAAAAAAAATAAATAAAATGCTTCCAAATTGGAAAGAAGGAAGTAAAATAATCTGTTCATAGACAACATGATCTTATATGTAGAGTATACGAAGATTCTACTGAAAAAAAAAAAAAACGTTTAGAGTTAATAAACATATTCAGCAAAATTGCAGGACACAAAGTCAACCCATAAAGGCCAGTTTCATTTCTGTAGTATAACAATAAGCAATTCAGAAAGAAAAAAAAACCCTTAAAGGTGGAGTTTCAATAAACATGTTCATACAAAACATCCCCCAATTAGTTTAGAAATATTTAATTCTGAGGAGATATATTTAGTTTTGGAGATATATAATTGAAATTCTCCAAACCCTTAATTATTCAAATATTCTTAATTTAGTATATCCTCAGGAACTAATTTTAGTCTGCTAAAGTCTTTGAAATAACAAGAAAGCAAAAAACGGCACAATTTTTCAATTTGATTTCATTTATGATACCTTATTAACTATTTTTGTAATTCTATATATTTTGCTATTTTCAGATGTATTTTTCCTTTTGGCCAAAATCACAGTTTAAAGAGGAATATGGAAATATCATTACCAACATGCAATTTTTAAATACAAGTTGATCTGATGCTTAATTCACAAAGAATGAGATATCCTCACTAAGTGATTAATTGAAAAAAAAATATGATGGTGAGTTCCCAAGGACAATAAGGACAAATACCAACCACATACCAATACACATACCCACTTTTTTTTCTAAGTTATCTGTAACAATTAAATCTGAGGAAAGAAAATACAGATTAATAGAAAAATATGTCATTATAACAGGATCAACTCTACACACGTTGAAGCGTTTGGAAGTAATGAAAATATAATTAGCATTATTTATATAATGTTATGCATTCTATAATTCAGCAAATAATTACTGAGCTCTATTTTGGCTCTTTAGGATATACCTAATAAAACTAATAAATGTTTTTCTACTGTGTTTTTTAATATTCTAGAGGAATGAAAAAATAGATCAGGACATGGGAGAAGGTGGTTGCAAGTAGGTTAATTAGAGAAGTCAGGTAGGCTCAGGGAGAAAGGCACCTATGAGCATATTCTTGAGGCAGATGAAGAGTTGGCATAGGAATACCAGGTGGAAGAACACTGCTGGCAGATGGAAATCAGCACAAAGACCTGAGAATGAGAACCTTCAGTGTGTTTGAGAGACGGCCAGGATACCAGAATGGCTGCAGCAGAGGAAAGCAAGATGGAAAGCAACTGGATATAAAATCTGAGAGATGTACTTCATCATTTTTTCTCCATAATCCTTAAGAGTTTTACATAATTAAAATAAAAGTAAATGTTTTTAGATTATAACAATGTTAAAATTTGTTTCCAAATTAACTTCTACATCAATCAGTGTTGTATATGTACATAAGTCATCAATATATACTTGTCAGGATGATTGATCAAATTAGGCTTTGCTCTTATCATTTTGCTTTCTTAGGTTGTAGAATTAAATTTCAACAGCTTCTTTTTGATCAACTTTTAAGTTTATATTAAGACTTGTTAATTATGCTCTTTATTTTATCTATTCTCTAAAGAATTAGAAAACCATCGATAATACATCTTTGCTTTTTATCATTGTTAACCAAGATCGGCTATAATACCTTAGTAAAACCCCTGCTTAAATCTGCTTGGACCAAATATTTGAAAGGAAATAAGGGACAAGAGCCTCCTTCCCCCACCCTTACATCTTTTACATTTTGGAAGACATGTGATATTACTACATGAATCCATCACTTTGTACCTATATCTCAGGATGGTGATAACTCAAGTTCTGTGGTGAGGATGCTTTATCTTACCTCTGAATATATGAGCTGTTGCCCCAAGAGGGATGCATGTGACATAATATGATTCGTATCTCAAAGAATGCTGTATTTCCTTGAAATATTTTAAACAGTATAAAATTATGACTATCACAATGAAAATAAATTGCTTAGAAAGTAAAATTCTCATGAAATAACCGCATCTCAAATAATGGTATCTCTTTATGCTCACAGTTCCACTTAACCCTCTTGCCTTTCCATTTCAGTTAATGAATTTCAATCCCCTTGCCCTGGATTGCAAAGCACTGCATGACCTAGTAACTGCCTACCTTTCCAGGCTCATTTGGGACCACTTTCTTTGTCATCAAGTATACTCTAGCCAAAATAACTTTATTCGATTCTAGGAGAAACCCAAAATCAGTTCCCCCTGAACAGGCTTGACTTAGAACTTTGCTTCATTCCTCTACATCTTTCCCAGGCATGTCTCACTTCTAGGTGAGACCTTTATTCAATACACAGACTAAAATGGCCCCCAATCTCCTCTAGATGGGACAACCTGATACTTTCCCTATAAATATGTATTTGCTCACTGTTTGCTTCTCTTAACCAGAATCACTATTTCCATTCTACAGATATGGAATTGGAAGTCCAAAAAGGGTAAAAAACTTAAAAGGCCCACAGCAAATATGAGCTGTGTCCAGTTTCAAAAGCTATGTATGCTATCTACTCTGTCATCTCCATTATGGTGGAAATAATTATTACCTTCCAAACATGTCCATGTGAATATGCTCCTTCACATGCCAAAAGGGACTCAGCAAATGTGATTAAAGTTAAGGACTTTGGGATGCAGGTATTATCCTGAAATATCCCCATGAGCTCAATCTAATCTCATAAATCTTTAACAGTGACAGAAGAATCCATCAGAGAAATGTGATAGAAGAAAGAGCAGAGATTCAAAGCATGAGAGGGATTCAATCACTATTCTTGTTTTGAATATGGTAGAAGAGAGCCAAGTAATATAGCGATATCTAGAATCATGGGATGTCTCTCAGCTTACAGCCAGCAAGGTACAACCGGCCAGGAACTGGGGACCTCAGACCTATAACCACAGGATCTGCAGTCTGCCAAGAACCTTGGAAAAGTTTGAGCAAGGAAATAAGTTTTTCCTTAGATCCTCCAGGAAGAACACAATCCTCCCAGGACCTTAGTTTTTAACCTGATGAAACCATGTCCTACTTCTGGCTTACAGAAATATAAGGTAATAAATATGTGTTGTTTAAGTTGCTAAATTTGTGTTAATTTGTTATGGTGGCAATAGAAAACTGATACAACCATATTACTTTACCACAGATATGTCTAGGAGGGAAGCTGAAGATTATGAACCACTACATTCCAAGTAGAAAGCTGTTAAATCAGGGGCCTTTGAAAGGAAAAAGATAATGGGCATTTAGTAGAATGGACAAGAGACCCAAACTGATATGGCTTTCTTTGAGCCATGTATCCTATGCTGGCTCAGAGATGAAGGCAGAGAAATCCCTCACACACACTGTACAGGTACTATAAACTGGTATACCCTTTTTGCTATTACTATTAAAAGAATTTCAAATATTCATCATATTTGAAATAAAAATCCATTTTTAAAATGTATCTCAAATTCATATCTGAATCATTGAACACTTGCATGTGCCATGATATTTATCATCGTGCTATTGATGAGAGCATGACTCCTATAATGCTCCAAAGTAGAGAATCTCCATAATGGAGAATGGAAATATGCACATAATTTAAATGTGAAGTTGTACAGGATAAAACATTGTTATACATACAATATGCTACTGTACAAAAAATTAACAAGCACATGCATAAGACAAATATGGGAAAAACTGTGTTTATAGTGGTTGCCCTTGGGAAGTGAAGTAATTATCTGTTTCTACATTCAGTGATTTCTAAACTTTAACAATTAGACTGTAAAAAAATGAAAGTGTGGGGCGCCTGGGTGGCTCAGTCGTTAAGCGTCTGCCTTCGGCTCAGGTCATGATCCCAGGGTCCTGGGATCGAGTCCCACATCGGGCTCCCTGCTCGGCAGGAAGCCTGCTTCTCCCTCTTCCACTCCCCTGCTTGTGTTCCTGCTCTCGCTATATCTCTCTCTGTCAAATAAATAAATAAAATCTTTAAAAAAAATGGAAGTGTGTTTATTTCAGGAGAAATCTAGATGATGTTAATGAAAAGGCAAGTCCACTAAAACCTGGAAATAATATCAATAAAGGGGTGGATGAGGGCGCCTGGGTGGCTCAGATGGTTAAGCGTCTGCCTTCGGCTCAGGTCATGATCTCAGGGTCCTGGGATCGAGTCCCGCATCGGGCTCCCTGCTCCTTGGGAGCCTGCTTCTCCCTCTGCCTTTCTCTCTCGCTCTGTCTCTCATGAATAAAAAAAAAAAAAAAAATCTAAAAAAGTAAAAAAATAAAGGGGTGGATGAGAGTGAGGACATACAGAGTTTAGTGGTTCATTTTGTATTGCTGGATGTTACCCTTGAAAGTAGCTAAAAATTAGGTTGTCATTTAAATAGGCCCCACCACGGGCGCCTGGGTGGCTCAGTGAGTTGAGCATCTGCCTTTGGCTCAGGTCATGGTCCCAGGGTCCTGGGATCGAGTCCCGCATTGGGCTTTCTGCTCACGGGGAGCCTGCTTCTCCCTCTCCTCCCAGCTCAGTGCTCTCTCTATCTCTCTCTCTAATAAATAAATAAAATTAAAAAAAATAAAAAAAATAGGCACACCAATTTTGAATACCTCCTGTGTGATAGGCTGAATAGTGTCCCCCCCCGCCCCCAATATCCATGTCCTAATTTCTGGAACCTGTGGATGTTACCTTATATGGTAACAGGGAATTTGCAAGTGTGATTAATTTAAACACTATGAAATGAGTAATTTACCCTGCATTTTCTGGGTAGGCCCAAATGTATCTACAGTCATCCCTATGAGAGAGAGGTAGAGAGAGAGTTGAGGGCAGAGAGAAGAAAGATGATGTGAAATGAAAACAGGGAAAGATGAGGTGATGGGAGTGGGGCCATGAGGAGGACAGCCTCTAAAAGCAGGAAAAGATAAAGAAATGGATTCTTCCCTAGAGCTTCTGTAAAGAGTGTACCTTGTTGACACCTTGATTTCAGCCCAGTGAAATCCATATCTGACTTCTGGCCTAGAGAACTATAAGAGAATAAATGTGTGTTATTTTAATCACCAAGTTTGAGGTAATTTGTCACAGAGCAATAGGAATGTAATTCATCTGCCAATGAGAAAATAACTATGAAACACTGAAATTATGTAAGAAGTAAATAGCAAAGTAAATTTGGGGTTAATTTTTTGGGTGTTTGTGAATTAGTCATTTGTTTTGTGTAGTTTTGTGGTGAACACATACACAGGTGACTGCAGATGAGTCACGTAGTCATATACTTATAAAATTTCCTACCCTGAGGGACCTGTGACTTGCTTCTAACCAATAGAATATTTGGCTAGCAAAAAAATCATCTTGTTGGCACACTCTAGAGAATCACCTGCTGGCCTTGAAGAGGAAACAGCCATGTTGTGAACATGTGAACAGCTTATGAAGGGGGCCACTTGATAGGGGATTGCAGGTAGTTTTTAGTATTTGAAATCTCCAGCTGACAAGCAGTAAGAAGCCAGGCTCATAGTCATAGAGCTGAAAGAAACTGAATTCTGCCCATAACCTAATGAGTTTGGAAGTGGATTCTATCTCAGTCAAGCTTCCAGATGAGAACACATCTGGCCAACCACTTGATTGCAGCCTTAGGAGATGCTGAGCAGAGGAACAAGCTAAGTTATGGAGGATTCCTGACCTGGAGAACTGTGAGCTTATGTAATGTTTATCATTTTAAGTTGCTTTACTTCTGGGTAATTTCCTACATCAGCAATGGAAAACTAAAATAAGTTTCTAGTTCATTTGGTGGGGGGAATATCTTATCATAGAGAAAAATCTACTAAATGATGAGAAAATAGTATGATATTATATGGATTTTAAAATAGCAACCATGAATATAACAGGGGAAATGCTTAAGATATAAAATATGAAATGAACACACAGGAAATAAAATTCTTTGGTTAACAAAAAGGAAATGCACAGAAAATAATTTACAACAAATTACCAGTTTTTAGATTTAGGTATTTTGTTGCTATTATCATCGTGGTGGTATTTTTTTTTTCTCTGTTGACTATTTTCCTGTTATTTATGATTTTTTTACAATTTTTTACAATTTTACAATAAAACCCACAACATTATAAATAAAATTTTAAATAAACATTATAACAACTTAGGCACAAATAAGTAGTCTTTTGCTTTGACTTAATTTAATTATTGAGAAGTTGCTGTCTATCAAACAGTTCTGGCATTCTGGGTACAATGATAAAAGAGCAGCAAAACCCCTGTTTTTATGGATATTATATTCTTAAATTATCTTGACTTTCCTAGTGAGTCACAAATTCAGGTTTTTCTTTCTTTTTTTTTAGAGCACATTGTGAAATTATTACCGTAGTTTACTGGCATTGTCACATTGACACTTGGGTTATGCATGCCAAGATTCATTTGCTCATTGAAAAAATTTAGTTTGATTTGACAGTATGTCAGGTACAGTGATGGCTGAGGGAAGATCAGTGAACAAACAAGTTCCATACTCTTACAAGTTTGTATGACTTCAGGTGAGGTATATAATAAAGAAGCAAACAGATGAACAGTGAGGTATCACTTGTATAGTATTGTATGTATAGTATCATTGTACGCAGTGATAAGTGATAAGCAGAAAAATAAGACAAGGTGAGTGGCATAGAGAACCATGGAGTGATTGAGTTGCTATATTAGTTACAATATTCTAGAAAAATGCGCTCAATAGTGATATTTGATCAGATCTAAATGAAGTGAGTGACTAAAGTAAGTGCTTATCTGATAGAAAGGCATGTGGACAGAAGCAAAAGCAAATGCCCAGTCCTTCGGTTAGGAGTGTGCTTAGGAAGATAGATGAGAAGCAAGAAGACAGTGCAGCTAGAGTTTCATGAAGGAGAGAATGAAGAGTTGGGGTATAATTTTGACTGGTATCCAAAAGGCAGGTCATGGGGGTATCTGGGTGGCTCAGTCGGTTATGTGTCTGCCTTCAGCTCAGATCATAATCCTGGAGTCCAAGGATCGAGCCCCAAGTCTGGCTATCTTCTCAGTGGGGTGTCTGCTTCTCCCTCTCCCTCTGCCCCTCCCCCTGCTCCTTCTCTCTCTCACTCTCTCTCTCAAATGAATAAATAAAATCTTAAAAAAAAAAAAGGCAGGTCATGTGTATTTGCCACAAGCTTGTGTCAGGAGAATGTCACCTCTCCTGCTCTTTTCTATAGTATAGTCCACAGAGAGCTTGCTCATCTTGATATTCTGTAGTATAACTCAGGTCTACTACACTGATGAAATTTTGCTGATTGATTCTAGCACTGTGTACTCTGGGAAGCAGAGGAGGTGGGCTCAAGAAAGAAACAGCAAGGTTGAAGAAGGGACTTTGTTGTTTGTTCTCTACTGCTTCCTATTTACTGCTGGTGGACTTCCTGCTTGCTCATGTTTCCTGTGAACATTACCCCAGAAAGGCTTCTTCACCTGGACAGCAGCAATTCCCTCCTGTACCAGCAACTGTATCCTGTTTACAGTTTTTCCAATGTTTTCATCACCAGATTTGTTGAGCCGTTCCACTGGGTCCCTCTTCTAGCTCAGAGACACCATCGCTAGCCAAACAATGCTCTATTCTTTTCATACATCTGAATTTCATTTCCTCAAAACACCATCTAAGTGTTTACGTTTTAATTACTCCTACCTGTGAAGCTATTTTGTAATATGATTAACATTTGCAATAAGTTAACTTTAAGTAAAGCTGGTTACCCTCCATAATGTGGGCCTCTCCCAATTGTTGAGGGACTTCAGAGTAAAACCTGAATTCCTGGAGAAGAAGGAATTCTGTCTCAAAGCTGTAATATATTTATCAATAAAAATATATATTATATTGTTTCTGTTTTTCTAGAGTATCCTGACTCAGGTACTGCCTCTTTCCTTTTTTCTTTCAGCCCTAGGTGTGTGGGCTGCTTTCTGCTACCTCTGTGATAACCCTTGTGTAATCTCTTTATACCTTTTCAGTTACTTATTTAATACTTTATATCTAGTTCTTTACATTAAATGCTCTCTGTTCAAATACCTAGTGTGGTTTCTGTCTCTTGATGGGACTCTGAATGATGCTTTCTTGTAAAGACTTTGGGTATTATTCAGAGTGATTGGAAGTTATTGGAGAGATCTTATGAAATGAGAATTTCTCCTCTCTCTACCTCTAACAAGTAATCTAACATCAAAACTGTGATGTCTATTGTCCATGCCCTTAGCATATCCATACTTTCTCCTTCAGCGTCTTTTCAAGTTCACTATGAAGGGGTAGTGGTATCCACACAGAAGCCCCAAAATGCTCTAATTGAACAGAATGTCAAAATAAACTGATAAGTGTTTATTTTTGTCTTTCTTCCTCCAGCCATAGTTCTATTCTGCTTCTAGATCTCCTTCCTTTCAATGTATTATCATAGACTATTTAATATTTACTAACTTCTAAATGTACTATATCATTTTCTCTAGAGAAAATAACTGTTCCTCAACACTTCTGATTATCTTAAAATATTACAGTATTATAAATTTTTAAGCTTTTTTACTATGTAATCATTAATATTTTATTATATTTTAATATGCTTTGATATACATGTTGCATTTATTGCTTGGCTCATGGGACAAAATAAACTATTACACAGAGTATAAGAAATCCAAACAAATTTCATTTTTAAAAAATTGTACAGTTTCAATCGTTAAAACAAGTATTAAGCATAGTCATTCTCCTAAATCTGTCTGTTGTTCAAACTGTGTATAAAAATCACTCATGCCTCAGTGGATAAGATTATGTAATTAAAATGCAAATTTCAGTATAGGTCATGGCTCACTGAGTAGTTAAAAATAACTTTAAATGTTATCATGACATTCCACTGTATGTCAATTTGTCGGAATATATTTTGAGACTTCACAAATTTATTCTTCCACTAGATTTCTAATTTCATTTTTTAGAATGAAAATGAAAATGAACAAATCAGGAATGTTTTCAAATTTGGTGAAAGAAAATTATCTCTCAATTCCTTGTTATTGTAAATGGCATGACTCTCCTGCTATGAGGATTGTAGGCACTCTAATCCAGAAACAATTAATCTCCTTCAAGTTTAATAATATCAAGTGCTCTTTTTCTGTATTTCAGAAATATGTTGGTATTTTTTCAAAATATAAATAAGGGTTAAAGTTTAAACTTGAAAGTTTAAGAATTGCTATGTCACAGAAAAGTATATATCCTATCTAGATTTTCTTATTTTTTTGTGTAATAAACTATATATGTGATTATTTTTGTTTTATTTTTCATTTTTAAGCTAATAAATAATATCTAAATATATGTTCATTAAAAACAAGTCAAACACATAAAATATATAAAATAAACATGAAAGTGGATCTCTCCATCAGCTCCAATGCTTTTTTTTTTTATTTTTTTTTTTTAAGATTTTATTTATTTATCAGAGAGAGAGAGACAGAGGCAGGCAGAGGGAGAAGCAGGCTCCTTGCTCAGCAAGGAGCCCGATGTGGGACTCAATCCCAGGACCCTGGGATCATGACCTGAGCCGAAGGCAGACGCTTAACCGACTGAGCCACTCAGGTGTCCTTCCAATGCTTTTTTAGAGAACATTCAAGATTAACCATCTCAATAGATAACCATCCTAAAACTTGAAAAAGGAAAGAAACCTGTGCACATAGGCATAAAAGACTCCAAACGATGAAATCATTGTGTGTGAATGTTTATTTTTGAACTTTTATTTCTGCGCATATAGAACTATTTGAGTTTGTTGCTATTATAATCCATAGAATGATTGTAAAAATTTATGTAACCATTCCGTTATTGATGTCACAATTGTTTTGTCTTAATTTTTCTATTATATGTAATCTTTTTCTGTTCACAATATCCTTTAAAAACGATTAGTATTGTGCCAAATAATATTGATATATAATACAAAACCACCCTCCAAAAACTATAACAATTCACACTCACCAAGAGTATGAGAATATCTGAATATTTAAATGATTAAATTTTATTTTTTAAAGATTTTATTTTAAATGATTAAATTAAAAAAAAACAAATATATCAGTTAACTGATGGTATCTGTGCTTCAAAAAATAACTGTATTCACCAGTTCATTAAGGTATGAGATAATATAGCTAAAATGTACTTTCTTACATTTTCTATGTCTCTATGTATTTCACTTGACCATAATGAAATAATAAGTCATCGAATTCATATTTTTTATTTGGATTTTTGAATATAATTGCAATTTATCATTGCCTTCTTACAAGAAATACAATCTTGGTGATAAATACACAAGCTCAAGGAAGACATTCTTTTGTTCCAAATCTCAAAATCAAGATAACCTAAACTCAGGAAATTTTGAGCTATTGATACCACTCTACACGTCTCATCACAAGCTTAACTTCACCCAAGTCTTTCATATACATTCTATATACAGAAATTGTGGATTTGAATTTAGTAGATTAATACTTGGAGACTCACCTGAAACTCCGCAATTTTTCCATCATTACCATCAGACACCTACTCATGGATTCTAATCTTGTACTCAGATTTTGATAAAAAGGCAAGATCCAACTTTACGCTTTCTAGAATAAACATGCTTTAACTTCACTAATGGAGAACAGATGGAATGTAAAAGATTAGAACAGGAGTCACTAAGAAAATAAGAATCAAAAAATTAAAAATAGAACTTCCCTACCATCAGTAATTGCACTACTGGGTATTTATTCAAATAATACAAAAACATTAGTTCAAAAGGATATATGCACCCCTATGCTTATCACAGCATTATTTACAATAGCCAAATTATGGAAAGAGCCGAAGTATCCATTGATAGAAGAAAGGATAAAGATACATAATGAAATATTATTCAGCCATAAAAAAGAATGGAATCTTGCCATTTGCAACTACATGGATGGAGCTAGAGAGTATAATGCTAGGCAAAATAAGTTAGTCAGAGAAAGACAAATACCATATGATTTCTCTCATATATGGAATTTAAAAAATAAAACAAATGAACAAAAGGAAAAAAGAAAGAAAGAGATAAACAAGAAACAAACCCTTAACTATAGAGAACAAACTGATGTTACCAGAGGTGGGTGGGGGATGGGTAAAATAGGTGCTGGGGATTAAAAAGTAAGTACACTTATCATGATGAGCACTGAGTAATGTATAGAATTGTTGAATCACTATATTGTACACCTGAAACTTATTGAACAATGTATGTTAACTATACTGGAATTAAAATAAAAACCTTTAAAAAAATACGAATCATAAGAAAGATGGAGCAGCAACATTAACATCAGAAAAAATAGACTTTAGGCTAAGAAATATAGAAAAGACATCTCATGATGACAAAAATATCAGTATCTTACTAATATATGGCAATTATAAATGTAGAAACCTAGTATATAATGAACAAATGACAAAACTAAAATTTTTTTTAAATGATAGTTGGAGAATTAGACATTATCATAATACTTGATAAAACAACTAATCAAAAAGTCGGTAAAAATATATAAGACTTAAATAACACTATCAACCATTTTGACATACCTGACATTTGAAAAACATGTTTTACCCCAAATCAACAGAGTACATGCATACGTTTTATAAACATATATGTATTATGTTCCAGGATAAACTATAACATAAACCTCAATGAAATTTAAAGATTTGGAATCACATGAAATATGCTCTCTGACTAAATCTATATTATTAGAAATTAAAAACAGTAAGAAACAGGGAAGATTCAAAAACATTTGGAAATTAAACACTTCTCTAAACTACCATGGTTAGAAGAATAAATCACTAATAAAGTGACAAAATATTGTGAGTGTATTGTAAATGAAAATACAACATATCAAACTTGAGGAGAGTCAGTCAAATACTACTTAAGAAGAATTTAGAACTCTTAAAATATATATTAGAGAAGAATAATGAATTTTTGTTAACAACTTAGATTAAAATAAAATGCATGCATTTCTAGAAAGACCTAAATTACCAAGTCTTACTCAAAAAAGAAGCAATGGCCTGAATAGTCCTATCCTTTCAAAAGAATATAAATTTTAGTTACAAACCTACAAATAAATAAAACTCCTGGTCTAGATAGCTTAACTGGGGGAATTTTGCCAAATACTTGAAGAAAAAGTAATCCCAGTGCTGCACAAACTTTTTCAGAAAATTCAAGAAGAGTGAATATTTCCCAACTGAATCTCTAAACCTACAATTACTCTGATATTAGGTCATATAAATCCCTAAATATTTGGAAATTAAACAACACTCTTCCAAATATTTATGGGCAAAATAAGAACACAATAATAAGTTAGAAACTATCTTGAATGAAGTAAGTGAAAATATAGCACATCAAATTTAATTTCACATAAAGGCATTAAAAGAAGAGAAAATTACAAACCAATATCTCAGAAACATATATGCAAAAATTCTTGACAACTTTTTTGAAAATTGAATCCAATAACATATAAAAAACTTAAACCATTTTGATCAAGTGGGGTATATCCAAAAAATGAAAGATTGGTTTAACTTCTGAAAATAAATTAATATAATACACCATATTAATAGACTACAAGGCATTTGACAAAATCTAGCATTCATTCATGATAAAAACTTTTCAACAAAGTCATAATGAAAGGGATTTCTTCAACATGATGAAGGGCCTATCATACTTAATGTTGAAACATTTAATGCTCTCTCCCAAAGATCAGAAACAAAGTATGAATGTCCACTCTCACCAAATGTAGTGTGCATTTTACTGGAGAATCTTACATTGCCATAAATCAATAAAAGATAAAATAAAATGTATCTATGTTGGAAAGGAATAATTAAAAATATATTTATTCACAGACAAACATGATCATCTATAGATCCTAGAAATTAGAATGATTTTTGCAAGATTAAAGAACACAAAATCAAAATAACAATCATTTGTATCTCTACTACATTAGCAAAGAAAAACTAGAAATTGAATTTAAGAAATGTTAAAATGTTTATACCATCTAAAAATTATGAACTACTTAGGGATAAATCTGGTAAAATATATACAACATCTATGCACTGAACAATAAAAACTATTTCTGAGAGAAATTAAAGAAAATTTAAAAAATGGAGAGATATGCCCAGTGCAAGGATCTCAAAACTCAATATTGGTAAATGTCAACTTTCCTAAATTTAGTTACAGATTCAAAGCAATCCCTATAAAAATCTAAATACCCCTAAAAATAGAGCGGCAATTTGATTTTTTTTTAAATGTAGAAACAGCAAGAGCTTCAAGTAGCTAAAATAATTTCATGTAAGAATTACATAGCTGAGGAACCTAAACTCCTGATTTCATGATATTAAAAGGCTACAGTAACTGAGATGGTGTGATATTAGTGTCAAAATATATAAATAGACCGGCTCAACAAAATTGAATGTCCAGAAATTCATCTGCACATAATTATCAATTTATTTTTTGATAAAAGCATGAAACAATTCAATTGATAAAGAATAGTATTTTCAACAAACACTGAAACAATTAGTTATTAATTTAAAAATAACTTGCCTCTCTACCTCAGTCTTAAAACAAGCATTAGCACCAAATAGATCAAAGACATGAGAGAACATTATAAAACAAAAATATCTTAAGAATAAACATAGGTGAAAATTATTGTTTTGGATTAGTCAAAGATTTCTTTTTTTTTTTTAATATTTTTATTTATTTTTTTGACAGAGAGATGGAGCCAGAGAGCACAAGCAGAGGGGGCCATGGCAGAGGGAGAAGGAGAAGCAGGCTCCCCACTGAGCAGAGAGCATGATGCGGAGCTCAATGAGGGGCTCGATCCCAGGACCCTAGGATGATGACCTGACCTGAAGGCAAACATTTAACTTACTGAGCCACCCAGGCACCCCTAGTCAAAGATTTCTTAAATATAATGCCAAAAGCATGATCCATTAAAATATGATAAATTGGACTTCATCATAATTAAGAACTTCTAATTTGGGGCAGCATATTTGAATACACACTTCACAAAAGAAGATATATCGATGGCAAATAAGCACATGAAAAGATGCTCAACATTATTAGTCATTTGAGAAATGCAAATTAAAACCACAATGAGAGATCATAACTGGTCTTTCTATTAGAATGCCTAAATCTAAAAACTGACCATACCAGGAACTCTTTTTACACAGCTAGTATGACAAATGGTCAGCTGGGAAAACATACACCCCAATATTATCCAGCTATTCCGTGACTAGTATTTTACCCCCCAAAATAAGAGCATATGTCAACACAAAGACTTGTCCAAAAATATTTATAGAAGCTTTATCTGTAGCACACTTTAGTGTAAGTTTTGCTTGCAACAGAACAAATGTACATTACCAGGTGAATGGATGGTTATGTAAGTGGTGGTATAGTCAACAATGAAATATTACTCAGTAATAAATGGAATGAAGAACTGATGCATAAGGTAACAAGGACAAAACTAAAAATAATTATGCTATGTGAAAGAAGCCAGACGAATAATTATACATACTGATGATTTCATTTATATAAAATTCTGGAAAATGTAAACCAATCTGCAGTGGCAGAAAGAAGGCTGGGGATGAAGTAAGGGTGGGATTGAGGGAGGATAAGATTAGGCACCTCCCCTGGCTATGCACAAGCTGTCTCCTCTCAAGCTGGATTTTGTATTTCCCAAATTGGAATGTGCAAGGATCTAAATGTCATTTTAAGTCTGGAAAAGTAATAGAGAGTAAATCCTGAGGAGAATTCTTTATGAGCATTTCTTTGTGAGGCAACTTCTACAGGTGAAACATTGCTGCAAAGAAAGTTCATGGAAATTTGAGCTTTTACCTATTCGTCCTTGGCTGTAACTGTCCAAATGATCCCATCCCATATCTAAGTGTTCCACTGTTTCCCCATCAGTGCCTTCTCCTTAATATAAAATTCTGTGTACACTGTATAATATATATTATCTTATCCTATCATCCTATCATCTACTGATTCATCAATGTATTTTCCTACCAGTTAAACAACTCTCTTCCAAGATTTCTAAAATGTAGTTAATTTTATCATTATAGTAACTAATTTTTGTGCATAATTTGGTGTGTGTTCAACTGTAAAATACTTTTTGTCCTCTTTTTCCTATGAAACCTCTGCCATTTTCTTTTCACACTGATTTACAAGCTAGTTGCTTTTACAAGAATTCATTTATAAGGAAATACTAATTTTGAGGAGGATTCTCCTTTAAATCATAGAATGCCATGATATTTTATCACCAAGTATTATAAAATGGACTAAAACAATAACCGGTTCATTATCCCCAGATTATGTGACTCTGTTTTGTTGTCAACATTTATAAAAGTTTTCTTTCCTATTGAAAAGAACCTGGGTTTTGAAATCCAAAATAAAAACAAATTGCCATCTCATTAATAGAATATTTTGCTTAAAAATGACACACAGGGGGCACCTGGGTGGCTCAGTCCGTTAAGCATCTGGGGTCCTGGGGTCCTGGGGTCCTGGGATCAAGCCCCAAGTCAGGCTTCTTGCTCAGCGGGGAGTCTGCTTTTCCTTCTCCTTCTGCCCCTCCCCCCCTTGTGCTCTTTCTCTCTCCTTCTCTCAAATAAATAAGATCTTTTAAAAAAAAAGGATTAAAAATTATACACAGATGCACACATTTCAAGGAAGCTTAAATGAGTGAAGGAAATACACATCTCATTAGATTATAAATCTTAGGCTAGCTGGTTTCAAATGATGCCTGGGGCAGGACCAGACAATGAGTAGGTCTGAGCAGACAGGCTGCCCTGGGAATGTGAGTTGCCAATTTCAGGGTCCCTGTGTTGCTGGAGAAGAGGCACTGGAACTAGATCAAGTTAAAATACCACAAAACTGACTGTCTTACCAACATTCAGCTGTTTTTCTTGAATATAGGCACACCTCATTTTATTTTGCTTTGCTTTATCATGTTTTGCTTTGCAGGTACCACAGTTTTGTTTTTTTTTTTTTTTTTTTTTTTACAAATTGAAGGCTTACAGCAACTCAATGTTGAACAAGTCTCTCAGTGCTATTTGCTCACCTTGTGTATCTGTCAAATTCCGGTAGTTCTTGCAATATTTCAAACTTTTTCATTATTGTTGTATTTGTTATGGTGATCTGTGATCGATGACCTTTCATGTTACTATGGTAATTATTTGGAGGCTCCACACACTGTCCCCATATAAGATGGAGAACCTAATCAATAAATGTTATTTCCGGGGGCACCTGGGTGGCTCAGTCATTTAAGCATCTGCCTTTGGCTCAGGTCATGTTCCTGGGGTCCTGGGATCAAGCCCCACATTGGGCTCCCTGCTCAGTGAGGAGCTTGCTTCTCCCTCTGCCTGCAGCTCCCCCTGCTTGTGCTCGCTCTCTCTTGCTCTCTTTCGAATAAATAAATAAATAAATAAATAAATAAATAAATAAATAAACAAATAAAATCTCTAAAAAAAATGTTACTTGTGTTCTGACTGCTCCATTGGCCAGGCTGTTCCCCCATCTCCCTCCCTCTTCTCAAGTGTTTCTACAGTTTGAAACACAACAATCTTCAAATTAGGCCAATTAATAACCCTACAATGGCCTCTAAGAGTTCAAGTGAAAGGAAAAGTCACACATCTCTCACTTTAAATCAAAAGTCAGAAATGACTAAGCTTAGTAAGGAAGGTATTTCAAAAGTAATAGGCTGGGGGCACCTGGGTGGCTCGGTCATTGAGCGTCTGCCTTCAGCTCAGGTCATGATCCCAGGGTCCTAGGATCGAGCCCTGCGTCAGGCTCCCTGCTCAGCGGGGAGCCTGCTTCTCCCTCTCCCATTCCCCCTGCTTGTGTTCCCTCTCTCACTGTGTCTCTCTCTGTCAAATAAATAAATAAAATCTTAAGAAAAAGTGAAAGTTAGATAGGCTGAAAGATATGCCAAATAGCCAACTTGTGAATGCAAAGGAACAGTTCTTGGAGGAAATTAAAAGTGCTACTCCAGTAAACACACAAATGATAAGAAAGTGAAACAGCCTTATTGCTGTTACAGAGAAAGTTGTAATGGTCTGAACAGAAGATCAAACCAGCCAACGCTTGCTTAAGCCAAATCTTTATCTAGAGTAAGGCCCTAACTCTCTTCAGTTCTATGAAGTGAGAGAAGTAAGCAAACTGCAGAAGAAAAATGTGAAGGTAGCAGAGGTTGGTTCATGAGGTTTAAAGAAAGAAACCACTTCCATAATATAAAAGTGCAAGGTGGAGCAGCAAGTACTGATGTAGAGGCTGCAGCAAGTTATCCAGAATATCTAGCTAAGATAATTAATGAAGGTGCCTACACTAAGCAACAGATTTTCAGTGTAGGTGAAATGGCCTTTTATTGGAAGAAGATGCCATCGAGACTTTCATAGCTAAAGAGGAGAAGTCAATGCCTTGCTTCAAAGCTTCAATGGACAGGCAGACTCTCCTGTTAGAGGCTAATGCAGCTGGTGACTTTAAGCTAAAGCCAATGCTCACTTACCATTCTGAAAATCCTAGGGCCCTTCATAATTATGCTACCTCTATTCAACCTGTGCTCTATCAATGGAAAAACAAAAGCTGGACAACAGCACATCCGTCTACAACATGGTTTACTGAATATTTTACACCCACTGTTGAGGCCTACTTCTCAGGAAAAAAGTATTCCTTTCAAAGTATTACTGCTCATTGACATCTGGTCACCCAAGATCTCTGATGGAAATGTACAATGAGATTAATGTTGTTAGTATGCCTGCTAACACAACATCCATTCTGTAGCCCTTGGGTCAAGGAGTAATTTTGACTTTCAAGTCTCCTTATTAAAGAAACACATTTCATAAGGCTATAGCTGCCACAGATAGTGATTTCTCTGATGAATCTGGGCAAAGTAATTGAAAACCTTGTGAAAAGGATTGACCATCCCAGATGCCATTAAGAACATTTATGATTCATGGAAAAAGGTAAAATATCAACATTAAGTAGAGTCTGGAAGAAGTTTATTCCAACCCTCATGGGTGACTTTGAGGAGTTCCAGACTTCACGGAGGGAGTAACTACAGGCAAGGTGGAAATAGCAAAAGAACTAGAATTAGAAGTGGAGCCTGCAGGTGTGACTGAATTGCTGCAATCTTGTGACCAGACTTGAACAGATAAGGAGTTGCTTCTTATGGTTGAGCAAAAAAAGTGTTTTTTTGAGATAGATTCTACTCCTGGTGAGAATGCTGTTAAAATTGTTGAAACAACAAGAAAGAATTTAGAATGTTACATAAACTTAGTTGATAAAGCAGCGGAGGGTGGGGGGTGTTGAGAGGATTGACTCCAATTTTGAAAGAAGTTCTACTGTGGGTGAAATCCTGTTCAATAGCATTACACCCACATGAACATCACATGTAACAAAGAAATCATGCATCAAAGGACAAGTCAAATGATAAATCAAACTTCACTGTTGTCTTATTTTGAGAACTTATTACAGTCACCCCAACATTTCACAAACATCCCTTCCCTAATTTGTCAGCAACCACCAACATTGAGGCAAGACCCTCCAATCCAAGTCAGATTATGACTTGCCGAAAATTCAGATGATAGTTCACAATTTTGTTTTGATAGTTCACATTTTTACCAATAAAGTTTTTTTTTAATTATGGTATGTACTTTTTTTAGACATAATGCTATTGCACACTTAATAGATTGGAGTACCATGTAAACAACTTTCATTTGTCCTGGGAAACAAAAAAAATTCATTTGACTCACTGTATTGTGATATTCACTTTATACTGGTGGTCTGGAACTGAACCTGCAATATTCTCAAGGTGTGCCTATAAATGTTCCCTGGGTTCAGCAAGCCTTTGGTGAATTTTCAAAGTTGTGAAAAGTTTATTGGGACCATTTCCACAGCTTTTTGTTGCTTTTACAGAAAAGCAAACTTTTGGATGTCCTTAATCCTCTATCTTCTTTGATGCTACTCCAAAAATGGATTTTTAAAGTGTTCTTTAATTTCTAGCTCTCCCAACACAATTAGAGACAATTAGTCACTCTTCTCCCTGTTGTCACCAGCATTCTATAAATTCTCTCTATATATCTATAATTATGTATCCAAATTATTATAACTAGACAAGATGAATGCTTCTATAAGATAAACTACCTGAGATAACATTTTATTTATTTTGAATTAATATAATTTTTAATGTATTCAAACTATTATAATTTAATGATACTATTTCGCATAGTGCCTGATATAAAGGGAGCTCATTATATTAATATTTTTATGGTGAATTAATCCTCCTTAACCTTTCTCCTTGGTAATCACAGAAGATATTCATTGTAAAATGTTATTTTTATGAGAATAATGAGGTATGCTTCACAGTGAAGGAATTTTAGTTAATAATGATTAAAAATGGTGAATACAGTAAATTATTACATAGAGGATTTAAGTATATACAGCAGTGTGATATAGGTCTGCTCATCTAAATGATCTCTAATTTACTGAGTAAATCATCACAACATAATTTTATACCTCTCTGAGTATCACTGTTTAACAGATACTTAACAGATACTTAACAGCAAGACCACTGTCACCCCTTTCCATGCTTTTTCAGTAAACATATCAATTGAAACTGAATTTCAGTGCATTTTTTTATAAATAAATTGGATCAAAATCATAATACAGAAAACAGATGGTTATGGTCTAGATGCACAGAGAAAATGAGAAAGTTACTCCAAATAAAAAAGTGAACTAGGAGATACACAATTGTAATTTCAAGCCTAGACAATAATTAAGATTAAACCAAATCCCAATAGCCTTGGTTTAATATAATTTTTAACTTATTTGATTCCCAGACATTTTAATAATAAAAATGGTTTAGAGTTTATTGAGGTATAATGACATAAACAAATAGCACATATTTAAAGGGTAAAGTTTAATAAGTTTTGCCATATTTATGCATCCATAAATCCATCACTACAATCAACATAATGAACATATCCATCACCACAAAGTTCCTCTATAATCCCTTTCTGTTGCCACCACCCCCATTTCCCAGGCAACTGCTGATTTGCTTTCTGATTCTGTACCTTAATTTGTAATTCCTAGAATATCATATCAATAGAAGCATGCGGCATATACTCTATTTTTGGAGGGAAGAGTACCTGGTTACTTTCACTCAGTGCAATAATTTTGAGATTCATCTATGTTGTAGCATTTATCAAGAGTGTGTTCCTTTTTACTGGTAAGTAATATTCCATTATATAGATATGACACTAAATGTCCATTCGTCTTTTGGAATTTGAGTTGTTTCCAGTTTGGAGCTATTAACTTATAAAGCTACTATGAACATTTGTGAACAAGTCTTTGTAAGAACACATGCTTGCATTTCCTAGGAGTGGACTGGCTAGATCATATGGTAGGCGTAGATTTAACTTTTCATTAGCTGCTAGACTCTTCAAAGTGTTTGTGCCATTTTATATTCCCACCAGCAGTGTATAACAATTCCACTTTCTCCTTGCCAATACTTAGCATGAACAGTTATAATTAGCCATTCTAGTGTATATGTAGTGGTATTTCATTGTGTTTTTAATTTGCATGTTCTTTATGGTTTATGAGGTTGAGTATTTTTTCATGTGCTTATTTGATATTTGGGTACATCTCTGGTGAAGTGTCTTTTCAAATTTTGACACATTTTCTTTTATTGAGTTTTTTTTTCTAAATATTCAGTTTTCAGTTGTTAAAAAATATATTCTAGAGGCAAATCCTTTATTAGATATACAATTTGCAAATATTTTCTTCCAGTCTATGCCCTGTATTTTTCTTTAAGAGTCTCTTTTGAAAAAATGAAGCTTTAAATTTTGAGGAATTCTCAGATTTCATTTCATTTCTTATTATTTAAAGACATTCCCAAAGACCTTTACCTTGAGGTGTCTACCAGAAGCATGATATGTAAGGAGCTAAGGATAGAACAAGAAATAATACCTTTATCTTTAGGAGTTTACAGTTGAGTTTGGGCTGGGAGAAGGAGGATGGGTTAATGGAGAATACCACAAAATGTGATAAATACAGTAAGAAAGAAATGTTGAAGATCCTGTAGAAACTTGTTGTTTAAGTGTAAAAATAAAAACCTAAAATTTCTAGACATAAACAGTGGATCATTTTTTACTTTTGTTAATCTTGAAATGAAAAAATCTTTCTAAGTACAACACAAATCCTATGAGCCATAAAAGTCTTTTATGCTGGGGCACCTGGGTGGCTTAGTCGGTTAAGGTCCAACACTTGATTTCTGCTCAAGTCATGATCTCAGGGTTGTGAGATCAAGTCCTGTGTCAGGCTCTGCAGTTGGCATGGAGCCTGCTTAAGATTCTCTCTCCTGGTGGCTCAGTCGTTAGGCGTCTGCCTTCAGCTCGGGTCATGATCCCAGGGTCCTGGGATCGAGCCCCGCATCGGGCTCCCTGCTCAGCAGGGAGCCTGCTTCTCCCTCTCCCACTCCCCCTGCTTGTGTTCCCTCTCGCTGTCTCTCTCTCTGTCAAAAAAAAAAAAAAAAAAAAAAAAAAAACCTTAAAAAAAAAGATTCTCTCTCCTCCCCCTACCCCCACTTGTGTTCTCTCTCTCTCTAAATAATTAAATAAATAATTAAATCTTTAAAAAAATTTTTTTGCTAACTTAGGCCACACAGAAATACAAGGGGTGAATTTCCTTCGTGTATTGTGTATGCAGTACTAACAAATAAAAAAAATGGAAGAAAATAGAAACATATTCAAAATTTGAAGATGGACCTATAAAAGTATAAACTAATGTCACTTAAAGATGCTCAACCTCGCACATCTTAGAAATGCATTTTAAATAGCAAGCACATAAATTTTTCCATTTATTCCAATAGTAAAGACTGAAAGCCAAAGGATGGCGAATAAATAACTGTAGTCTGAGGTGATTCCTATATGCAGAATTGCAAAATAGAACTTGTATTGGGAACAACAGAGCTAACACACATCTGAGCTCAAAGCAAAACAAAACAAAATGCAATTTCTTGTTGCAGGAACTGGATAGGGAACTTAAATCAACAAAATGATTGGAAATTGAAAAGAGAGGGTTCTCCAGGGAAAGGCATAAGACTTAAGCACAGGAACTTGGGAATGAAATCCTCACAAGGGGAAGGAGGAAGGAGACTAGACCCTAATACTTTTCAGATTCAACACCTTCATCAGATTATTGTGTATCTTCTTGAGATTTTTTTTCTTTTTTCTTTTTTTATTCCTTTAAAAGAATATGTTTATGTATCATTTCAACCCCTTTATTAAAACACAGTGGCTTACTTTGTTCCCTATTCTTCACTTTGCTATTGCCACTTAATAAACTTTCTTGGATAACCTTCTATACTAGTACCAACAGAACTAGCTTATCCTTTTAATGGTTGCACAGTATTCCACTCATTGGATATTGAGGTCATTTCAGATCCTTTGTTGGTGTGGGTTTGTTTCTATTCACCCTGCTCAGGAGTTAGCTTGGTTCTTTAATCTGAAGACTCAAGGAAATTCTTAGCCATCATCTCTCTTCATACATTGCCTTTCATATGTTTTCTCCAGTCTTTCTGCAGATTTTATTTTTTAAAATTTTTTTTAGTTTCTCATTCTAAAGTTCATGGCTTACATTAACTTTTATGTTTTTCACCCCTTTCTGTGTGTGCTGTGTTCTGATGACATTCTCTTTCAATTCATCTTCATCTATTCTATTGTTCAATTGGTTAATTGATTTTAATTTTAAATATGCTCTTTTTAAAATTTTTTAACTCCTATTTGATTCTTTTGCAAATCCACATTTTTTAACACCACATCCTGTTCTTGACTTATAATTTCCTTCCTTTACTTAAAAAGCACATGATAATTAAAAATAGTTTTAGATTTTTTGGAAGGGAACTGGGTGGTGCAGTCAGTTAAGTGTCCAGCTTTTGATTTTGGCTCAGATCATGATCTCAGGGTTGTGAGATTAAGCCCCATGTCAGGTTCTGTGCTGGACGTGGAACCTGCTTTAGATTCTGTTTCCTTCTCCCTCTATCCCTCCCCCACTCAAAAAATAAGTTTGGATTTTTTTAATCTCTAAATTATGTTTTCCCCTATCGTGGTCTATTTACTCAATAATTTAACATTTTGAATTCAAATCTCTTCTTTAATGAGAGTAGTTTTATTGAAAGTCTCATGCATTCTGGTTTGTGGGAATGTCCCTACAGAGCTAAGTTCTAACTCTGGCCCCTGTTAGACAGTAGTGATATCCCCCAGTCCCCTTTATGTTTTATTTTATTCTAATTTCTCCGGTTGGGGTAGCTGTACCACATGATAGCACAAATTCAAAATCGAATCCTACAGAAAGCAAAAGTCTTCTGTTCAAGTGGGTGACATCCTTTCTTTTCTTTTTTGAGACCTAGGACATCAGGGATATGAGGGGATATGATTTTCATTCATAACACTTGAATATTTTAACATATGCCTAAATTATTCAATCAAAAGCATATGTATAAACATATATCTTTATATCTAATCAAAGTTTCATAAAACTTTACATGAAAATTAAGTTAGAAAAAAATTTGAGATTCAAGCAAAACAATGTGGTTTAGTCCAAGATAAGAGTGCTATTTGAATGCTAAATATGGAGGAGAAATGAGATTATATGTGTTTTCAAATTTTCATTCATTAAAGTGGTTCACATTTTATTAAATAGGGAATGTACCTTGGTCTCCTAATGCACTGGTATCAAGTTATGCAGGTGAGTTTTCCAATAGTGTGTATATATGAATATTGAACTATAAACAAATTCTATTTCCTGGAAGTCTTCATTTCCATGATGGAAAGTAGTAAGGTAAAAATCTATTAACTCTTGCTTTCAGTTTTTAAAATGCCAAGAAGAATTCATTATGATTTTAAAAAATGTTAAATGCTAAGAGATTTGAAATAAAATTTTGGTATAATAATATTAATAGGCTAGCAAATAAAAAGCTATGAATACTAATGCTTACCTACATTTATTATATATGTGTGGGTTGGAATATTGAACAGTTTTATTATTTACTTTATATTTAAGTTTTTTCCAGATTCTTTTTTACTTTACCATTATTCAAAACCTAGATAAACGCAGAGGTGGCAAAGAATGCCAATTGAGGGAAAATGTAGGAAGTGTCAAATGTAGTTGTCATCATAAATAAAGAATAACCGTGGGGTTATTAGGATTATGAAATATTTATAGTAACATAAATTACACTAATTATTAATACTTCACATGTTGAGGTTAGAAAGGGCAAGGATGGATGATAACACAAATATTAGAGTCATTCTTAAACATTCATCATTTATATTTTTGGCAAGAATTCCACAAATGAATAGATCTACATTTTATGTATCTGACTATAAAACAGCTATGTTTACTGATGGGCATTACAACCTTCCCCAGTGGCTGATGTTCCTTTCTATTTGAATAATTTCTCATTAAGGAATTTTCCCTCCACTACAGCCCTATAAGCTTGTTAAACTGTATTTCCTATGTAACGTCCTACTGGCATCAGAAGCATCTGGGATGGAATGAGAGCCACAGTGGGAGTTTCCCAGTTATCATCACAGAGTGGATCAGTAGCTCTGGGCTAGAGCCCTGTTCTCTGCACCTCAAACAAGGGCTGAGACATAACCACAGTGGAATGTCATGAGACACATGACACATACGTCTCTTCAACTTCTGCATCTACCTAAAACATCAGCATGACTCAGGTGTGAGGACCTGAGGCTAGGAAACAAGGTATGCCTATGGCTGGAGAGACACAGTTCAGAGCTTTGCAGACATATTGAGCTCTCCAGAGCTATTTTCAGTAGTGTTTCAGTCACACATAACTTTGTGGGCTAGTCTGGGCTAGTGGCACCATTAATAATATAAATTATACAAGAACATAAATTCTGTATTCTAAAGAACAAATTTAAAATTTTAACATATTAATGTTAATAATGGCATATATTGAGAATTTTATGTTTGTTATTTAATCTACAAAAATAAACATGTAAGGTAGTTGCACTTTTAAAATATTACCGATGAACAACTGAGGTTTGAGAAAAGTAACTTAGTTTCATAAGATGATTATTTAAAATTTCTACCATTGAAATTAACTTGTGATTGACCTACCATTTATAAATAGATAACTTAGATGTTTAGATTTTGATCAATGGTTGCACATTGAGGTTGATGTTAACGGTAGGAAATGCATGGCCAACCTTTGCTTCTCCACCATCATATGAACCTGACACATGGCTGACTTGTGCGAGTCCAAAACTGAGCCTATACTTACTTTCCTCATTCAAACAAATATTTTTATAATGTTTATGAGGCAATGCAAATTTAAGTTCAGCTTAGTAAAATTGTAAGTAGAATCAATTATTGTTTTCTATAATCAATTATTTTATTCTATAATCAATTATCAGTCTATAAATCAACTAAATTCTTGGCTAGATTAATCAGACATCATTTTCATTCTATGCATTCATTTAGACTCCTGTAAAATACCGTCATCTAATTTTGAAAATTCCTTCTAACTTTTAGATCAATTAAACATATGTCTCCCATATAAAAATAGATATTTGAAGGGGCACATGAACCCCAGTGCTTATAGCAGCTGTGTCCAAAATAGCCAAACTATGGAAAGAGCCCAGAGTCCATCAATGGATGAATGGATAAAGAAGATGTGGTGTGTGTGTACACACACACACACACACACACACACAATGCAATATTACTCAGCCATCAAAAGGAATGAAATCTTGCCATTTGTAATGATGTGGATGGAACAGGAGTGTATTATGCTAAGTGAAATAAATCAGTCAGAGAAAGACAAATGCTATATGATTTCACTCATGTGTGAAATTTAAGAAACAAAACAGGTGAACATAGAAGAAGGGAAGGAAAAATAAAATAAAATACAAACAGAGATGGGCGCCTGGGGGGCTCAGTTATTTAAGCGACTGCCTTTGGCTCAGGTCATGATCCTGGAGTCCCGGGATCGAGTCCTGCATCAGGCTCCCTGCTCAGCGGGGAGTCTGCTTCTCCCTCTGACTCTCCCCCCTCTCATGCTCTCTCTCTATCATTCTCTCTCTCAATAAATAAATAAAAATCTTTAAAAAAATAAAAACAGAGAGAGAAGCACACTCTTGACTATAGAGAACAAACTGAGGGTTGCTGGAAGGCAAGTGGGTCAGGGGATCAGGTAATTGGATGAAAGACATTAAGGAGGGCACTTGATGTAACGAGAACTGGGGGTTATATGCAACTGATGAATCACTAAATTCTACCCTTGAAACAAATAATACACTATATGTTAACTAACTTGAACTAAAATAAAATAGGTTTCCCACATGTTAAGATACAGTCAAACTATCTTATGTAAATATCTCTCCTAGGTCTTCAACATTATATTTAAATAAATATATGTATTTTGTCAAATAGAGTTTTTTTTTTAAACTTTTTTTTTTAACCAACTGAGCCACCCAGGCGTCCCAGTCAAATAGAGTTTTGATTTAGTTTACTTAGATAAAATATTTTTTAAAACTGCTTTTAATATGATTAGAGAAACAGATATATCACATAATATGAAAGAAGTCTAATAAATTATGTATATTCCTGGAGAGCAAATGATAGTGCCAATTATTTCCACATATAAATTAAATGTCATCAAGATTATCTTCGATAATTGATCAAATGAAAGAAATATATGATTTGTCTCTCCAAATATTTTTCCATCTTACCTGCTGGTTTACAGGAAAGTTTCTGTTGATTTTTTTAATCTGCAACAATAAATAAATAATAAAAGTGAGAACAATAAACATAAGGTTACACAAGAGCCCCCAAATTTTATGAGACTCTGTTTTTAGTGAGTTCATATATACTGATATTCTAAATTGACATACTAAAATCACTGCATGTCAAACACCAATTACAATTTTTCTTTAAAATTTTGGCTATCAAAAGTATTCCAAATTTGATATGTAAACATTTTGAAAAATATTTTCATCTAATAATTTTTTCATTTATGAAAAATGAAAAGCTTGTGTTTCCATATAATGTTAAATGACAATCTATGGAGAATATAAAGTAACTTTTGTAATTTATTTCTTCATTTTGAAATATTATATTCAATTTATTTTAACACTCAAGAGAACAGAGGAAATAGAATACTCAAATACTAAAAGATAAAGTACATGTGCCAAAATATTTTCATTTGGGACCCTAAATAAAATATAATATTTACTTTAAGATAATTTAATGAGTGACATTTCAAAACAACTAAAATCAATCTTCGGAGAAAGGATTTCCTCTTTCATATAAACAAACTTCAAAATCCAACTGAAAATGAATATCAGATTTAGACAAATGACCTTCTAACACACAAAGTCTTTGTTCAACAGAATTTTTACTAATTAAAACTAATTTTTATTTTTCATTGATTTTCTAGATAACTTAAAGAATGCTAACTCTCTATGATATAATCATATACCACACTAAACACAGACTGTTTTCACTCAGAAATTGTTTTACTGAGTTATTTTATTGTTCCTTCTTTGTTAGTTTCGGTTCCCTTTGTCTTACTGATAAATGTGAAATGACAGGAAATTTAATGGATATGGTGCACAAAGTTGGAGAATCATTAAATGGCTCATGTACAAGAAAAGACTTACTGGCAACATATGTGTCATTTAAAATAGATAAGAAAACTTGAGAAGATTTATGTGATTTCCACAGGGACATGTACAAAAAACATACATCTTTCTTACATAGCTATAGTCATTTCAAAATAGTTTTCGTTTCGGTGAGGAATCAGCTAAAGAAATTTCTAAAACTACTGGTATCCTCAACTAAAATCAGGATAGTTTAGAAACACAGACAGAAAAAACAGCTTCCTGAACATCTTTTATTAATCGATAAAAAAAAATCCATATTGAATACTTCATGGAACTATGCTTTTTGCTAGTTCTTATGGATTATTATAAAAAATTGTAAAATTCTACCAATATTTTGCATGGACTCTTGTCTTCCAGCATGAACTATCTGGCGTTGTAACTTTTAATTTTTTTCTGAATAATTTGAATAATTGTAACAATGCTCAGGCCACAGTAATGTACATAAATGTACACATGCACATACATGTATAGATTTGATAAATGCTAAGAAAAGTGTGGAGACTGTCTCATTCATTTCTAAAATCCTTTTATTTTATTTTATTTTATTTTAAAGATTTTATTTATTTATTTGACAGAGAAAGACACAGCGAGAGAGGGAACACAAATGGGGAGTGGGAGAGGGAGAAGCAGACTCCCTGCCGAGCAGGGAGCCCGATGCGGGACTCGATCCCGGGACTCCAGGATCATGACCTGAGCCGAAGGCAGTCGCTTAACCAACTGAGCCACCCAGGCGCCCTCTAAAATCCTTTTAATGATCGACCAATGTGAGTCATGGTGCTGTAAGTGCTGGAACATGAAAACGAAAGTCTTTCCAAGCTGAGACAATAACATAATGGGGCTATTTTACAGAGTCTGAAGAGTCCAAGTGACTACAGTGTGGAGTAAACTTAAGTCAGGGCTGGAGCCACAATATAGATGCATAATAACACTGTCAAGTTTTATAGTCATAGAGACCTGGGTTTGAATTCTGGCTGTAACTATTACTAAATATCATAAACAGGTTATTAATTATCCTGTGTCTAATTTCCATCTTTTGTAAAATGCCTATAACAATATTAACCACATATATTTGTTGGAAAAATTAAATGAAAAAACAAATGTCCTGAAGTTAGAGCTCAATAAGTGATGATTATCATTAATATAATAAATAATAATATATAAAATTAATATAAAAGAAGTTTAGATTTCTTTTGAAGACAATGAGAATGTTTTTATTTATTTATTTGTTTGTTTGTTTGTTTATTTATTTATTTTTATTTATTTGAGATAGAAAGAGAGGGAGAGACAGCACAGGCAGGGAGAGCGGCAGGCAGAGGGAGAGAGAAGAAGGCTCCCCGCTGGGCAGGGGCTCGATCCCAGGACCTTGAGATCATGACCTGAGGTTCAGGCAGATGCTTAACCAACTGAGCCACCCAGGTGCCCCAACAATAAGAATGTTTTAAAGAAGTTAAACAAAGATGTCTTTTTTCTACTATCCTTTGCAAATACCTTTCTGTTTTCTTGGGCACTCTAAGTTAGGGTTTATATACTCAAGGACCAAGTGAGTGACAACCATGTGTGAACCAGGCTGGGTTCCAGAGTAGAGGTTGCCCACTGTTCACCTACAGAGCCTCAATCACTTGCAGGCATGCCACAGTTAGAGGGATAAGGAATCAGTTGAAGTTTCTTCAGATGTGAAAGTGTTTATCAGTTGGAAAAGTATGCCTACTTTTACATTTACAAGCATATTCTAGGAAACCTCGATTATAAATAAACACTCAATGTAGAAAATGCTAAATGCTAGAAGTATATTGTTTTAAATTACTCATTTAGTAGTCATAAGAAATCATATCAATAAAATAGCTTGATAAGATAAAAATATTGGAAAAATTAATGACAATTTAAATTTATTTTTAAAAATAAAGCTGAATGTTATATGGTTGAAATAATGTTTAATTTATTAAATGTAATAAAATACCAAACTGTAAATAATATAGTCTTAAATGCATTCATAGAGCAAAGTTTTAAAAATTGTCGGCATTTGGCAACAATATTAATTCTAAATAGTGGAAATCCTAAATTCTCTGCACCATTTTTAGACTGCTCTTCAAATAAGGAAAATCAAAATTTGTCCAAAAGATGTTTTTAATATTAAACTTCTTAGAAACCCATGCTAATTATGTATTATCAGAACCAATAATTTGTGTTATGAGAAGTGGAAAAATTAATATAATCTTGAACAAAAAGAGTCAGTGTCTGAACATGAAGTCTTGAAAAGATGAAAGGACATAACTGCAATCACATCAAACTAGCTCTTTATGGAGCAAGATTACTTAAATCTATTAATCCTAAGAATGTAAAGGAAACAGTATGATTTTGACCAGGATTGCCTCACCTGTCATTCTACAAGAACAGCAAGTGACGTAGAAAACTACCAAGTAAAATGCATTCAGATGAAGGAAATCCATGTTACAGCTTTTAGTCCAAAAGACAAAGATAAATCTGTAAACACTGAATGTTTTAACATCATGTTGATTTAAGCTAAGAATGTGGAATATAATTAATGTCTATGTGGAAGTATAAGAGGATACAATTTGCATTGTGTATTTTTTTTCAGGAGCCCCTCACATCTTAATAAAAATAGGAAGTATACTTGAATCAGTACTCATAATATAAAGAAATAATAGGGAGAAAGAGGGAGGAGCGGTGGGAGGGAGGGAAGAATAAATAAATCTCCCAAGCAGAAGACTTTTATTTATGTAGATATTCTACCTTCAAGGCTGAATACAGAATTAGAAATTATGTTGCTACCTTAGGGAAAGACATTTATTTCAAAGACAGCAAAGTTTTTCTATAAATCATTTTTAATCACATACCTCTTTACAAATCTGATGAAACTTATGTGACCTATTCTAGAAGATTTATAGATACTTTAAAACTTTATAGAGAGTTCCAGAAAAGAAGGAAAATTAATACAATGGCTCAAGAAATAGATGATTTGGCCTTCCATCAGGCAGTAAAACATGATTGTCCTACAGAGAAGATGACTACAGCAAAATGAGCTGAGACTGAGAGTGCTATGTCCAAAGCAAGAGGCTTTGCATCTCCAAGAAGTTCTATGCCACGGTTATTTACAAATGTACTAACTGGTTTAATGACTTCTACATATTTGAAAAACAATGTCTAGATTCAGGTTGGTGTGACCTACTCAAAGGAAACAAAATCTAGGAGTGATAATTTCTTATTTTATTTGAGAACATAAGTTTTATAAAAGTATGGTATGAAATTCAAATATTTTAAAATCAAATATCAACTTATTTTTGTTTTATTGTGCAATTGTGGTAGGATAATGCCCAACTCAGTGGGTCATTTCTGGAATTATCTTTGATTCCTAGGATACTGAAGTCCATTTGAGAATGGAAATTCTACCTTCTTCTATCTTTAAGTTCCCCCAACATGTGGTCTTAGTTCTATGAATGACATAAAATACATGACTGAGGTTAATCAAATGACACTTCTTTGTGTAGTATCTACTTAAAATGGCATTCAATAAAAATTGTTATTCAAAATCAAACCTATGCCATCATATGCTTAAATAAGCTCTTCCAGATTTGTTCAAGAAAACAATATATACTACTTTAATTTCCATTTTTTCTAGAATCACACTGGGACATTTCCTTCTGAGTAGAAAACCACAGTACCTCAAAAAATAAGAGACAGATATTTTCAGGGCTACAGCACAAAAACATGCACTCATTTACAGCATACTATGTTTTTACAATGCAGATAATCCATGGAAAGCTGAAAAGATTTCCTAGTTAATCTGTGTTCATATGGTCTAACCAGGGAATACGTTGAATAATTTTAAATTGAGATTAACAAATAGCTACCTGAACAAAATTTTTCTTTAAAATGGGTGAAAGGACCAAAAGAAAACAAATGAATCCTTTTAAGTTACCATGCTGTGAAAAAGAAAGTTGATATTTCTTCATAAACCTCTAGGCTTAGAAGTAGCAGAATAAAGGTCATTATAAATGGCCTTCTTTAAAGATCTTATTTAGTTATTTAGTTATTTGAGAGAGAATGAGAGACAGAGAGCACGAGAGGGAAGAGGGTCAGAGGGAGAAGCAGACCCCCCGCTGAGCAGGGAGCCCGATGTGGGACTCGATCCCGGGACTCCAGGATCATGACCTGAGCCAAAGGCAGTCGCTTAACCAACTGAGCCACTCAGGCGCCCATAAATGGCCTTCTTTAAATTTCTTTCTTTTCATACCGCTTAACATTGTTAAATGCTATTTATTTTATTATATTTTTGTATTATGATCTGCTTGCTCCCTCCCTTTAGAAAAAATTTCATGAAGTCACAGATTTATGTTTTATTCCATACATTACTTCTTACATGTAAAAGATTGTCTAGGTTTTAGTGGGTGTTCAATCAGTGTTTGTTGAACAAATGAAAAGACAGAATGTCTCAGAACAAAGAATCAAATTCTCTGAGGTTAACTTAGTCTTGAAAGCAAGTTATTTCTAAAGAAAATAAATTTCTAGATTATTAACTTTGAATGTCTATAGGAATTCTAACGGCTTCAAGCCTAGTTTATACCATATATGAAAGTTGGAAGGAATGCCTGATGATTAATAGCAAGTTCTTATCTCACAGGAAGAATAGTTTCTGGATTGAGACAAAAGCATGGAGAGAGAGATGGGGGTAGGGGAGTTGGGGCTCCTGCTGTTTGGCATGGCAGGCCAAATTTTGAGGAAGTAGACACAGAAAGCACAAATTAGTTTGGGAAATCCCAGTGGAGAGCTTTGGACTCTCTTCCCCAAGTCTTCACAGAATCCCCATACCAAGCATGGTTTCAAAATGATAGAATAGCTGCAGCTAGAGGAAGTGTTTTAATCTGAAGAACAGAATCCAAAATTTCTCATGCCTGCCAGGCTGATGAGAAAATAATAGAAGTGCTGGAAGACAAGAAGAAGCTTCATGACATGTGAGCTGGAGATGTTGGTGGGATCACACACATCAGGAAATGCATCAGGGACAAAGGGTGACATTCAGAGCACATGGGAAGAACTCCACAGAGGAGTTTCCAGGGACCAATACTGAAGTGATACATTATTCCTGCAGGGAGGAGGGGAGGAAAAGGAGAAGAGAACTGGAATTGAGTATTTACCCCAAAAGATTGAATTCTAATTTAGAAGTGATTAAGATACTAAGAATCACCAAGATTGAATTCACTGCATTAGTAGAAATGGCAGATTGAGTGCCATGAGATTTAAATAGATTTCTGTTAAGAAAATTTTTTAATGAAACCTGAGCACAGTGCTTAGCCAGTAAATTATTGTTTAACCTCTCAGTAGGATTTCCTATCATCTGCTTTTCCTGACTTTTGACAGTGACCTGCATCCATTCATTTGTAGAGGGGATTCTGGAATTTCATTATCCAATTTGTCATGTAACAAAAAAGGATATCACAGATGAAGGTGCACACTTCTGTAATTTTATATGTTCTTGATAAAAGGGAGATGATTAAAAACAATACCCTTCTATAATACTTATACCACACTTCTAAGACACTATTTTAAAAATGCAAATCTTAAATTGGCAGAATCCCATACCATTCAAATCCCTCCATGATCTGGTGCCTGCCTCTCTTGTGGGTCATCTGTATACTAGATCTCTGTATGGAACTACTGGATACATGCCTGGTGCCTTCACTCACACACCCTCTCTCTGACACCACACCACCTGCTCTCTTGCGCACGCACACTCTCTCTCCTGTCCCTTTCCCTCTCTGACCCACACTCATTCCCTCTCTCTCTCTCTCTTTTTTTTTTCTTTTTCACCTAGCAGGAATCTAGTCTTGTGTGTGTGTGTGTGTGTGTGTGTGTTTGCCTAAGGTGCACAGAAGTTAAACATCTTTTTTTTTTATTTATTAAAGATTTTATTTATTTGATAGAGAGAGACACAGCGAGAGAGGGAACACAAGCAGGGGGAGTGCGAGAGGGAGAAGCAGGCTTCCCGCCGAGCAGGGAGCCCGATGCGGGGCTCGATCCCAGAACCCCGGGATCATGACCTGAGCCGAAGGCAGACGCTTAACGACTGAGCCACCCAGGCGCCCCGTTAAACATCTTTTAAATTCACCCTGAATATGGCACAGTCTGGTTCTGTCTGACACCAAAGGCTGTGCTGCTGTACTACCTAATCAAGAACAGTAACCACCATGAAAACGTTTCGAAAACCCTAGTGGAGCTGGCCAGTAACTTTCTCTTTTGTATTCCCTGTGGGTCTAATTCTTACATTGTTCTCATTGCATGTGCTTACAGACCTCTACATCACCATAACCCTTAATTGCACCGCCTTTATCCTCCCTTAGCTTAGCAGTGTGTCCAACTACCTAACAAGTATTGTCAATCACCATTAACCATCTTGTGGGGGATATTGAATGATATTCTTACCTTCTCAAACTCATTAATAATCCTAGATCTGAATCAAAATAATGCCAGTGTTCCTTCTGTTATTGGTGGTACTCTGCAGCTCATCACTAGGGCTCGATGTGAGGCTCTCTTCTGATTTGAAAATCTGTAACTGATTTAGCTATCCTAATTCTTTTTTAACTAGAATCTGATTTAATCTTCTTTCTTAGTATAATCTTGTAATTATACTTATTACAGAGGCTTCTAATTTATTGAAGTAACCCCATTTTTCCACTTTGTTAATGATTTCCACATGAGTAAAATTAACAGAAAGGCAAAAAATAATGGAAATCACTACATTAATATATATCTTGGACTAATGATAGCCGTTGGTATTAGGAACTGACATACTCTTGCTCTGCCAAAATATAACATGTTTTTTAATTTTATCAGAAATTCTGGAAATTAAAAAAAAGAAATTCTGGAAATTTAATTTTTATGACAAATCTCAATATGTAAATTTTAACATTTATTTTAAATTTCAAAGACAGTGAGGACTACATACAAAAACCTATTTGTAAGCCAGGTATGGTTTATGGAAACACATCTAAGGGATGGTTATGTTAAGAAGAAAAGTAATTTAATCTCATAAATAGATATGCAAAACTATTTTTTAAAATGCAATTCCAATCTTTATAAAAGAATGATAAAGGAAATAGAATAAGTGAAATAAGAAAATAATGATCTTTTTACATTATATAGAATCAACATTTATTTCAAATTAACAAATGTCATGATTAAAAATTAAATATATGAAATCAATTTAACAAAAGAATATAAGGAATTGTCCTATCATTATTATTTAACAGTGGCATTAAAAATTATAGCCCAGATAATATGGTGAAAAATAGAATGAAAAATATGACTATTAAAAAAGGCAGAATGCATATGTCATTAAAGGAAGATAATCTACTATATGAAAAATGCCCAAGACAATTAGATTAAAAATGATTTGGGTGCCTGGGTGGCTCAGTTGGTTAAGCGACTGCCTTCGGCTCAGGTCATGATCCTGGAGTCCCAGGATCAAGTCCGCATTGGGCTCCCTGCTCAGCAGGGAGTCTGCTTCTCCCTCTGATCCTCCTCCCTCTCATGCTCTCTGTCTCTCATTCTCTCTCTCGCAGATAAATAAAATCTTAAAAAAAAAATGATTTTAAGGTATTTGAATACCATGTACAAATATCCAAACCAATAGTCTTCTTCAGTTTGAAAAAAAAAAGGTACAGAAATGGAACAAAATACTTTTGATCACCCTAAGAATAAAATTCATAACAATTAACCTAATACGAAATATGGAGATTATGTAGATCCATTCCTGTCAGATTTCTTCCAAATTAAAAGTTCTGGTGATATTATTTAAGTGCAACTATATTTAGACTTTATGGGCCCCTCAAGAATAAATGGTCAAATATATCGGAGAGTATTTAAGTTTAATCTCCAAGTCTATTCAAGTGCATTTAGAATTTTAAGTGCATGTAGAATTACAATAATTAAAACAGGGTTTTACCACTGCAAAACTAAATGAGCCAATGACTTTTTTTTTTCCCAAAGATTTTATTTATTTATTTGACAGAGAGAGAGAGACACAGCGAAAGAGGGAACACAAGCAGGGGGAGTGGGAGAGGGAGAAGCAGGCTTCCCACAGAGCAGGGAGCCCGATGCGGGGCTCGATCCCAGGACCCTGGGACCATGACCTGAGCCGAAGGCAGACGCTTAACGACTGAGCCACCCAGGTGCCCCGAGCCAATGACTTTTAACAGATAATTAACTGAATAAATAATATTGAATAATAAATATACTAATAAAAACATAATATATAAATAAAAATAAAAATAAAATAATAAAAATAATTGAATCTAAAATGTATATACTGAATTAATAATAAAGGTTGTATTTTAAATTTTAACAGAGAGCAATAGTGGAGCAAATGGTAAATTACTTGAACAATGTATCATCCACTAGCCTCCAATGCAGTCCATATTTAATGCAGACATATTTAAGAAAGAAAGCAAAATTATTACGTTCCTAAATAGGATGAGAAAGCATGAAGCACAGCTACCCTCCTGTTGATAACAACTAGAATGGAGTAGTGAACTGACTAAAAGCATTTTGTTTGAAGGCATTTGGGAGCACCTGCTGTCACAAGGGTGAGCATAGGTAAGGTCCCAGACAGATGAGCACACAGAGGTGAGCTGGCCTTCTGTAGACACTGGATTGGACTGGAAGAGAGTGAGAAGCATAATTTGCCCAGACAGAGAAAGAAGCAGAAAATTTACTTTTCTCAGAGGATAATATTGGCAGCATTTGTGATCTGTAGGGCTTTGAACATAAAATTGGTTTTCACCTCAAGATATTTGCTGAGTTCTAAATCAAGGCAGGACGAAAGGTTAAAAATATTAATCTGAAAATTATGCAAAAGCAGACAACAGTTTTAGAAATTTGCTGTGCTGAGAGGTAAGCAAAGAGAATTCAGAGCCGGCTAAGGAGAGCTCCCAGGAATAGACTGTACTCTCAGCTCAAAGGCCTGGAGGGCTACAGAACTGGGAAAGGAAAAAAAAAAAAAAGAAATAAACAGAACCCTACAAAACTTCAACCCAGCCTTGATCCAGCTGATTGGATTAAGACATAATCTTGGTTTGCGGGACTAAAAAATGTTCATATTCTTTTTCTAAGTACTTATATTAAGATATAATCAGCAGTGTTTTAACTGATTAATACGCCCCCAAAATCCATAGTGCACTATTATTTAATGATATATTTTAAATAATAATCATCCATTTATTATGTTAAGTAATAATAATCCATTTATTAATTATGATTATTAATTATGATATATGCAAAGTTAAGCACCTATTAGTCCAATAGAAGTAGGTAATCTCAGAATATGATTACTATCATGGGAAACTGTTCATGATTAAATCTTGATTGAACAAAGGATAATATCATCTACACAAGAGGATGGTAATTTTATTTTATATATGTAAACAGAAATACACATATTTTAATGTATATGTAATAATATGCTAATAAAAACACTAGCATTAAATATGTTATTATCACAATAAATTTTCATGTTATACTCTTCTGCACTTTAATAAAAATCTAAAATTAAAAACAAATGAAAGGATATATTTTAAAATACATTTTTCTACCAACACTAATACTCCAAATGGCAAATGGAGGTTTTGTGTTTGATTTTCTAGAAAACAATAGGCCCAAGAAATATAAAAGTCAAGTAATATAGATATATTCTTGCAGAAGGAGGATTTTGAATAGATTTTTTTAGGGGGAAGAATAATTAAATACCCAACATGAGAAGAATCTTCATGTTTTGGATGAAATTAAATAGAAAAGAAAGTTATTTTCTAGATCTTATAATTAATTACTAAAAATTTTACTTGCTGCATATCATCTACATAGTTCTATAGATATTAAATAATGTTAGAAAAATGATGCATTCTATTTTATAAAACATTTTCACCATTTATTCTGTCTTCTTATTTTATTCTATTACATTAGGGATAGGGATTTTTTTTTCTTGTAGGAATCTTTGGTATTGATGAAGACTTACATTTAAAGAAATAAGTATTTTGAAGCTCTATTATATGCAAGAATATATTCCTATAGTATTAAAAGTTTAATTTAAATTCAGTAGCACTGAATTTAAAGACTTTCATTTCATTAAAGACTTTTCATTAGAACTTTGAATTTTAAGTTTGAGACAGCTTCAAAAAGCTAGAAGGACAAATATAAAGTCATTGAATGCTCATATTACAAATTTTTTCAGATGAATTTCTTATACTAAAGAAATGAAAATAATTTAACCAGTATCAAAAGTGAACATCTGATAAAATAAATATTATGAACTGTACTTTAAGGAGTAATATTCACTTTGACTAAATGCTGGGGAAAATGATAAGTATGTGTCTTCCTTTTTCTTTAACAACATTTCAAAAATGTTAATGGAAACCCCTTAAAGGAAGCTTAATTATTGCAGTAGATCTGTTAAATTGAGATAAGCATGATATACAACTGGTTGTAGTAAAGATTAGTTTGGAACTAACTGATTAAAAATAAAATTTGGTGTAATAGGACTGTCCATTTGTTTTAAATATCACTTTATTTTTTGAATCCCTTAATTTTGTATATTCATTTTTAGCACCATCAGTTGTATCTAGAAACTAAAGTAGTAATATCCCCTTGTGACTATCTCTTCAGACCAAAAAAGAAATACAATAGGATATTCAAATATTCCTTTTAAAAATTTTTTTCCTCCTACTTTTAATGTCTTTAATCCCACTCAAATGTTTGAAGATCAGTGAGGATCTTATATTGAAAACTTTTTATCCAAGTTCTATTAATCTTTTATTTTTTTATACCTCATAAACAAGTAAATTTTGGTGGCTGAAGCTGTGTGTTCTCAGAATGGATGCTGCAGGACCCTGCTAACAAGGTATATTTTCCCATGGAAATCAATTTTGAAGATTTACCCAAGCAAATCATTCTTATGGAAGCAAGAAACAGTCCTCCAATTCCCTTAAAGATTTGTGGCCAATATTATTTAACAGATGTGTGAGGACTAAGAGAGATCTTTATTCTATAGATATAAATCCACCTCATGACTAGTGATATTAGTGTGTGGGCACATAAGGCAATATATCCATTCTGCAGCTGCTGATAGAACTCTACCTTTACCATGTAGAGGGAAGAATCAAAAAATGATTTTTGCCTCAGGAGCCCACATTTCAACTCATATTTTTCATCCATTTTTTTTTAAGATTTTATTTATTTATTTGAAAGAGAGAGAGAGAGCACGAGCAGGGAAAGAGGGAGAAGCAGGCTCCCCGCCGAGCAGGGAGCCCGATGCGGGGCTCGATCCCAGGACCCTGGGATCATGACCTGAGCCCGAGGCAGACGCTCAACCAACTGAGCCACCCAGGCGCCCCTCATCCATTTTTTTTTCAGGATATGGATTATAGAATGCCATTGCTACCTTGGTTACTCTCCATCCCTATGGATATAATTTTAAAAGTATGCCATGTTGTTTCTAAAAACATATCTATTAACAGTAAATCAATATTTCAGGATGATTTGGTATTATATGCAAATGAGTATTCTTAAACTTTATTTTTCCTAATACAAGAATTTTTCAATTCTACCTGTCATCATCTTTAAGATTAGCATATATATAAGCACTATAAATATACCACCACATCTATCTATATCTGTATCTATATATATCAACATCTACATCATCTATCTAATCTTACTGTGAATTAAAAGCCTAAAAGCTGAAAACAGGTTGCAACCATTTATAAATCATATGTTTATTCATTTGGAGCTGACTTATTCATTCTTCCATGAATTCACTGAACCTCAGAAATGACTGTATGTCAGACATCAAGTGAATGCCAAGGATATAGGATTCTTACCCTCAAAAATCATCTGGTGTAGCTGGCAAAACAAACATGCAACAAATAATTCTAAGTTTTGAAATGAGTGTTAAAACAGGTCGTCTAAGATGCTATAAAAGTAAAAAAGAGGGAAAAACTGGCTGCAGGGTAGGTGTGCCTGCACAGTGTAGGAACCATGGGTTTCAGGAAGTGATGAAACATATTTTAATAAGTCAGTATTAATCATAGGTGAAGAAATCAGGTTTACCATGGCTAAGTTATTAGATAGGACTCTTGATGAAGAAAATGCACAGTGTTTATACATAATAATTCAGACTCAATCCTCAGGAAATGTTTATAGCCACCTCTGCACCCTATTCAGGTGTCCTCATCTTTTAAGCTCCATCATAGAATAAGGGGTCTTTTAAGATGTATTCAATTGAGCAACTGCAAACTCAAAATGATTTCTTGCATAATTTTCTAATGGCCCTTCATCTACCTACTTAGCACACTTCATTTACACCTTCTCTTCCATATTGCACTTCTACTATGCAAGAATGTATCCTCCATGGAATGCTTAGTACCCTATAATGAACATTTAGAGGGAAAAGGTATTTCCTTAGTCTTGCTTCCCTAGAAATATAGCCTGAAGAAGTCACATAGGTTAAATCTTTATTAAGGGAGAATGTTCAATCCCAAGGAATCAAGAGTGAAAGGCAAAAGGAAGCAAGGCAGAACAGCAGAAGGCAAATATAAGGGGGTGAGTTGCCTGAGTCACTGAGCTAGCAATAGCTTCTCCATGAAACATTGTTGTTAAATCAAGTGTGATAAGTAGAGCTTTATGCAATTACTGCATTTCCAAATAGTTCATCTATTGGGGAAGGGCAAGGAATTTGTTAGCTAGCTCCTTTTTGCCCCTTGTCTCCCACTGGATAATGTATGACCCATGGGGATCAGTTTGCACATTCCTACTGAGTTGCCATTAGTGTGAGGGCTGCTGGTGAGCCCAGTGGGATTGGCTCCTGCCACTATGGGCATGATGAAGGCCATCTTGAAGTCCAGCCCTAGGCACTGCAGGTATCTAAAAGGGTGGGCGTGTTAAGCTGAGGCCCCCTGGGAAGTTCCAGTGGCTCTAAAACTGGAGAACATTAAGAACTGGGAATGCTCTGGCCAGAAATAAAGGCAAAAGAATGAGTCCACCTGGGCGAGGGGGATGGGATCATGCAGGCAGAACCAGCTGGATCAAGGATGGCATATAAATTGTGTCCAGGAACACTGCTCCATTTTAGAATGATTGCATTATTCAGCTAATATCAAAGCAGATGTTTTGGGTTGTACAAATGAAAATTAGCTAATATTGTTCAATATCAAAAATTTAGGAACTTTAAGTTTTAGTTAGCAGTTTTCCAAGAAACAAAGTAGGTTATTTTAATCTAATTGTGTAAAAAGCAAAAATATGGTTGTCAAAAATATGCACACAGTGTAATGCCCAAACTTGCCCTTGGTTTTATTCTGATTTAAATTACTGATTCTGCAGTTTGATTTCACTCTCTATAACCCATTTTTAGTTGACACCTGCATGTCTGACGTTCATATTTTGGTGCATGAGGAAAAACAATGTAGAAAACAACAACACGCTAGCACTAAAAAGTACATCTAAGGACTCAGAAATGTCAGCAGCTATAAAAAGAAAGAAAAAGTCTACTTAAGTGACACCCATGCTTGTAAGAACCACACTCTGCAACCTCTGATCACAGCCCTTAGTTCATTGTCGGTAAATCTTCTTTGTGCTCAGCTTTATTTTGTCATGACTTTCAATTCACCTACAAGCTTTGTCAAGCCTTTTCAATGTGGCAGACATAATAGTTTTTCCTTTAGCTTTTCACAACCAACATTTCTAGGGAAAAAATATTCTATGTTTTCAACCTTCAAGTGTTTGCCATCATTAGATGGAGATCTATTAGATTAGAGATGCAGATCTCTATGAATTAAACATATGACTCCAGAACGAGTTTGTTTTCACTTCTGAAGATAAATGTGTAAAAGACAGAAGATGAGTGAAATACCTGCTGAGTCAACTCAGAGGACTGATTAAAGTGTGTGTGTGTGTGTGTATGTGAGAGAGAGAGAGAGAGAAAGAGAGAGAATCCTGAAAGACTGTAATCATCTCACAAAAGTCAGAGAAGGTATTGGTTATATACACATTTACTTTAGGATTAGTATGGTTTTAATATTAAATAATGTGGTAGATACTGTTAGTTATTTGTCTCAAAAGCTGTTCACAATCTTCTTTTCTCAATCATTTCCCACTGTAAACACCAAAAATGGTAGAGACTAGCCACCTTCACCTCCCTGCCCCCACCTCCATTAACAAACTTTTCTCTCAGCCTGATAAAAGGGGAGATGTGTAGATGGTGCTACTTATCCTTCTTTCCTTTCTTTCCTGTTCCAAAAACTAAAGTTATGTTTGGAACTATTGAAGCCCTTGTGTGACCATGAGGTACAAACCAGGTAAAAGTCAACACTCTAATGGTAGTGGAGGGCAATAACGTGTATAGATAGGAGATGGGTTCTTGGTGGCTTCCCTGAACCACTGAAACAAAGCCAGTAAATGTCACCGACCAGAATTCTTGTCAGTTGGGAACAAAACCCAACTATTTACTCCATCAGTACTTAGGGTTTCTTTTATTTGTCATTGAAAGCATTCTTTTTTTTTT
>NC_138372.1:99500326-99516688 GCF_054177405.1 Leptonychotes weddellii | reverse complement strand
ACCCCATCCCTCCCACCCCCCACCACTCCAGCAACCCTCAGTTTGTTTCCTGAGATTAAGAATTCCTCGTATCAGGATAGCATGTTATATTTAGTCATCATTACCCTAAGGAGTTAGGCTACTCCTGGCTGTGACTGTTTCTCAGACTTTCCTTGTTTTTTATGACATCAGTTTTGAGGAGTAATGGTCAAGTATTTTGTAGATTCTTCATCAACTGGCATTTTTGATGCCTTTCTCATGACACGACAGAGGTTATAGATTTGTGGGAGAAAGACCACAGAGGTAAAGTGCCATTTTTACTACATCATATCAAGGGTACAGACTATCAATGTGACTGTAACTGTTAAAGTCTACTTTGATTACTTGCTGTGGTTATACTTTTTATGTGTCTCCTTTATAAAGTTATACATCTTTCCCCTTTCCATTCTGTACTCTGAAAGTCACTATGCATATTAAGAAACAACATTAAAAAATAAAACATATTTTAATACTCCTGTATTTTTATTAATTTACTAATATCTACAATATTTTATTGAATTTCCATTGTACAACATTCTTCTAAAATGTGGGGTAGAATATTAACGTTATATTAATGTAAATATAATACTGCTCTTTAAAATTATACGTTATAGACTGTGGTAGTTAGCAGCTGCAGAAATATCTTATTTGAATCTCATTGTAACCTAGTAAGGAAGACAAGAACAATGACAGCTCATTCTTTGAAATGTTAAGAAACTAAGGAACAGAGCTTTTTCTTAAATGGTTTAGTATAGGTTGCTTGCATAACTTGGAATATTTTGTAATTGGTGCAACCAAAACAAAAACCAGGTTTTCTGACTCATAAGTGTACTTAAATATAAAGCACATACTTAAACTTTGAACTTTTTTCACTACTGCTAATGTAGTATATAATATTATTTAATGAGAAAACACAAACCCTGATTAATCATCATAATAAAATGTAATGTCATTTAATGTTTTCATATATAATTATATGTAAATGGATATTGCAAATTCAGTAAATACATGTCAAGATAATAACGAAGCTTTAAGATACTTCAGTTCATGTTAATGTCAGTAACAAAAACTAATACATAATTAATTCTCTACTTATTCGTAAAAGCTTCTACATCCAGGGACAGGGACCAGGATGGGAAAACCCAGGGAAAAAGGCATCAGTGATATTTCTATTGAAAAAAAAAAACAAAAACAAAAACAAAAAACAGCCTGTGACATACAATACTTACCCTTTTATATTAGAAGAGATGCCAAGTAAAAGAGAAATTTAAATTAGTGTGTGTCTTTCCCAAGGCAGAACTAGTACAAATGGATGAAAGCTACAGGAGAGCTTTATTCAGTATAAGGGAACATTTCCTGATACTGAGTTGTCAAATGTTCAGTTGCTGCATTGTGAAACAGTGGCTTTCTTGTCTTTGAAAGATTTCCAGTATAAAGTTGTCTGAAGGGACTTTTGCAGAAGATATTTCTTAATTGGGTGGGAGATGGGGCTTGACGACCTCCATGGTCCATTCTAATGACCATATTTACATTTCTAACATTTAAAAATGTTCATAAGAGAATTAAGCTGCTGTGAAATACAGAGGTGTTCAAACGTATTTGCCTTGATTTATAATCAGATATATGAATTATAGTCTATTTATTCCTGACCCTCTGGTCCACTGTATTTTTCTATTCTTGCCTCTTAGAAAGTCATTCAGAAGATTTGTTTCAAAAAAGAAAAAAAAAAAAAAACACTTGTTTATCAGACACCTCTTAGGAGAGGTAAAGATTTATGAGGGACAGGGAAATATGTCCAGATAATAGGCAGTCTACAGGAATCATCCATGCTGGAGGGGCACAGCGCTGACAGGACCTCTTCTCCACAGCTATTCTAAATCAGATGATGCTTCCAAGGTTGTAAGAATTTAAAGAGTAGTATTTAATAAGTTAGAAGAATTTAATGAGAAATTCTCATTGCAGTGCTTACTGTAGCTCAATTAATTTCCCCTTTCCCTCTTTTTCTTCCCCACTTTTGCGGTTATCTGTCCTTCAAACAACTACTGATTGACTGACCGACTCATTCGTTCATCTCATATTTGTTCAGCATGGACTATGGTAAGGACCAAAAATGCAAGGACATAGGACAGTGGTGCTGCCCTGTTTGATCAGGGTCAAGTCAGGTTGGACGCACTAGTTCCTTGGTCAGGCCACTGCTGCTGTTGTTCCCCAAATAAGACAGAACTCCCCACATCACACCTTCACAGGGACTCCCTCTGACATCAGTTCTGACCTCTGTCCAAGAGACTGGACCAGTCACACTTGCTCTTTTGGCACCAGCAGTTCTCACAGCCTTCAGATGATTTATCCTGCCTCATTTTCTGTAGTATTTGAAGGCTTTTAGCCATGCCTGCCAAGGCACTGAGAAAAACAAACCCTCTTTCCAACTCCAAAGACATCTTCATTAGTGTGTTTCAACTCAACAATTATGATTATTTTTGTTGTAATATTACAATGAGCTGTTTTTAAAGGATGTAGGGCCTCAAATGATATCATATTCTGCTTTGCACTTGGATTAATTAATAACATGCATATTAGGCTGTTTTTCAGATATATGCAAATGCATTTTGTGTCTATTCTGGAAGACTAAATGTGATAAAACTAGAGGTATGCTTTTCAGATTAAACCATGAGATTTAGATTAGATGAAAAAATGCAGGGGATTTATCTAAATGCTGAATTAGTTTTCTATTGTTTCAATCACAAATTACCACAAGCTTAGTGGCTTGAAAACAAAATACTAATCTATTATCCTACAGTTCTATAGGTCAGAGGTCCTAAATGTGTCACACTGGCATAAAATCAACATGCTGGCAGGGATGTATTCTTTTCTAGAGGCTCTGGAGAAGCAATATCTCCTTGTCTTTGGCAGTTTCTACTGGCCTCTTAGCTTTCTTTAAGTTCTGGTCCCTTCCTGCATCTTTGGGGCCAGCAGCGTCAGACCTCCTCCTCACATTGCTATTTCCATAGTTCTTTCATTTTACTTCCTTCCACTTTTTTTTTTTTTTTTTAAGGTAGGCTTCACAGTCAGTGTGGAGCCCGAGGTGGGGATTGAACTCATGACCCTGAGATCAAGACCTGAGCTGAGATCAAGAGTCAGATGCTCAACTGACTGAGCCACCCAGGTACCTCTTATCTTCTCTCACTTTTAAAGACACTAGGAATTACACTGGGCAATCCTGGATAATCCAGCCTAATCAATTTATTTGAAGGTTAGCTGATTAGAAAAATTAATTCCAACTACAACCTTAACTCTCTTTGCCATGTGAGATAATATTCTCACCGGTTCTAGAAATTATGGCATAGATATTTTGGGGATGCTATTATTCTGCCCATCATAGATACACAGAATAAAAATCTGAAATAAAACCAAATTTAAGTGCTAGTTTAGAGTTATTGACTAAATCATATTTTCAAATTTCTTTTGTCACTCTTTGTAACTTATAGATTAAAAATTAGGATTTTTTAAAACAAATACATGGTTATTCATTTTTTTTTTTCTGGTAGGGCAGTTAACATTTAAAAGGTGTATATAGGATAGATATGATAGTGATAATCTGAGAAGAACTATTTTGGCCTTAAGGAATTCCAGTGAGAGAAGCTGATAGGTTTTAATAGAAAAATAACTACAGTGTGCTGCACTCCTGGGGCATTGTTAGGGAGGTATCCCAGACTCGCTTAGTGCTCAGTGAATGGTTTAATGGGAGATTTCCACCTGTGTGTGATGGGAAAATGTGCTAATGACTCTCTATGGGCTAAAATGAAGAGTTGTATGAATCTGTCATTTTCCTCTTGTGATCACACAACTCATTATATTTCTTTCCTCTTTGTCAGAAATATGTCTTAACTGTTTTATAGTTCTAGCTCTGGAATTGCACTTCTTTTTTTCTTTTCAATCTACTTCTTCAATCCCAAATAATAGGTATTTTTTATTCCATGTGACATCAGTATTTGCATTTCCTTCATTTACCTAGTGAATTAAATGTTTATTATTATGAAACAATCATCTCTATCTTTGGTAATATATTTGCCATGAAGTTCACCTTACCTGATATATCAACAAAGCTCCCACATCTATTTTTCATTATTGTTTGCACTGCATTCCTCTATACTTGTACTTTTGTTCTACTAATGTCTTGATTTTATACCTTCTCTGGTAAGAAATATATAAATGTTATTTTTGTTGATATTGTTGTTGTCCAGTCTGACAATCTTTATATGCAATTGGACAGTTTGGTCTATTTAACTCTATTGTAAATACTTAATATATTTGGACTTAAATCACCATCTTACTTTGTGCTTCCTACTTGTCCAACTTCTGCTCTTTTATTTTTATTTCTTTTATTTTCTTGTGGAGTTCTCTTTCTGTATTAACATTATTTTCTCACTTGTTCCTTGGTTAATTTTTAAGTTATACACTTTGCCTATTAAGTTAGGGCGTCCTCTAATAAGTAAAAAAAATCTGTTTTTAACATATCAGGTTTTATTTACATTGACTTCTTTTGGGCATACATGATATTGCTTTGGGATACATTTTAATTCTGTTTATCTAAATACCTCAAGAAAAAAGTAATATTGTTTTATACAATGTTCATCTAAATTTATTCATAAGCTTATCATTTTCTTTACTATTTATTCCTTCCCACATCTCCAAGCCTGCATCTAGAATTTTTTCTTAAAAAAAAAAAAAAACCTTTCAGTATTTCTTTGATTCAACATTCTTTCTTATGAATTTTCTGTATCTTTCTATTTGACTGAAAATGACTTAATTTTTTTTTTAAGGATTTTATTTATTTATTTAACAGAGAGATAGAGAGCACAAATGGGCAGAGCAGCAGGCAGAGGGAGAGGGAGAAGCAGGCTCTCCGCCGAGCAGGGAGCCTGACATGGGGCTCGATCCCGGTGGGATCATGACCAGAGCGGAAGGCAGCGACTTAACCGACTGAGCCACCCAGGCGCCCCTGAAAATGACTTAGTTTTACCTGGGTTCTTAAAGGATATTTCCAAAATATGTCAAGATAAGATAGCAATTATTTTCTTTTAGTACACTGCCTTTTTGCTTACATTTATTTATATTAAAAGTAACTCCTGCTTCCGGCTTTAGACGAAAAGAAATAAGCCCACTGCAGCCCGTTTCTCACACTGACCATAACTAAATACACTGGGCAAAATATAAAAGGCGACTACATGAAAAATCTTTAAAGAAATTAACAACAAGGACACTGGGGAGAAAGTAAAAATTTAATAACAACTAATATGATTACAGTGGGTTTCCTGTTTTTGTTTTGTTTTGTTTTTGCTTCCTTTATTTCCCAGAGTTGACATGAGATGAAGACAAATTAGATCATGGACAGCAAAACTGTGAGAAAAGCTCATCTTTCTGACTAGAGGCCTGAGAAAGGGCCCCCTGGGAGTCGTGGGTTCTGGAGAGGACACTCATGACATTTTCTCTTTTTGGCTCATGACCCTGCTCCAAGGCCAGGCTGTCAAACAGCTGCTGTGAGCACCTAGAAATCCCAAGAGAAAACCCACCCTTTAGAATAAAGAACTAGGAAGAGGGGTCCCCATTATGGGAGGGATCCTTATTACTTCTCTCTCTCTTTTTTTTTTTTTTTTAATGCTGTTTTGCCCTGAAGGAGGGTTTAGTCATGAAGCAATGTACAACAGTGCAGGAGGCTATAGTTTGAGAGAAGCTCTGACTTTCTGGACAGATCAAGGACAGCTCTTCCCTGGGAGCCAGACAATGTGGGGAAAATCCTAGAGACAAGCAAGAGGGAGAAGAAGACACCCTAATTCCATGGATGAACTGAAAGAAATTCTAGGTTCATTCTTATGAAGTGCAGAATAAAGACTTTGAAAACTCAGCTGATATTAGATACACCACCTTGGGAAATAAATCAGAACATAATGTCTGAATCTAAGTTGTTGTTTGTCTGCCATATTAGTTTCTGCAGTACACCAAACAATGACTGCCCTCCCACCACTAAAAAAAGATATCCACATCAAATTCCTGGAACTTACAAAGATTTCCTTATTTGGGAAAAGGATCTTTGTAGACGTAATTAAATTAAGGATCTTGGGGCGAGATTATCCTGGATTATCTGAGTGGGCCCTAAATCCAATGATGAGTGTCTTTATAAGAGACACATAAAGGAGAACAGGCACACAGAGGAAGACATGATGTGACTGTGGAGGCAGAGATTATAGTGATGTGGCCCTGATCAAATAACCTTTAATGAACTATGTCAGTACTCAAGGAAGTGATGTTTTTAGTTTTGCATATTTTGTTAGACTATACTTCTGCTAGAAGTAAGGGGGAGAAAGGATTCATTAGGTTATGAAAGAACAGTGGTAATGAGAAGATAGAGATAATGAAGAGATCGGAATGGGGAAAGAAAGGTTGGAGTAGAAAAATAAGGAAAAAGTAGAGAAGCCATTCCTGGTATTATAGACATGGCTCTAAGAGGTGGGTTGCTGGTTCCCACAGAATGTCTTCTGACTATTCCTGTGCCAGCATCATCCCAGATGGGATCTTCAGTCTCCATGCCGACTCTTTCACCCTCCCCTCTTACCCCATCAAATGGTTGCAGCTGCAATTCTAAAATCACTAATGGAAGCTCAATAATGCTATCTCAAAATTCAGTACTGCTTTAGTTCAGGATACTTTTATACTTATATGTACATACATATACATAACTACATATATCTACTTTATACTTATATGTATATATATCTACATATATATCTACATATATGTGTACATATATCTACATTTATATGTACATATATCTATATGTACATATATCTACAATAAATATGTACATATTTATTTTCACTTATTTAACTTACATTGATGGTTTATCATGTTTGTGAATGAAAACTTAAATGTGGGGTGCCTGGGTGGCTCAGTTGGTTAAGCAACTGCCTTCGGCTCAGGTCATGATCCTGGAGTCCTGGGATCGAGTCCCACATCAGGCTCCCTGTTCGGCTGGGAGTCTGCTTCTCCCTCTCCTGCTCCCCCCTTCTTGTGCTCTCTCTCTCTCTCATTCTCTCTCTCAAATAAATAAATAAAATTAAAAAAAAAAACTTAAATGTGTAAGTATTCTTGAACTGATACACTGGGATAAAACTCTCAAAATAAAGTGATTTTCTTTAAATAAGTATTCCAGAATAGCTTTCATGATGGATATAAATTCACTCTTAGGTAAACACCAAGTAGTTATTGTAAAGTTACATATATACTGCAGAAATTTACCACGGCTGAGAAACTCTATGGTCAGGTATTCCTTGAATCACTACTTACATTGTGCTTTGTGAGGTTTGAAATGTTAGTTGCTATTGCTTGTAGCCAGTCAATACAGTCTTCAGCAGAGAGGCACTGAATAATCCCACTGCAGACCCCGTCCACAGCAATGACTTGAAAAGCATTTTGCCTGCAGACATGTCAGAACAAATCAGATCAAACATCATCTTATTTATCTATTTGCAAGTTGAAATAGTATCTGTTGAAAGCTTTTCTTTTACACAATACAAATACAGCTTCAAATTCATATGTGCTTATTTCTCTTTATAAATATCTCTGTTTTTAAATGGAACACTAAGAATGAACCCAGACAACATATAATTTTGAATTACTAGAAAGTATCCTGAGATTCAGATAAATTTGGAGAAGATTTGAGTTGTAAAATATATATTATGTAAATGGAAGAATATCTAAGACATTTTAGAAGGCTTATTTTCCCAGTTTACCATAAAAATATACATAGAAGTTTATTTATTACTTTGGCTGACATCATTTCCTCTTTACATTTCTCTTTTTTTTTCTTTTAAGATTTTATTTATTTGTCTAAAAGAGAGAGAGAGACAGAGAGCAACAGAGATAGCGAGAGAGAGCAGGAGCGGGGAGGAGAAGGAGAAGCAGGCTGACCGCCGAGCAGGGAGCCCTGTGGGCGGCTCAACCCGAGGACGCCAGGATCATGACCTGAGCTGAAGGCAGTCGCTTAACTGACTGAGCCTCCCAGGCGCCCCTTTACATTTTTCAATGCATTTTGTGATTTACAATGGAAAGATCACCAAAAAAGACACACAAACATTAAACATCGTATAAAAAATCACCTGACGTCATGAGCAGCAGCATTTTGTTAGCTCTAAACCATGTTCAACCTCAGTTCATTCCTCTTCTCAAAGATAGTTTGGACAAGAGGTTCATAGCTCCTCCTCAGATTCAAATTTTCTCTGAATTTCTGTTAATGTTGTGCATTTCAATAACAACCAAACTTTTCTTTAAAAGCCAATGGCCAATATAAATATCCTTATGGTCTTTTGTTGATTTTTTGGTCGTTGTTGTTGTTAGAGAAAATTAAATGATGCCATCCTAAATTGTTTACCAAAGTGCTATAGAATTCAAACTGGCTCCCTACAGCTTTAATGTTGTTTTTTTTTTCTGTATCAAGTTCTTGCATATTTAGATATGAGCTTAAGGGACAAGAATTAATAAAATTTTCAAAATGAATGGAAGTTAGCCAAATTGCTTGGGCTTGAGAATTACTCTGTTGTGTAACATGATACACTTTGGAAATGCACACATTATATTTAAATATCAGCCAATTATGAAGAAATAGAAAAGTTCTGTAGTTCAACATTCAAAGGCTTTGTAAGTTATATAAATTTATATCTTTTTCTCTTAATACCTTTTCTGTGTTCTGCATTTTGTAACTAGGTATATGTGGATAGTAGGCAGGATTTCGCTTCCCCAAAGAAAGAACACTCCACAGAGCACAGGTCTGGCTCAACTCCCTGCCTTCCTGTGACACTAGTCCATATTTCATAAGTGGACACATGCTAAAGCTTTCGCTTCTAAGGCACTCTGCATCTAAGTTATTGATATTTTTAGAGAAATCTGCTCTTATACCCTTCACCGAGCCCTTTCAACTGATAACAGGGAAGTGTTCACATATACTTTTTTTGTTTTCTCTTAAAAATACATGAAAAGACTTTAGAAAGTACAACTACTGTCTCTTTGAAGTAACATTCTTTTGAATTTGTGACGAGAAAAAAATATGCATTGCCTGAAAAGAATATTATAACTTCACGTGTCTTTCTTAGCTTTAATTTTGATATTCAGCAGTGAGGAAGACATTTAAAATATTCAGAGAGCTCAACCATCCATGGAAAATGAGAACTAATTTGAGTTAAGTAATACACATTTCTTTCCACTCTCTGATGATTATAACCTTTGCTTCATGTACCATAAATTAAAGCATGTCCTGAATGTATTTGTCCTCTCTGCTTTAAATGAATCATGGCAGCTTCTGATATTTTTAGCTGATTAAAGTAAATACACTTAAATCAAATCTGCAATCTATGTGATCATATACATTACATAGTCCCTGGAAAGAATAATTCTGAGGGACTAATCTTTTTTAAATCCAGGCTTATATGTTAACATATATCACTTTTTACATTCTGTTTCAACTCTCCAGGTTGATTTAATGGAAACCCTTTCATGAATATAAGTGAAATACTTGAACAGTTCCTTTGCTTCCATATGACTTCTTCCAAAATAGGCTGGTCATAAGGATTATAGTCTGGGTCATATTTCTTCCTCTGCTATTGAATAAATGAGAGTATTGGCAAATTAGACCACTTAGTTGTGACACAATTTCCTCTATAGGAAAATGAGAATAATCTACTTTACTGATTTAACAAGTATTTATGGAGTAACTGGTGAGATCCAGATAACTTTCACATATCACTGAAGCTCTATGAATAATTTTCCTGTGAATAATCCATTAATATGTAGTCTTGACTGCAATATTTGAGAATGTTTAGTGGACTTACTGCTTCATCAGGCACTTAGGAAGAACTATAGTGCTTTTGAAATCAATAGACTACATTATCCGTTTATTTGGTATTGGGAGACATTAAACTTTAACAGTATTTGTAGTAGTCTAGAGGATACCCAGACAGAATTATGATTCTTAATATACACACATGCATGCACACACACACTTGCTGAAAAAACAGTTACAATATTAGAATTAAATAACCTGAAGTTATTATCTGCTCAATATTTTTATATTTTTCTAAGGATTCTTGGCCATTGCTCTGGCAATGAAAAGTTGCTAAATTTCAGCACAGGTTTATTTTTTTTTAATACAAATTTATTCTTCCTTTGTGTGAGAAATATTCTGCAAACTATAAAAGTTCATACATAATTTTCAATATAATTTATGCATATGTAAAAATTTACATATATGTCTGATTAACACCGTTAATAATTCACATTTTGATTCATTGCTGATTTTATATCTCATGAAGGCATATATAGCAAGATGTTAAATTTGTGAGGAGTGAAAAGGAGAAAGCAGAGAGAGACAGCACTTCAAGCACGAGGAGCAAGAATTGCAGACACTAAAGTACAGCAGTTTGGAGTGGCTGGATTGCCACATTCATGAGGGAAAGGGTAGAATATGAACATGGAAAAGCAGGCAGGCTTGGAGCAGAAGGGCTTTGTATGTCAGTCGAGGGGCTCAGAGACGAGAGGGAGCAACTGCAGGCCTTTATATAGAGGACTACCAATATTACAACTGGTAAACTATGAGAGGATATGGAACTGAAATAAATATGTGTTAGAGTGAAAATGAAACAATTATCTCAAGGGATTTATAAAGTTATTAGAAAAGATGTGATTTAATAATACTATTTTTTAAATGGAATTTGAGGAAGAGAGTAGCGTCAAAATTACTTCAAGCTTTTGGTTCTCACTGGCTGAAGGGCTTCGATGGAGAAGAGAAGGGAAAGCATTTAGACAGGAGATTGTTAATCCAAAACCAAATATCAGGAGCATGTTGGGAGAAATATGGACTTTTTGGCTTGGACAATGTGCATGTGGGTAAGTGGCGAGTCATAAAGTGGGGAGATAAAGTAAAGCCTAATCATTAAGAGCTTTGCAAAGCATGTTACAACATTTCTACCTAATCTTGAAAGTCAGGGGGTGCCAATGGAAACATTCAAGCATTGGAATGAAAGGCTCATATTTGTATTTTAGAGAGATCTCTCTGTGGTGGTTAAGAAGATAGGAAAAAAATGATAATAAAACAAAGGGGGATGTAAGAGGGAATTGCAATACTCAAGATGGACAATGATAAGAGTCTGTTTCGAGAAAGTGGTTTTCTGTGTACTAGGAGAGAACATTGACTCAGGTGGAATTAAAAATAAGCCATCTACTTGATTTGGTTATTAAGTATTTGGGAAAGGAAAAAAAAATTAAAAGGCACTTAGGTTAGTGATTCCAGCAATTTACTCTATTTCTTGTTGAGTTCAATTCACATTCACCAAGTTCAAGATCATTTCTGCACTGGGCATCCTATCTTGGTTGACCGCCTCATTATAGCTTTCATTGATCAGGCTAAAAACTTAAACTTTTTGGTGAGGTACATGAGGAGCTCTTCTGAACTATTTTGTTACCCATTTTCCAAGGTTTAAATTTCCAGTTCGTTTCATGATTTGAAACACAATAACTCATCATTCTCTAAGTAAGTCCTGTAATTTTATGCAACTATGTCTTTTCCCTCCCCAGTATTCCCTTTGTCTGAAAAGCTCTTCTACCCTACTCCATTTATTATCTGCAAAGTTATTGCAAATAACTTAATTTTATGTAACTTTCTGTCCTCTAATTTTTCTATGTGTAAAATAAATATAGCAACATTTATCCCTCATACCTAGTATTTTAAAGACTTTTTTAAAAAGCAGTTTTAGGTTCACAGAAAAATTGAGGAGAAAGTACAGAGATTTCCAAAATACTCCTTGCCTTCACACATGTATAGTCTCCCCTATTATCAATGTTCCCCAACTACAGTGGTACATTTGTTACAATTGATGAACCTACACTGACACATCATTAGTACCCAAAGTCCATAGTTTACATTAGGGTTCACTCTTAGTGTTCCATATTCTGTGGGTTTGAACAAATGTATGATGGCATGTATCCATCATTATAATATCATACAGAGTATTTTATTTCCCTAAATATCCTCTCTGCTCAGTGAATGAGAATTCTTAGCTCCCCATATCCTTCTAGGTATTCAGTGTTGTCACTGTCCTGGGTTTTGGTCACTTTAATAGGTATGCTGGTATCCCATTGTTGTTTTAATTTGCCCTTCCCTGGTAATATATGATGTGGGGCATCTTTCCATACATTTACTTGCCATCTGCATATTATCTTTGGTGAGGTGTCTGTTAAGGTTTCTGGCCTATTTATTTATTTATTTATTTTGGTTGGGTTGTTTGATTTCTTATTGTTGAGTTTTAAGAGCTTCATCTTTCTTTCTTTCTTCCTTTTTTTGGGGGGTGGGGGGAGGCATAACAGTCCTTTATCAGATGTCTTTTGCAAATATTTTCTTCTAGTCCATAGCTTATCTTCTCATTCTACTGACATTATCTTTTGTAGAACATAAATTATTAATTTTAATGGAGTCTAGCTTATCACTTCGTTCTTTCATAGATCATGCTTTCAGGGTTGTGTCTAAAAATCATCACCACATCCAAGTTTATTCAGATTCTTGTCTATGTTATCTTCTTGAAGTTTTATAATTTTGTGTTTTACATTTAGGTCTCTGATCTATTTGGGGTTAACTTTGAGGAAAGGTATAAGGTCTGTGTCTGGATTCATTATTTTGCATATGGATGTCCAGTTGTTTCAGCACCATTTGTTGAAAAGAGTCTTTTCTCTGTTGTATTGTCTTGGCTTCTTTGTCAACATCAGCTGACTGTATTTATGGGAGTCTATTTCTGGGCTCTCTATTCTGTTCCACTGATCTATTTGTCTATTATTTTGCAGTACTACACTGTCTTGATTATTGCAGCTTTTGCTAAGTCTTAAAGTCAGGTAGTGTCAGTCCTCTAACTATTCTTGTTCTTGAATATTGTGTTGGCTATTCTGGGTCTTCTGACTCTTCCAAAAAAATCACAAAATAACTTGCTAGGATTTTGATTGGGACTGCATTGAATCTAAAGATCAAGTTAGGAACACTGCATTTTGACAATATCAAGATTTCCTATACATGAACATGGACTGTCTCTCCATTTATTTAATTTTCCTTTGATTTTGTTCACCAGAGTTTTGTAGTTTTCTTCGTATAGATCAACATTTCATTTATCTGGGTGTTAATATAAATGGTATTGTAATTTTCATATCAAATTCTCCTTCTCATTGCTAGTATATAGGAAAGTGATTAACTTTTGCATATTAATCTTGTATCTTGCATACATGCTATCAACACTTATTAATTACAAGAATTTTTTTGTCAATTCTTTCTGATTTTCTACATTCGTTATCATGCCATCTGTAATCAAAGTAAGTTTTATTTCTTCCTTCTTAATTTGTATGTCTTTTATTTTCTTTCCATTATTTTAGAAATCCATTGCTTTTGGTAACTTGAGATTGGGTTGTCATTCAAGACAGTTCCACTGTCAAACTTAAATTCTGACATTTCTGTTCTTTGACTATAATCTTTTCCTTTCCATCACCACTTAATTATCTTATTCTTCTTCATCTTTTTTAACCCTTCTAATAGTCTTTGTCCATAAATTTATTCAGCATATATTTGCATTCCTCCATAGACTGAGTTCCCAGTTCATCCATATCAATTAAGTGTTTTTTTCCTGTCCTAGAATTTCCTGCCATTTTGACTTCCAGCTATTTCTACCTTATGAATTCCCAGCAGTTAATAACTTTAATTGAATTAAATTTATAGCTTTTTCTTCCTGATGTGTCAGAATTCCCTGGAAAAAAAGTAATACTTTGTGCAAAACAGTCCCAATACAATTGGTATCTGGGAATCAGGATCCTAGTACCTGTGATCTAATTTGCCATCTTTCTACCCTCACTGCAGTCAGCATTATATATATTGCAGGTTCTTTTGCTTACCTAACAGTCATCGTATTTATCTCACACAACTGGATAATCCTGTTCCTTGTAAAAACTATTCCATAGCTTGTCTTTCTTCAATTCTTGAATCCTGCCTATCTCTATGTCATTCTGAAAAGACAGCCTTGAGTTCCAACTCTTGAATATCTGGTGTCTTTACCCTATTTTTTTGTTAAAATTTTATGGGTTCAAAAATTTTTTATGGGTTTTAGAAATACGTATCTTTTTATTTTATCAATCAGAAATCTTTTACCTAAGCCCAAAACTTACTGAAATATGCTCTTTTAAAGTTTATTCCTTATTTGTTTTTTCAATTTTCCAGATATACTCATATTCGCAGGGACTCTATCCTTCTCTGGCTACAGAAAATGTTAAAATGTAATTGTTAGGCTTGTATTATTGAACTATCAATAATTATGTCATAAACTTGAGAAATAAAATAAATAGGGAATATCTGACAAGATAATTTTTCTCTAGGTTGAAAAAACTAAGCAAAGTTGGTCTAGAATTGCCCAAAGGAAATTTGAGCTTTTCCAGAGAGAGAATTGTGTATCTTAAAGGAGTTATGGCACTTTCTCCCTTAACGCCACAGTACCAACGTATAGGAACAGATGTTAGATGGGGTTATGGAGAAGATATGATTGCCAGTTGATCCTCAAGCTAGACCCAGGCTATTGGAGGCTCCTCACCACCTACCCTGTCCTTAGAATGTATGTTCTGCCTACCATTTCCACAGTGGGAGCTATTCCAAGGACATTGCCTTGAGAGAATAAGGTGTTGTTGAAACCATCTGGATGGTATACATGACTGAACCCAATTAAGGCTTCTATATCAACTTAAAGATTCTGTTCGGTGAGTGCAGAGATCTACTCATTTTGCAGTCACCCAAGACAAACCACATAAGTAAGTTCCTTTGCTTATTAAACCTGTCACCTACTAATCTGGAGTGTTCTGCCTCTTTCTTAGGTCTTTCCTTGCCCTTACATGAGTAAGGGGGCCAGTTTGCAAACCAACAGGTGAAGAGGTGGAGTATATATGAAGATTGTGCTATACAAAGGGACACTTGTATGGCTTGTGGGTAGGTGGGTAGGTGAAATCTTAATGTCATTTAGTTGAGTATTTTTTGAAAATCATTGGTTGTTCCTGGTTTACATGAAGCAGAGTCCATGTGGACCTGTTCACCTATCACAGAAAATGGAAAAAGTGAATAAGTTTAATCACTCTGGATCCATGTGTATAGGACCACATGTAACAAGAGATCAGTGGAATAGCAAGAGTAATGGTACACCCAAACAAGGAACTGTTTCTCCTCTAGCTTCTCTGGTATTGACTCCTTTCTGCCAATTAGTAAACATGACCTGACCATGATATGCCTTGAACTTCATATCCCTCTTTTCCCCCTCATCACATTAGCTTATCCTTTACACGCTGCTTCTCTTTCTTTTTTTTTTTTTTAAAGATTTTATTTATTTATTTGAGACAGAGAGAATGAGAGAGAGAGCACATGAGAGGGAGGAGGTTCAGAGGCAGAAGCAGGCTCCCTGCCGAGCAGGGAGCCCGATGCGGGACTCGATCCAGGGACTCCAGGATCATGACCTGAGCCGAAGGCAGTCGCTTAACCAACTGAGCCACCCAGGCGCCCCTGCTTCTCTTTCTTTACTGTCAATATTCTTCTTCATTTTTTCTAAAGATTTTATTTATTTATTTATTTATTTGTTTGTTTGTTTGTGTGTTTATTTGAGAGAGAGAGTGGATAGGGGCAGAGGTAGAAGGAGAGAGAGAATCTCAAGTAGACTCCCCACTGAGCATGAAGCTCAATGTGGGGTTCAATTTAACGACCCTGAGATCATGACCTGAGCTGAAATCAAGAGTCAGATGCTTACCCAACTGAGCCACCCAAGTGCCCCTGTCAATATTCTTCTTATAATGAACTGTTTTCAATTCAATTCACTTCAAAAATCATTCCACCTTAAATCGCTTCAAAATTAATGAGTTTCTGAGTCCTTTCAGTATTTCTTTTCTGTAGTTAATAAAATCAACAACTTTCTTCACCTTAAAACACTATTTACAATAGATTCTGTTTTTATAGTACTATAGTCAGTCTTTTTTTCCCACCTAGTCACTTCTTTTCTATTTCATACCATCACCTGTTTTTCTTCCTCCTGAGATCCCCTAACATACATTGCTGAAAAGTCCCATCCTTCAATGAGCAATTATGAATTGAGTGTTTCTTATTCATATTTGTCCCCATCATTAGAATTCATTTTACAAAATTCTTGCATGTTAAAAGCACAATTCTCACAATCACCATCCTTGCTCTCTGTTCCAGTACTAAACTTCATCCATAAGTGCCTAAAAAAAATGGTACCAACTCAG
>NC_138372.1:99468197-99499826 GCF_054177405.1 Leptonychotes weddellii | reverse complement strand
AAAAAAAATGGTACCAACTCAGACGTCCTCACCGCAGGAGTAAAAAGCTGAGCACTCTTGGAAAGGCACTAGGGATTCTGCTGCCATTGGAATTCTCTACAAGTAATAGTGCAAATCAGTAGATTTTATTTCAATACTGTTGATTTTCATACTGTTTGAAAAGCATGCAGTAGATGATACTTGTACTCAAAAAGAGAGATGGAATGTTTTCTCATTAAAACTAATTTAATAAGCATTTATTGAGTGCTTCTGAGCTGTAAGTCATGCTCAGCCTAAGCACTGAATGTATGGAGATACATATGACGTTTCTAAATTTTAAATACATATATACATATACATATATATATATTACATTTTATACATATAACATTATATATGTTCAATATACTAACTTTTCATATAGGGAAAATTAAGTTTAGCAATTAAAAAATAGCCAAAGTTTCTACTTTGGCTCACAATCTCTACTTCCCATTCCCACGCACAATCTCTACTTCCCATTCCCACGCACAATCTCTACTTCCCATTCCCATTCTAATACCCCAACACTACAATGCTGTGCAATATTACCACACTTCAGAATTGAAATCTCATATATATATTTCTAAGCCAGGGTCACTACCATAGATGAACATAAACTGCCTTATCACTGATAAAAAATACTGTGATGTTTTAATTTATACACAATAGTATATGACAGTAACACAACTTTGTTGCAATTAAATATGAGAGGTATTTTATCACTGAAGTTAAAATTATGGGCCTTGGGAAAACCAGCCAGCGATAACATCCTAGGTTGTGAACCAACATAAATAATTTCCCATATTTGTCCTACTGGGCCAGTAATTTATTCTTTTATTAATTTTTTTTTTCTCCTCACTGTTGCAACTGCCACTGGCCTGTAAACTCCTTCAGGAAAGAACGAAACACAACACCTCCTACTTACAGACATTAAATCAATATTTATTGAGTGAATGAATGAAAAATAAATTAGCTCTTGAATCTGAATTGCTGTGCAATCCACTCTGAATAGTGCTATGTTTATAACTGCTTATTACTGTAATATTTATTGAGTATAATTAATTCAATTGCTAAAAGCTGTCGATGTATTGCAGCACCATAAAAATAAAAATGTAGGGAGTCATCTGGAGTCATCTGGACTCATCCAAACAGTTTCTTTTTTCTCATAAATTGTTTTAGCTAAATGATTCTACATCATGTATCTGTGTAAATTTTTTAAAATAAAAGCAAAACAAATATATGCACTTAAAAAATATATCATTAATAGAAATATTAAGAGAATTCTTAAAGCAGAAGAAAAATAAAACCAAAAGAAAGAAACAAAGAAAAACAGGAAGATTAGAGGTAGGATACATTCGAAGAGTTATGTGAAAATAATAATATATTATCTTGAGGAATTTAAAATACATACAGAATTAAATATCATATCAGAAATATGTCCAGGGGTGCTTGAGTGGTTCAGTCAGTTAAGCGTCTGCCTTCAGCTCAGGTCATGATCTCAGAGTCCTGGGATCAAGCTCCACATTGGACTCCCTGCTCACCCAGGAGTCTGCTTCTCCCTCTCCTTCTGCCCCTCCCCCTTGCCTCAATGCTCTCTCTCTTTCTCGCTCTCAAGTAAATAAATAAAACCTTAAAAAAAAAAAAAGAAAGAAAGAAATATGTCCAAAGATAGCAAAGGAATAAAGAGTTAAAGTGTTCTAAATTTCTAGCATTTTCCGGGGCACCTGGGTGGCTCAAAGTCATTAAGCATTTGCCTTTGGCTCAAGTCATGATCCCAGGGTCCTGGGATCGAGCCCTGCATTGGGCTCCCTGCTCGGCGGGAAGCCTGCTTCTCTCTTTCCCACTCCCCCTGCTTGTGTTCCCTCTCTCGCTGTCTCTCTCTCTTTCAAATAAATGAATAAATAAAATATTAAAAAAATAAATAAACAAATAAATAAATTTCTAGCATTTTCTGAAAAGGCAAAATTAGTAAATTAAATTAAATTGTATGATGCTATGGTCTGAGTGTTTGTGTCCTCTGCTCCCCTCACCCCAAAAATTTATATGTTGAAATCTTAATAACCAATGTGATGGCATTAATAGGTGGAGCCTTTGGGAGTGGCTTAAGTGGCTTAAGCCATTATAGTGGAGTTTTCATGAATGGCATTAGTGTTTTATAAAAGTGACTCCAGAGAAATCCCTAGCCCCTTCCACTTTGTATGTACACAAAGAGAAGACAACAGATATGAATTAGGAGGACCACCTTCACCAGAGAACTCTACTATCATAGTACCTTGATCTTGGACTTCCAGCATCCAGAACTGTAAGAAATAAATTTCTGTTATTTATAAACCACCCATTTTGTTATTGCAGTCCAAATGGACCAAGACATATGGTATAATGTTTAGGTAATAACTAAAACAAACAAAAAAGGATACATATATAAAAATATTATAGAAGAAATAACAATAATTTTTAATTATTGACAAAAAATCATTAAAAAGATAAAGGAGATGAAATATGAAAACTGCTTTACTTTTTCTTGAATATAAATAAAACTCTCAAGCCTCAATAGTAAAAAAAAAAAATAAGTGAATTACAATAGAGTCAAAAGACAAAGAAATTTCACCAAATTTCACCTTTGTCACATTTTGTGTGACAAAGGAGCACATGAAAAGATGTTCAACATAATTAGGATACACAAATTCAGGTCACAGTGACATATTGCTACATACTTAGCAGAATGAGAACTAAAAAGATGGCAATGACACCAAATGCTGGCAAAGATGTAGAGACACTAGATCACTCATACATGCTGGTGGGAATGTAGAATTATACAGCCAGTCTAAAAAACAGTGTACCTGTTTCTTATAAAACTAAATATGCCGCGTGTCAAAAAAAAAAAAAAAAAACTAAATATGCATACAACTCAACAATTGAGCTCTTGAGCATTTACTCAAAGAAATGAAAATGTATGTTCATGTAAAAATCTATACACAAATGTTCATAACATCTTAATTTAGAATATCCCCAAACTGGAACACCCTAAATATCTTTCAAGGGGTGCATATTTTTTAATATAGTATATCCATACCATGGAATACTATTAAAAATTAAAAAGAAATTAATGATTGAAAAATGCAACTACTTGGATGCTCTCTCTCTTTCTCGCTCTCAAGTAAATAAATAAAACCTTAAAAAAAAAAAGAAAGAAAGAAATATGTCCAAAGATAGCAAAGGAATAAAGAGTTAAAGTGTTCTAAATTTCTAGCATTTTCCGGGGCACCTGGGTGGCTCAAAGTCATTAAGCATTTGCCTTTGGCTCAAGTCATGATCCCAGGGTCCTGGGATCAAGCCCTGCATTGGGCTCCCTGCTCGGCAGGAAGCCTGCTTCTCTCTTTCCCACTCCCCCTGCTTGTGTTCCCTCTCTCGCTGGAATTATGTTAAGTAAGAAAATTCAATCCATTAAGTTTACATAACATAAGATTTCATTTATATACTATTCTTAAAATGACATAATAATAGAAGTGAAGAATAGATTAATAAATTATCAGAGGTCAGGGGTATGCTGGGGAGAAGGATATTGGCATGGTTATAGAAGGGCAACAGAAAGGTTCTTATGGTTCTCAAGGAACTGTTCTTGATTGTGGATAAGAGAATGTGAACATGAGAAAAAATTCTATAGAGCTACACACACACACTCACACATGTGAAATCTGAATGAATGGTGGATTTTATCCATTTCCTGAATGTGGTATGGTACTATAGTTTTTCAAGAAGTTACCATTTGGGAAAATGGGTAAAGAATAAACAGAATCTCTTGGGCGCCTGGGTGGCTCAGTTGGTTAAGCGACTGCCTTCGGCTCGGGTCATGATCCTGATCGAGTCCCACATCGGGCTCCCTGCTCATCAGGGGGTCTGCTTCTCCCTCTGCCCTCTTCCCTCTCATGCTCTCTGTCTCTCATTCTCTCTCTCTCTCAAATAAATAAATAAAATCTTTAAAAAAAAAAAAGAATAAACAGAATCTCTGTATTATTTCATACAACTGCATGTGAAAATACAATTATCTCAAGATAAAATGTTTAATTATAAAAAACAAAAACCTAAAGGGTTGAATAGAAAACAAATACTAAGATGGTAGATATAATCCCAAAGATACCAGTAATTACAATAAACTAGACTAAACAATCCAACTGGAAGGTTAAGATTGTTATTTTGGATTTAAAACAAGAAATAAAAGAAAAATAAATACAGCTCAGAAAGGACACATTTTGTAGAGTAAGACTATGAAAGTTGAAAGAAATAGATAAAAGAATATATAATGTAAATATTAGCTGGTAGATATTCAGTGTAATTCTCGAAAGCAAGAAACAATTCCAGAGATATGGGACATTTCATAATGATAACATTTTTGACATTACATCAAAAAGTCATAAGGTTCTAAATCTGCTTATAACCAATAATGTAAAATTAAATGTATACAATAAATATTGACACACTAAAAAGGAGAAACACGCAAAGTCACCATCATAGTAGGAAAGTGAAATGCACCTTTCTCAATATGAACAAATATGACCTAGTTGAAATATGTACAATACTGCACTAAAGAAAATGACAATACCAATTCTTTTAAGTGCATGTAGAATATTTGGAACTATTCATACACTGGATGAAATAAAGTCTCAACAAGTATCAAAAGATTGAAATTATTCTGCATGAAATTATACTGGAAAGCGATAACAAAAGAAATAATTAGAAAAATCCAAAAATATTTTGAAATTTTGCAATACACTTTTATCTAAAATATAGTCCATGAGTCAAAGAAGTAATTATAACAAAAGTTAGAAAATACCATTAAATGAATACTAAAAAAAAAAAAGCCTCATGAATATCAACACTTGTGGACTTCCAATTCTGGCCAAGAAAAAGTAGCCCCATTTCTCTCAAATGCTCCCCAACACAACTAATGAACCTTGGACATACTCCAACAACAGGCATAGATGACGCTTGAAATGAAAAGGATAAGGCTGATTGCCTAGGGACCTTTGGACTTGAGGAATGACAAGGTGGTAAGTCTCATGGGTTTTCTTGCTGCCTCCCATACATCTTAGACAGTGTGCTCTAGAAGTCTGCAATCCAGAATCACTAAGAGCAAGACAAAAAAAGGGTTACAACAAAGTCTGTTCTCCCTAAAGGACTAGGGAATGAGTGCACTAACCACATTCAATCTTTTTTGGAAACCTGCCTTAATACAATCAAGTATCAATTGAGCCACTGTTCCATTTCCTCCAGGTTTCAGCAGGGCCAAGCAGGGAGCTAGTCCTCTACACCTCCTCTGATTCCATCACCTGGTGGTGTTCAAGGGACCATGCAGGAAGCTGATCTTCCATCCCCCATGTAAAAGAAGTAGGCAGCATTCCCATTTCCCTTGGGGTAATGTCACTGGGGCCTAGTGGGAAACTTAACCCCCATTCCCACCCTGTGGCAATTAAACTGAGTGAGGTGGCATGAAATGGAGTTAGTACTCTATCTTTCCTCCCATGCTAACCACCATGGCTTAGCCAGAAGCTTAGCCTCCACTGCCATCTGTCATCACCAAGGTGAAGTGAGGTTGTGGGAGGTGGGACTCCTTGCCCTCAGCTTTCCCTCCGTCTCTGTCAGCAGGGTCTCCTCTCTGTCAGCAGGGTCTCACTATGGAGAGCTGAGCTCTACCCCATCCTGTAGCAATAAAGCAACATGCATCAGTCCTGTCCCTCTACCTTCCCAGGTGACAGTAGAGTCAACTAGGGAAATAAGCTGACGCTCCACTCAAAGGCAATGCATGATCCATTTGGCATCTGACTTTCACCAGGATTTAGTCAGAGGGACTGAGGAGTGTGGCAAACTTACACTTCAGTCATCTTTAATGAGGCAGTTTGAGTGGGCATTCAGGGAACTTAACATACACACCCACCCAGCCCTCACATTACATGTCAACAAAGGGATTACTTGCTTTAAAAAGGAGATTTAAAAAGAATCCAGAGTCTCATAATTTAATACCCAAAAAGTCCAGGATAAAATTTTTAAAAAATCACTGGTTTTAACACAATTTGAAAGATAAAAGACAATCCAAACACACAAATACTGAGATGAATGAGATACTGAAATTATCTGACAAGTATTTTAAAGCAGTCATCATAAAAATGCTTGAATAGGCAATTACAAGTGTTCTTAAAACAAATAAAAAATTAGAAAATACACACACACACACACACACACCCCAAATGGACATGATAGAACTGAAAAACACATCAACAAAAAAAAAAAATAAAATCATGCCAAATGGATTCAATAGCAGAATGGAAACAGGAGGAGATAGAATCAGAGAACTTCAAGACCAATCAATAGAATTTACCCAGTCTGTATAGCAGAAAGAAAGTTGATTGAAAAACAAAAGTATAAATTTTCAGGGATCTGTGGAAGAATAATATAAGAACTAACATTGTATTAACAAAGTGACAGAAGAGAAAAGATACTGGGACCGACAAAGTATTTAAAGAAGTAATGACTGACGGGCGCCTGGGTGGCTCAGTTGGTTAAGCGACTGCCTTCGGTTCAGGTCATGATCCTGGAGTCCCTGGATCGAGTCCCGCATCGGGCTCTCTGCTCGGCAGGGAGTCTGCTTCGTCCTCTGACCCTATCCCCTCTCATGTGTTCTCTCCCTCTCCTTCTCTCTCTCTCAAATAAATAAAAATCTTTAAAGAAGTAATGACTGAAAAACATCATTTGCTGAAAAGTCATAAACATACAGATTTAAGAAGCTGAGTGAAGCCAGGAGAGAATAAACCCAAAGAAATCCATGCAAAGATACATCATAATTAAACTTCTGGAAACTAAAAAAAAAAAAAAAAAGAAAAAAGAAAAAAAAAACTTTGCAAGCCAGAACAAAGAAAGAACAAATTACTTATAGGGAAGCAACAATTTGAATGATCAGGGTGGCCCAAAGGCAGTGCATGACATTTTTCAGATACAAGGTAAGAATTGACAACCCTGATTTCTATATCCATGGAAACTATCCTTAGGAATGAAGATAAAAAAGATATTTTCAGACAAAGGAAATTAAGAGAATCTGACGCAAATAAATCTACCTTTAAAGAACGGCTAAAAAAAAAAAAAACTTAAATAGAAAGGAAATGTTAACAGAAGACTTAAAACTTTAGAAAGAAAGAAGAATATTGGAACAGGTAAATCCTGGGTTAAATATAATAAACTATCCTTCTGTCCATAAGTTTTTAAGATCATTTTTGATTGAAGCAAAAATCATAATACCACCTGATATGGTGCTTGATATATATAGAAGAAATTAAGATAACTATGCTTACAAAGTGGGGGGGGATTAAAGGACCTAACTATACTTCATTCAAAGTGATAAATCGTCAATACAGTGGTGTGATAAGATATGTATGTATGTTGTAGTGCCTTGAGCAACCACTCAGAAAACTATACTAAATGATATACTGAAAAGCTATGTAAATACATCAAGATATAAACCTGAATTTCTGGGTATAGCTAGAGCAGACTTTGATGAAAATGTGCAGTTCTGACTACATAAATTAGCAAAGTAAGTCTGAAAAATTAATGATCAAACCAAAGGTTAGGAAACCATGGCCTACAGACCAAGTCTCGCCTGACACCTGTTTTTATAAATAAAGTTTTATTGGAATACAGCCATACACATTAATTTATATTTTGTATATGGCAGTTTTTATGAAACAAAGGCAGAATTCAATAGTTGTTACAGAGAAATTAGGCCTGCAAAGCCTAAAATATTTACTATACCACTTGTTACAGAAAAGTTTCAGGACACCTAGAACATCGATCTCAAGAAACTATAAAAACAAAATGTCAAGCCAAAGAATTTAAGGAATGAAAACAATCAAGAAAGAAGAAGAAACTCATTATTTATAAGACACATAATAAAGAGCTTCAGGACATCGCTAATAATCTACACTTATTTAAAAAGATAATATGAGAATATTATCAAGTGCATGAAAATAAAGTTTGCTATCTAAATGAACTATACAATTTCCTTGAAAAAAAAATTTACTAAAGCTAAGATAAGAAATAAATTAAAAAAAACAACAACAATAAAACTCTATCTATTAAGGACACCAAATTGGGGGCCTGGGTGGCTCAGTTGGTTAAGTGACTGCCTTCAACTCTGGTCATGGTCTTGGAGTCCCAGTATCGAGTCCCAAATCAGGCTCCCTGCTCAGCAGGGAGTCTGCTTCTCCCTCTGACCCTCCCCTTGCCTCAGTCTCTCTCTCTCTCTCATCCTCTCTCTCAAATAAATAAATAAAATCTTAAAAAAAATATAAAGACACTGAATCTATTACAGCAAGTTAGTAGAGTCAGGGCCTTAACTTAATGTTTTGTGTCATTGGATTCATAAATGTTTTACTGTGTTATACTATTTTTTTGTATTTCTTTCTACTATTAGAAATGTGGTGAGAATAAAAGTCATAAACCATATTATGTTAAAAGTTTAGTTGTAGGCCTCTTTGCAGTGAACAGAAAATCAGAATCTACTAGCATGAACTCACCGACTCAAATCTGTCCCAGGCACATACTGAGAGAAACGTGAATGAAGCAGCGGGATCAGCCTAAGGTCACACCATCGCTTTTCCCATCTCAAGCCTGGAGATGTTGGCCAAGAAGAACATGACAGTGTGTCCTGAAAAGAATACAAACAATCAGTCTTCTTTTTTTCAGTTCTGTGTTTTGAGTTCCTATGTCACAAATACTTTTCATTTGGAGGGGATCATTTTTTCTCCTAAATAATCAAAAGACATTTATAGACTACCTCAAAAAGGGATCCATATTATTGCCAATAAAGTTGCATCTGTTAATTTCTTTATTAATGGCATTCTATAGGAAAGTGAGAAGGGAATCATTGAGATTAAGAATGGTAGGGAAAGCATATGGAAAAAATGGAGTGGGGAGAAGGAAGAAAAAAATAGAAGGATGAAAGAACTGAATTCATTCAGGAATGGGAAATAAGGGGCAAGCTGTAACTGCAATGAAGTAGTAAGTGACAATATAAAAATAAGTTGTAGTTCATTCCATTAGCCAATATTTTCTGAGTATCTGCTAAGCACTAAACAATGTTATGTAACTGCTTGTGATTTATCAGTTACTTGTAAATATTGAGTAGAATAAATATTCTTATAAAACAAATTTTAAAAACTACTCAAGAAAATCTTTGTCTATTGTTGTAACGTCATGTTTAGAAAATCTTTGTATTTTCTTATATTGTTTTAAAGTCATGTGAAATCAACCAGCGCTGGTTTAAAATTACATGCATTTTAAGTTTCATTAGAAGTTTGGGTCTTTTTCCTTACATATAGAAGAAACATCTATTTGAATAAAATTTCGGCTTTTCACACTTGATGATGATTCATACTTCTTACATTATTTCAGCTTTACTTTAATATTTCTTCCTGGCAGTAGTATATGGAATAATGTTGATATTTAAGTTGGCATGGATTGTAAGGGGCCAAGGCACAATTTCATTTCTTTATATCTATAGATTCTATAATTTTTGAGTGATGATATTGGAAGGAAATCCTATTTTAGTCTAGATGTTAAAACTCCATTAGTATCAACATTATTATTAACATTTTCTTTTTTTAAAATGATTTTACTTTTAAGTAATCTCTACACCCAACATGGGGCCAGAACCCACAACCCCGAGATCAAGAATCACATGTTCCACCAAGTGAGCCAGTTAGGTGCCCTTAAGATTTTCTTTAAGATATTAATTTCTTCAAAATTGCTTAGGGGAAAAAAACTTCCATTATTTTTCACTGAAAGTTGAGTGCTCTTTGGCATTATTACGTTATTGGTACCAATTGTGCCAATAAAAATCTACTAAATCCTTCGAGTTGTTGAGAACAGCTGGTAGGAATTCAAAATAGAATTGAATATAGAGCAAAATGCTGATCCAGCTGGTAGGAAGGCAAGGTAGACTTGCAAAGACCATCCAATGAGGGGCCCCTGACTGGTGATTGGTCTCCAAGACCCCTAGCCTTTGATGCAACAACGGTGCCTTTCATGCTTATTTGGTGATTGCAAAGGCACAGACAGGTTTCATGTTGATCTTTCTTCTGGCCTTGATGTCATATGTTATAGATGGTCAACATTTGAAACGGAGTCAGTTAGGTGGCAGTGCCACAAAGTGGGGAAGATTCAGGGTTTGAATCAAAATCAGACCACCTGGGTTCAAAAATGCCAATTTCCCAACTGACTAGTCCTTTAACCTAGAGGCAATTTATTTAAACTCTTGGTGCTTTATTGTGCTTATCTCCAAAGATAAGGCTATCACAAGGCTTCTTCTCACAAAAGAAAAACCTGAAGCTTTTTTAGGCTCAGTAAATTATTGTTTCTCCACCTTTTTTGCATGAAGGCACTTGAAGAAACAATAATCCTGAGTGACACACTAGGGTAAACAGACTAGGTTTCTGTGACCAGAACAGACTGTAGCAAGTGTTAAGTGTCCCAGGTCCCACCAAGCTGCCCTAAACTATTAAGCATTATGTCTGGAACCGACTCAAAGGACCCCAGTGCACATGGTTCTCCCCTGAGAAGTTTTACAGTAAATAAATGGCTCAGGTCAGCCAGCCTGCAAATGACAGTGCCAGGCAGATTCATTCAGACCTAAAAGTCTCTATGATTCTAGGGCCATCATATCTATTATAGCACAACATTTACCATTCATAGTCAGAGGTGAAACCACGCAAAGAATAATTCAGATTTTTGTCTTGATTATTTCACAATTTTGCTGTGATTTTTGGCAAATTATTTAAAGATGGTTCTTCATCTTTCTTGAAAAACACAAATAGTTCCCCTCACTTTATATGTTCCATGAACAAATGACATAGAAAGTGTAACAGAAGATAAAAGACTTAAGCAATGGAATATTGAGGACAATGATAATCACTAATAGGTAAGTTTTAGAAATCATGTTTTATAAGACTTCATAGTCTTATATGAAATATGAAATATATGAAAATACATGTGATCTTTGATGTGTCCTTGATGTAACATCTCAACTTGATACTTTTATGAAACAAAGTTGTCAAATGTCACTTTCTTTTATGTTTTCTCCTTATAAAAAATATGAAATAAGTCCCATTTCAGCTATTGAGCCAATCAGCATTAATGTATTTCATTTTACAGATGTTATTTATAATGTCCTTTGAAGATTATTTATCCTTATTTAATTATGAAAATTGAATATAAATTTGCTTTCTAGTTTTTTCTTTAACAATAGTCTTAGTTATTTTTAATTATATATAAATGAGCTAAAAACAATGGTTTTTACAGTTTTAAGGCTCATAACTACTTTTCAAGAGCTTTATTCTTCAATGTCAAGAATGTTGTTTCCTAGAATAGTAATAATGTGAATGGGAAAAATAATATTTACATAGTCTTTGCCTTAAAATAGATTCTTTTCCCCAAACTTAACACATTTCAGGGTATATTGCCACACAATAACCTCAAGAACAATGATTATACCAAAATAGAATTGAATATAGAGCAAAATGCTGATCCAGATTTTGTGAGGAGTTGGCATAAAAAGTATTCATTAAAGGTATACAGTTAAGAAAAATGTTTCTCAGAATCCGGTTAGCTAATTATCTGAATTTAAGGCTCCTGGTGAGCACAAAACAAATTCTGTTCTTCCACAATGGGTGCAAACCACAGGACTCTTGTATACCCTAAAATTGGCAACCTAGAAGGACTAGACCATATTTTTAGTAAGATGGTGGAGTGATGTTAATATATTTTCCTATATGCTTAAAATGCTGTTTCAGAAAACAAAAGAGTGCCTACTTACTCAAAATTTGCTTCAGAGAATAATTAAGGCTTAGGAATTAAAAAATGGAGTTACCTGGGTCCAGGATAGAATTGAGGATTTAGACACATCAGAGAATTAAATGTTTCCCTTAAGGAGACTGTTTATAGTGTGCACACATTCTGTGGAAAAATATGTTTCTAAATTCATACTTCCTTCCCATTTCCCCCTGTTCATTGTTATTTAGTGATGGGTCAGAAGAAAACATGCCTTTGATTGCTCCTAATTTTATAAATCTCTGAGTAGAAATGTCCTTCACTCTCCATACCTGCCTCCAAGCCTATCACGATACAGAAGAGGAATACGGGATAGCACTGGACAGGTAATGGGGCCTGATGGGGCCTGAAGACTTACTCTCTTATAGGCATTAGAACAAAGATTTGGTTCGTAGTCCCTCAATTTTTGTTGAGCTCAATTAAATCAGATATTCAAAGTCCTGAGTAGCCCTTTCCTCTGATATCAGAATGCTAATATCCATTGTTTTTTTCTGTTTCTATTATAGTTAATTTTATGCATTTGTCTATAGATCTGAATTTTAAACTTTTTGGGTCAGGACACACAATTAACTTCTCCCCATGGTATCAAGAAGAGTGTTTCCACAAAGAAGATTCTCAGTAAAAATTCATTTAATTGAAGCACATTGATTTTTTTTTAATTTTTAGTATACTTTATTTCAATTTACATATGTCTTGGCTCTTATTCTCTAAAATTTGATAAATATCATGACTTACCCTGCACCTTTTTTTTTTTTAAAGATTTTATTTATTTGACAGAGAAAGACACAGCGAGAGAGGGAACACAAACGGGGAGTGGGAGAGGGAGAAGCAGACTCCCTGCCGAGCAGGGAGCCCGATGCGGGACTCAATCCAGGGACTCCAGGATCATGACCTGAGCCGAAGGCAGTCGCTTAACCAACTGAGCCACCCAGGCGCCCATACCCTGCACCTTTTTAAAGATCTTCAGCAATGTCAAAATAATGTTCAATCCTAATGCTAAAAATGAAAGTAAAAATCCATCTTGAAAATAGAAAGACATAATTCCTATAAGGGAAATTTACAATTTTTTTTTTAAATTTTATAGAGAGGGATTTACTTCGAACAGTCATGTTATAGAATTACTCAGTGATCTTATTGCTTAATTATACCTTTCTAAAGGAGGACATGATAGAAAACAACAACATAGAGGCATGGTTCATGAAATTAAATCCACAGATGTTTTCATGTATGTCAACAAGATGAGTTAAAAACAAACTAGACTGATTCTTAGCTATAGGCCTTCCATACTGACTTCTCTACTTCTAATTATTATAGAGGAGTCCAAAGGTAATAGGACAAGAATTAGAATAAAAATATGACTAAACAGTTTCCTCCCATTCTGAAGTAAAAGAGCGCTTCTTTCCTGTCTGAGGAGCAGAGCTGAGATGGGACTTTTGTGTCAATGATATGTGAAGGGAAATTTCTCAGGAGAAACGTGTGAGGAATGAGGGAAGCAGTGGATGAGACAAGGAACAACCTTGCCAGAGATGTGGGCTCCTGAAGATCTCAAGTTGTTGGCTGCAGCCATAACCTGGGAGGGGGTGGTGATTCCAGAGAGGTCATCAGTGAATGAGGTGGGTTGGGGGCGGGGGGTTGGGTAACCAGCACTCACAGCAGCCGGGGGTAGGTCCGCCCAGTAAAGCGGACTGGAAAGGCGTCAAAAGCACCGAGAGCATCTAGATTGTAAGGAAAGAAGGTGAGCAGTTTCTGAAGTAAGAGGTAAAGATTTGGCTGGAGATTGTAAGAAGTCTGTAGAATTAAGAAGCTTGCTAGCGGCAGCACAGAATGTATATATTCATTGATTCATTAGGAAATTGATGTTTAAGTCAGATCTTGCCCTCTTCTGAAGATCAGTGTTAATTTAAGTATTATCTATAATGTGACAATTATTTCTCTGGCAACAAAAATAAAAGAGATCAGATGAAATACACCCAGATGTGGTTGGTTTATGAGGGTAGAGATAAACCTTGGTCTTGCCAAGGATTCCTCTTTAGGAACAAAGAAATAATAAAATTTAAAAGGACTTGGGTACCTAAGGCACACAGGTAAGGAATACTACTGGTGCACTGAGGTACAATGAAGGCTGGAGATGCTCAAAAGGAGTACTTTGAGGTAAAATGCCACAATTAGGTCAAGAATTTCAAGTGAAAGATGAATCTTTTAAGTCAGAAGCTATGTGTGTTTTTTACATATCCTAATATGTAGAATAGAAAAATAAAATTCTACTTAATATCAGCACTACTGCTACTCTCCATGTTTGTGATCCCAGAGGAAATTTGTTAGATTCACATATAACCTGAAAGAACTGTTTTGTCTTTAGCATGTGTGAGTGTTTTGAAGGGTGAAATATAAGGAGTTTCAAACATATTTATAAAAAAAAAAAAATCCAAAAAGCAAAAAAAAATCTGTTTACTCCACACTACATGTGGAAAAGAAAATTTAACATTTTATTAAATGTATATAAAACAAACATGCCAATTTTATCAATGATTAAATACATGTATAATTTAACATTTGTGACATTTTAACATGATGTTAGATTATTCTCTCTTTGCATTAATTTCCTGGTATGCCTGCAGATTGTTTAGAAATCTTACCAAATGGAAAATTAAATAGCTACTTTCAGCTAAATGATTTCAAAAGAAAAATGATAAAAATCATGTCAAATCATTTAGAGCATGAAATTACATACAATGTACACTGTTATAAAATGATTATGTGATGTTATGTGTGAACTCACTAAGTTAAGTCTCTATAGCTTACAAAAGGCTTAATGCAGACTTGAGAGGAGAAAAATGACATTAAAAAATATTTATTTATTTTTTCTTTCCTGGCTTATCTTAACTCCTAACTCTTAAAGGATGAAGCAAACAAGGATCTCAACTATATCAGAGCAACGAGATTCATTAGCAGTTTTTGCAAACTATGACTATTCACATAGATAATATATATATATTCAATATATATTTTATATATTACTCTTTTCTTTGTGTTATCTCCTAATTAATCTATGCCTTGGTCATCTTACTGTATTGTTGGGATGATAGTTGAGATGCAAGCCACTGTCACAAAGTGGAGAGGAGGTGCCACTGCTCTGGTCACTTGGAGCACCTGCAGGAAAAAAATCACAACACCCCACTGGTTAGAACACCAAAATATTCTAGACTGATGCATTCTACATTATATCTTTTCATATACTCAGTAATGTCAAGAAAATCAGGCAGTAAAATTAATTTTTATTTCACTTATATGAAAGCCAGAGTTTTGCAAGTAGGCTAAGTGACTAAAGTGGGACCTTGAAAGAGAACCATGTATTGATCTTTGAGTTCAGATATATTGCAAGGCTTTATTAATAAAAACATATAACCTTATAAAATTATTATTTCATTTCACTATCCAAAGTGACCTACACTTATGAACCATACTTATAATTGTGCAGAATTCGGTTTGTCTACAAAATTCTATTTATTGTTATGTTTCAACCTACTGACAAGTCATATTTTTAGATACCATAATTTTCCATGATGCAAAAAAAGTGTGTATGGGCTCTTTACAAATGCTCTTGGTATATGCTATAGTTAGAAATGACTTCATTCATGCTATGTAAATTGGTGAGATTGAAACTAAAAACCTTCATATCAGATTCTCATAAGAAACTTATTAATATCTATCTCTAAATATGAGTATCGTATGTCTTAAACAGATTTCACAATTCAGTAATTTTTACAGTTAGGATTAGAATACATATGTCTTGATTTTTGGTTAATTGCTTTTTTTGGAAAACGTTATGTATTTTGAAGGTGCTGATATTGATAAATATGCTTTATTAACATAATTGACTCTCAATTTTTACTTGAGATATTATACTTAAAACATCAGAGGTCATAGGTAACACTCTTAAAATTAAAGTGTTGGGAAAAAAAAGTGATTTTGTTCTCCTTTTTAATCACTCTAAAGTTTCATAGCTTTCCTGGTGTTAAGAAGGGGATCACAGGCTTTTCTACCTAACTAGCATGAATATAGTTTTTCACTTTTTAAATCTTAACAATTTCATACTTTGTTTTAGATAATTTTTTCTTCTGATATTTATCTGCATTTATCTCTTATGAGACAATATTTTAATATATAAACATATTACTTTAAAATGTATATACATTTTGAACAGAATAAAATGATATGTCAAGTTTTGTGACAGATCCAAAGCAGTCTTTTGAGTGAAATTCAAAGCTCTGTGAATTGTCTAAGACTGTTGAATCACAGACCTGTACCTCTGAAACAAATAATACATTATATGTTAAAATTAAAAAACGAAGAAGATAGCAGGAAGGGAAAAATGAAGGGGGGGGAATCGGAAGGGGAGACGAACCATGAGACTATGGACTCTGAGAAACAAACTGAGGGTTCTAGAGAGGAGGGAGGTGGGAGGATGAGTTAGCCTGGTGATGGGTATTAAAGAGGGCACGTATTGAATAGAGCACTGGGTGTTATACGCAAACAATGAATCATGGAACACTACATCAAAAACTAATGATGTAATGTATGGTGATTAACATAACATAATAAAATAAAATTTAAAAAAATTAAAAAAAGAAATTCAAAGATTTAAATGTATACATAAAAGAAAGGTACAAACACAATGATCTATAGTTTCATCTTAAGAAGTTAGAGATGAAAGAGCAAATTAAATCAAAGTAAAGAAGACAGAAAATAATAAAAAAGAAGTGGAAAATAGTAAGAATCTGAACAAAATAATAGACAAAATTAACCAAGACAAAAATGGGTTCTTTGGAAAGATTAATAAAGCTCATAGCAAAAATGATGTAGTAAAAGAGTGAGAAAATACAAGTTATTAATATCAGGAATGAAGAAGGTGGTATTACTGCAAGCCAGCAAATATTAATAGAAATGATAAAAGGATATGATGAATAATTTCATGTAAATAAATTCATAACTTAGTTAAAATGGAAAAAAAAGTCTTGAAAAACATTTTACCAAAACTTATATAAGAAGAAAAAGTATCAGAAAAAGTCCTATAAGAAGTCAAGAGATGAATTCATACAAAATAAAAATTATAATTCTAAGGTGTTGTTGCCTTTTGGTGAATTTATTAAATTATTTAAGAAAAATATATTACTGGGGTGCCTGGGTGGCTCGGTTGGTTAAGCAACTGCCTTCAGCTCAGGTCATGATCCTGGAGTCCCGGGATCAAGTCCCACATCGGGCTCCCTGCTCATCTGGCAGTCTGCTTCTCCCTCTGACCCTCCTCCTTCTCATGCTCTCTGTCTCTCATTCTCTCTCTCTCAGATAAATAAATAAAATCTTTAAAAAAAAAAAAGAAAGAAAAATATATTACTACTGGTAAGTAACATCTTTGTGGAAATAAAGGAGTTACCATTCCAGAAGTTACATGAAGACATTAAAAACCCTGGTACCAAAATTGCACTAAAACTTTACAAAAATGTACATATGAATATCCCTCATGAACACTTCAAGTTTTTCTTATTTGTTTATATATTTATTTATTTGAGAGAGAGCGAAAGAGAGAGAGAGAGAGCACGAGCAGGGGGGAAGGGCGGAGGGAGAGGGAGAAGCAGACTGCCCACTGAGAAAGGAGCCCAATGTTCCCTAATCTTGAGCAGGACCCTGGGATCATGACCTGAGCAGAAGGCAGACGCTTAACTGACTGAGCCACCCAGGTGCCCCGCATATATCTATATTTTTAAGTCTTAATGTTTTAGCAAATTGAAACCAGCAATACATTAAAAAAAAAAAAAACTTAACATTTCATGACCAGTGGTGTTTATCCTAGGAATTCAGGCTTAATTTGACATTCAAAATAAATATTGAAAAATTCACCATATCAGCAGAATAAACAAAAATGATTAAAAATATAATATCTCAATGGTTGTAAAAAATATTCATGACAATTCAACATCAACTTATGTTAAAAAGAAAAAGAAAAATCCTCAGTAACCCAGGAATAAAAGAACATCAACCTAATAAAGGGCATGTGTGAGCAACTACAGCTAATATAATACTTAATGGTAAAAGACTGGAAATTTCTCCTCTAATATCTTCAGCAAGAAAAAGATGTCTATTCTCAGTACTTTACATAACATTTTACTGGAAGTCCTAACCATTGCAATGGGCAAGAAAAAGGAATTTAAAAAATATAGATTGGAAAGAAAGAAGCAGAATTCATTATTTGCAAATAACATAACTGCAAGTAGAAAGTGTTAAAGAATATAACAAAAATCCTACAGAACTAATAGAAATTTAAGCCTATGATGCAGAATAAGTGTATGCATAAAAATAAACTGTACTTCTATGTGTTAGCCACAATAACTGGACAATTAAATTTTTTAAAATACCATTTACAGTAGAATAAAAAATGCTTAGAAATAAATTTAATAAAAGATACACATGACTTTCCCACTGAAAACACTAAAATGTTGCTGAGAAAAATTAAAACATAAATAAATAGAAAGTTATATCATGTTCATGGATTGAAAGATTTAAAGTTGTTAATGTTAATTCTCAAAATTATCTATAAATCCAACTTAGTCCCATTCAGAATCATAATTGGATTTTGTAGAAATTGACATGCTATTTTTAAAATATACACAGTAATGTAAAGGGTCTACAGTAGGTAAATAATCTTGAAAAATTGCAAAATTGGAAAACCTATCCTTGGTGATCAACACTGTAGTTATGGTGAAAAAAGAGACACAAAAATTAATGGAAATAAGAAAGTCATTTCTTGATTCTAAATTCCTAGCTCAGACACAAAAGTTAATTAATATAAGATGGATTCTAAACTTAAACATAAAACCCAATGTCAGAAAGCTTCTAGGAAAAATGTAGGAGAATCTCCTTGCAACCTTGGAGTAGGCAAATATTTCTTATAGAAATATCTTCTAGAGAAGATAGAGAAAACAATAACCATATGCAAAAGAAAAACAACAAAATAGTAAATTAGACTTTGTCAAAATTAAAAACTTCTGCAAACCTAAGACACTTTTAGGTAAAATATGTAGTTATGTATAGACTGAGAGAAAATATTTGTGATACATATAGCTGACAAAGATTATATACAGAATCTTTTCTTAAACTCCTGCAGTACAATTATATAAAGACATACCAATAGAAAAATGGGCAAAACTTGAGCAGACACCTTACAAAATAATATATGCAAATCTCTAATAATAAATGCAAATGGTACATGATAAGGAGCTGATCATAATTAGTCTTCAGGGAAATGCAAATTATAACTATAATAAACTACCTCTGCACACTCAATAGAATAACTAAAAAAAAAATCTTTGATCATAAAATATTGGAATAAGTGTAGAGCAACCAGAATTCTCATACATTGCTGGAGTGGAGAGTAAGAGGTTTTTAAATATATGTCCAATCTAGAAATATTTTTTGGCAATTAGTTAACAAGTTAATTATATATCTACCTGGTGACTTAGCAATTCCACTCCTAGGTACTTATGGTAGTGACATAAAATTGGAAGACTTTCAAAAGCCTTACACAAGAATGTTCATAATAGCTTTATTTATAGTGCCAAACTACAGGAAACAGCTCTGTTATCTATCAATAGGAGAATGATTAGCAAATTTCAGTATATTCATCTAATGGAATATTACACAGCAATGTAAATGAACAAATATCTGAAAATTACACAAGTGATTTTCATTATGAAAGAAGCCAGACATAAAAGAGTAAATACAATATAATTCCATTCTAAAAAAGTTCTAGAAGAAGCAAAAGAAATATGATGCTAAGAAATTAAATCTGTGGGTGTTATTTATTGGGAAGAGGCACAGAAGGACCTTTCTGTGATTTAAAGGCATGTAGATTAAGCAAATGTGTGCATTGTCAGAACCAATCCAATTGTTCATTTAGGAGCTTTGCATTTCATTGCATGCAAATTATGCCTCAAAGATATACTCTTCTTTGATTTTTAGCAAAAATGTTAGATGATATTTTATTTCTTAATGTAGAAACTGATACAGAGATTTTTAAGTAACCCTTAGGAGTTTCCACATAGACTGGTGCTTCCTTCAATCTCCCTAGCCTCATCAGGACGACTTAAGTGTAAGTGCTTGTTAATTAAGTCCAGTAGCTAAATAACAGTATATAATTCTACAAGTTAGAGAAAATATATTAATCAAATATTATGAATGAAATATAATAGAGATACAAAATGTATGTAGTTGATATGATACTATTTTTACAATAAATGTCTCCAATTGTAGGTTAGCAAATAACTGTAAATGTGAATACATTCTGAAACAAAAATAACATCTGCTCCCTTTGCATAAGCATTCATAGAATGCTTTGTGATATAAAAATATTTGTATTCAAGCAGAAATCCCAACTTTTAAAAAATTACCAATTATTGTCAGGAGATAATGGTTTAGAAAATAAATATGATGATGTGAGCATTTTACCTATACTTCATAAATGCTTACATGCACAATCTTCATTCAGTGGGAGTTTGAGGAAAGCAGGTGCTCTTTTTAAAAATGACACTGTTAGGGTCACTTCTTCTCCAGCGTTCCGAAGCACCTGAACCTAAAATAAAACCGAAGGAAAATGATACTTTATTGCTATGGGCACAAAGTATTTTATATGATTGCAAAACCTTGAAATGATTCGTTGTCTTTTCCATCCCTCTTTTTTCCGTAGTGGTCAGAAACATTTTATTCAAGATAGGGGGAATGAATTATGTAACATTGTAGGAATACAGCCATCATGTTCTTCCTCTTCCCGACATTTGGTGGTCCCCTGTTCACTCACAGTGTCATCATCTTCCATTCATATTTATAGAGGTCTCTTAGTATTTGGTGTGTATTAGGCAATATGAAAGATTATGACATCTACAGAAAGATGTAGTGCTCAAGCCACTGTGTCATTAATTTAATAATATTTACTGAACCTCTATTATACACTACTTGGAGATATAAAAATAAATGACCCTGCAGATGCTGATGAATGAGCTAATTCACATTAAACAAAATTGGCCCAATTCAGTCAAGCACTTTTGCAAAAAAATAAATAAATAAATAGGTATTATTTTCCTATTATATCATTGCATATTTTATTCTCCTTTCCCTGCAAACTTGGAATAATGGTGGAGACTGTTATCATCAACTCTCAACACTTTTCAAATTATAGAATAGGTCTAATTCTACCAGTTAAAATAATGTCAATTTCTTCAAAAATTGTATCAAAACAATTGTAAGAAATACTAGAAGAAGTACAGGAAGCTGAGGAGTTATCTATAACAAACATACGTAGAAAAGATATAGGCATATTTATAGTTTTGAAATCTCACATCAGCTAAGAGGAGAATTACGAATAATTAGTGAAGAGACAGTTATTAAACATGGGGATACAGCTTGTTACTAAACATCTAGAAAAAAATGCTCCCCCTCCAGTAATTAGAGAATTGGCTATCAAAAGGATTTAGAATGACTTTGGGGCTGGAGAAGATGGATTGGCTTCATCTTCCCCTGCTCCTCTTCAGTAACTATAAACACTCAAAAACCTGCAAGATACAACTGAAATGCAAGTCAAACTCTGACAGGTAGAAAGAGAAAAGAAGAACTAGTTAGGAATCCCAGGACTGATGGAGCAGCACAGAGGAGGGGTGTTTTAGATGCTCCCAACCCAACAGAGGGATTTCTACCCACTGGAGGATAAAGAGTCCCTTTGTCCACTTAGTGGCACAAGGGGGCCCAGCCTGAGAAATCTCCTTCCACCTCCTCAAACAGCATCAGCAAGGAACAGTGGGAAATCAATTAGACCAAAGAAGCCAAACAGGCTCTAAAAAGTATATTGTCGATGGAACCACAGTTCACAAAATTAGGCTAGAACCTGTATGGTAAATAGAGTGAATTCCTGCTAAAAAGAAAAAAAAAAGTCTTACATAAGAACCACAGGCTCAACATAATAAGCAAGGTGGCTAAGATACAATAACACATCTCACTAAAACCCAGAAAAATCACAATTTGAATGAGAAAATATAGCTAACTCCAACTAGATGAATTACAAACTGGTATTATCTGATAAGGTTTTAAAGCCACCTTAATAAAAATGTCAGCAAGAAATTACAGTCTCTTGAATCAAATGAAAAATTACAAAATCTCAGCAAAGAAATGCAAATTGTGAAAAAGAACCAAATAGAACTATAGAACTAAAAACAGCATTAACATAAATTAAAAAAAAACATATTGGATTGGCTCAATAATACAGCGAAGATGACAGAAGTTAGAATCAGTAAACTTGAGCACAGAACAATAAAATTCACCCACTCACATACAGGAAAAAATAATGTATTTCATCACATTAAAGGTAGAAATAAAAGGTTTAAAAATGAAAAAAATATATAGTCATTTAAATAGATGCAAAGACGAATTTAATAAAATACATTTGATAAAAATTCATAGAAAACTGAGTATACAAAAGAGTATCTTCATATTAGAAAGAGGATATAGAAATATCTTTAAGAAACATCATCGTTAATGGTGATTTATTAAGACATTTCTCTCTGAGATCAGAAATGAGACAAAAATGTCTACTATCTCATTTTCCTTAATCTTTCTTCAGGTCTTATTGCAATAAGGCAAGAAAAGAGCTAATAAAATGCCCAAGAATTGAAAGAAGAAATGAAACTGTCATTATTCAGAGATAAGATAATTTTGAGCATAGAAAATCCTTGGGAATCTATAGACATTATTACATGAGACATTACCAGTTGAGTTACTAAGGGAGTTCAGCATGAAATAGTATAGATACAAAGCAATACACTGTTAGAAAGAAAACCATAGGCCCAAAATGGAGTCATATATGTTAGGTTATCACCAAATCAGAGCTTAATACCTAATCTAATTGCAATTTCAAACTCTCCCAAAAATACAGTCTTAAATAGCAGAAGTTTTCTGGTCAGCACCATGGAGGTAATCTGTCACATGGGCCTTCTCCAACCCCCAAAGGAAGATGAAGTAATCCATCTGCTAAGGCCTCTTGCCCTTCCTCCTAAAGGAAGGTGATCCTGCCTCAAACAATACTTTCTCTTTTTTTCTTTTCTTTCTTTCTTTTTTTTTTTTTTACTAATTCTCCCTCCCCTTGTCTGCCTATAAAATCCTTCCATTTTATAGGCAGGAGCTCTTGGAGCTCCTTCCTACTTGCTAGATGGGATGCTGCCTGATTCATAAATGGCTTAACAAAGTGAATTAGATTTTCAAATTTACTTGTTTAAATTTTGTTTTTTAACAATACAAAGGTCAACTGATTTTGATTCAATATCAACAAACAAATATATCAATTTTTAAATAATGTCAGACTGTGCTGTCATGGATCACTAAATGTAATACTATAAAGATATCAATTCCCTCCTACTTTTCTATAAATGCAAGACAATCCTTTTCAAGTTCCCAATGTCTTTTTTTTTATTCAATTTTTGGCTTCGTATGAATTTATGAACTTGCCTTATGTTTTGCATTGACATTTAACACTGATATAATCATTATTATATAACTGTATTGAGAGTTCATTAGTGAAATATATGGGATGGTGGAACACAATAGGCCAATACTTATATTCTATAGTAAATGTACAACAAATAATTTCTATCATTAAATAATAAAGAACAGTATGAGCATCTTAAGGGTAAATATGAGAATAAACAGGTATAAGTTAAATATGGCTGCCTCAGAAATAAGAAACGGACAACTCATTTACATGTGTACTTCAATCTTAAAGTTTTATTCAAGTATAATTGAGAAAAATAAAAAAATATTTTTATATAATATATAATAATTTAAAATCTCACCCTAGGGGATAACTTAGTTTTGTTTTTAATAAAAGGTCAATTGTGGTTATCTTTCTGGCCAATCACAAGTTCAAGTCCTTGACACATACACATTTCTTAATAAATGCAGGAATATTCATTTTTTCAGTGAACAGGATTGAGATAATGTGTTTTTAAATTTTTTCTCAGCTTTGCTACTATGCTTTGAATGCATGTTTCATCAGCCTGATACTGTCAGGTTGAAAAATATAGGTTCTACATCATGAATAATGATGGATGTCATCTTCCTGCAAAATCAGAAATCTGTACCAATAAATCTGTACCAGTTGTCTTTTTCATTATCATTCACATTTTATGATGCAAATCAAAAGTACATTTTGATCTGATCATGGATTATCATGGCTATTCTATCATATTGCCTTGGGTGTGTATGTGAGCAAAGTGTGAGAGATAGGTAAAGTATGGCAATAATAAGAGGGAATAGGGGGAAGGAATTAAAATAGATATTTATAGGTTTATTATATTAAACCACGACAAACCTAACAACTCAGTTCATGAACTGAAGTTTTTGAGTTCCGCTCACCTGTTAGAAGGGAAACTTCATAAAATCATTTTGTCTTCTTCACTCTTTTCTCCTTCCCCTTGGAGGATATTCTATTTAATATGAGATATTAAAGAGGAATTTATCCATCTGCCACTGCTATGGTATATGAAGTCAAGAATGTCCGTGCCTGGGAACTGTTTTATATTTTTATTTTTTTGAAGACTTTATTTGTATAGAGTAGTTTTAGGTTCACAGCAAAACTTTGGGGGAAAGCACAGAGATTTCCCATATGCTCCCTGCCTCCCCATGTGCACTGCCTCCTGGTCATCAACATCCATCCTCCATCAGAAGGGTACATTTGTTACAAATGATGAACTGACATTGCATCATTATCACCCAGGGTCCATTGTCTACCTTAGGGTTCACTCTTGGTCTTGTAAATTCTCTGGATTTGGGGAAATATGTAATGATATGTATTCAGCACTATTGTATGATATAGAGTATTTTAACTGTCCTAAAAATCCTCTGTGGTCTGCCTAATCATCCCTGTCTCCTACCTCAACCTTGGGGGATTGTGTACTGTAAGTACACACATCAGGAAACACACACCCACATATACATACACACACACACACACACCCCACACACACATCTTCAGTGGCAAGAAGAGCAGTAAGAAGGTTTGTGAGGATCATAGTCACTAGCCTAGCATGATGTCAGAACAATCAAATAAGATTTAGATCTCCAGAGAGTAAGGTAAGCATTGCTGCTCACTGATGACAGTGATGGAAAACAGTTACCTAGAATTTCACATTAACATTTGACTCATCTCTCTTGACATATTGTTAAGTGCAGTAAATCATTTTCTTAAAGCCCTGACTCCTGGCTGAAAAGGAAATTAAACATGACTTTGAGGAATGGTTTTAAACAGGTTGCCTTACTGACAAAACAACTAAGCTAACACTAGATACAATCACATGCTTTGCTGCTCATGTTAACATAGTAATTACATGTCGACATGGAATAAACAAATCACTTTTTTATTATATATATTATTATGTAATCACTTTTTGTTTATATTAGTTGTGGGGAAAAACTTGACTTATTACTTGTATTATAGAATAAAAGATTGAGAGAAAACTGTAACTTAAAAGCTTTCCAAAATGGGGTTAATGGGTCCTCTGGCCCTGTGCACCTGCTTTCACATTCAGGTTTCAGGGGAATCTGTGGAGTGGCAGATGAGAGAGTACACTAGCCTTGCTATAGTGTGAATGCAGGTGAATACATTCATTCCTACAGATTACACCTGGGGTCACAGTGGCTGCCAGTTTTCAGGGCAGGAGATAGAGCTTTTTTTAAGAGAGAAACATTTGACCAAAGAAGGAGTCTCCAGTAGTCACAAGAACTGGTGCTATTGGGTTGGTGGTAAATCAAATGGAACAGCAGACATTATCCAACTGGAAAACAGGGTATAGAACTATATCTAGGAAGATCATTGGAAGTAGCAGGTGAACCAACTGTGAGAAATCAACTACAATTTAGAATTTGGAAGAAGCAATGCAAAAGAAGAAAGGGATCTGGGATGGTCTAAAACTGTCATTTCTCACCTTGTATTACTATGACCAGGGGATACCAAATAGTGTTGGAAGATCCAGGAATAGATGGACTAGGGCATAGAGATCAGAATTGTCATGGATAAAGCAGCTCCAGAAAGGTGATGCGACATTCCTGAGGATGCATTCACTCATTTTTTCATCTTTCCTGCATTTTAATTTATGAAAAACACTCCATATGTAAAGGAGTACAATAGGAGCCTTTCTATGGGCATTTCTAGTCCAAATTTTATGCTGCTTTAAAATGAAAAGTCGTAGCACAAATGTGTATCTGGTTATATGTTTAAAAAAGAACTACTAAAATTTTAGTATTTCTGAATTCCTAAAGTTTCAACCTAAAATAGCGTTCAAGTATACAGTAATTTTTGAATTTTTGTAAATATTACAATCAAGAATGAAGTCTGAATGAATAATAAATTTAAGCTCTGATAATCAGGATGCAATAATAATATCAATGAATTTCAATATGCAAAAGAACAATTTACTTTAGTGATGCAAAAATGTTGAAACACTTGAGCAAATTTTCCTGGAATAATTAAAGCTATGACTAAAAATAATTCCATCACTTTCAAATACTCCATTAAAACAAGATTCTTTGTAGCAAAAGTGGGTGAAAAGTCAAATGCTAGATGAATCCAACTTCAACATAACAAGCAGAATACATTGTTAGCTAGTTCCCATAGTTATATAAATGCTATTATAGCATTTATTTTAATTCAAGATGATTTCCTCAATAATTCAAGCAATATTTTACTTTGTCTTCTTATTGTTATGTGGCCAATTGCCTAGTTTATGTTCTACTAAGCAGGCTTAATTCAATTTTAAAATTCATGAAAGCTTTACTTCACAAAAGGCATCAGGAACAGATGGGTTCAAAACTAAGTTTTATCTAATTCTTAAAGAAGAAATTATTCCAGCATGAAATTATTGAACCCCCTCAATTCATGTCACTAAATCAAAGTAAAATGAAAATTAATAATAAAGGCTGATATATGAAGAAAAGAAACAAAAGGCCACTGTTAATATAAATATAGTTGTAATAATTTAAATATACTATTCACATATAGAATCCTACAAGTGACAAATGAAATTGTACTATGACCAAATAGGTCTTATTTCAAAAGAGCAAGCCTGGATAAATATAAAGAAGTTATTATAAATGTAACTAATTTCATCAACAAGTTAAACATATGTAACCTATCTATTAATACATATTAGATAATAGATTAGAGAGAGAATTTTATCCTCTCCAATAGAATCTGAAAGGACATTTGGTCAAATTGAGCTGTACTTTCTTATAAAAACTCTAAGAAAAATAGGAATGGAAGAATATTTGTGATATTTCTTGAATATGCCTGGCTGTTTCATGAGGCTAGCATAGTCTCTCCCTAAATATTTGCATGGCTAACATCCTTACCTCCTCTACTCTTAACTCAAAAATCATCCTAATGAGTCCTATCTTCATCAACCTATTTAAAATTATAGCTTTCCACATACCTCTGTCCTCATTTCCCTCTTCTGTCATTTTTCATACCTATTAACACATTCCTACTTACCCCATACTGTGCACTTGAACTTTTAATATATGACAGACTTTTTTTAATCTAGTTTTAAAAGACTGGTTATAATAAATGGTACAAACACATCTGGCTATCTTTACAGAAGAAAATAAGATAGGACACAATTTGAAACAATATACTAACAATATGTCTTAATGAATTAAAGAGTTAAATGTAAATACTACTACCAAAATAATCTTGTAAGAAATTATATGTAGGATTCCATGTAAAATCTAGGGTGAAAAGAACATAAAACCTCAACTGCAAACCCAGAACTTAAAGTAGACAGCTATACTTGTAAAACTATATATAGATAGATAGCAATGTACATAATTGTAAATTTTGCAACAGTTTTTCCTGTTCATTACTTACTTTTTAATTTTTGTTAAATTTTATTTTATTATGTTATCTTAATCACCATACATTACAGCATTAGTTCTTGATGTAGTGTTCCATGATTCATTGTTTGCATATAACACCCAGTGCTCCATTCAATACATGCCCTCTTTAATACCCATCACCAGGCTAACCCATCCCCCCACCCCCCACCTCTCTAGAACCCTCAGTTTGTTTCTCAGAGTCCATAGTCTCTCATGGTTTGACTCCCCTTCTGATTCCCCCCTTCATTTTTCACTTCCTACTATCTTCTTCTTTTTTTAACATACAATGTATTATTTGTTTCATAGGTACAGGTCTGTGATTCATCAGTCCTACACAATTCACAGCACTCACCATAGCACATACACTCCCAATGTCTATCACCCAGCCACCCCATCCCTCCCACCCCCCACCACTCCAACAACACTCAGTTTGTTTCCTGAGATTAAGAATTCCTCATATCAGTGAGATCATATGATACATGTCTTTCTCTGATTGACTTATTTCACTCAGCATAATACCCTCCAGTTCCATCTACGTAGTGGCAAATGGCAAGATTTCATTCCTTTTGATGGCTGAATAATATTCCATTGTATATATATATATACCACTTCTTCTTTATCCATTCATTTGTCAAAGGACAGCTTGGCTCTTTCCATAGTTTGCCTATTGTGGACATTGTTGCTATAAACATCAGGGTGCACGTACCCCTTCGGATCCCTACACTTGTATCTTTGGGGTAGATACCCAATAGTGCAATTGCTGGGTCATATGGTAGTTCTATTTTCAACTTCTTGAAGAACCCCCATAGTGTTTTCCAGAGTGGCTACACCAGCTTGCATTCCCACCAACAGTGCAGGAGGGTTCTCCTTTCTCCGCATCCCCACCAACATCTATCATTTCCTGACTTGTTAATTTTAGCCATTCTGACTGGTGTGAGGTGGTATCTCATTGAGGTTTTGATTTGGATTTCCCTGATGCCCAGGGATCTTGAGCACTTTTTCATGTGTCTGTTGGCTATTTGGATGTCTTCTTTGGAAAGATGTCTGTTCATGTCTTCTGCCCATTTCTTGATTGGATTATTTGTTCTTTGGGTGTTGAGTTTGAGAAGTTTTTTATAGCTTTTGGATACTAGCCCTTTATTTGATATGTCATTTGCAAATATCTTCTCCCATTCTGTCGGTTGTCTTTTGGTTTTGTTGACTGTTTCTTCTGCTGTGCAAAAGCTTCTTATCTTGATGAAGTCCCAGTAGTTCCTTTTTGCCCTTGCTTCCCTTGCCTTTGGTGATGTTTCTAGGAAGAATTTGGTGCAGCTGAGGTCCAAGAGGTTGCTGCCTGTGTTCTCCTTTAGGATTTTGATGGACTCCTGTCTCACATTGAGGTCTTTCAACCATTTGGAGTCTATTTTTGTGTGTGGTGTAAGGAAATGGTCCAGTTTCATTCTTCTGCATGTGGCTGTTCAATTTTCCCAACACCGTTTGTTGAAGAGACTGTCTTTTTTCCACTGGACATTCTTTCCTGCTTTGTTGAAGATTAGCTGACCATAGAGTTGAGGGTCCATTTCTGGGCTCTCTATTCTGTTCCACTGATCTATGTGTCTGTTTTTGTGCCAATACCATACTGTCTTGATGATGACAGCTTTGTAATAGAACTTGAAGACAGGAATTGGGATGCGACCAGCTTTGCTTTTCTTTTTCAACATTCCTCTGGCTATGCGGGGTCTTTTCTGGTTCCATACAACTTTTAGGATTATCTGTTCCATTTCTTTGAAAAAAGTGGATGGTATTTTGATGGGGATTGTATTAAATGTATAGATTGCTCTAGGTAGCATGGACATCTTCACAGTATTTGTTCTCCCAATCCATGAGCATGGAACATTTTTCCATATCTTTGTTTCTTCCTCAATTTTTTTCATGAGTATTTTATAGTTTTCTGACTACAGATTCTTTGCCTCTTTGGTTAGATTTATTCTTAGGTATCTTATGATTTGGGGTGCAATTGTAAATGGGATCAACTTCTTAATTTCTCTTTCTTCGGTCTTGTTGTTGGTGTATAGGAATGCCACGGAATTTTGTATTAATTGTATATCCTGCCACTTTACTGATCTCTTGTATGAGTTCTAGAAGTTTTGGGGTGGAGTCTTTTGGGTTTTCCACAAAAATTATCATATCAGCAAAGAGTAAGAGTTTGACTTCTTCTTCACTGATTTGGATGTCTTTTATTTCTTTTTGTTGTCTGATTGCTGTGGCTAGGACTTTTAGTACTATGTTGAATAGTTTGGAAGTTTTCCTTCCATTTCTATTTTTTTGGAACAGTTTCAGAAGAATAGGTATTAATTCTTCTTTAAGTGTTTGGTAGAATTCCCCTGGGAAGCCATCTGGCCCTGGGCTTTTGTTTGTTGGGAGATTTTTGATTACTGCTTCAATTTCCTTAGTGGTTATACATCTGTTCAGGTATTCTATTTCTTCCTGGTTCAGTTTTGGTAGTTGATACATCTCTAGGAATGCATCCATTTTTTCCCGATTATCTAATTTGCTGCCATAGAGTTGCTCATAATATGTTCTTATAATTGTTTTTTTTTTTTTTAAAGATTTTATTTATTCATTTGACAGAGAGATACACAGCGAGAGAGGGAACACAAGCAGAGGGAGTGGGAGAGGGAGAAGCAGGCCTCCTGCTGAGCAGGGAGCCCAATGCGGGGCTCGATCCCAGGACCCTGGGGTCGTGACCTGAGCTGAAGGCAGACGCCCAACCATCTGAGCCAGTGTATAATTTGGATGTATTTCTTTGGTGTTGGTTGCGATCTCTCCTTTTTCATTCATGATTTTTTTTATTTGGGTCATTTCTCTTTTCTTTTTGATAAGTCTGGACAGGGGTTTATTAATATTACTAATTCTTTCAAAGAACTAGCTCCTAGTTTCGTTGATCTGTTCTACTTTTCTTTCGGTTCTATTTCATTGATTTCTGCTCTGATCTTTATTATTTCTCTTCTCTTGCTGGGTTTAGACTTTATTTGCTGTTCTTTCTCCAGCTCCTTTAGGTGTAGGGTTGGGTTATGTATTTGAGACCTTTATTGCTTCTTGAGAAAGGCTTGTATTGCTGTATAGTTTGCTCTTAGGACTGCCTTTGCTGTATCCCAAAGATTTTGAACAGTTGTGTTTTCATTTTCATTTGTTTACATAAAATTTTTAACTCTTCTTTAATTTCCTAGTTGGCCCATTTATTCTTTAGTAGGATGCTCTTTAGTCTCCATGTATTTGAGTTCTTTCCAACTTTCCTTTTGTGACTGAGTTCTACTTTCAAAACATTGTGGTCTGAAAATAGGCAGCGAATGATCCCAAACTTTTGGTACCATTTGAGACCTGATTTGTGACCTAGAATGTGATCTATTCTGGAGAATGTTCCATGAGCACTAGAGAAGAATGTGTATTCTGTTGCTTTGGGATGGTATGTTCTGAATATATCCGTGAAGTCCATTAGGTCCAGTGTGTCATTTAAAGTCTTTATTCCTTGTTGATCTTTTGCTTAGATGATCTGTCCATTTCAGTGAGGGAGGTGTTAAAGTCCCCCACTATTATTGTATTGTTGTCCATGTGTTTCTTTGCTTTTGTCATTAATTGGCTTATATAATTGGCTGCTCCCGTGTTAGGGGCATAAATATTTACAATTGTTAGGTCTTCTTGTTGGATAGATCCTTTAAGCAGGATATACTGTCTTTCTCATCTCTTATTACAGTCTTTGGTTTAAAATCTAATTTGTCTGATATAAGGATTGCCACCCCA
>NC_138372.1:99441214-99467697 GCF_054177405.1 Leptonychotes weddellii | reverse complement strand
ATCCCTGCAGTGTGCTCCCATGCCATTCCTCCCAGAGGAGGAAGGAGAATCTCCCCAAATCTGCCCCTTGTTTGGTCCCTGCTGGAAGAGCAGTGGCCCGACTGTGCCACAGATCACAGTTTATGGCAACCCCAAGCTGAGAGCCCACTACTCAGCTCTGTCTCTGCAGCCGGCTTCCCTGCTCTGATACCTGGGAGCTCTGCCGCACTCAGGCACCCCCGGTCTTTCTGTGACCCTGAGTGTCCTGAGACCACACTGTTCCATGAGGGTTCCACCCCCTGCTTAGCCACTGGAGTGACATCCCTCAGCAGAGCCGACTTATAAAAGTTCTGATTTTGTGCTCTGCTGCTCTATCACTTGCCAGTAGCAGCTGATGGAGGCCCCCTCTCTGCCATCTACCTTCCCAAATATCACCTTAGATTCACTTCTCTGCACATCCTACCTTCCAGAAAGTGGTCGCTTTTCTGTTCAGAGAGTTGCTGCTATTCTTTTCTTGGATCTCCTGTTGAGTTTGTAGGTGTTCAGAATGGTTTGATCCCTATCAAGCTGAATTCCTGGAATTAGATGAAATTTAGGTCTCCTACTCCTCCACCATCTTGGCTTTCCTGTTCTTTAAATTCAGTTGAATTGGTCACTTCTTTCAAATACATATGAGGACAACTGGGGTTTTGTTTTTTTGGTTTTGTTTTTTGGGTTTTTTTTTTTTTTAATTTTGTTTGTCTGCTTCTTTGTTTGCTTTGGTTGCAATTTCTGTAAGTAACTCCTGTATAGGGCCACTGTGAATTTAACCCTTGACACTCTTTTGGAAGATCTCAAAAGGAAACTTCAAAGGTTTATATATTTGTTAAGACCAACAAATAGGGGAGAACAGTTTTCCAATTTATAATTTCATTCTTGTGCTGGACAAAAACACAAAGAATAATTAACTTGAATATTGCTTCTCATTAGACTCAGAAGGAAAACTAGATTCATGGGCTAAGAGCTGGCTGCATGATAGCTGGGGCACCACCCATCCTGTCCTGAACATCACTGTCATTCCTCATTAACTGATACACACATCAATGGTTCTTTAAACACTACATTTTCAGAAATGACAATGCAACCTAATTCAACACTGTTAAAATATCCCAGCAATAATTGAATATGACAATATTGTTTCTACTGAATATCAGCCCACATTTCTGACCAATAAATTATTTTCATTTGTTAGTTTGTTTCTACTAAAAGTCTTAACATTCAGTTGTATGTTTAATAATCCACAGTTATGTAAATAAATAACATGTCATCATGTGTGCAGTTACATTACAGCCTTGGGTTTGTAAAATAAAGCCTGTGAAGTAAACAAAAGTTATTAACTTTTATTTTACAAATGAGAATTTGAAAACTTTGCAAAGTTAACTGAGTTGCTCAAATATATCAGCTAATATATGACAGACTGACAAGTAAAATTACATGTATGAGTTCTCCATTTTTTTCACTGGACCTTTTTCCAAAGAGGTTAATGGCAAATCTTAGATAATTATTTAAAGAGCATATTTGACTCTCATAGTGATTTTAAGATGATCATACGACCTCTCAGTTTTCACATACCACTTATACCCAGAATCCAGTTACACTGCACCACCTCACTGCCCTAGTTCTGAGAAGGAGATAGAAGACACAGTCCCCTTGGGGACTAGGAGACAGGATAAAGCAAACAAACAAAAAAGGATAAAATGGAGAAAGTAGCTTCTCTCCAAATTGGTAAGACTGCATTTGTGTAAATTACTTACTTGTGCATATTTTCCTTTTGGGATTAATTAGTATAGAGTTTAAATCAATGCAAGACACATACAATCAAGTGTCTACCATATTCAAAACACCATATTTTGTAATACAGAAACTGCAGTGTTGAAATGAGGTTAACAAAGCCCCTTAGTTCTACGGATGATCAAACTAGTGAGAAGACAAGTGTTCACAATAAATTAAAAGGGGGAAAGAAAAGGCTACAAGGAAGGTTTTTAAAAGTAAACATATATGTAAATTACTCAAACCCAAATCTACTTAGCATACTAGGCATCACAGGATTTTTTTTTCTAGCCACTCTGCTAATAATATGGATATCATTGAAGTTTTGCACACTTCTCATTCCTTAGCATGACAAGAACAAACAAAAACAAGTTCAATGCTTGCCCTCACAATGCAAAGATCTCGGAAGTTTTGCCACTAGTTTTGCCACCAGTCAGACCTCAGAGATCATCACTGACTTCATCAAATGAGTAAAGGTTCAATTACCAAACCAAATGTAATCAACTGTTTACTGAGGCCTGAAAATACTTAAATCAGACCTTTATGTTTGAACAGCTCCCCACCTTCCTTCAATGATGGAAAGTATATTTATAAAACACAGTGATTGCACGTTAATAAAGTATATTCAGTTCAGATCTTGAGGGAAAGGAAAGAAAAGACACTTTTTTACAGATGAAAATATTGTAACTTACTTTTTACAAAGGTTATAATATATTTGAGGCAGAATAGTGAGGTACAGAACATCTCCGTATTTATCTAAGAAAGTCCAGAGTGTTTAAAACAAAATCTCATGAAGATCACAATATTTTATAATCATATTAGATTGAAATATCTAATGCACGTATTTATTCTAAATTCACATTAGAGCCACAGCTACATGAATGTTTAGTTTGTAAATAGTGTTCCAGATTTAAGTCAAATTCTTGAAGGAAAATAGAAATCATAATGCTTTTTCTTATTTTTATAAAATTCTGCACAAAATTATCTCACACAAAATGATTGTTAAAATCTGAAAAACAAAGCTAAATGTTATCACACCCACATTAGATTTGCAGCTGCAGCATACAGTTGCTAAATATTTGTTTATGCATATTATCACAACATGTTTGCACAACATAGAACTAAGAAGTAAGTATTTTACAACTGCTTGTACTGTTTCCTGCCATACACTGTCATTTCAGTCTATTACATGAGTCATTTAAATATGTTATTCTAAATTTTAAATGCCATCCCCCTGTGATGCACACTGAGTGCTGTATAAACACTCTGATACCATTAGCAGCATTGTTGGGGCCACCAGAGTAAGCTGCACTGCATTTCCTTGGTAACTGAAGTTTGCACAGGGAGAAACACAGCTGTACTGCTATGGGAAACCAGTGGTTTCTTTGGGTGTCTGGTAATTTCAAATACTTGAAAATAGATGTGTATGCTTCAAACATAATATATTCAATAAGCAAGGAAAAATAATCTGCCTTATGTGTTGCTAAATGCATGAAGAAAAAATACATCCTTTCTATTACTTAACAGTTACTTCAAATTTCAGTCTTCAAAGAACTCTATCATGCACAGAAATGTTGGAGATACCACAATTGTAAAAGCCATTAAGACACCTATCAAATTGTACAAGGTGCATGTACTTCATGAGATGCATTTACTTTACATGGGAGCTGAGCATGTCCCCATCTAACTTACATGGATATTGCTGAGAATATATAAGAATGATCTTTAGCAAAATTATAAACTTACTGCCTTTCTCTTTTGTCAACTCAAACTTCTCTCTAGTCTACTTTTCTACTTTGAACACTATTTCTTTTCCAACAGAATTGCTAAGGACACTCCTGCCACCTGGTACCTGAATGACAAGAACAAGGAAACAACTCTGGGGAATCTCTTTGCATTCATGCACTCCGTGTCAGGCTCACACTTCATTCCCATTGCCTTTCCTCTCCAAACCACATGAGTCATGGTCTCAATCTTAAGGAACTGCCAGGAAAGGGGTAAACACATCAATGACAATTTGTAAACATAGTTTGGTGCCAGTATATTAGGCCCCTCAAATTCCTAAAACTGCATTTTGTCAGAGCCCATCTGGAATCATTGTGTGGCCTCATAGAAATGGCTTAGTAACAAGGAATTTAAGCTTCATCTCTTTAAATGAACTGAAGTAAATTAATGCCAATTTCAGAACTCTATAGGCTATTCATCTGAGACACAAAACTGAAATGGTTTATGTTCCATTAGAGATTTTAAGAAGAATTAATGTTTATTGAGGTTATGTGAGCTCACAAACAGCATTAGAGAAAACTACTGGTTATAATTCTCACAGACATTTCCTTTGAAAAGCAGGTGGTACGTAGGTGAGAATAAGGGAAGCTGGGCTCCTTTCCCAGCAGGAGTATTAAAGACAGAAGACCCATATGTCTTTGATATTCCTTTATTCTCATTCCACCTGCTTTAGTTATATGTGAGGTCCTGAGTAGGATAAGGGTTTACGTTTGTCAGTAATAAGAGGAGGGAAAAAGCTGCTTTTACTTCCATATCTATTATTGCTCTGTCTCCATAGCAACCTGGGACAGCAATACCCCCAGACAGATCTGCTCGACAACTACAACCTAGTGAGAGGAAAGAGGAAGCATGGGAAAGGCATGTTGACAGATGGATTGGGGCAACAATTTGTCAGGTCACTGGACTGGGAAATCGCTACAACACTGCTGACTCGGTTCCTATCTTAGCTTCATAAACTGGAGACTCAATAAATGTGTCTGTAACACGTGGCAAGCAGGGCTGAAAAATTCAGGACCAGCACTGATTCTGTTCACCACTGGAACTGACCATCTCACTTTCATTACTGTGCAGAAAGCACAAAATGAATTAACAGCAACAAATATTGCATTGTAAAGGAAACCATTAGGAATAATAAAGTATGCCTTCTCTTTGATACTGCTTTGTGAAAGAAACTCAACAGGAATTCTTAGACATTTTCAAAACCAATCATCGAACTCTCTTTGATGTAAATAGGAGATATGTAACCTTATTCCAATTGTTGGTTAGAAAAAAATCTCAGAGAGATACTATGATTTCTTTCATGAAGTCCAGAGTAACAAAATGGAAAACAAAGTGCAGGCGTCTTATCCTTTATATTAATCTCAATGGCTTTTAACATAGAAAAAGAGTAAAGTTCTTGAATTTCATTTGATGTGGTCATAATTATTCGCTACCCAATAAGTATAATGTTTCACATTCCTTGAAAAATGAAGCATGAATAGTTATAGGAAAAGAGTGTAAACATTTTCAAAATAAAGCACGTGTTATGAATTGTCTATCACTAGAGTCTGATAATACCTTGTATTGATGTTGTATATAAAACCTTATGTTGTTTGTTGTATATAACACCATGTGTTATATGTTGTATGTAATACCTTGTGTTGCATATTATATATAATACCTTATACTGTATGTTGTATATAATACATTGAATTGTATGTTGTGTATAATACCTTATATTGTATGCCTTCAAACTACTACTGCTCTGTTCTGTGAGTGCTGTCATATTAAACTATAAACCATTTACAGGGAGAAACAGTTTCCAGTGTAATATTTTTTATCTAGGATATTTTTATTCTATGTGTATATTGGATTTTCAATACTTGTTTGTCAATAAAAATAATAGCAATTATAGTTTTGTGTCTCTCACATAATCTTTAGACTGCAACACTTTCAAAACAACTGTGTATTCTCTCATTTTCACAACCTTTTAATTTTTTCAATGAAATATTTTATATTGCTAAATATCGGCTGATTTATGTTGTGAAAATAAAAATATTTTACTAATCTTTATTAGACCAAATGAAATATTCTATAACTGATCATCAAAATATAATTCTGTAAAGAATGTAAAATGTCTTTGACTAAGCCTTCAACATCAAGTCAGTGTGAAAAGAACACTATTGAGAGTATAAATGTTTTCTGGAAACTTTATGCTATTAACATTTTCATGCCAAAAGAGCATATCTTATCTAATTATTTTAATGCTAACTGGCAGTTTGTTTTCATTTATTTTCTCAGATTTTTTATGATGCTGTATGTCAGGAATGTATTAATTCGCCTGAGCGGCTTTCCAGGTAAGTAGTAAATAAGTTTAAGTAAACCACGCATTACAGTTCCAACTATTGAAATGGTTTTAGACATATTTCTTTCCTGTATATTTCAAGATCTCTCAAGTCAGTTAACTGAAAGTAGCAGTATCCATTCCAAGGACGACTGCCCACACCCAACTAAGGGTTGGCCAAAAAGTTAAATTTGTTCATGTTGAAAAAGATCTCAAGGAAGAAGATAATAATATTTTCCAAAGCTATCTTTAACCTTCACTATCAGAGTGAACATAAGTGTGTGTGTGTGTGTGTGTGTGTGGTGAAGAGAGGGAGAAGGAGAAAGAGTGACTTATCAAAGAATGCTATATTGAAGAGTTTGTGTTGTTAAGTCTTATGAGTTAAAACAAAATTATGAGTATTACATATCAAGACATTTGACATGTAGTTCTAGCCAGAAGTGTTCTTTCCTCAGTTAGATTAAGGTCTTATTATTTTTTCACCTTAGTTAGTAATCTATTTTTATAACCTTTACTCATCCAATTTATTATCCTAATCAACAAATATCTATTGAACTTCTATGATGAAAAATACAACAGCGTTCATTAAGACCCCAGGAAAACTTGAAATATAGATACATATCCACAATTGTCAGGGTCTAGTCAATAGAAACTATTTTAGGCATTTTGAAAAGGGGAATTTAATCAAGGATTTGGGGGTAAAATCTCAACAGAGGAATGAGGCAAAGTGTAGACTAGCTTTTGCAGAAACCCACAGCCACCCTGACACAGGGGACAGCTGTGATGTTGGTTGGACCCAGGAGCCACACTGGTACTAGACTCAAGATAGGGTTCTCTGTGAAAACAAAGGAAAGGTCTCTCCACGAGTTTCAAGGAAGCCAGGATGTACAAATCTTACGCCATGTGAAACCAAATACTCTGCAGATGTTTGCTAAATGAATCATCAGGAACATTTAGTAAGTAGAGGAAAGTTGAATGGTAAAAACAAACAAGAATTCCACCCCCCAATAAGCTTTAGGAAATCCATTTCAAGTGCTGCAGGAGACAAAGAATTTTTTTATTAACACAACAAACTTCAGATCTGGAGTACTTAAAAACACTCAGCAGTTGGCATCAGATGAGATTCATATTCAGGATGGAAAGCTGAATCAGGAGATTTCCTTAATTCCCAAGCCTTATAACATTCATGAATGAAACGAGTAAACAAACAAACAACAACAACAAAAAAACAATAAAAAAAACAGCCAAGTACTTTAATTCCCATTACATTTTCAGAAGAAATTATTATAACAAAACCATCCCCAAACTATTTACTCTAAATAGCATGTCCTTCTTAAAATTTGAGTTCTGGAGCTAGACTCTTTGAATTTGAATTCTATTTCCACAATTTGCCAATGGTCTAACCCTGCAATAAATTTAACTTCCCTGTGATATCTATTTCTCATCTGTGAAATAATGGTAGTAGTCATACCTATCTAACAAATTTATGAAGATTAAGTGTTTTGGTACAATTAAAATGCTTAGACAAGAGCTTAGTACTGTAGCTACTTAATAAATGTTAACTCACATTACTAGAAAGTTACTTAGATAAATTGAAAAAGAGGAATTTCATATAAATCCTTTATTATAGAACTTCTATGTATTTCTATAATGGGAATAGTTTATTAAAAATTTTATTCAATAAATATAGGGGACTCCTGTAAAATACACTTAGAAGTATATCTGACCATACACACCCATTCACTTTTTTGCCTTAAAAACCACAAGACAAACTCCAGGAAGTCTTCAACATATAAGTAACATAGCTGTTTGAAATAGGATGAATCCCCAAGAAAACCAAAGATGGTTTCAGCCATACAGACACACTACTAAACTCTGAGAAAGACAAGGAAGGCAAAATTTGAAAACATACTTCCAATGGACATAATTTATATTTTACAGAAAGAGAAAGGAGTTATCCCAGAAATCCTGAATTTGGAAAAACAAACACAAACAAAACAAAAAACACCAAACTGATGATTGGAAAGTTCTTTCAGTTGTTAGAAGAACAAAATGGCTGATAATAACCATCAACTTTCCAGGACAAAGAAGAATTTTAAATTAAGTCTTATCACATTTTGTTTGTTATTTAGAAATTTATCACTGGGACCCAGAAACAGATAAATAGGAATCCAAACACCTGTGATTGAAGAATGGCACCAGATTAAATCCCAAATCAATCAAATGTAGAAATGTATTAAGAATGACTTAGAGTCCAAAGAATTATTTGAAGGGAGGTTTTCAAAATGATAGGTGGAGATCCAGATTCTGTTGATTCATTTGTAATCCTACCATTCTTTGTGGGAAAAATGAAGACATATTTTAAAGCCAGTCGTCCAAACACTGATGTATAAAGCTTCCTTTCTTTAATTGGCAAAAGAACTGTTGTGACAGACAACTAAATAAAGATCTGTGGGAATTATTTGGAAAGAGTGAGAAAACAAGAAAGAAACAAGATCTGGGAGAGAGGAGGAAAATTACTTCTTAGTGCAACATCCTACTTTGAGGTGGAGATGGTGTTTCAATATTTCATTCACTATATATTTATTGATCACCTGCATTGTGTCACTACACAAAGAATTGAATAAAAGAGAAACAATTCTTACTCCCAAGGAGTTGACATTCTCTACTGGAGAGAGAGAGAGAGAAAAAAAACAGTCAAAGAAAAGAAAAAACATGAGTTCATTTTAAGTACCATTTGATTCAGTTTTTTTTAAAATAAACTTTTTATGTTAGAACAGTTTTAGGCTTATAGAAAGTTGAAAAGGTTGTACAGAGCATTGCTGTATGGTCCACATCCAGTTTCCCCTACTATTAACATTTTATATTAACATAGTTCATTTCTCAGAAGTCATGAACCAATATTGATACATTTTTATTCACTAACTTGGGTATTTTGCCATTCCAGGGTTGCCATTCAAGTGACTACATAAGCCAGACAGGTAAATGGACAACAAGGAAAGGCTGTAAACTGTGGCAAACAGAGGAAGTACGTGGGCCTAGAGTTCCCAGAGCTGCTAATCTTTCAGGAAGAGACACAAATCTGAATTTTTAAGTGATCTCTAGATTTTCTTTTACATTTTTAATTGTAGTAAAATACACATAGAATTTAATGTGTTAACCATTTTTAAGTTTACAGTTTAGTAGTATTAAACATACTTTACATTGCTGTGCAGCGAATCTCCAGTTGGTTTTCATCTTGTAAAAGTGAAACTCTATGACCATTAAACAACACCCCATTTCCCCTCCTGGTCAGTCCTCCCTGGCAACCACCATTCTACTTTCTATGCCTGGGTTTTTGGTGTGATATCTAAGAAATCATTGCCAAATCCTATCTAAAGCTTTTCCCTTTTTTTCTACTAGGAGTTCTATAGTTTTAGGTCTTACATTAAGGTATTTAATCCATTTTTATTTTTTTAAAAGATTTTATTTATTTTGACAGAGAGAGTGTGTACAAACAGGCAGAGCAGCAGAGGGGGAGGTAGAAGCAGGCTTCCCACTGAGCAGGGAGCCCGATGTGGGCCTCGATCCCAGGACCCTGGGATCATGACCTGAGCCGAAGGGAGATGCTTAAAGACTTAGCCACCCAGCCACCCTAGATGTTTAATCCATTTTTAGTTAATTTTTGTATATGGTGGAAGGGAAGGGTCCAACAGCATTTGTTGAAAAAACTGTCCTTACCTTATAGAATGATTGTGGTATAGGTTTCAAAAATTATTTGACCATATATACGAAGGTTTATTTCTGGGCTCTCTCTTCTATTCCATGAGTTTATATCTAGTTTATGCCAGTACCACATCATTTTGTTTAATGTAGGTTTGTAATAAGTTTTGAAAGTGTAAGACCTCCAATTTTGTTTTGGCTATTCAGAGTCTTTTGATGGATTTTTTCTATTTCTGCAAAAAAAAAAAATGTCATTGGGATTTTGACAGGGATTGCATTGGACTTATAGATTGCTATTGACATCTTAACAAAATTATATTTTTCAATTCATGATCGTGGAATGTCTTTCCACTTATTTGTTTCTTCTTTAATTTCTTTTGGCAACATTTTGCCATCTTTAGTGTACAAATCTTTGTCTCTCTTTTTAAAAATAATCTGTTTAAAGCTTATTATGGTGTATTGATTGATTATAGATCAAGTAGATCAAGTGCTATATTTTTCTTATGGTCATCCATTGTCCAGCACTAATTTTATTTATCTATTTTTAATGTTTTTATTTGATTATAGTTGACACACAATGTTACATTAGTTTTAAGTGTACAACATAGTGATTTAACTTCTCTATATATTATGCCATATTCATAAGTGTAGCAAGTGTAGTTACCTACTAACTGTTGCCCAAAATGTTATTACAGGGATGCCGGCGTGGCTTAGTCAGTTAAGCGACTGCCTTCAGCTCAGGTCATGATCCCAAGCTCCTGGGGTTCAGTCCCTGCTCAGTGGGGAGCCTGCTTCTCCCTCTGCTTGCTGCTCTCCCTGCTTGTCCTCCCTGTCTCTCTTTCTCTCTCCCTGACAAATAAACAAAATCTTTAAAAAACAATTCTATTATAATATCATTGACTTTATTTCCTACGATGTGCCTTTGTTTTTTCCTAAATATTTTTTTTCTTTTTGATGTTAATATAGATGGAATTATTTTTTTTAATTTTTGTGTGGATTATTCACTTTAGTGTATAAAATGCAACTGATTTTTGTGTGTAGATTTGTATCCAGTTGCCTTGCTGTGTTTATTAGTTCTAACAGTTTTTAATGGAATCTTTAGGATTTTCTACATATAAAATTATGTCATCTGTGAAGAGAGATAATTTTATTTCACCTTTTCCAATTTGGATCTTTTTTTTTTCTTGCCTAATTGCACTGGCTATGACTTTTAGAGTACTATGTTGAGTAGAATGGTGGAAGTAAGCTTTCTTATCTTAGTCCTCAACCTAGAGAAAAGGCTTTAAGCCTTTTGGTCTTTTATTACTAAGTGTGGTAATGCTGGGCTTTTTATATAAAGCCTTTGTTATGTAGAAGTAATGTACTTCTATTCCCAGTTTGTTGAGTGTTTTTTTGTTTGTTTTTTTTTGTTGTTTTGTTTTGTTTTTTTAAGTCAGAAAAGGGTGTTGAATTCTGTCAAATGCTTTTTGTACATCAGTTGAAATAATCATTACTTTTTATCACTGAAAAGTATTCCATTTCATGGTTGTACTACAGTTTGTTTATCCATTCATATCTTGAAGGGCATGTTGATTGGCTCTAGTTTTAGTAATTATGAATAAAGCTTCACTGAAAATTCCTGTATATGTTTTTATGTGAACATAGTTTTCATTTTTCTTGGATAAACACCTATGAGTGTGGATGCTGGATTGTATAAGATAATATTTAGTTTTGTAACAAACTGTCAATTGTGATTTCATCATTTTGCATTTTCACTGCAGTGAATGAGACTTCCTGTTGCTTCACAGCATCACCAGCATTTCATATTGTTGATTTTTGAATTGTGCTATTCTAATAGATTTATAGTGGTATCTTGTTGTTAGCTATTTTGTTTCATTTGTTGTACACAATAGATGATAATTTTTTAAACACATAAAAAATAAGCATATTGGAAGGGTATCAGTTCACAGAATTGAAGCAATGGTACAGAAACATGTTCTGGTAGGAAGGAACAAGGTGTCTCCACACGTATACATAAAATGTGATTTTAAAATGATGGTTTGAGGGGCGCCTGGGTGGCTCAGTTGTTAAGCATCTGCTTTTGGCTCAGTCATGATCCTAGGGTCCTGGGATCAAGCCCCGCATCAGGCTCCCTGCTTGGCAGTGAGCCTGCTTCTCCCTCTCTCCCTCTCCCACTCCCCCTGCTTGTGTTCCTGCTCTCATTATCTCTCTCTCTCTGTCAAATAAATAAATAAAATATTTAAAAATAAATAAATAAAATAAAATGATGGTTTGATTAAGATGTTTCTACCGGGGCTGACATGAAGAAATTTACTCTATTGTACTGGAGTCTTGACCATGCTTCAATCACAAAACATAGTCTCATAGTGATGATTTATTACATGTTTTAGAGTTAAAATTTCTCAGTAAGAATGTTAAGTTTGGTCAAAGGCAGTCCATTGGTTTACATTCTACTTTCCAGGGAATAGAGTGAGGGAACATATATTCCCTCTATTAATTTTTTGTTATTCTAGCCACAACTCTATTTTCCAATTGTCTTGAAATATTACTCCTGTAGGGAAAGTTGGTGTGATGCTAGGCAACCCAAAATGGCAAATGATATCATCTATAAATGCAATAGGAGAGTCAAAATCAATGAGAGTCACTTATCAGGAAAGGTCTCTGATCAGGATAATTTTAGTCTGAGCTCTGAATGGCAAGAATGACCTACCATGGATATCAGAGGAGACAATTGCGGGCGAGATGACAAGGGCAAAGGCTCCAAGGTGAGTGTGAACCTGGTGTGGGAGAAACCAACAATATACAGTGGCATGTAGGGGCTGGCACATGGTGGGCTAGCGGGAGGCTGGTACCAGATAAGTTTTGGAGAGGCAGGCATGTAGGTCACTAGGCACAGATAAAGAGTTTTCACTCATTCTACATGTTCTGGGAAACCACTGCACTTTTTCCAGCATAGGTGATATGATGGCTACTGTGTAGTGTGGGAAGTTGGTCATGGTGCGGGCAGGTACCTAATCTTTATTTCTATCTTTATCAATATAAAATCTTTACCTCCTTTAGTGAGAACTTTGACTCAAATTTGGGCCAATTACTCCTATGTATTTTAGTTTTACTTTCCTCATATGTCAAAATGATACAGTAATAACTTCTATCTACCTGAGATAATGGCATTGCCTGATGCATGGTTTGGTTCATACTATTATTAAATGCCTACTCAGTACTTGACATTGTAAAATAAATATTTTATTATTTCTATATGTTCTTTGTTGAAAATTTAGAAATTACAAAAATTCACAAAGTCTTAAATATAGTATCACAGATACTGAACACTTCAGTTAATCCGATATGTATATTCTTATGCAAGCTGCTTTTAAAACTTCAACTATATGTGTAATATATTTTATTTTTATTTTTTAAGTTTTTATTTAAATTCTAGTTAGTTAACATATGGTGTAGTATTAGGTTCAGGTGTACAATAGTATTTTTTAAATATTTTCCCATGTTAAAGAATCTATTTATAAACAGAATGTAGTTAACCTTGAGAAAGAGAAGAAATAGTAATATATATCCAATAAAAATAAAAGCCCAATTAATATACATTTCAAGCCCATCTATGGTTTATCCCATCTCTACAATATCTCTCTGAAAAAAATCCTAATGAACATAATGATTGTCTGAAATTTTGTTTTCTATTCTTCTTAGTAAACATTTCAGAAGCGAAAAATGGAAAAATTTAATAAATCTCTTTATTTTTGCCAGCCTCAGCTTAGACTCAGCAAAGAGACTTATACTAAAGACAAAATAACATTATATTGTGGGATAAGCTTGTAGCAAAACTAATACATATGTATATATATATATACACACATATGAATATATATTATATATAGCATATATAAATGTATACAAATATATAATATATATCTCTATAGAAATATATTTATATTCATATGCATACATAAAATATATAGACTTTATATCTATAAAGTATATACATAAAATACATATTCATTTAAATATATAAAATGCATATTCATTTAAAATATATAATAGGTAAATATATATAAGATATACTTACAAATATATATATAATGCATCAATAGATGAAAAATTTCTCAATTTATTTTTATTATAATTTCCTCACATTGTTTTATTAGTTATTTTCAGATCATTGAATAATCATAAGACAATAGAAACATTTGTGTAACATGAACCACTTCCCTAGGATTTACCTTTTAAATCCCTAAAAACCATCAAAAATCATGCTGGCCAAATTCCAGTAAGAAGTCTTGCCAATTAGTGCTCTATAAGTTAACAGAAGATTGTACTTGCAGCATTTTTCTCACTTATTTTTCTTTAATTCAGAAAATCTGCTTGTGCTAAATATTTGGTTACTTTTAAAAATTCAGAAAAAAACCCTGAAGAAAAGTTGTATATTAATGTTCATTAACTAGAAATGACCAACATCTACCTGTTTATACTACACTGATGTAAATACTACTAGAGTTCCTTAATAGATGTTAAAGTCATATAGCCATATGTCAATAATTCACTCATTTTCTGAGTATTACAGTATGGATGTACTACAGTTTAACCATCGCCATCAAAAAATATCTGAATGTTTCCAGTTTGGGGCAGTTATACATCTGCTATAAAATATTCATGCATGGCTTTTGTATAAACATAAGTCTTCATGCCCTGGATGAATCTCCAGAGATATCCACTGGGTGAAAAAACAACTTCCAAAAGGTTAGACTTTATGATCCCACTTATGCAGCATTCCTGAAATGGCAAAATTATAAAAATGGAAAACAGATTAGTTGTTGCCAGGTGTTCAGTAGAGGGCAGGAGGGAAGTAGGAACAGCTATAACTGGATAAAATGAGGGTCCCTTTGGTGATGGGGATGTTCTCTATCTTTTCAGTGTCCTGGTTGTGATGCTGTAGTATAGTTTTACAAAATGTTACCCTTAGAGGAAACTGAATAAAGTATACAAAGGATCTCTCTTTATTTCTTATTATAACTCATGTGAATCCACACTTATCTCATGATTAAAGGTTTTATTATATAATGTAACTTGGAATGCCTGGGTGGCTCAGTTGGTTAAGCATCTGCCTTCAGCTCAGGTCATGATCTCAGGGTCCTAGAATCGAGTCCCGCATACAGCTCCTTGCTCAGAAGGGAGCCCTGCCTGCTGCTCCCCCTGCTTGTGTGCGCTCTCTCTCTCTCTGACAAACAAAAAAAATAAAATATTTTTTTAAAAAGGAGGCACCTGGGTGGCTCAGTCAGTTAAGCACCTGCTTTCTGCTCAGTCATGATCTCAGGGTCCTGGGATCAAGTCTTGTATCCAGCTCCCTGATCCATAAGGAGTCTGCCTCTCCCTCTGCCCTTCCCCCTGCTCATGCTCTGTCTCTCTCTCTCAAACAAATAGAATCTTTAAAAATATAAAATAAAGTAAAAGGTAACTATAAGTATAGTTGTGATATATTTCCAGAACATAAGGTAGAGAGATGGCATAAATTCCTTGTGTAAAATATCTATTCTATTATCAATGAACAATAAAACAAAAGTTCAGATGATGACTCCAGAGAAAGTCTGGAGATTAAAAATCTAAACTACATAGAAAGTTCTGAAAAAATAGGTAAAACTAAACAATATAGTGTAGGGATTTAATAAAAATCACCCAGGTAAGTGATCAATATAAAATTTAAGCTAGTGGTTTTATTGGAAGCCTATGCTTAAGATGGAGTGTGCAGTGAGGCTTCTGGATGGTAGACAAATTCTATTTCTTAGCACAGTAATAATTTAAAGGTATTTGGGCGCCTGGGTGGCTCAGTTGGTTAAGCGACTGCCTTCGGCTCAGGTCATGATCCTAGAGTCCCTGGATCGAGTCCCGCATCGGGCTCCCTGCTCAGCAGGGAGTCTGCTTGTCCCTCTGACCCTCCCCCCTCTCATGTTCTCTCTCTCTTTCATTCTCTCTCTCTCAAATAAATAAATAAAATCTTGAAGAAAAAAAAATAATAATAATTTAAAGGTATTTGTTTTATAATAATTTACTAAGCTATATATTTGTTTTATGTGGTTTTCTGTAATTTCCTTTTGTTTTACCATGAAATTTATGTACAATTAAGTTACACCAAGTAAAAATTTAAAAAAAAACATTTAAAACATACTCAATGACTTCTATAAATGCATTTTCATTTTTATCTAATATCATTATTGATAAATTATTTATAGACCACAAAATTCACATGTTTAAAGTATCCAATGCAGTGGTTTTTAGTATATACATAGAATTGTGTAACTGTTACCACTATCTAACTGTAGAACATTTTTTATCAACCTAAAAACAAACCCTGTACCCATTAACATTCACTTCTCATCACCCCCTCTCCCTAGGCCTAAGCAATCACTAATCTATTTTCTGGCCTGTATGGATTTGCCTTTCTGGATGTTTCATGTAAATGAGATAATACAATAATGTGGTCCTTTGTGAATAGCTTCTTTTACTTAGTGTGTTTTCAAGATTCATCCATACTGTATCCTGCATCAATATTTTTACCCTTTTTACTGTCAAATAATTTTCCATTATGTGAATATACCACATTTTGTTCATCCATTCATCAGTTGATGTGTTTTTTCTGCTTTCTGGCTACTATGAATTATGCAGCTATGAGCATGTGTGTATAAGTGTGTGGATATATTATTTTCCTTGGGTACTTACTGTAGGATCTCAAATTGCAGAAAATCAAAGACAAAGAAGAAATCCTGAAATAAGCCAGAGAGTGAGGAAAACATCTTACCTAGAAATAAAAACTTTAACATGTACACAAAAAAGGATGTCTTACATGAAGCTCTGAACTGGAAAAAAAATGTTGCATGAATTTTTTTAGGGATTAGAAAAATAATATGCCAGAATCCAGATCAAGATAAGAAAAAAGTAATAGTAACAATGTATGGGGTTATTGAAAGGTATAGATAAGTAATATGAATGACAGTAATATATAAGAGATGAGAGGGATGAATTAGGAATATTCTGTAATAAAGCGCCTGAATTATGCATGAAACAGAATAGAGCTATTTGAAGATTAATTAATGCAGATTAATTAAAAAGGTATATTGGAGGAAGTAAAAATACAATTGGAGTGGAAAGGGGCAGAAACAGAATAAATGCTCAACAAATAGAATAGATTTATAAATAGTAGATATTGATTCAGTTTTATCAATAATCATTTTATATTTGAATGGTCTAAATATTAAATATCAAATATTAAAAAAGAGATTGCCAAGAGGATATAAAATATCTAACTCTAAATACTACCCCAAAAAATTTAATATAAAGATATTGTTAAGTTTAAGGTAAAGGCTTACAGAAAAATGTACCTTACTAACACCAATTAAAGATAGCTGGAGGAGATATATGAATTACACACAAAACCAACTTCAGAACTGAAATAATCTCTCCAGGTTAAAGAGGGGAATTGAATAATAATAAAGTGGTAGAATCTAAGAATATATAGTAATACTAAATAATCTAACAGGAGAATATCAAAATATGTGAGATAAGTACAGATAGAATTGAAGGAGAAATAGATATGTCCATTATGATGGTTGTAGACTTCAACAGCACTCTTTGAAGAATTAATAGTTCAAGCAGGTAGCAATCCCACAATGGTATAGTTGAACAACACTATCATTCTAATTCATACAATAGACTTTTCCAGAATATGCCATCCAAAAACAGTAAAATGTATATTCTTCCCAAGCTCACATGGAAAATTCATTAAGACAGACCACATTCTAGTTCAGAAAACAAAATTTAACAAATTTAAAAGAAAAGAAATCATACAAACTATGTCCCCAGGCAACAAGGACTTTAAAGTGGAAATCACTAACAGAAAGAGAGATGGAAAATGCCCCAAATATTTGAAGATAAAACAGTACCTTTCTATATAACACATAGTCACAGAAAAAGCCTGAAGAGAAATTGAAAAATATTCTGAACTCAATAAAAATGAAATACAAATTTTCAAAATTTATGAAATGCAGTGAAAGGAATGCTTAGAGAGAAATTTATACCATTAAGTGCATATATTAATAAAGGAGATTTAAATCAGTGCTACAAGCTTCCTCTATAAGAAACTACAAAAAGTAGAGCAACAGAAGCCTAATATACAAAGAAAACAAACAATGAAAATGACAGAGGAAATCAATGAAATGGAAAACAAAGGCAATAGAGAAAAATCAATGAAATAAATGCATGTTCTTTGAAACATGAATGATGATTAAATAAATATGAACAATGATTAATAAAATTGATAAAACTAACCAGACTAACCAAGAAATAAGAAAGAAGATACAAATTACCAATATCAAAAATGAAAGAGGGGTCATCTCTATTGAACCCATGGACATTAAAACAAAAGGTTAATAATGGAATACTCTGAACAACTCTATGCCCACAATTTGATAACTTGGAAGATATGGATCAATTCTTTGAAAGACACAAATACTAAAACTCACACAAGGAAAAATAGGTTTTCTGAAATGGCCTGTATCTGTTAAAGAAATTGAACCAATACTAATAATATGACAAAAAAAAAAAAGATAAAAAAGCACCCAACACAGTTTTCCTGTTGAGTTCTACATATTTAATGAAGAAATGATAACAATCCTCCATAATCTTGTCTAGAATATAGAGGTGGGAGAAACATTTCCTAAGTCATTCTTTGATGTTAGCATTATCTTAAAAAATGATTTTAAGAAAACATTATAGAAAAAGAAAATTAAGACCGATATAACTCATTAACACAATGATCTCCAAAAAATTATTAGCACTTCAAACCCAACAATCTATACAATGAATTATATACCACACCAAACTGATTTATTCCAGGTAAGCAAGGAAGATTCAACATTTTTAATTCAATCAGTGTCATCCACCACATCAGAAGGCTAAAGAACAAAAATACTATGGTCATATCAATTGATGCAGATAAAGCATTTAAAAAAAAACCAACATATATCCATGATTAAAACTCCAGGCAAAGCAGGAATACAAGGAAACTTCCTCAACTTGATAAAGAGCATCTACAAAACCTCCACAGCTAACATCATATTTAATGGTTAGAAACTGGAATCCTTCCCATTGAGACCAGAAACAAGGCAAGGCTTCTTTTCTCCACAATGTCTATTCAAATAAAATTGAAAGTCTAAGCTAGTGCAATATGACAAAAAAAATAAATAAAGGTTACATAGATTGAAGGAAGGAAATAAAGCCACCTTTATTCAAGAAATTATCTGTGTAGAAAATCTCAGAGAATCTACCAAAATCAACAGTAACAACAACCAATTCCTGAACCTAATAAAGAAATAAAACAATGGAGAAAAATGGACATTTAATATACAAAAGTGAATTTCTTTGTCAAATCTAACAATATATATATGTAGGATTTATATGTGCAAAACTACAAAACCCTAAAGATAGAATAAAAACAAAATAATTTATGTTCATGGATTATAAGATTCAATATTGTTTAGACTTTGATTTTCCTAAAGTGATCAATTTAATGTAGCCACCATCAAAATCCTAAAAGCTATTTTGTAGATATCTGGACTCAACAGATATATTTAGAATATTCCATCCTCACAGTAGAATACACATTCTTTTCAAGGGTGCATGGAACATTTTCCAGAATAAATTACATATTAAATGATAAAATAGGCTTCAACAAATACAAAAAGATTGAAATCATACTGTGCACCTTTTCTGACCACAATGCTAGGTCCTCAAAAAGTTAAAAATAGAACTACCCTATAATCTAGCAATTACACTACTAAGTATTTACCCAAAGAATACAAAAATACTATGTCACAGGGATACATGCATCCCGATGTTTATTGCAGCATTACCTACAACAGCCAAATTATGGAAACAGCCCAAGTGTCCATCGACTGATGAATGGATAAGGAAGATGTGGTACACACATGTGCGTGAGTGTAGACACACACACACACACACACACTGGAATATTACTCAGCCATAAAAATAATGAAATTTTGCCATTTGAAATGACATGGATGGAGCTAGGGAGTATTACGCTAAGAAAAATAAGTCGGTTAGAGAAAGACAAATACCTTATGATTTCACTCATATGTGGAATTTAAGAAATAAAACAAATAAGCAAAAGAAAAAAGAAAGAAAGAAAGAGAAAGAGAGAGAGGCAAACCAAGAAATAGACTCTTAGCTATAGAGAACAAACTGATGGTTACCAGAGGGGAGGCGGGCAGGGGGATGGGTTAATAGGTGATGAGAATTAAGGAGTGAACTTGTGATGACCACCGAGTGTTGTATGGAATTGTTGAATCACTATATTGTATACCTGAAACTAATATTACACTGTATGTTAACTCACTGGAATTTAAATACAAACAAAAAAATAAAGGTAATTCTAAAGTTTATAGGGATAAACAAGACTTTGAAGAGCCAACAAAATACTGAGGAAGAAGAACAAAGTTAGTGGGCATGCTCTTCCTGATTTCAAGAATTAAACTATAAAGCTGCAATAATCAAGGCAGCATGCTATTGGCAAAAGAACACACATATTGATTAACAGAAGAGAATAAAAAGACCAGAAATAGCCTCACACAAGTACGGTCAACTGATCAACAAAGGAGTAAAGACAATACAATGGAAATTCATAGTTTTTTGACAAATGTGCTGAAATAATCAAAATTCATATGCAAAAAATAATCTTTTTCATAAAGATTAATTCAAAATTAATCATAGAACTAAATGTAAAATTCAATATTATAAAATATTTAGAAGAAAGTAAAGGACATTACCCAATGATCTTGGGTTTGGTGCTAAGTTTTTAAATGCAACACCAAAAACACAATTCATGAGAGAAAAAAATTGATGCATTGAACTTTATTAAAAAGACAAACTTCTGAAAAATATACTTTTAAGAAAATGTAAAGGCAACTCAACCACAAACAGGAAGAAAATATTTTTAAAACATATATTTTAAAAAATACTTGATGATGTATCCAACATATACAAATAATTATCTTCAATACATACCAAGAACTTAACTCTCAACAATAAGAAAACTCACAACTCAATTAAATAGTGGGCAAACTGTACAAACAAACATATCATCAAAGAAAATACTAAGGCAAATAAGTCTATGAAAAAAGTGCTCAACATCATTTGTCATTAAGGAACTGTAAATTAAAATAATAATGAGATACTACTACACACCTGTTAAAATGGTTTATAACCAAAAAACTGACAATGCCAATTGCTGGTGAGAATATCAAACAATGGCAACTCTCCTTCATTACTCATGGATGTGCAAAATGGCACAACCTTTTTGGAAGACAGTTTGGCAGTTTCTTACAAACTAAGTATAGTCTTACTTTGTAATCAGCAATTATAGTCCTAAATTATTGTCAATTAATTTGAAAATTTATGTCCACACAAAAACCTGTATGCAAATATTTATAACAGCTTTATTCATAATCACCAAGAAATGGAAGCAAGCATGATGTTCTTCAGTAGGTGGATGGATAAGCAAACTGTAGTGCAGTTGTTTACTATTCCATTGTATGAACAATGGAATATTATTCAGTGCTTGAAAAGAAATGAACAATCAAGCCATGAAAAGACATGGATTATTCATAAATGCACATTGCTAAATGAAACAAACCTATCTGAAAAGGCTATATCCTCTGGGATTCCAATTATACAACTTTCTGGTAAAGGCAAAACTATACAGACAGTGAAATTGTCATTTCCAGATAATGCTGGCATGTGCAGGAGTAGGAAAGGAATAGATGAAGAGGATTCTTCAGGAAAGTGAAACTATCCTATATGGTATCATAATGGTGATACATGATACCCTGCACTTGTCAAAACCCATAGAATTTACAGCCAAAAGTAAGAGATCCTTAATGTGTACAAATCTTTTTAAAAAATCATTTAGGAGATTGGGGGATATTATGATGTAATACAGAACGTGACAAGAGAGTCTAATTGTATTATGAATGTTTGAAACAACCTCACTGAAGGGGTTGGGATAGTGGTACTGAGTTCTTTAACTTTGGAAATGAATAAAATCTATAAGACTGTAGGCAAAAAAACAAAACAAACAAACAAAAAACAAAACAAAAACCTATACATAAACTCTACTCGAGTTAAAAAAGTTTTCCCATTGGGTAATGGGTTAACAATTCTTATACTGCTGTACATGTGTATTGGATTTGAACACTTAACCAAATGTATGGCAGATGATGTAGCCACCTGTTGAAGTGGGAGGTTACAGATAAGCAAGAGAGGAGGCTAGAATGATCCATATTATAAAGGATTAGGTTGGAGGCAGCCATATAAACTCATTTTCAGCTTAATACAAATACATAATTATATAGAGAAATGTGTATGAATGCATTTGTGCATATGAACAAGTCTGTACCCACATGTATTTCCTTGTTCCATCAGCTGAGAGTATCTTGAAGGTACTTTACTCCAGCAGCGATGAGCACACTTAAGATTCAGATTTTGGTTTCAAATACATTCTCTAATAAAGGGAAGCAGGACCTCTAGGAGAAATGGCTATTTTTGGATTGGCAGGAAATATATAAGATGATCCTGAAACATATCTTAGTGCCAAAAAGGAAGAAATGCTAAAAAAAAAATTATTTATTTTTAAAGATTTTATTTATTATTTGACAGAGAGAGAGAGACAGCAAGAGAGGGAACACAAGCAGCGGGAGTGAGAGAGGGAGAAGCAGGCTTCCCGCAGAGCAAGGAGCCCGATGCAGGACTCAATCCCAGGACCCTGAGATCATGACCTGAGCCTAAGGCAGACGCTTAACGACTGAGTCACCCAGGCGCCCCCTAAAAAAATTTTTTTGAAAAAGGCTGAGGGGGGCGCCTGGGTGGCTCAGTCGTTAAGCGTCTGCCTTTGGCTCAGGTCATGATCCCGGGGTCCTGGGATCGAGTCCCACATTGGGCTCCTTGCTCAGCACAGAGCCTGCCTCTCCCTCTGCCTGCCTGCCACTCCCCCTGCTTATGCTCTCTCTCTCTCTCTCACTCTCTCTGTGTCAAATAAATAAATAAAATCTTTAAAAAAAAAGAAAAAAAAAAAGGCTGAGGGAGTATTTCAAAGCCACACTGAAACCAACTGAAAGAGCTCCCATGGGCCAATGCTAGATTCACTTGAGCAATAAATAAATAAATAAATAAAGTAGCATTGGCTTCTAATCCAAAATATAAAATAAATATCCACAAGTCTATACTGATCTATCAATATGATTGAATAAACAAATAAACTAAGGTATATAGACAAATCTCCTACATAGTGGAATTTCAAATATTGTAAGTAGCCAAACCATTGTTGTGGAGGTGAAGCATATTCTGCATTGTTTAAGTGTGGGCTCTGTATAGTATACTCCTTCCAAAGAACACAGTATGGAAAGAAAGCAAAAAAGTAACTTTATAGTGGAGAAACTTGACAAAATCTATCTTAGCGAGGTGATCAAAGTTAATATTAGTGTTAATAAAGTCATGTTAATGGTATGTACACTTTATATGATATGACAAGAATGCACTTTGCCTCTATGGTCTTCCTACCCAACACACATAAACCAGTCTAATCACAAGGAACAAATGAGAAAAAAACCCAATTGAGGTACATTCCACAAAATATCTCACCAGTATTCCTCAAAACTGGTAAGATTATCAAAGAAAGGAACCCTGGAAAATATTAGAGTCAAGGGGAGCCTAAGAAGACATACTACTAAATGCAATGTGTGTTCTGGAAGGGATCTGGGAACAGAAAAAAAAGGCATTAGGTAAAAACTAAGGAAATCTGAATAGAGTGTTATTCAGACTTTCATCAATAACAATATATCAATATTGGTTTTATTAATCATCAGAAATGTATAATAATCCAAGATATTAATAATAGGGAAAACTGGGTGTAGAGTATATTACAACACTCAATACTATCTTTACAATTTTCTGTCAATCTAAAACTGTTCTAACATAATCAGGTTTTTCAAAAAATCAAATATAAAAAAATAAAAAAATAAAATATGAAAAGAATAAAGTTTGGGGACTTGAATTTTTCAATTGCAAAACTTACTGCAAAGTTACAATAATCAATGGTGTGATGGCATAAGCATACACAGATTAATGGAACATAATTAAGTATCTAGAAATAAACTCTTAAATTTAGCATGATTCATTGTAACAAAAGTGCCAAAGCAAATGATCCTGGGCAGTTGGATACCCACATTATCTTATCTCACACCATATACAAAAATTTTAAAAAATTGATCATAGACTTAAGTGTAACAGTTAAGACTATAAAACCCTCAGAAGAAAACAAAGCGATAAATCTTCATATCCTTAGAATTATTAGATAAGACAGCAAAAGCTGTGATCATGTGATAAAGTTAAAATATCTATAGGGCACCTGGGTGGCTCAGTTGGTTAAGCGACTGCCTTCGGCTCGGGTCATGATCTTGGAGTCCCTGGATCGAGTCCCGCATCGGGCTCCCTGCTCGGCAGGAAGCCTGCTTCTGCCTCTGACCCTCCCCCCTCTCATGTGCTCTCTCTCTCTCAAATAAATAAATAAAAAAAAATCTTTAAAAAATAAAATATCTATAAACTGAAATTCATGAAAATCAAAAACTTTGAGTTTCAAAAGATACAATTAAGAAACTGAAGAGACAAGCCAAGACGGGAATAATATTTGCAAATTATATATTCGACCTGCACCTAGAATGTATAAAATAAACAAACTCTTTGAAATAGATAAATCAAGTAACCCAATTAATCAAGAATATAAAGGAATATCATAAGGACATAAAAAAGATGTTCAATATTCTTAGTAATTAAGGAAATGAAAACTAAAAACATAGTATTATGCTACTTCATAGCATATGTAGACATGCTTTCTTTTTTTTTCTTTTTCTTTTTCTTTTTTTTTGTTTGGCATTTTGTTTATATTTGAAAACATATACATAAAATCTAGATACATTTCTTGTGACATTCCTTAGATAATAGCCGATCCCTTTATTCCATGTATTTTCTTTCTGAAAATTCTATTGTTAGAATTCCTGAATGGAATATCTCTAATATTCTTTTCTGTCTTATTGCCTACTTGTTATTTTATTCCATTTTGACCATTGTCTCAACTTTCTTTTGTAATTCTTCTATATTCTATAATTTTTTTCAATATTGCTATCAAAGTTTAAATATCTTCTTTTTTTCTCCACATGTTCCTTTTATACATAAATGATGGTTTTTAAAACAATGTATATAAATAAGTCTCTGCAACATCTCTGAAAACATTATAGTACTGAGTCCTCCCACTTTTTTCTTAACCATTGCATTGTCTCTTTCCTTCAATTTTTTTTTTCTCTGCTTTAGCTGTTGTCTTGATGTGGACAATTTTCTTCAAATATTGGTGATCCTTTCGTATCTGTCAATACTTAAGAGTGAGACACTGAAAAGCAAATTGACAGCTTTGGGTAGAGGACACATGGTTTATCCACTACTGGGCTCTACTGTGAAGTTACTGGTGGAAACTCAGCCTGCACTGGAAGAGCCCAAATATATTATTTGTGGATTATTCCTTTTAGATCAATTCACTATAAATGTCACCTACTCTCTTAGTGGTAAAAAACAAAACAAAACAAAAACAAAAAAACAAAGAACCAAAAACAGCTAGATGCCAGTGTTCTGAGAGTTAAAAGAAGGGAAAAGGCAGAGAAACTTGCTGTTCAGAATATCTATCTCATTTTAGGAGGAGAAGTAAGATGGCGGAGGAGTAGGAGACCTAAATTTTGTCTGGTCCCAGGAATTTAGCTAGATAGTTATCAAACCATTCTGAACACCTACAAACTCAACAGGAGATCAAAGAAAAGAACAGCATCAATTCTATAAACAGAAAAGCAACCACTTTCTGGAAGGTAAGACATGCAGAGAAGGGAATCCGAGGCGATATTCGGGAAGATAGACTGCAGGGGAGGGGGCCTCTGTCTCCCGCTTCTGGCAAGTGATAGAGCAGCGGAGCACAAAATTGGAACTTGTAGAAGTCTACTCCGCTGAGGGATGTTGCTCCAGTGTCTAAGCAGGGGGTGGAACCCTCACTGGGACAGTGTGGTCTCAGCACGCTCAGGGTCACAGAAAGACCAGGGATGCCTGAATGTGGCAAAACTCCCAGGTATCAGAGCAGGGAAACCGGCTGCAAAGATGGAGCCAGGAGAGGGCTCTCAGCGTGGGGTTGCCATAAACCGTGACTTGCAGCACAGTCAGGGCACTGCTTTTAGGGGAGGGACCCAACAAGGAGCAGATACGGGGCGACTCCCCTTGCTCCCCCAGGAGAAGTGGCATGGGAGTGCACCTCAGGAATCTGCTGGGTTTGGAGACTCCAAACGGGATCAGGTGCCAGAGATAGAAATTCTTGGTCACAGGCCAGGTGAGCACAGAGTGCAGCCGGAGACCAGGGAGATAGAAGTGATTGACTGCTTTTCTCTGGGGGCTCACTGAAAAGTGGGGCCCCAAGTTCTCAGCTCCTCTGGGGCAGAGATTGGGAGGCTGCAATTTTCACTCTTGTCCTCTGAAGCTGTACAGAGAGCTGGCAAGGAATAAAAACTACCAAGAGCAAACATGAGCAGATTACTTAGCCTGGCCCCTGGCAAGGGTGGGGCAATTCTGCATCAGGCAAAGACATTTGAGAATCACTGCAACAGGTCCCTCCCCCAGAAGATCAGCAAGAACAGCCAGCCAAGACCAAGTTTACCAATCAATGAGAACAGCAGAACTCCAGCACAAGGGGAATACAGCACATAGAATTCATGGCTTTTTTCCCCAT
>NC_138372.1:99382828-99440714 GCF_054177405.1 Leptonychotes weddellii | reverse complement strand
TAATTGCTGTTGGCATTTTTCTACTGTTTCCAAATTATCACAGATGGAATAGGCCTTAACTGATATGAACTCAATGCTAAAACTTCAATCATATAATCTCTGAACAAATCATAGAATGTTCCAGAAAAGTAGCAAATACAAAGCCCTGGGACAAAAATCTAGCATGTTTGCTGGTAGAAGTCACAGTAATTGCATTAGATATCTGAGCTTTACTTCTTTGTCACTGATAATTGAAAATGTTTCCAAACTTTCCAAATGATCAACATTTTGTTGAACTTTATGCATGTAACTAGAATAAAAGTGTCATTTGCCGAGGTGCCTTTCCTTTGCCCCAGTCTGTGACTCAGTTCTGTTGTAAACTTTAAAACTCCCTGAACAGGGAATGAGGACATGGGTTTAAGCCCCTATCTGATGAGAGTGATTACTCTGTCATTTTCATTACAAAGCTCATACTGATAGCATTTCAGGAGCTCAGCTCCACCTTAGTTTGCTGATAAAGTTCACCAGGCTATGGTGTTTTCATCCTGACCTGTGGCCTATGTGGTGTTGTTCCCCATACTCCCCTCCTCCCTCAAATTCCACACCCCATTCCTGAAGTAAAGGTTCTGTCTTAGCTCAGACTGTTGTAGCAAAATACCATGTACAGAATGGACTGAACAACAGACATTTATTTTCTCACAGTCCTGGAGACTGGAAGTCCATGATCAGAGTGCCAGCCAGAAGGGTTGAATTCTGGTGAAGGCCTACTTCCTGCTTACAAATGGCCGCCTTCTTGCTGTACCTCCACATGGGGAGAAGAGGAAGTCGTCCTCTTTTTGTAAGGGTGCTTATCCCATCATGGGGCTCCATCTTCATCACCTCATCTAACCTAATTACATCCCAAAGTTCCCACCATTTGGGGTGAGGCTTTAACCTATGAAACTTGGGGATGAACATACACTCAGTCCCTAATAGACTTCCCTTCATCATCCCAATCCAGTGTCTTTCCTGCCTTCTCATGGAGGCACCTCCTCACACACTTACCATGAATTTTCTATTCCCACATTGTCCAACCAGAGCTTCATAACATTGCCCCCAGATTTCATTTGTCTGGAGTCTCCACCTAATATCTGCTATGCCCTAAGAATTCTCTCCTAACTTTTCCACTAACTTAAGGAGACTAAGTGTCAACAATGTTTCAGTTGTTACACACAGACGTGACTTTATTCTCTCAAAAGTTAGATGAGTATCTCAGCCCAGATACCCCACCCTCCATACTTATCTTAAGTGAAAAGTCAAGCTACCTTTGTGGAGAGATCACAAAGACCATACATTGTGAAGGTCACATTCAAAGAGGGACTGGTTTTCAACAGAGAGGTGTCTAAGGGCCTTTGGCAGTGGGAGGTTTTAAAAAGCAGAGTTTTCCCAGAGAACAACAGTTTAAGTCTGAGAGCGGAGGGCACTACATTCTTTTTCGTAGATTGGTTTCCCCCAGATGTAGATATAGAAGGTAGAATTTCATTTGGGATGTGTCCCAGGAAATGCTCTCAAATGAAGGAAAGGGATTTGGAGAGCAGAAGGAAATGAGGCCAATGCAGGGAGTGTTTTCAAGTGGGTTACTGCTCTGTGTAGATGGTTCTGTCCTACTGGGAATTGGAATGTCCCTCAAAGTACCCACTCAAAATTGAAGAAGCTGGTGCTCACCCTCCAGCTCTTATTGGTCACTGGTTGAGGGCTGCCTCTGTGGGAGGCAATTCCCAGCATTTTCCCTTGCCCGGTGCACAGGTACTGCACTCCCACAGATGGAGAAAGCCCTGAGCCCGTGAGTGGCCAGTGGCTGGGAAAGGAACCACCATTGTGTAGGAAGCAGTGCACCATAAGAATATGGGCAGATCCCTGTAACACTGGCAGTCTCCTCCACCTTCTGGGAGGATCCAGCAAGGGGTGGGATGAACATATAGACCTGAAATGTTGCTGTGTCCTTAAAGATAGGGACTAGTGACCCCTTATTTGGGGATTTCTGAAAGACAGTGGCTGAGAGCACTCTAGACCCTGCTGGTGCCTACAAAGGTGCACGTAGGGTATACCTGTTTAGTAGCTGCAACTGCTTTCAGAAGGAAAGGACTGGGACCTCATGAGTTCCAGTGATTTTGTGAGAGAGAAAACGGGTTATCTAAGTAGCAGTAGCAACCACATGTTTTCCTGTCCAAATTCATTTGGCCTAGTAGTGAGGTATATATTGGAAAGGATATGGGGTCTGTTTGTAACAGTGTGCCAAGGGAGGAATGGGGTTTCCCTCCTAGGGTTCTTCCACTAGAAAGTTTTTTTTTCTTTTTTAACCTATTGATGTCATGGATTGTATTAATTTATTTTTGAATGATGAACCAGACTTGCATACCTGAGATAAATCCCATTTGGTCTTGGCGTACAATTCTTTGTGACATATTAAACCATTGATTTTATAGTGACTATTGATACAGTTAGAGTAATGGCTACCATATTTGTTATTGTTTCAATTTATTGCCCTGTTTTTTATCTTATTTTTGTCTTTCACTCTTTTTCTGCCCTTTGTTGTTTAAATTAAGTATTTTGTATGATTTTGTTTTCTCTCCTTTCTTAGCATATCAGTCATAGTTCCTTTTTTACTTTTTTTAGTAGTTCGCCAAAAGTTTGCAATATATACTTGCAGGTAATCCAAATCCACATTCAAATAACACTACACTGTTTTACAGGTAGTATGAGTACCTTATAATAACAAAATAATGCTGATGCTGCTCTCTCTTCCCTTGTCTAATTTCTGTCAGTCATTTCACTTGTAATATGCATGCTTAAGCATATATATAGTATTCATAAACATACATAATCAAAAACATTTTTGCTGTTATTATTTTGAACAAACTATTATCTTCTATGCCAATTAAGAATTAAAAAAAAGAAAGGTTTTATTTTTTTCACTTATTTATTCTTTGTTACTCGTCCTTTCTTTATAAAGATCCATGTTTTTGACCTATATTATTTTCCTTCTCCCTAAAGAGCTTCTTTTAGTATTTCTTGAAAGGCAGATTTACTGCCAACAAATTCCTTCAGTTTTTGTTTGAGAAATTCTTTGTTTCTCCACCACCTCTGAAGAATAATTTTGCAGGGTACAGAATTCTAGGTTTGAGACATTTTCCTTTCAACACTTTAAATATTTCACTCCACTCTCTTGTGTTTGTTTGCTTTGTTTGTGTGCTTTATAAGGGGAAGACAGTTGTAAATCTGATCTCTGTTCTATAGGCGAGGTGTGTTTTTCCTTCTGGCTTTTTTAGTATTTTTTCTTTATCTTTGCTTTTATGTAATTTACATGCTTAGGTGTAGGTTTTTAGCATTTATTCTGCTGCTGTTCTCTAAGATTTCTGCATCCGTGGTTTGGTGCCTGACATCAATTTGGGGGAAATTCTCAGTCATCATTGTTCCAAATATTTCTTTCTTTTTCTCTTTCTTCTCTTTCTGATATTCCTGTTGTACATGTGTTACACCTTTTGTAGCTGTCCCACAGTCCTTGGATATTCTGTTCTGTTTTTTCAGTCTTTGTCCTCTTAATTTTTCAGGTTTTGAGGCTTCCACTGATAAATCCTCTAGCTCAGAGATTCTGTCCTCTGCTGTGTCCAGCCTACTAATGAGCCCATCAAAAGCATTCATCATTTCTGTTACCATGTTTTTATCTCTAGAATTTTTTTAGTTCCTTCTTCGGGTTTCTAGCTCTCTGCTTACATTACCTATGTCTTTCCTCATGCTGTCTCTTTTATGCTGTAGAGACATTAGTATATTAACCACAGTCATTTTCAATTTCTGATCTGATAATTCCAGCATCTCTGACATGTCTGGTTCTGATGTTTGTTCTGTTTCTTCAAAATTTGTGTGTGTTTTTTGTAATTTTCTTGGTATTCCTTGTAATATTTCCTTGGTAGCTTCCCATGAAGTACTAGATAAAAGGAACTACTGTCAATAGGCCTTTAATAATGTGGTGGTGTAGTGTCGGGGGAGGAGAAGAGTTCTAGAGTCCTATGATTAGGTCTCAGTCTTTTGATAATCTTCTCAGTTTATTCCTACCCCCTTGAGTTGGACAGGATGGCTAGAGTGCCCTGGAGTTGGCACTGGAGTTGGGTATTTCCCTTCCTCAGGTCAGTTAGGGTCTGAAAACACCCAAGTAGTTTAGGCTCTGATTAACTAGCTTCCCCTGAGGGCAGACGTTGGTAAGAAGAACAGAGTGCTCTGGCTTATTTCAAAATGGTTCCATCTCTCCCTCCCGCTCAGGGGACACCTGAGGGAATTTTCTCCAATTTTTACTGTGAGAAACTGGTCAAACTCCTGAATGCAAATTTCATACCATTGTGGGGGCCCCTATGACTGGGTCCCCCTGGAGTTTTTAATTCTCAGATTGCCCACACTGAGTGGCTAGCAATTCTTCAATTACTGTTCTGGTCTTCCTACCCTGGTTCCCACTGTCTGCTTTTGAGTCTTTGCTCTGGTTAGCAGCAACTCTCTGTATTCAACTCTCTGTCTCTCCAATCCTGAGGGCAGAGGTTTGCCCTGTTTTCTGTCTTATGAATCCAAGAAGAGTTGGTGATTTTTCAGTCTGTTCGACTTTATATTTTTGAGGAAGGAGTGGTGACTTACTTCCAAGCTCCTTAAAAGCAGAACCAGAAACCAGAAATCCCCTTGCATTTTTAACTCTCAGACTTGTCCACACTGAGCCTCCAGCAATTCAATTACAGTTCTGGCTTTCCTACCCTTGTACTGGGGACCACAGTGGTTTCTGTGCATGGGCCTCTTATGTGGTAAGCTGTGACTCCCTGTATTTGCCTGTCTTGTCTAACCAGTCTTGGGGGCAGCAGTTTGCCCTGTGTCCTCCCCTCTCTGATGGATCCAAGGAGAGCTGAAGATTTTCCAGTCTGTTCAGATTTTACTTGTTATGACTGAATTGTGACTTCCAAGCTCCTATACGTAGAACCAGAAACTGAAAATCCCTTATTTATTTCTTTACTGAAGGCATAAATGAATACAAATCCATTTTCTGAATGTACCAGAATTCATTCATCATTTCACAATTTGTTTTAGTTCACAACTTACATATTCTTGTGCAAGTCTTTTTGTGAACATTTGTTTTCATTATTCTTGGGGAAATCCCAAGGAGAAGGATTTTTTTTTAGTTTAGGGTGGGTTTATGTTTAACTTTATAAGAAACTGCCAAATAGTTTTCCAAAGTTGTTGCTCAATTGGTACAATAATGCATGAGATTTCTAAATGAACCACATCTTTGCCAAGTCTTTTTTTAAGCCATTATAATGGGTGTGAAGTTGTATATTATGGCATTTTAATCTGATCTGCAATTTCTTGATGACTGGATAAATTAGGACATCTTTTTATGCTCTCCTTAGTGAGTTGCATATCTTACTTTGTGGTCTTTTCTCAGTTGTTGTTATTTGTTTTCTTTAATTGGGTTGTTTATTTGTTTGTTTTTTAATTTGTGATAGTTCTTTATATATACTAGACACAATCTTTATGTCAAATGGGAATATTTTCCCCTAATCTGAGGTTTGCCATTTCATTTTCTTAAAAAGGATTTTTTAAAGTTCAATTTTTAAAAAAATCTGATGAAGTTCACATTACCATTCTTTTTTATTTTATTAGTATTGTTTCATCCTAAAAAATCTTTGTCTACCCTTGAACACAAAACCGTTTTCCTATGTTTTTTTTTTCCAGGAATATATTTGTTTTAGTTTTACATTTTCAGTAAGATCAATCTCAAAATATTTGTAATTCATATAAAGTAGGAGTCAGGTGTAATCTTAGTTTTTCCATATATTTATTGAGATGTTCTAGCATTATTTATTGAAAAGATTTTTATTCCCCTTTGAACTGGTTTGACAACTGACCAGTGGCATTAAAGAAGATGGGGGGAATAGGAAGCACCAAGAATTCTTTTTTCTACCTAGACAGTTGCACTGGTAGAATTTGTCTGGTGTAATTATTTTTGGATTCTAGAGTCTATTGTAAAGATTGCAACTTTCAGGAGAAGTTTTGGATGGTAAATCACGGCTAATTTAGGTCAATTTCTGCTCTCAGAACCGTGGCAACTACCCATCCCCCCACCAGCCCAGTGACAAACACCTGTGTACCTGTTCCTGGAGAAGCTTACACTTGGCTTATTGGAAACAGGGTAGGCAATGGGGACTCTATTCCAAATATTGGGGATCCAAGTTCTGATCACTGATATCTACTTTTGACTGCAGAGGTGTAGAGACAGCAAGCTGCAACCCCCACGGGCTGAAGCAACTTCCAGGGGATTTAAAGAGCCAGAGCCTTCCTTTCCCTTCGTTTCTCCCTATTTCCTCTTCTGGGAGCTAAACACTTAAAAATTAAGATACTCAAAAGAAACTGTATGTATATATGGGGAAATTTACAAAGTCACAATGCATGCTCAGGGGAAGACATAGGCTCAGGCAAGATTTGAGAAGACCTCAAGTTGACACTTTAGGCCAATCCCTGGCATAGAGATGACCTACAAAAATTAAAGACTAAAAAACAAACAAAAGCTGCAAACCCTGGGGAAAGGGAAGAATTTGATTTCCAGAGTGACCACATTGTAAGAGTCAAATGTCCAATTTTCAACAAAATTCAGGCATACAAACAGGACAGTATATCCTATTCAAAGGCTAGAATTCTTCTCTTGTGCACATGGTACACTTTCTAGGATATATCATATGTTAGACCACAAATTAAGTCTTAGAGTTTAGAAGGTAGATATCACACAAAGTATCTTCTCTGACCACAACAGGTTGAAGTTAGAAATCACTAACAGAAGGCAAAGTGAAAACTCACAAATTTCTGGAAATTAAGATACTTTTAAGCACCCAATAGGAAAGGGAGAAATCACAAGGGAAAATAGAACATATCAGAGATGAATGAAAATGAAAGTATAACATAACAAAATGTTGCGATGCAGGGAAAGCAGTGCCAAGAAGGAACCTTTAGCTATAGAAGTTTACATTAAAAAAAAAGATCTCAAACCAACAACCTAACTTAACCACTTAAGAAAATAGAAAAAGAAAAAAAACATACTAAACATAAAGCTAGCAGAAGGAAGGAAATAATAATGATTAGAACTGAGATAATAAAAGAGAATAGAAAAGCAATAGAGAAAATCAATGAAATAAATGTGTTCTTTGAAAAGGTTAACAAAATCATAACTGTTTACCTAGATTGGCTAAGATAAAAAGAATATTAAATACTAAAGAAATGACTAAAATCAGGAAAAAAAAGGTGAGGACATTACTACAAACTTGATAGAAATTTTAAAAAATCCAAAGAGAGAATGAAGAATTAACTGGATAGCCTTGATGAAATGGACAAATTCCTGAAGGCACAAAACCTACTCACACTGAACCATGAAGAAATAGAAAATTTGAACAGATATAACACTAGTAAAGAGATTAAATCAGTAATCAAAAATCTTCCAACAAAGAAAAGTCTTGAATCTGCTAATTTCACTAGTCAATTCTTCCAAACATTTAAAGAAGAAATAATACCAATTCTTCTCAAACTCTTAACAAAAAACTAAGAGGAGGGAAAACATCCTAACTTACCCATTGAGGATAATATTACCTTGATACCGAAATCAGAAAAAGACTATAAGAAAAGAAACTATTATGACCCTTATGAACTTTGATGCAAAAATCCTCAACAAAATACTAGCAAACAGAACTCACCAGTATATTAAAAATATTATATATCATGACCAAGTGGGATTTATTCATGGAATACAAAGATGATACAATATATGAGATTCAATATACCATATTAACAGAATGAAGGAAACACACACATAATCTTATCAATTGATGCAGAAAAAGCATTTGGCAAATTCAACACCCTTTTAACAGTCAAAAATCTTAGAAGAAAACTACCTCGAAATAATAAGGGCCATATATGAAAAACCTACAGGTAAGACTGGACTCAGAGGTGGACTTAATTCTTTCTCTCTAAGATCAAAAGTAAGGATGCCTACTTTCACCACCTCTATTAAACATAGTAATAGAAGTCTTAGACAGAGAAATTGGGCAAGAAAAAGATATAAAAGATAACCAAATTGGAAGGAAAAATGTAAAATTATCTCTGCTCACAGATGACATGATTTTATATACAGAAAACCTAAAGATTATACACATACATCACACACACACACACACAGAGCCATTAGAACTAAAAAAAAAAAAAATCAGCAAAGTAGCAAGATACAAAAAGAATACACAAAAATCCGTTGAATAAAGAAAAGAAAATTAAGAAAACAACTCCATTTACAATAGCATATAAATAATAAAAAAACCCGGATTAACTAACAAGAAGGTGAAAGACATTCACTAAAAACCGCAATACATTACCAAAAGAAATTAAAGACATAAATAAATGAAAAGACATCCTGCATTCATGGATTAGAAGGCTCACTACTGTTGAAATGGCAATATTATCCAAAGCTAGCTACTAATTCATAATGTCATTTTTTATGAAAATAGAAAAATCCATCCTAAAATTTATATGGAATCTCAAGGAGCTCTATGTAGCCAAAACATTCTTGAGAAAGAACAAAGCTGGATGGTACACGCTTCCTGATTTCAACATTTACCACAAAGCTAAGGTAATCAAAACAGTATGGTACTGACATAAAAAAACAGACAGACTTATAGATAGAGAGCTCAGAAATAAACCCTTAAATACATGGTCAAATGATTTCTGACAAGGGTACCAAGATGAAATGGTGTCAGAAAAACTGGATACCCACCCACAAAAGAATGAAGCTGGACCTAACACCATACGCAAAAATTAATTCAAAATAAATCAATATACATGATGGACATGTAAGAACTGAAACTAGGAACTCTTAGAAGAAAATATAGGGGAAAATCTTCATGACATTGGATCTGGCAATGATTTCTTACATATAACACCAAAAGTACAGTCAACAAAAGAAAAATAAATAAACTGAACTTCATCAAAATTAAAATCTGTGCATCAAAGGAAACAACAGAGTAAAAAGGCAACCCATATGTTGGGAGAAAATTACTTGCAAATCACATATCTGATAAGAGATCAAACAAAAAAACTGCCACAGAATTACCATTTCATCCAGCAATTCCACTTCTGGGAACATACACAAAAGAATGAAAAACAATGACTCATATATCTGTGCTCCCATGTTCATGTTAGGATTATTCCAAAGGGCCAAAAGGTGAAAACAACCCAAATGTACACTGTTGGATGGATGGATGAACAAGGTAAACAAAATATGGTATATACACGGGGATAGAATATTATTCAGTCTTATAAAGGAAGGAAATTCTGATACATCCTACAACATGGCTGAATCTTGGAGAATTATACTAAATGAAATAAACCGGACCCAAAAGGATGAATAGTGTGTGATCCACTCACGAGTCAATTAATAGAGACAAAGTAGCACAGAGGTTATCAAGGGCTGAGGGGAGTATTACTTAATAGGCACAGAGTTTTAGTATGGGATGATGAAAATTCTGGATATGGATAGCAGTGATAGGTTCACAGCAATGTGAATATGATCAATGCCACTGAACAGTACACTTAAATATGGTTAAAATGGTAAATTTTGGGGCGCCTGGGTGGCTCAGTCTGTTAAGCAGCTGCCTTCGGCTCAGGTCATGGTCCTAGGGTCTTGGGATCAAGCCCCACATCCGGCTCCCTGCCCAGCAGAGAGCTTGCTTCTCCCTCTCCATCTGCCTGCCACTCTGCCTGCTTGTGCTCTCTCTCTCTGTCAAATAAATAAATAAAATCTTAAAAAATAAATAAATAAAATGGTAAATTTTATGTTATGTATAGTTTACCACAATAAAAAAAAGCCATTGGCCATATGAGTGTGGGTCTGTTTCTGGACTCTATAATGTTCCATTTGATGCATGTGCCTGTACTTGCGACAGTATCACATTGTATTCATTTTGGCAACTTACAGTGAGTTCTGAAATTAGGAAGTATAAACACTCCAACTTTGTTCTACTTATTAAAGATTGTTTGGGCTGTACTGAGTCTTTGTATTTCCATGTAAATCCTAGAATCAACTTGCCATGGTCTACAAAAATATTTTGGGGATTTTAATTGATATTGGGTGTTTAGGAAGATGTGAAAACTTAATATTTAGTTACATTTCTCCATTTACTTGTTTACTTTCATTTCATTTATCACAGTTCTATAGTTTTCAAGGTAAAAACTTTGTACATATTTTGTTAAATTTATTCCTGAGTGTATTATCTCTTCAATGTATTGTGGATTCCATTTTTATTTTGTTTGTTGCAAATTATGGAAATACAATTAACTTTGGACATTGTCCTTATTTCCAGCAACCTAATTTGTATGTTACTCTATTTTTTGTACCAACATGACATCTAAAATAGAGCTGTTTACCTCTTCTTTCCCAACTGTTATGCCATTTATATCCATTTCCTGACTTACTGTATAACCAAAACAATATTGAGTAAAAATGAAGCAAGTGATGATCCTTGACTTGCTTACAGCCTCAGAGAGTATCTTCAATATAAACTATAATGTTAGTGGAAGTGTTCATTAGAGGCTTATTGAATTAAGGGAGTTCCATGCTGTCCAGACTTTGCTGAAAGTATTTCTTATAAATGACTGTCAAATTTTGTCAATTGTTTTTTTATATTTGTTGGTTTTTATCATAGGATTTTTCTCCTTAATTCTGTCAAGTTCTTCCCGTGTTCTATTCAAAAGAAAGATTGGGTTTTTGTGTATTAACTATTTTGACTGCATAGTTTAAAATCAGTTAACATTATTTCAGTATTGATAGACTGAATTTTACAAATTACAACACTTTACTTACCTAGAATTTGTGTAATATATTCATTACAGAGAGTTATATGTATGAATCATATTGCTTCACTGAAAAGAGGGAGAGAGAGGAGAGAAGGAGGAGAAGGAGGAAGAGGGAAGGAAGAAAAGAAAGAGTAAAAGAAAGAAAGAAGGATGAAAGAAAGAAGAAAGAAAGAGAAAGAAAGAAAGGGAGAAAGAAAGAAAGAGAAAGAAAGAAGAAAGGAAGGAAGGAAGAAAGAAAGAAAAAAGAAAGAAAGAAAGAAGAAAGAAAGAAAGAAAGAAAGAAAGAAAGAAAGAAAGAAAGGAAGGAAGGAAGGAAGAAGAAAGGAAGGAAAAAAGGGAGAGAAAGTGACCATTGCCTGCTATTCTTTTATTAACTAAAAGGAAGAATGGGCACTCCATAGGAACAATTTAATCAGCTTTGACAGCCAGACCCATGATTCAGGGTGATTTAAATGGTCTGTGACAAAAGAATAGTTAACAGTCTGCAAAATGTCCATTATCTTTAGTTAGCAAGGGTCTATTGATTTAGGACCTGGTGTGACTCCCATAGGATGTTGGTGAAAAGTGAGGTGGAAACTCCAGCTCAGCATTATTCACCACCAACAAAATACTCCAAGGTAAATCTGTGAATAAGCTACAAATTAAATCTTTGTGCTAAATAGCTACAGATGTCTGGGAATCCAGGAAGAGTACTGTTTGTTATTTGCTGTAATTTGCTTCTGAGATCACATTTGGCAACACTGTTAAAATAATGTCTTTAATGTTATTACATAACAAATGATAAATTCTAAAAGTTGTCCTCTTTAATGTTAAAATTGTCTTGTCGAATATAATCTAATTTCACCTAAAGATGTCTTCCACAGCTGTACTTCAGTGCTTATAAGCAGACCAATGAGTTTTGAGCGATAATTTATGGCTCTTTCTGAGGCTGGATTAGCAGCAGGGTAACATGCCAAACAGTTAGAGCGTTAGACAGAACTTGCTATGATGCTTGGGCATAATTCTATCAAGGAGGTCCATGGAATCATTCATGCACAATCCCCTGGAGAAAAGCATTGCCATTGAGTCCAGTGACTGCCACCTAAAGCCTCATGCTTCTCAAATGCAAAGCATCGGGCTCCACCTTTGTACCACCTCCAAAAGTCCAGTGCATTGCAAGATAAGACTGGGGCAGGAAAAACTGCCCTGCACTGTTCTCAGATAGTCCCTCTATATGAAAAGGTAGAATGCACTTTCTCAAGATCAGATAATACAAGTGTCACTGCAGCCACTTAATAACTGGAAGTCAAAGAGATGCCCTAATGTGTGGGGATGGGCCATAATGGTTGGCTGTGGACTTAGGTTTTGTACTTATACAAGGACACTGCTTACTTAATAATGTCAACAAAAATTACATGCAGGAGGATTGACTATGCTCTGTAAGTAAAAGGAAAATATATTATGAATTTTCTGTGAATAAACATTTTTATTAACAAAAAAATTGAAAACAAAACAAAACAAAAAAACAAAAAACTTCAACAGAAGGAAAGCTACTTACACCAGAATAGAAAGGCTCACCAGACACACATATCACATCCTGTTCCTGGATCATCAAAATATCTTTGGCTAGGTGCAGCCGGACTTTGAAAGGCTCCTGATTACCATCCTGCAGCAAACAAATCCCTGTCTTTGTCTTCAGGCAAGAAAAGAACAAAACAGAGAAAAAAAAATTATACTTAGTTTATACAATATAATTTCATGGCCTATTCACAGCAAAACATGATGAATAGCATTTGAGAGCTAAGGAAAATGCACTCTGATGAATCTGGAGCATAATACTTAATATAGGTGCAGAGATAAGGTTAACGATTTCATGTGAAGTAGACCTCAGGTAATGGAGATTTGTCAGAAAATCCACATAAGATTAGGAGAGTAAAGAGTATAGTTTATACACTATCTTTGAAAAATAATGAAAGTTTTGTTTAATACTTACAATCTAAATATAAAATTTTTGGTAACAGATTTATTGAGATACAATTTACATTCTATACAATTCAACCCTTTAAGATGTGTAAGACAATGTTTTTTATTACAAAGTTGTGTAGGCATCATTATAATCAACTTTAGAGCATTTTCATCACTCCAAAAGGAAAACTATTATGTGCATCATCCCACTCCCCTCCCCAGCCCTAGGCAACCACTAATCTACATTCTGTCTCTATCATAGAATTTTGAATCTGAAACCACACCCACTTAACATCTTTTCTATCCTCCAAGATTTCATCATTCCTAGTCGCCACACACACACACACACACACACACACAGGCTGTACAGATGAGAAAATGAGGATAAAGGGGGAAGTGAACTGCTTAAATTAATATAGTTAATTAAAAACAGAGCCTGGCTTAGGACCCACGATTTGTGATTTCCAATCCATTGTTTTTGCCTCACATATTTTTGGGAATTGTAAAAACAGCCTGTGAAGACTCCTGAACTTGTACTACATAGCTTTACACCAGTATCTCAGTAATCACTGAAGAAGCCCATGAAGCCCATCACTCCTGAAGCATGTCAGTGTACAATGTTCACCCAGATAAATAGAAATATGCTCCTTAGCAAATGCACTTAAGGTTCCCATTTGTCAGAAATACAAAAGGAAATTTTTTTGAAACAGAAAATAATCGCTGGCTGTCATTCTGCACCAAAAAGTCAACAGGAACAATGACCACTTTGGCAATTACATTTTCATTTAATAATTATTAAACCATTCTTAATTTGGATAAAAAAAAGGATAAGTATATAGAAATATGTATTTATCCTTAGTATTTAATGAGCACAAAACTCCAGGCACTGATACCAGGCTTTCTCTTGGAATATAAATTTACATATGGATTGCTAGGAGTTTATTTCTTTAAAAGAATGTTTCATAATGTAAATGGGAACAGACTTACTGATGCCTCTAAAGATAATCCTTTCTGTAAATGCTTTATCCCATGTGCTAATACATACCATTGTACTCTCTATCACTATGGTCTTATATTAGTCTGTAATTATATTGTAAGGGTTATGATATCTTTTAAGGAAAAACAAGTTTTTTCCAGGTGCAAGGATGCTGTTCTTTCCTCCTTTATATGAGACGGGCGCACAGCATGCACTCACTAAATTGTGTCGATTAATCTATTCTAGAGCATAACTCAAGTGGATATGTCTAGAGGACAAAAATATTTCAGCAAAGGCAAATGATATTTTCCTTAATATAGAACATAATTTTCTACATTTTTCACAGAGAAAAGTCTTTCATGCTTACAATGTGATCTTGGCTGGGAGCCAACATCAGGACTCTCTGAGGTGGCATGGCAAAGAGGAGGGTATAAAATAATATTAAAGCCAAGTGAACATAATTGAGCACATTTGCTGATTTTTTAATGTACAGTACATTCGGGCCAATTTTCTCCCAGAAGTATAATGGAATAGAGCTGGCAATCACAAATAATGCTCTGTCTCAACATGAGGATGAAAGAGGGGCTTTCCCTGAGAGCCCATAAATACATTATTGTTACACATCAAAGAGCTATCAAAGATCATCCAGGGAAAGTTTGAGGGACAAAAACACAGCTATGAGACTTCTCTCATCATATCCAATGTGGTCAAAGCGCCATTCACTCAAATAATGTATAAAATGTCCCCTAGTTATTAGAAAGTTGTCTGCAAAACAGAATACAGACTTTGAGCTCACATTTGGGTCCTGAAAATACAGAATTAAAGAAAACAAAGAATGAATTAGCTTTTGTTAAAATGAATACACACACACACACACAGACATAAATAGCTATTTGAAGAAAACAGAAAATAGTACTAATGAAGCTTATCAACAAATTCAACTTAAATTCATTCTTTAGGGGTTATAGATGTCACATAATATCTTATTATAAAAATTCAGCTGTGTACATGAAAATACATTTAAAATCCCATAATATATCAATTTTTCAAGTAATTTGTAAATAATTGAGACGTGAATCAGACAATAGTCTCTGACCTCAGAGTATTCTTACTTACAAAAATATACATATATACATAAGATGCCATGTGATATCTGATGTGGGAGCAACATGGAGAGAAGAGTTAAATATTCTTGGGGGAGGGAGGTGTTAAAGAAAGTTTTATAGATAAAAAAATGTATGGCTTGTCTTAAAAAATAAATTGAGGAAATAATTAGAGAAGACAAAAGTTATTTTATTCAAGGGGGAGAAAGGAGTAAAATATGAAAGCATAAGAATGGATAGCTGACATGATGCAAGAAGAGAGAAGCATGAGAATGCATCCCAATCCTAAATCTGCATGATCCAGCAGAGGCCAAGGGAGGAGAGGTGCCAGGTGAAGAGGAGGAAGGTCAGGGCCCTTATGTGATGTTCCAGGAGTTTAAAGGTATTGGAGATGTCCTAGAAAAATCTGAACAGTGATTTATGTTTTATAAATATATTTCTTAGAGCAGGAGATGGATAGGAATTGGGAAAGTTACAACATAATTTTTGTTAACAGAAATATAAACCTTGAGCAGAAGATGTTGAGGGCTGGTAAACAACTGCATTAGAATCAGAGCTGGTACAGTAGATTAAAAGAATGGGTAAAATCCGTTTCAGGGCACTCTTCTGATTCAGAGCAGCATTGCTGGACTGGTATCACCACTAGTGAAATGGAGTCCTATATTCATTTGTTGTTTAATAACCACTTGCACAAAGTTTACTGTGTTTCCAGAAATATTATTTCTTTTGATCCTCCTAACAACCCAGTGCAACTGTTTTCATAAGTAGGAATAGAGCAGAGGAGCAGAAATGAATGGAACTCAGGATCTGAACCCAGGCTGCTGGGCTCCAGGGTCTGTGCTCCAAACCACTTGCTCTGATTTCCCTCATGCACAGATCATTTGAAGGCTGCCTCACCCAATCCTCCTAGAAACAGTGACATGGCCATCAGTGTCTCTCACCAGGAGGTAACACTTTGGTCACCAAGAATCTCCTACGGGAGTGCAAAGAGTTGTGAGAAGGCCATCATCACGAACCAACTGTTCTTCCTTTATCAAAAGCAATAACCAGTGGTGGGGGGGGGGGGGTAAAGTGAGTGAGACCGCTCTGATCTGATGATTTTCCCATCAAAGACAAACTACTGAGGATGCATAGGACACTGTCTGATATGGGGAGAGGCTTAATCTGCACAACCTCATCCCCCATAGATTGCTTCAGGGTTAAGAATGGGAACCAGGACTGTGAGTGACCACTAGTACAGCACAACTGCTGAAAAATAAAAAAACAAAAAAAATCTCCTAAATAAGTATTGGCTGCACATTTAGTATAAACTTAAGTCCTGCACCTATCTGTTTCTTTTTTAACATAACAATCATCTGTCTTCAAACTTTGTGGACTGTGTACTCATTGTACATAAGTAAAGAAATGTATGTGCTCTATGTAAATTATAAAACGTACATAAAACTTGAAATTTTAAAGGGATGAGTCATACAAAATAATATAGATTCAAATGTTGTTTTCCTGTGCCTGATGGATGATACTCTATTGCAGGGGGATTTTACAAAATCCACATTGTTTGTTTAGAGGAATATTAAAAGGCCATGCCTCTTGATTATTTAACAGGCAATACTTTTTAAAATCTAGTCATTGACTTGTTTCTGTAAATCAATGAAGTGTATCTATGGATTTACATGGATTTACTCTGTTTTAAACAAACAGACCTCACATTTAAACTTAACAAGAATTTATGCTTAGCTTAAACCTATTACCTTGGAACTTTAAAAAATCGGCTATGATTCCTTTATACTTAAAAGTTAAGGCCTCTTTGGGCACCTGGGTGGCTCAGTCAGTTAAGCATCTACCTTCGGCTCAGGTCATGATCCCAGGGTCCTGGGATTGAGTCCTGCCTTGGTCTCTGTGCTCCACAGGGAGTCTGCTTCTCTGTCTGCCCCTCTTCCCACTTGTTCTCTCAATCTTTCTCTCTCTCAAATAAATAAATCTTAAAAAGTTAAAGCATCTTTAATTTAGGTTTTAGACTTTGAAAGAACATGTGCTTTCACGAAAAAATTTTTTAAAGATTTTACTTATTTATTTATTTATTTAGAGCAAGTGTGTGAGCAGGGAGAGAGAGAGAGAGAATCTCAAGCAGACTCTGCACTGAGCGCAGAACCTGACATCATGACCTGAGCCAAAATCGAGTCAGATGCTCAACCAACTGAGCCACCCAGGCGCCCCTGCTTTCATGAAGCTTTTAAACTCTATGCTCCTTTATTCTTGAAATCAGACATAAAAAACTACAAACTACAAGGAACTGGGCAGAGACCATGACATGTCCTGTACATAGTTTTGCAGGTATCCTTGATATTTCCATATTTTGATTGCCAGATATAACTTAATTTGTTCTGTAAACTTACAGTTTTAAATGACATGTAATTTCTTATACCCTACCATATTATAGCAATATTGCCCTAAATGCCATTTGATGCAGTATGCCTCCAATTGCATTTTGTCTTCCCTTGTCATGGCCTTTTCCTTGGCTAAATTCTAGCCATTTGTCAAGTACTAGTACATGACTCACTTCGCCTTGAGGTTTACCAAGACCACTCCATCCAAGACAAGTGCTTCCTTTTCTGAACTCAGGGTTTTCATTGAATAAATATATTCACCTAACAATTAACCAGAACTGTATTTAGGCATCACATGTAGTGACTTCAATAATATCACAATATGTAACCTCATCACATACATTGTTATCACAAGAAGATCTTAATAATAAGTTAACACCGTTTTTATCATTAAAGACTATTCATATATAGGACCTAGTACAGTGTTTAATTGATAGTAGGATTTCTTTCAATATGTGTTGATTGAATCATAATCACAAATTCCTATTATATGAAGGACTAAATTAAATTATATATGTAAATGAATTTTAAATTATTAAATATAGTTATAGAAAAATATGTATTTTCATGGTCAACACAAAGATGTGGATCATATTTTAAGGAAGACAGATGTGAAAATGAAATTTGAGGAATACCTACACTAAAGATAGCATAGTGGTTTCTTGAACACATTGTAATTTTATTTTTTTTAAAGATTTTATTTATTTATTTGAGAGAGAGAGAGCACGAGCAGGAGGAGGAGAAAAAGGGGCAGAGGGAGAAGAAGAAGCAGACTCCCTGATGAGCAGGGAGCCTGACGTAGGGCTCAAGCCCAGGACCCTGGGGTCATGACATGAGCCGAAGGCAGACACTTAACCGATGAGCCACCCAGGTGCCCCTGACACGTTATTATTTTGATGACACTTTTAAAAGCAGAAAATCAGTAATTATACCTTCCCATAACATGCACTTTTTCTTCTAAATTGTGGATTTTGTGTTGTCCCAATTGTATTCTCTACCTTCACTTTTGCATTTTATCAGACTTCTAAATCCAAGCTCCTTAAAAGTATTGCAACATTTTCTTTTTAAGAGGAGAAACTTCTTAATTGATAAACTTTTCTTTTACAAAGGATCTGTATTAGAAAATTAAGATATTTTACATGGAACTAGACATATTTCCATTTCTTCTCAAAGAAGAGACTTCCCGGTATGTGCATGGTTATAATCTAGCTAGATCTGTCCAATGGATATGGATATCAGATTTGCATTTTAACAGCTTATTAGCAGTCAAGAGAAATCAAGTTTTATTCAACATATCTTTGGCTATGTTATATTTTAGAAAGATGCTCAAACTTAGACTCAGGAGTTCTAAGCTACACATTATGGTTTTGCTTTTAACTAATTAATTAAATAGCACTTAGCATTTCATAAAACCTCTCAATTTCCTCACCTGCAAAGTGAGAGAGTTAAGCTGAATTTTCTTTATGGTTTCTGTCCATTTACATGTTCTAAGACTGTAAATTTCAGACAAACTCATTGACTTTGATCCATTTATGGGAGGATTTGATCATCTTCAGAGTATCTCATAGTTCTGTACTCCTGCCAACCCAGCCAGCATGTGGAAGACACATGGCTGCTGAGCAGTTCTGAGACCACTTTACTCTTCCCTGGGGACAGTCTAAAATGGTAGAAATTATCAAAGGGCTCATTGCAAAAGAACAAGAACCTCTGTCTATAGAAGCAAGGGTAAGATGATCACAATGGTATTATCATTGTAAAATAAATCTCTGAACCTTAAATAATACTTGATATATATTCCAAATCAATGAATCAAACAATTTTGTTTAAAAAAAAAGGTCTGAAAAATCAATCTTAGGTCAACCTCTGAAGTCCAAGGTAAGCCATGTGTTAAAACAGTATTTGGCCACTACTCTGTCTTTAAGGATCTCATGAATCTCCTGTTTTTCATTTGTATCTCATTCATGCAAATATCCATTCAATGAGTGCTTTACTACCCAAAACATAAGATAACAGGCACCGAGATAGAAACAGACTTACCACATCCAAAATTAAGAGTATGATACTACGTATTTAGCACTAGAAATGTCACAGAATTAAAATTTATGTTTCTAAATTTAAGTTTCTAAAGCATTAAATCATTTTTAAAAAGTATGAACTGATAGATACTGAGTTAAAAGGATGAATAAATTATACACTCTGACATTATAGTATTTAGTGCAGCACGTAAGAGAGGTTGTAAATAAATAACTATAATGTAATTTGAAGAGTGTTAGTGTAGAGAAAATCCTTTAGAAAATAAAAAGTTTAGCTTAAGTATTAAAATATAAAAGTGGGGCGCCTGGGTGGCTCAGTCAGTGAAAGCAAATGACTCTTGGTTTCGGCTCAGGTCTTGATCTCATGGGTGGTGAGATCAGCCCCACATCAGGCTTCAAGCTCAGCCAGGAGTTGGCTTGAGATTTTCTCCCTCTGCCCCTCCCCTCCACTGTCAGGTTCATGTGCATGCACGTGAGTGCTCTCTCTCTCTCTCAAATGAATAAATCTTTAAAAATATATATAAGCAACTTATTAATTTTCTGAAAGATCTTGCTTATGTTCTAAACTTTGAAACAACTATGACAAATGTTTTTTTAAAAGTAGATATTTTTGCTGGGTGCCTGGATGGCTCAGTTGGTTAAGCAACTGCCTTCGGTTCAGGTCATGATCCTGGAGTCCCAGGATCAAGTCCCACATCAGGCTCCCTGCTCAGCAGGGAGTCTGCTTCTCCCTCTGACCCTCCTCCCTCTCATGCTGTCTATCATCCTCTCTCTCTCAAATAAATAAATAAAAATCTTTAAAAGAATAAAAATAAAAACATAAAAGTAGATATTTTTGCAAGAAACTTAACACTTGACATCTCATTAAAAGAACAATCTTCACAAATGTTAATAACAAGTTTTTTGTTGGTTTGTTTTTAACTGTATCATAGGTAATCTAATTATGGTTGTTTTTCTTGGGGTATCTATATACAATAAAAATATTTTAAACCTTTTAAACAAATATGGAATATTTTAACCTATGAGTGTTTGCATTTTGCCTGAAGAATGAAAGAATGCTTTGGATGTTTAGTAAAATAGTGTTTTTTCCTAAAATAGAATGGTTATATCCCCGGGGGCCTAACTCCGTGCACTACTGAGTACACACTTGAATGGTCTTTAATATCCTTAAAAGAGCAATGTATCACTTTAATTCACACCAAAGTGTGAAGACAGCTCTACAGAGAATCTGAATTGATATACTTAAATAATATTGAAATACTTAAATAATATTGGAATCATAAAATCATATGATTTTAGTGCTGAAAGGGACTTCCGATGTCTTCTAATTTATAACCATTTATGTGAAAAGAATTACTTCCAACATACTACCTGAAATCATGCAGTGAGTGCAGAGTTTATGGAGAAGGGCAATGTAATCAAATCAAATATGCTCCAGTCTTCTTAAGGAAGAGTGAAAATCCGAGGCTTTCCCAGGCACTCTTTGGCTTTTTAGTCTTGCAGAAACAGATCATACCCTGGAAATGAAATGGACCTGTCACCCATCCCTCTGCCAAAAGCAGTGTTCCACTCACATAAAGGAGGACAAGTATGTCCAGTTTATAACCTGTTTTCCTTATTCAAAAAGCAGAAAGCCATGTAACATACCTCTTCACAGGCAGTCCTGAAATCCATGTGCTACGGCACCGTGAAGGATGTTGTCTGAAAAGACAGAGAAATGGTAAGCCATCAAGCACAGCATCGAGTGTAAGAGTGGAGAACGCCAATAAAGCAAAGCATAAGCAATTATGAAGCAGATCCTGTGGGCAAACTGTTTAAGGCCACCTGTAAGGAACAAGAATTCCCGGGGTACAATGAAAAGAGCAGAAGGAAGAGAAAAAAATCTCAACCTCCGTCCTTGTGCATCCTAAACGTACTGCCATGGTTCAGTGTGACCAAGAGGGTGCATTTCCCTGCACCTCTCCACTCCACTGAGCATTCAGACACGATCTAAGATAGGATGGACCTCTTCTCTCAAGTGTTCGCTCATTCCCAGCGTTCGTTTTGAAACCTGAGGTTGCAACTGGGAAAGAAACTTCAAAGGAGTAATTAAAAGTTGCCTTTCTTGTGGTTATCTCTTGAAAAAAGGTTGACTAATCTTTCTCTTTTTAATTAAAAAGCTACATGCATGAATAATTCTCTCTGGAACTTAAAATTTTATTCACAAACACTATGATGTAAGGAAACAAACTATTTATCAGAGTGAATAATATTAAGATAAATCGATGTATGAAATATCTAATACAGATTCATTTTGTGCTCATTATAATAACTAAATGGTGAACATAGATTTTAATACATATAAAATGCATATGTGTTTTTTTAATACTTTTAGAGAATTTTATTTTAGTTATATGAGAAATTTAATATAACTAAGAATGGTCATAGAAAATTGACACCCTGACACTATGGAAAAAATGCAGAGCCAAAATATGATATAATTTAGGTAAATGAGACTTCAAAGTAAAATGTATGGTGAATTCCACAGTAAAAGACTGGACTTCTCAAAATTAATCCTCCTTTCAGTCTTAGGAACAGGAAATTATTTTGTCCTTCTTTGTCATTTTCTGTTATATTAGGTTGATAAACACTTTGTCAAGTGTTTATCAAGTAAGTGTGGGTGCAATAGAGCAGGAAATTCACTTAAGCTGTCACTGGATTATTACTATTGCCCCTGAAAGAAAAGAGATTGACTGTTTTCAACAGTTAACTGAACATGCTGCATAATATATTTTCCCTAAATAAGTTTTGTGGGTTGTGGACCTGGTTTTACTTAATTGGAATGCATAAGCAGCTTGATTATAGTAAAGCTAGGTTGCAACAAATCATTTATAAATAAAAGGTAATTTGATGATAAAAATTGTAATTTGATGATATAAATTAATCTTTTTTCTTTCTTTTTAAATTATTTTTTGATGGCAATCTTTTTTTTTCAAATTTTTATTTAAATTCTATTTAGTTAACATATAGTGTAATATTGATTTCAGGAGTAGAATTGAGTGATTCATCACTTACATACAATGTCCGGTGCTCCTCACAAGTGCCCTCCTTAATCCCCATCACCCATTCAGCGCATCCCCCACCCGCTTCCCTCCATCAACCCTCAATTTGTTCTCTATCTTAAAGAGTCTCTTATGGTTTGTCTCCCTCTCTATTTAAATTACTTAATTTTTTGATATCCATGAGAAATTGGTTTTGTTTTATCAATTATTTTTCAAAATTGCTTTTAAAGACTGTGTTGGGAAAAACTATAATATCTGTTTATTTCCAACTTTGACATAAAGTTATTCCTTTACTATAAAAGTAGACTTTCAATATTTATTGATTATATAAAAACATGGTATCTCTAAGATCAATTTCCTGCTACTAAAAAGCAACTAGAGAAATAGACATGAGGGTATTTAGCCATCTGTCTAAACATAAGCTCATGTTTAGTTTCAAATGCTGAATACATTTTAAGACATCATTAATAATATGATGCATTATGCCTGCATCTCTACCATTTTTAACATTTTCATTCTTTTCCCTGAATCTTCCATTATCTTTCATCAAAATATTAGGTAGTAACATCAATATTTATTCAGAAAAAAATTATTATGAGATTTAAAACAAGTTAATTACTGGGTAAGAATAAATTGCATACAATAATAAAACTATTTTCAGTGATTATAAATTTAAAAATTGGAGTAAAAGATGTTCAGTTCTTTTATTTAAAAATTTTGAGACTTTTTTATAAACTTTTATAGCAGCTTTAGATTTATATAAATATTGTGAAAATAGCACAGAGAGTTCCCATATAGCCCACATTTCCTTTTTTCCCTATTATTAACATCTTACATTAGTATACACATTTGTTAAAATTGATGGATCAATACTATTATATTATTATTAAATCCATACTTGATTCCAATTTTCTTGGTTTTTTTTTCTCATGTTCTCTTTCTGCTCTAGGATCCCATCCAGGACACCACATTATATTTATTCACCATGTCTCAGGCTCCTCTTGGCTGTGACTGTTTCTCAGATCTTCGTTTTTTTAAAATGACTTTATCAGTTTTCAGGAGTACTAATCAGTAATTTGTAGAATATAATTATATTGAATTATTCTGCTGTTTTTCTCATGATTATACTAGAGCTAAGGGATTTGGGGAGGATACCACAGAGATTGGTACTATTTCACCACAATGTATCAGAGGTCCACACTGTCAACACAACTTATCACTGTGGAGGCTGACTGTGACCACATGACTAGAATACTGTTTATCAGGTTTCCCCACTGGTAAGTTACTCTTTTTTTTCCCTTCTCTCCATACTTTACTCTTTGGCTAGAAGTCACTATGAGCAGCTCATACTTAAGGAATGGGAAGTTATGCTTTGCTTCCTTGCAGGTGAAGTGTCTACATAAATTATTTAAATTACTCTGGATAGAAGATGTGCCTGTTCTTCCCCCATTTATTATTTATTTATTCAACAACTTACTTAGACCCTGTCAGCTGGTAGAGCAAAGAAGTATACATGCATATGATAACCCATGTTGTAGGGATGCATGACAATAATATTTATCCAGGCAAAATTAAACACTAAACTTCCACATGTTCTTCCCAATGAAAGCAAATATATAATTCTATCTGATCCTTTTAGCCTATTTCCATTTATATTTATATAAGTATAAATATATATTTATTTATATATTTATGTTTATATTTTTCTGACAGCATATGATGTCAGAAATAAATTATTCATATTTGAGGGGAAGCCTTTGGTAAACAATAAATATGTCAGTAATAATATATCTGAGTTAGTAACAAAAATAGTTGCAAAAAATAAAACACCACAACAAAGAAATATCTTTTAGGTAAACACTATCATTTGAGTGAAGGTTATATTGATAACTTTTGGTTCTCTATAGATGCAATGAAAGACATAAAGGCTGTAATTAACCATAAGATAAAATATGTAAACACTTGTGGAAAATTGAATGATTGACCCAGATTCTCTATCTCTCTTGGCACCCTCTTCATGCCATAAATTTATCATGGAGGGAGTGGCTTCTCCATACATTGACTTTAGACTTCACCACGTGACTTGCTCCTGCCAACATTGAAGTGACCATGTGTTGACTTCTTTAATGGTCTCTCATGTTCCCACTGCTCTCTTGCACTTCTTGCATCTCAAGAAGCTGCCATACACTTGGCCAGGGCCCAGAATGACATACATAAAGCAAAATTTCCTTAAATGGCCCACAGAACATAGGGTGAAGCAGAGCCACCCTCACATCCCTGCCTAAATAGACTTACTTACAGCCAACCTGCAGACTCTGGAATAAAATAAAGGCTATTTGTAATGGTTAACTTTATGTATCAAATTGACTATGGTATAGTCCCCAGTTATTCAGTCAAAATCTGATCTATATTCTGCTTTGAAAAAACTTTGTAAATGTGGATAATATCTACAGTAGACTCACTTTAAGTATTGGAGATTATTCTCAATAATGTACATTAGCCTCATCCAATCAGTAAGAGAGCCTTGCTACCACAATCATGACAGCCAATGCCTTAAGGTCTCCCTTGCTGTCTCTGTCTCCCTCTTTCTCCATACATATATGTGTGTGTTTCCATATGCATACATAAATATTTATGTTTATGTATATGTGCATTCATATGTATACATACAAAGTGGTTGTTTCTTTGGAAAATCCTAACTGATACAGATTTTGGAACCAAGAGTGGTTTTAGAGGAATATAACTTTAAGAAGGAGTTTTCTGAATTGGTTCTGGGGTTTCCAGAATTTGTTCTCTAATCTGATTAAAGGCATCAGTGACTCTATTTCTAGCATGAAAGAAAAGACTAATATAACTATAGAAATATATAAAATATCAGCACTGGATACTCCTAATCAAACTGTGACCCATGAGGAGGTATGCTACAGTGAAAAGAATTGCATCTATTCCCCAATTTATACAGACAGAATTCTGAGGAATATGTGTGGCAATAGATATTAAGGATGTGGGATTAATTTTAAAAAAGAATATGGGATAATTGTGGAAAGAACATAAAGTTGAATTAGGTCAAATTTACTGACATGGCCCCATGAAGCAAGAGATTCTGGATTTAATGTTTTACCTTGTGGGGTTAGGAGGGATCTACCAGTTTGTTTGGCTGACTGGCTAAAACATGGCCCACAACAGGAGAGCTGGAAATGCCAGACCTGCCTTGGTTTAATGTAGAGGAAGAGATTCAAAAGCTTAGGGAGATTGGGGTGTCAGAGTGGGTTTATCATGTGAAACCTGCTCACTCACAACTTTTACCATGACTGTGAAGCAAGGAATTGCTATAGGAACCAAACACTGTTGAAGAGCTCTGTGGTTACTTCTATAGGTTAAGAATTACAGTGAGAAGTGCTGCCACTGAACTGGGATCCTTAAATGCAGGTGAGTAACTGGATCCTGTGGTGACAGGGGCCGAGTGGCAGCACTTAATCACCAAAGATAAAGTGGGTATGGTCACCATAATGGACATCAGAGTCTTCAAAGCAGTAATCAGAATAGTCTGACTCTCAGAAACCTATGACATTGGCAAGTTGATTATGTGTTCCTAAAATTGAAATAGATTCGAAGCCTATTTATTTCTTAACTTCATCTAAAAAGCAGAAGAAGTGTAGGTCCAGTGAACAGTCTATCCTAAATCACCAAAACAGTCATGGGCCTTCAGTCAGTTCCCAAACATGAACCAGTTTATAAGTCCAGAACCCCAGGAATGGGTAAAGGATGGGTTCCCTTAGAAAAGGACCCTGGTTAATCTCTCTCCAGCTTTCCTAAAAGGAAAAGGACATATGGCCTTCCACCAAGGAAACTGTCCATTGAGGAAAAGGAAATAATCAGACTTTTCAGGGACTACTGGATACTAGTTCTTGACTGACATGACACTAATTCCAGGAGATTCAAAACATCACACTGGTCCCTCATTTAGTGTTGGGGCTTCCAAAGGTTAGACGATAAGTGGAATTTTAACTCAGACCCATCTCACAGTGAGTTCAAGGGACTCTCAAACCCATCCTGTGGTTATAGCCAGAGCTCCAGGATACATAATTGAAGTAGACATACTCAGCAACTGGTAGAATCTCCACATTTTTCTTATTCTGTGAAGTGAGGGCTATTATGAGAGAAAAGGCCCAGTGGAAGCCCCTAGAATGGTCTGTACCAGGACAAACAGTAAAACAGTACTGCATTTCTGCAGGGATTACAGATATTAGTGCCACCATCAAAAACTTCAAGAACACAGAGGTGTAATGATTCCCATTACATTCCCATTCAACTCACCTATTTGACTAGTGCAGAACACAGAGGTGTAATGATTCCCATTACATTTCCATTCAACTCACCTATTTGACTAGTGCAGAAAAACAGATGGTCTTGAAAATGACAGTGGATTATCATAAGTTTAGGTGATGACTCCAATTGCAGCTGCTGTACCAGATATGGTTTCATTTCTTGAGCAAATTAACACATCCTTTGGTACCTGCTATGCAGCTATTGATCTGAAAAATGCGTTTCTCCTCCATCCTTGTCCATTGGCTCACCAGAAAGAGTCAGCTGACAAGACCAACAATATACTTCCACTGTCCTATCTCAGAATATCTCAACCTCCAGCCATAAGTCACAATTTAGACCACAGGGATCTTAATCATCTTTCCTTTCCACAAGACATCACACTGGACCTTTGCTTTGATGACATTATGCTGATTGGACCTAATGAGCAAAGAGTAGCACCGACTGTAGACTTATTGGTAAGATATATTTTTCAGACAGTAGGACATAAATCCAACAAAAATTTATGGATGATCTATCTCTTATAGGAGTCCAGTGGTATGGGAAATGTTGAGATATCCCTTCTAAGGTGAAGGATAAGTTGTTGTATATGGCCCCTCCTACAACCAAAAAAGAGGCACAATGCCGAATGGGCCTCTTTGGACTTTGCAGGCAATAGTCATCATCTGGGGAAACTACTACTGCCAATTTATTGAATGACCTGAAAAGCTACTAATTTTAAGTGGGGCCCAGAAAAAGAGAAGGCTCTGCAACATGTCCAGGCTGCTGTGTAAAGCTGATCTACCACTTGAGCCATATGATCCAGCAGGTCCAAGAGTGCCTGAAGAGTCAGTGGCACATAAGGATGCTGTTTGCAGCCTTTCACAGGTTCCTATAGGTGAATTTCAGTCCAGATCATAATGTTTCTGGAGCAAAGCCCTGCCCTCCTCTGCACTGCTTGCATCCTTTTCAAAAATAGCTCTTAGTCTGCTCCAGGGCCTTAGCAGAGACTGAATGCTTGACCATGGGCCATCAAGTTACCAAGTAAGCATCTCGTGACCTGAGATGCTTATCTTGAATTATGTGTTTTCTAATCCACCAAGCCATATATACTTTTATATATGAGCACAATCATTCATATATACATATATATATATGGACTGAGAACAATCATATATATATATATATATATGGGGATTGAGCAGAATTATATATATATATGGGGACTGAGCATAATTTTATATATATATATGTGTGTATATATATTTATGTATATATATATATATATATATGCACAAGTAAAGCACAAATAAGTTGCATGGAGAAGTAGTTCAAATGCCAATGGCCCCCACTTCTGGTCCCACATGTCTTCTCTCTCCCAGCCTGTGTCTATGGCTTCATGTGGAGTTCTTTACAATCAGATGACTGAGAAACCAGAGTTAGGCCTGGTTAAAGACAATTCTGCACATTGTGTAGGCATCACCTAAAGTGGACAGTTGTAGCTCTAAAGCCCCTTTCCAGAATACTCCTGAAGCATAGTGGTGAAGAGAAATCTTAGTTGTCAGAACTTCAGGCAATGCACTTGTTTGTTCCTTTTGCTCAGAAGGAGAAATGGACGAGTTATGAGTGTATATGGATTCATGGACAGTGGCCAGTAATTTGGATGGATGGTCAGGGAGTTAGAAAAAACATGACTGGAAAAATTAGTGACAAGAAAGTCTGGGAAAGACATGTGGAAGATATGGACAAAAAACATAAAAATAGTTGTATCCCATGTTAATGCTCACTAAAGGGTGAGTTAAACAGAGGAAGATTTTAATAATCAAGTGAATAGGATGGTGTATTCTGTGGATACCAGCATTTGTCCCATCTACTCCTGTCAATGTCTAATGGACAGATGAACAAAGTGACATTTGTGGCAGGGATAGAGTATATTCATGGGTTAGCAACATGGACTTCCACTCATCAAGGTCAACCTGGCTACAGTCACTGCTCAATATCTAATCTTCCACCAACAGAGATCAATGCTAAATCTAATGTAGCACCATTTCCTGTGATGATTAGCCAGCTGTCTGGTGACAGTTTGATTACACTGGACTACTTCAATACTAGTTCTTTTGTTTTGTTCTTCCTCAAGTAAACATTTTGTATAGACTTGCCTTTCCTATATGCAATCCTTTTACCAAAATTACCATCCATGAACTTACAGAATGCCTTAACCATTGTCATGGTATTCCATACAGCATTGGTTTTGATCAAGAAACTCACTTAACAGTGAATGAAGTGGGGGATAGGCCCAAGGTCATGGAATTTACTGGTCTTGCCATGTGCCTCACCATCCAGGAACAGGTGGCTTGACAGAAGAGTGTAATGGCCTTAAGAAGACTCAATTACACTGTCAGTTAGCAATATCTTGCAGGACTGGGGGAAAGTTCTCCAGAAGGCTGTATATGCTCTGAATTGGCATCATATATATAGTGCTCTTTCTCCCATTGCAAGGATTGATGGGTCCAAGAATCAAAAAGAGGAAATTGAAGTGGCACTATTCACTATTACCCCGAGTGGCCCAATAGCAAAATGTTTACTTCTTATTCCTGTGAACTTAAGCTCTGCTGGTCTAGAGGTCTTTGTTCCAAAAAGAGAAATACTTCCAGCAGGAGACACAATGATTCCATTGAACTGGAAACTAAGACTGCTGCTTAGCCACTTTAGGCTCCTCATGATTGAATCAACGGCAAAGAAGGAGTTACTTTACCAGCTGGGGTGATTGATCCTGACCTCCAAGGGAAATTGGACTGCTACTGCACAATGAAGTAATGAGAAATATGTTTGGAAAACAGGAGATACCTTAGGGCTCCTCTTAGTATTACTATGCCATGTGATTGAAGTCAATGGAAAACTAGAAAAAAAAACAAAAACAAAAAAAGAACAAAACCAAAAACAACAACAATTAAAACATAACTACTAATGCGCCAGACCCTTTGGGAATGAAAATTTGGATCACCCTATGAGATAATGAACTATGACCAGCTGAGGTACTTGCTGAGGCAAAGGAATATGCAATGGATAGTGGAAGAAGATAGCTATAAATAACAGCTACAACCATGTTGTTCAGTTACAGAAATGAAGACTGTAATTGTGTATTTCTTCATTTTGTTATGAATATGTTTGTATGTGTATATCATAGATAGTGTAATATATAATATATATTATACATTACACATTAATGCATATATTTAAGTATGTGTATTATATGTGTATAAATATGTTTGTGTTTATATATGTATGTGTACATGTGTATATCAAATGTTTTTGTTTTCTTCCCTCTCTTATCCCCTTCTCATCTAACATATAATTTATTAATAATATAAACTTTTATATCACAGCATTTAAGTTACAGTATACCAAGGAGAAGAGTGAATATCATTTAAGGACTCTTCATTTCCTTCAAAGGAAATGATTAGTGTATTTTAGGTTTTATGAAGGATAGTTGCATTTTCTTGTTTGAAGTATGACTTTATGGCTTCTATTTGGAGGTTAAGTAGGTTAAGGAGATGTGTTTGTGTGCCAAGGTGACAAGGAGTGGATTGTGATGGTTAGTTTTTGTGTGCCAACTTGGCCAGACCAGTTATTCAAACTGGTACCCAGTTATGCAATCAAACACTAACATCGGAGTTGCTGTGGGGGTATTTTGTAGATATGGCTAATATCTACAATCAGTCGACTTCAAGTAAATGAGATTATTCTAGATAATGTGGGCGAGACTCATGCAAACAATTGAAAGGCCTTGAAGGCAAACTCAGACATTTCTCTGGTAAAGAACACCTGCTTCAAGACTGCAGGACCAATTCCTACATCATTTCCAGGCTTCTAGCCTATCCTTTAGATTTCAGACTTGCCAGCTCCCACAGTAGTGTGAGCCAATTCCTTGAAATTAATCTCAGCGTATGTATCCAGATGTATAGGTGTCAAACTGGTTCTGTTGTCTGGAGGATCTTGACTGATAAAATAGTGAGTGCCAGTGAGATTTATGATTTTACTATTCAGAATTATTGTGACAATAACTGACTAAAAGAGCATGTCTCAAAGTGTTTCTGAAAGTCCATTAAGCACAACTAATAAATAAAGCAATTTCAATATCATGAGTTTCAAAATATATTGTATACCAGATATTTCTAAGTTATACTACAAAAAAAAATACGAGAAAAGCATTTCATTTTGCAGTGGTCCATTAACAAAATAACAATATATTAATTGAAAATTTCAAACTTAATCTTTTCTCAGAAAACAAAAATACCATTTTTCCCCTAGAGACACATTCATCATCTCCATACTATTTTTTCCTATTCACATATGAAATTTTTAGGGCTTTCTTTGTACAATTGTTTTAAATAAGTTGATTTGTATTAAGATATAATGCAATTTCCAAATGCTCTTATCTCCATATCCAGGGATAAGGAAAAAAATAGTTTATTGATTTATTAGTATCTAGTATAGTTGCACTAGGAAAAAACAAAGCCTTTATGAAAATTAGTTTCTTAAAATATGATTAGTAGAAAATCTCATCACTTAAAATATGATGATGAGAATAGCAATGCATAAATAGCTTAGATGAATAATAATAAGATTAATAATGATAAAACTACAGAATCACAATATTTAAATGTGACCTACCTTATTCGTGATCCATTTAGAATCCCCATGACCAGCTCAGTGATAAGCCACACTGCATGGAAAAGTCCTAGCCTAAGGAAACCAGTTTCTACTAGTATTACGTAAGTGCCCCAACAACAAGTGAAGAAAGCATGGTCCCTGCCCAAGAAAAGAGAAGGTGGAGATGAATATTTCTTGAGCACTTTACATTAATGTGTAATGTATAAGTGTATGGCATACACTTAAACGGTATGGTTCAACAGACTTGGCTTCTGTCCACAGGTCTTGCCTCTCACGGTTCTAGTACCCAGAAATTAACACCAATTATTGTCTTCAACTATGCTGAGAATAGCACCAATTCCTGTTGACTTAAACTCATCTTTGTAACCAAAACAAGGAAATCAAAATTAGACAAATACAGCCAAATTCATGCATGCTGCATATAAAATTTCAAAATGCTTCATTTGGCATGAGGCCGATAAAATAAAAAGAATGTACCTCTACAACAACACACACCCAGAAAAATGTTGAAATGGAGAACTGAGTTGGTAGTTATATACGATAGAATAGAAAGCATTGGTACAAAAATATTTTGGACTTAAATTACTTAGATAATTTTCAGAATGCTTTAGTGAGTATAAAAAAAAAGTCTTCATAATACTCTGCTTACTATGACAGTTCAGTTTACTGAAGGGAAAAATGTTATCTATTTATAGAATTTGCCCTAGGCAAAATTATGATATATACAAAATTTATCTTCCATCTTTTTGTGTATCCCAAACTCAAACCCAGTATATACCCTCTCCAGATGCTTCCACATCTTCAGCTGGTGCCCGACTGTTTACAAATTGATTAATTGGTCCCCCTCAAAATTGGTTAAAACAATAGGATTGAAAATGACAGTTGCAGTCAGTCTCTTGGGTTTCCTTTTTAGTGAACGTTTAGTTCATTTAGGATCGTGTGCCTTGAGGCAACTATTTATGTACCCTTCATCTTTTTTTTAGTTGAAGTATAATTTACATAAAATATCCTATTACTTTCAGGTATACATCATAGTGATTCGATATTTTTATACATATGAAATGATCCTCAAAATAAGTCTAGTTATCATCTGTCACCCTACAAAGTTATTACAGTAATATTGACTCTTTACTATGTTGTACATTATTTAATAGTTGAAAGTTTGTACCTTTTAATCCCCTTCACCTATTTTGCACACCAACCCTACCTCCTATGGTATCCAACAGTTTCCTGTATTTATGAGTCTTTTTCTGTTTTGTTTTTTCTTTTAGACTCCACATATAAGTGAAATCATATATTTGCCTTTCTGTCTGATTTATTTCACTTAGCGTAATATGCTGTAGATGTATCTATGTTGTTGTAAATGGCAAGATTTCATTCTTTTATTATGGCTGAGTAGTATTCTACTACATACATATATACATGCATAACATGCATATACATGTGTATCACATATATATGTATATCACATGTATATATCATATCTTTTTTATCTGTTTATCTATCAATGTACACTTAAGTGGCTTGCTTCCATATCTTAGCTATTATAAGTAATGCTGCAACGGACATAGGGGTGCATATATCTTTTTGGATTGGTGCTTTTGATTTCTTTGGATAAATACCCAGAAGTGGAATTTATTGTAGATTTGTGTGGTAGTTCTATTTTTAATTTTTGGAGTAATCTGTATACTGTTTTCCATAGTGGCTGCACTAATTTACATTCCCACCAACAAAGTGGGAGGGTCCCTTTTCTCCACATCCTTGACCACACTTATTTTTTTTATCTTTTTGATAATAGTCAATCTCATAGGTGTGAGACATAATTCATTCTGGTTTTGTTTTGCAGTTCCCTCACAATTATTGATATTGAGTGTCTTTTCATGTGCCTATTGCCCATCTGTATGTCTTCTGCGGAAAAATATCTATTCAAGTCTTCTGTCCATTTTTTAATTGGGTTCTTTTCTTTTTTGATATTAAGTTGTGTAAGATCTTTATATATTCTGAATATTAACCCCTTATCAGATGCATGATTTGCAAATATCTTCTCCTATTCAGAAAGTTGCCATTTGTTTTGTTGGTTTCCTTCACTGTACAAAAGATTTTTTATTTGATGTAATCTTGTTTGCTTATTTTAGCTTTTTTTGCCCTTGACTGAAGAGATACTGGTAAGAAAAATATTGGTAAGACTGATCTCAAAGAGCTTACTGCCTATGCTTTCTTTCAGGAGGTTTATGGTTTCATGGTCTACATTCAAATCTTGAATCCCTTTTGAATTTATTTTGTACATGGTATAAGATAGTGGTCCAATTTCATTCTGCATGGAGCTATTCAGTTATCCTAGCACCATTTATTTCTTCATGCATTTCTCTATGCATTTATTTCACCATATATTTTCTCCACACATATTCTTGCCTCCTTTATCATAAACTGACCATATAAATGTAGGTTTCTTTCTTAGCTCTCTATTCTGTTCTATTTTTCTATATGTTTTCAAGCCAATTTCATACTGTCTTGATTACTGTAGCTTTATAGTATTGTTTGAAATCAGGGAACATGATACCTCCAGGTTTGTTTTTCTTTCACAAGATGGTTTTAGCTATTTGGGGTCATTTGTGATCCTATCAGATTTTAGGATTTGTGGTTCCATCCAAGTTTTAGGATTCTTTGTTTTAGTTCTTTGAAAAATACAATTGGCATTTTGATGGGTATTGCACTGTATATGTAGATTGTAATATGGACATTTTGCTAATATTAACTCTTCCAAACCATGAACATGATGTCTTTGCATTTGTCATCTTCAATTTCTCTCATCAGTGTCTTATAGTTTTCAGAGTACGGGTCTTCCACTTCTTTGGTTAAATTTATTCCTATTTTTTTATTCTTATTTTGTTCTTTTTGATGCAATTATAAGTGGGGTTGTTTTCTTAATTTCTCTTTCTGATAACTTAGTGTACAAAGATACAATAGATTTCTGTATGAACTTTTTTGATGGAGTCTTTAGGATGTTCTATATATAGTGTCATGCCTTGTGCAAATAATGAGTTTGACTTCTTCCTTTCCAGTTTGTATGTCTTTATTACATACAATGATATTTTGAGTAATTGCTATAGCTAGGACTTCCAATACTGTGTTAAATAAAGGTGATGAGAAGTGGCATCTTCGTATTGTTCCTGATCTCAAAGGAAATGCTTTTAGCTTTTCATTACTGAGTATGAAGTTAACCATGGGCTTGCCATTATTATGTAGAGGTATGTTCCTTTTATACCCACTTGGTTGAGAGTTTTTATCATAAACTGATGTTAAATTTCGTCAAATGCTTTTTCTGCATCTATTGAGATGATCACATGATTTATATCTTTCACTTTGTTAATGAGGTATATCACACTAATTGCTTTGTAGATGTTGAACTATCCTTGCGTCTCTGGAATAAATACCATTTGATTGTGGTATATGATCTTTTTAATGTATTGTTGAATTTGGTTTGCTAATATTTTGTTGAGAATTTTTGCATCTATGTTCATCAGGAATATTGTCCTGTAACTTTCTTTTTTGTGTTATCTTTGGTTTTGGTATCAAAGTAATGTTGCCTCATGAAATGAGTTTGGAAGCATTCTTTCCCCTTCAATTTTTTTTGGAATAATTTGAGAAGAATAGATAATAACTCTTCCTTAAATGTTTGGTAGAATTTACCTGTGAAGTTGTCTGGTCCTGAACTTTTGTTTTTGGGGAGTTTTAAATTACTGATTCAATTTTTTTTACTTGTAATTTATCTATTCAGATTTTCTATTTTTTGTGTGTGATTCAGTCTTAGAAGGTTGTATATTTGTGGGGATTTAAACCTTTCTTCTAGGTTTTCCAATTTGTTGCCATATAATTGTTTGTATATAGTAGTCTCTTATGATCTTTTGTATTTCTATGGTTGTCAGTTATAACTTCTCTTTTATTTCTGATTCTATTTATTTAGGCCTTCACTATTTTTTTCTTTATGAGTCTGGCTAGAGGCTTATTAATTTTGTTTATCTTTTCCAAGAAACAGCTTTTAGTTTCATTGATCTTTTCTATTGTTTTGCAGTCTCTATTTTATTTATTTCCTCTGTGATCTTTATTACTTCCTTCCTTCTAATGTCGGGCTTTGGTTTTTCTTTTATTTAGTTCCTTTGGGTGTAAAGTTGTATTGTTTATTTGGGATTTTCCTTGTTTCTTAAAATAGGTCTGTATAACCATGAACTTTCCTCTTACAACTGCTTTTGCTGCATCCATTGAATTTGGAAGTTTGTTTTTCCATTATCACTTATAGCAAAGTATTTTTTAATTTCCTCTTTGATTTCTTCATTGACCAACTGGTTGCATAGGAGCATGAAGTTTAGTCTCCATGTGCGTGTATGTTTTCCAATTTTCCTCTTATATTGATTTCTGGTTTCATACTATAGTGATTAAAAAATATGCTTTATGTTATTGCAATCTTTTCAATTGATTGAGACTTGTTTTGTGGCCTAACATGTGATCTATCCTGAACAATGTTCCATGTGCACTTGAAAATAATGTGTATTCTACAGTTTTGGATAAAATATTCTGCATACATCTTTTAAGTCCATCTGGCCTAATGTGTCATATAAGGTTGATGTTGCTTTACTGATTTTCTGTCCAGATGATCTATCCATTGATCTAAGTGGGGTGTTAACTGTCCCCTACTGTTGTATTACTGTCAATTTCTCCCTTTATATCTGTTAATATTTACTTTAGATATTTAGGTGCTCTTATGTTGGGTGCATAAATATTCACAAATATATCCTCTTTTTGGATTGGCCATTTTATCATTATGTAATGCATTTCTTTGTTTTTTATTATGGTCTTTGTTTTAAAGTCTATTTCATCTGAGAGAAGTATTTCTACTCCAGCTTTTGTTTCATTTCCATTTATATGAAATGTCTTTATTCCCTCCCTTTGCTTTCAGTCTATGTCTTTAGATATGAAGTGAGTCTCTTGTAGACAGCATATAGATGGGTCTTGTTTTTTGTGTTTTTTTCCCTTCATTCATTTTTTATTATTTCACTGAAAACCTTCTTGATGAAAATCATATTGACAGGATTTTAAAATCTTCTGGTAATGAAACCTGTAATTCTAATAGGTTTATTTCATTACAGTACTATTTGGTAAACTCTGGTGACAAGTAATTTTCTCCCTAGTTAAGACTCAGGGAATTCCATGCAGATTATACATCTAGAGTACAAATTTGTCCTGAGAGGTTGATAGTTATGATGAAACTAGTTATATTAATTAGGTCTTGTGTACAAAGAGCCAGATTTTTTTTAATAAGATAAAAAAGTATCTTCATCTGTGGAAGCTTTAAGTGCTTAATTGTTGTTATTTTCTTTTTAAAGGCAAAAAGAACAATCATGCCGATCAAAACAGGGTTTTAGTTTCCTTCTTTAAAAACTAAGCCCAAGAAGTAAAATCTCTAGAGCTGGCATTTATTAAAAATTAGCAGTTAGTACAGTTACCTTGTAAATAAAGGCCAAAACGTCTGTCTTTACATTTCCACTGTGTTTATCTTATGATTGTTGTTCCAGAAATTCTAATGTAATGAGAAACAGTTTAGAGCTCCCATATCAGATTTTGCTAAGTATTTTCCAGTTATCACCAAGGACAGTTTTCATCTGACTGCCTATCAGAACTCAGAAAAAAGTCCCAAAACAATGCAAAAGGGTTCTAAAACCATCAGGTTCTTTACACTTGTCCGTATTCCTAAATATTGCCCTGTCACTTTCATTCTCATGCTTATGCTTGGAGAGGGCCCAAAGGGAATTTTATTGTTGTTATTATTTTTAACTTGTGCTACCAACATTAAAGGATATTTCCAGGGTGTTATTGTTTGTTGTAAATTCTCTTAGATTCTCATGAAAAGTGAACCCAATACAAAGGCATAATCATTGGATATTTACACAATATAAGATGTCCTGTTTTTTAACTTTCAAAATGTTTGCCCATTTCATTTCTTTGAACTGAACTGAACTAAGTCCAAATCAAAGACAAATAATGAATTTTTAATGATATCTCTATTAGTGATGATTGGGTTTTTTTAATCCGTTTAGCTACCCTGTGTCTTTTGACTGGAGCATTTAGTCTATTTATATTTAAAGTAATTATTAACACATATGTACTTATTGCCATTTTGTTCATTGTTTTCTGTTTTTACAGTTCTCTATTCCTTTTTTGTTCTGTTGTCTCTTCCATTGTGGCTTGATGGGTTTTTTATTGTTATGTTTGGGTTCCTTTCTTTCTATTTTTGTTTATCTATTGTAGATTTTTATTTTGTGGTTACCCTAAGGTTAATATATATACTGACATAGATATAGCAGTCCATTTTAAGTTGATAGTTCCTTAAGTTTGAATGCATTCAAAAAGCACTACATTTTTACTCCACCCCCTACATGTTGTTTTTGACATCACATTTTACATCTTTTTTATTTTGTGTATCCCTTAACTACTTACTATAGTAATAGTTGATTTTACTGTCTTCTGTCTCTTAACATTCATACTAGTTTTAAGTGTCTGATCCACTCCTTTACTATATATTTGCCTTTACCATTGAGATTTTTTTTCTTTCACATATTTTTATATTTCTAGTTATGGCCTTTTCTTTTCTGCTTAAAGAAAAACCTCTAACATTTCTTGTAAGGTCAGTTCAGTAGTGATTAACTCCTTCAGTTTTTACTTGTCTGGGAGACTCTTTATCTTTTTCTGAATTAATTCTGAATGATAACCTTGCCAGGTAGAGTATTCTTGCTTGTAAGTTTTCCCCTTTCATCACTTTGAATATATCGTGCCACTCTCTTCAGGCCTGCAAAAATTCTGCTGAAAAATTACCTGATATTTTTACAGGGTTTTCCTTGGATATGACTTTTTTTTCTCTTACTGTATTTAAGATTGCCTCTTTATCGTACTGATATTTTAATTATAATATATGTTGATACGAATCTTTTTGGGTTTATTTTGTTTGGGACTCTATGATTTCTAGACCTAGATTTCTGTTTCCTTCCCCAGATTAGAGAAGTTTTCAGCTACTATTTCTCCAAAAAAATTTTCTGCCCCTTTTCCTCTCTTTTCTGCTTCTGCAACTTCTGTAATATAGATATTAGTATGCTTGATGTTGTTCCTGAGGTCCCACAAGCTATCTTCATTTTAAAAATTCTTTTTACCTTTTGCTGTTCTGATTGGGTGATTTCCATTATTTTGTCTTCCAAATGGCTGGACCATTCTTCTGTATGCTCTAATTTGATGTTGATTCCTTCCAGTGAATTTTTCATGCTGATTTGTATTCTTCAGCCTTGATTTGTTCTTTCTTATATTTTTAAACTCTTTGTTGAAGTTCTCACTGTTCTTTCATTCTTCTCCTGAGTTTGGTGACCATCTTTAGGACCATTATTTTTCACATACTTATCAGGTAAATTACTTATTTCCATTTGATTAGTTAGGTTTTTTTCTGGAATTTTATCTTATTAATTCATTTGGAACATATTCCTCTGTTGTCACATTTTGTTTTACCCCCTTATTTGTCCTATGAATTAGGCAGAACAGATACCTCTCCCAATACTGAAGAGTGACCTTGTATAGGAGTGCCCCTGTGTAGACTGTGTGTGCCTAGCGACTTTGGCAGGCTTGCTGGAGTTGGAGTGGGTGCAGGCTAGAAGGTCTCTGGGTTTGCCATACCAAGGCCACTCTTGTGGGATGGCTAGAGCTGGAGTAGGCATGGGCTGTAATGGATACTGGGGTGTGTTACACTGGGGCCACCTTGGTGGGGTAGTCAGATTGGGTGCAGACTGGGGGGGGGCAGTCTGGGGTATGTCATGTTAAGATGCCCTAGTAGGATGGCTAAAGCTAGAGCAGGCAATCAGGGGGTTCCTGAGGCAGGCTGCACCAGGACCACCTCAGTAGGACAGCTGGGTTGAAAGCAGGGTAGGATAAGTTCTGGAGCAGTGTGCCAGAGCTTTCTTGGTGGGATGGCTAGAGCTGGGGTGGGTGCAGTAGGGAAGGCACCTGGTATGCCATGCAAGGGTCTCCTTGATGGGGGAAGGGGAACTTGGAGTTGGAATAGGCCAGGGGCCCGGGGCACACCGAGGTGGCCCTATCAGGCTAACTAGAGTTCCTGGACCTTGATTCCGCCTGCACTATCAAAGGGGAGAGGGAGGACGTAAAAAAATAGTACTCACTGGTGCCTCCAACTCTGGAGAGAGTTCTAGCAGTTCCCTGTTTGGTGGATGTTTTAAGGTAGTAAATGGATTTCCTTTACTTATAGTCCAGTTGCCCTTTAAACCACTGTTTTCATTGTACCCCAAAGAAGGTGAGTGTATGTGTAAGCTACTCAGTGATATCCCTCCCTACTGTAGGTTGCTGCATTGGCAGTGATGTTCCTGTCATCACTGATTCTCTCTCTCTCCCGCCCTTCTCTATATGGTCTTTCTGTCATTTGTTGTGCAGAAGCTGTTCAGTCACCCCTCAGTTCTTCAGGCAGAATTGCTCTATATGTAGGTGTAGATTCATTGTGTTCATGAGAGGAGGCAAGTTCAGGATCTTCCTATGCCACCATCTTGGACTACCCCTTCTTTTGCCATTCTATATTGGTTAGGATACTGGTTGGTTACTTAAAAAAAATGCCAACATGATAATGGCTTAAACATGATAGCAGTTTGTTTTTCTCTCCTATAAGATCCAAGCTTAATAATCAAAAGGTAATTTCAAAGTGTGAGAAACCCACTCTTTCCATCTTATTTCCCTGTTATCTTCACCATATGAGGTCTGAGAAAAATTACCTTTTTTTTTTTTTTTGTCCAAATGTGTGCCAGGGCAGAACATGGGAGTTGAATACATCAAGTCCATTTACATTTCATTCTTCACCTCACAAGATAACCACATTGAGACTAGCCACATTGAGACTGTGGGATACAGTGTTTAAGGGGGCAGGCCTGTAATAGGCTAACACATGCATCACAGAACACAAGAGAGACAAGCCTCAGACCAGGCCACACCTAATGTGAAAACTTCCTTTTCCTAGTGTGGCTCCTGTCACTTTTAACATTTATCTCCATCTCTTTAGAAAGAATGTTCTTTTCAAGATCATTGTTATAGGTCCAGAGACTACTGAGGAACTTTTATGATTTTTTTAGCATTTAAAAATTATTTTCCCCAAAATATTGTATCAGTTTTGACCAGTTATGCTTACTCTCCTTGTTTGCAAAGTTGTTAAGAATTTTTGAAATCTCTGAGGGAACTTTCCAAAATCAATTTTTCTAAAAAGTGAAATAACTCCAATCTCCTATTGATGTTTTGATAATTTATGTCAACTTAAAATTTCCATATTGATTTTATACTCCTACATGCATATTTAGTCAGTTACATCAATTCCTTAAGTGATTTTGATTTCAGGCAATCAATTTAGCTAGATTTTTTTATACTTTTAAGTGAATATTTAGTTTAAATTATGTAATTTTGATAATACTCTTTAAAAAAAAGAAATTCTTTTTTGACATCTGATACTTCACTTAGAGGACGAGAAGAAATTCTGGAAATTCATCAATACATTGCCAGACAAGCACTGCAAAGCCTAGTGAATTAAAAATACAGCAAATAATATGTTGAAAGAGATGCATGCTTCTAAGAGTCTTCCAAAAAGCTGAAGAATGCCCTATTTTGCACAAAGTGTCTTCTCCTCTGTGCTCTTGAATTTGGTGGAAACTTAAAAAGCCAAACACATAAAAACTAGTGGTTGGTGGATGGGGGAAATAGGAGAGATGTTGTTTAAGGGTACAAACTTACAATAAGTAGATAAATAAGTCCTGGAGATCTATTGCACAGTATAGTAAATATAGACAAGTATATTGTATTATAATCACTATCTAAGAGATTAGATCTTTATTTTCACAACAACAACAAAAAAGATAATTATGCAATGTGGTAGAAGTGCTAACTAATTTTACAATGGTCATCATATTACAATGTATAAATATATCAATCAATATGTTTACACCTTAAACTTATAAAATGTTATGTCAAATATATTTCAATAAAAAATCATTTAAAAATTATCTCCTACTCCAAATCCAGAAAATGGATAAAATACTTTAAATTATGTACTAAGTTACAAAACATTCCATTGTGCACAGAAATAAAGCAAGAAATTTTATATATATACACACACACACATACATATTGTTAACACACTTGATTTTTTTCTTCCTTTTTTCCCCAAAGTTTTTATTGAGGAAAATGCTGGTTTCTCAGTACATAGGTTTGATCATTTTAAAACTTCAAACTCATTATATCAAACCCCAGTTCATTTCCTCTTTATGCCCTCCCTATATACAAGCCTCCACAATTCCCAAGAGGCAACTCCTGTAAATGTGGTTATCTTGTGCCTATGACTCAGGAAGCTGACATTTTATGCCACTTGTCTTAGTGTGATCATGGAGTTCATGGTGTCTGGCCAGGACAGGGAGCCCCCAAGGCAGGTCTGTTTCCCTCACAATTTATGTAATTGTTTGTCAAGAGGCTGGCTCATTCCAGAGTACAATTCTTATCTGCAGAGAGATTAGGTCATTAAGATCTCTATAGATTCAATGTCTTAACACCATCTCTGATGGTGAGATTTTCAATGTATGGTGACATATCTATTTTGGAGTTAATTATTTTGCTGCTATTTTCAAAACCTTTCCTCCACATGAGCATGTCTACACAATACACTGTGTAACTGTCTCTATTTTCATCATCAGCAGTTCTGGATAGAAGTTTCAGCTTTGAGGTATGAGATTTTAATCCTTTAGCAAGTAAATTCTAAATGTATATGTAAAGAATACAGAAAAAATGATCAACATATGTAACTTACAAGAGAAGGTGAAAATGAACAGAGTTACAGGGTAAGGCAATGTTCTTTTTAAACCCATGGGGAAACACTAATATATATGTGTATTGATAAAACAGATTAAAATGAAGCCCTGGGAGACAAGGAAGCAGGTAAAAACAAGTGTCCAATTTAATGAGGATCCAGAAAGAAGACAAGTGCAGTGTGGAAAACATCAGAAGGCATTCAGGAAGCACACTATATCGACCATGGCACTTACTAAATAATGTACTTAAATGGTCCAATTCTCAATAGCCTTTGCTTTCCAATGAGGAATCCAATCCCTCTACTCAGGGATGATGTAAGTTCAAATGCAATACAGTGTGTATAAATATTTTGAAAACTTATAAATTACTATAAATAAGTTAGTCAATAGCATTATTACTAAAAGAAAAAAACATTACTGCTGCAAAGAAAACTCAGAAAGATGGTATAGGAAAGTACTTTACCCATTATAAGACATGTAAACACTCAAAACAGCAAGAATGAGTCTCAATTTTTAAGTAATTGCCAGTTTTGTTTTAAATATGAAGTGAAGGATGTATATGATCTACATAGACATAGTAACACAGAATTCCAGTTGTTCATTGTAGCGCAGGAGGATTTGGTCAATAAACCTATCCTGGTTCCCTTTAAATGGGGATAATATCCCCAAACAAGTGCATGTCAGAATTGAGGTTGGCACTACTCCCTGTGATTAAACCCAAACCTCTTCCTTTCCCTGCTACTGTTCTGGACTATTTCCTCTCACTTTTGATTGATTATGATTATAACTATGATTATTTAGCATTCACTGTCATATACCACTTTCCCTTTAGTTGCTGATTTAGTCCGTCTCATTCACTCATCTTCACTTGGCTCCTCAACAAGTTATATTTGTTTCATGCACAAACTTTTGACTCTATAAAGTTCTGGGCCTTGTCACACAGGTGTCCTTTGACCAACCCACTTCCCCAGCATCTGCCAGGTCAGCACAGCAGGCAGGTCCACCCAGGTCAGTCGACTCTGCCAGCCACATGCTTGAAGTGGATCTGATGACATTAAAGATTCAAGGCTTTATGCCCACAGAGGTCAGCAATTGGCATAACATATTTTATCAGCAGGATGAAATGCATTTCAGAAATGATTTCATTTTAGAACACATCATTTTGCCCTACATTTTCAAGTATCCTCTACAGAAGAGATCTCCAATAACAAACCAAGCACTAAATATGGCCTGTAGACAGATTGTGTTTGTGTGTCAAATTTTCACTCTGGCAAGACAATTCCCTCTTCAATTAATTGATCACAAGTTGCTTCTATCTAGAATATATTACACCTTTACTTGTTAATTTATCTCACAGGGCATGAGGTATTTGAGCTTGTGACCTTTGCTCTTCACAATGAAAACACTTTCATTTATGTAAAAAAAAAAAAAATTTCTAACCTAAAACAGTTTTCCACTTGCTAAGAGAAAGACAAAATCAACAAGGGAATTGTATTTACTTATTCAGCAATGGAATGATGTGTTCGACCTAAATGCTATGCAGAAATTCAGTATAAAAAATACATAAGTGCTGAGCAGTTACTGTTGATATGGGCAAGAGAGTGGGTTCAAGTTCTCAGGTTTGCTTTCTTTCCCGCAGAAAATTAGGCCATTTTTCACAAACCCTGGAGCTCTGGAGGACAAAGTTTAAGGACCACTGTGTTAGGTAATTCCTACAGTCCTTGACACCCTTATGACTTGGGTATGTGGTCTGAAGTGAGGTCTGACACAGTGGCCAGAAAATCATGACTGTTTCCATGCCTTATTGCAGTAACACTCTCTGTATGAAAACGTACCTTGCATTACAACCTAAACAAAAGATAATAGACATTTTTCCAAAGCAGACATCCAAATGGCCAACAGGTACATGAAAATCACCTCACACCTGTTAGAATAGCTATCATCAAAAAACAAGAGATACCAAGTGTTGGTGGAGAAAAGACGACCCTTGTGCAATATTGGTTATACACTGTTGGTTGTGAATGTAAATTGGTTCAGCCATTATGGAAAACCTTATGGAGGTTCTTCAAAAAATTAAAAGTAGATCTACCTTATGATCCATAAATTCCACTTCTGGGTATATATCCAAATGAAATGAAAAGAAGAGTTTGAAGAAATATAAACCCTTCCATGTTTATTGCAGTATTATTCAATATAGTCAAGATACGGAAACAACCTAAGTGCTCATCAGTGAATAAATGGATAAAGAAAATGTGGTATATATACACAATACACAATATAATATAAACCAGCCATGAAAAAGAAGACCATCCTACCATTTGTGACAATATAGGATGGATCTTGAGGACATTATGTTGAGTGAGATAAATCAGAGAAAGAAAAATACTATAATATAATCACTCCATTCCAAATATGGAATCTAAAGAAGTCAATTCATACAGAGATTAAAATGGTGTTTACCAGGGTTTGGGCACTAGAGGAATAAAACAAATGTGGTTTAAGGGCACAAATTTGCAGTAAGCAGTAAATAAGTCCTAGAGATCTGGTGCAGAGTATAGTGATTATAGATAGCAATACTATATTATAATCTTCAAACTTGCTAAGAGAATTATTCTAACCACTAAAAGAAACAGTAATTATGTAATGTGAAAAAGGTACTAATTATTGCTATAGTGGGAATTATATTACAATATATAAATGTATCAACTCAATATGCTTTACACATTAAATATACACAATGTTATGTGTTATACACATTTCAATAAAACAACAAAAATCAAAAGATAAGTCACTCAACCACACAAAATAGTAATAATACACAGAAATATAGGAATAAAATTGAATAAATTTGAAAGACCTGGTATATTTTTGTTAGAATTTAGTTACTTATTACAATCTTTTCCCATGATTCCAAAAATAACAACTCTGATATTTTGACTCGTTGAATGTTCAGACATTGAGGGGAAATTTTATCACTATGCCATTTCAAAAATATTACCAAATTTTTCTATAGCAAGAACAATACTTGCAATATATTCATCAGAATGGTTTTAACATCTAGCCCTTAGTTTTAACAATAATGATAAGTTTTGACAGACATTTGATTTATCTTTTCTCTTTACAACTATTAAAAGAAATCTTGTTATGAATTTAAAAAGGGGAATACAGTAATATTAATGGCTCTCATTGAAAAGTCAGGGACTGACATAAATTAGAAAAGAATGTTCTATCATTTTTTAGAAAGGCAAAACTTAAAAAAATATGAAGTCTTCATTCATTTTGTGGCCCAAAGGACTAATTGAGCTGTATTTCAAAGATGCAATTTAAAATTTATTATGAAAGGAACCACCAAGGGATTCTGTTAACATGCAAATTTCAATTCAGTAGATTCCTGGTGGAAGGTCAGGCTCCCAGGAGATGGCCAAAGCCCTGTTGGTTCTCTTATTAGCAAGGCAACAGATTATCAATTTGGTACAAATTAATATATGATTTTAGTAGAAAATGGAGAAGTCTCAGGTACCTAAAAGGTGGTCCAAAATATGGTAGAATACTGTTGGCAACTTCCTTTTCACAAAGTTCTTCACCATCAAAATTGGTCTTCTTAGAAGCCATATATTTTAACACAGATCCTTAGATACCATGGTTCACAGCAGAGAACACATGTATTCAGCTCAGTTTTATAAGAAAGAATATTATTATTTATTGGTATTATTAAGAGATGCAGGGTATAATGTTTAAAATCTGGGAGAATACTTGTATGATGGTAATAATTAAATCACTTCCAGAAACAGGATTATTAATATTCAAGCTTCCTAAATACTATCTCACTTTATGAAATCATCACGTATCAAGTTAGATTGAAAGATAATAAAATTTTAAAAGTACGCACAGCCTTGACAATCATTTTACTATAGCTTCCTCTTTATATTATTGAGTAAAGGGAAGTCCCTTTGGAATTGGAAACCTCTGAAAATGATATACATTTTCTAAGATCCTTCAGTTTTGTGCACAAATTTAAAATATAATTCAATATTTTAGATGGGTTATTCCTCCCATTGTAGCTTAAATATTTGCAGAAGCACAGTGATTGGTTTAGTGTGAAATAGGAGAAGACACATGTCACATTTGTAACTGGAAAGACAAAGCATAAACAACATTAGAAAGGATATATTAACTTTGTAGTAAAGGAAATCAAGGTTTGAATTCAGGCCACTCACTCACTAGCTATAAGAAACTGTCAAATATTTTAAATTCTCTAAACCTCAATTTCTTCCACTACAATTTTCAAGTTGATAATCACCACTGGCAAGTGGAAAAAGTTCAGTTAGGTAGCACATATAAAGAGATTTCTTGAGTGCCCATACATCGTAGACAGTCAGTAGTGCTAATGTTTTACACAGTAACAAATACAAATAAAAGTATGTCACCTTTCTGCTTAGATTAACTCCCAAACAGCATAAACAGGAATATATCACTGTGTACTGGACGTGAGAAGATTCATGGAATAAAGTCAAGTTCCTGGACACTGAAAAGTAAAGAAGTCTTACCCTTGGTCTCAACTCAGAAAATAAAAGTTTGCACTAGAGCTTACAGGTCAGATGACAAAAGTAAAATGGCAGAACAGGTGTTTTCTACCATCTTCTCCCCAAACACCAAGTTTGACGATCACTCACAGATGAGCATACTTATGTGGAAATCTGGGAGTTCAGTGAAGTTCCAACAAACCATTGGAGGAAAAAAAGAATCCAAAATTGGACACAACAAAGGGGGTAAGGGGAAGAGTTTTACTTTACCCACATCAAACCTCCCCCAAGGTGGAACAGCTTAGTGCCAAAAAAACAAAAAACTTTTCAGCTCATAATTTCTTCCACAGGGAAAAGTGAGTGTATGAATGAGTTCCTGGCTTCCCTAGCTGTGCAGGGCACTGCCAAAGAGGCCCTCTTCTTCCTTGCCCCATTCAGAATACTGAGGTGAGCTGTATAACTGGTGGGGCAGGCATTGGGAAAACACAGCCAGGGCTCTCATGGATCCTACTCACCACTTTGCAGACTTATCAGGATGCTCATCAATAAACCACAGAAGTCACTTCCAATTTGGGTCCACCCAAATGGCCCATGGGCACCCCAATGCTCAGTTCAATTCCCCAACACATCCTTACACCTTATAGCTGGCTCCTTGTTCATGCCTCTGAGGGTAGAGAGTGAAAGCCTTTGTAGATAGCTAGTGGGTACACATAGAAAGCCATCTCAACTCTGAAATTGGGAGAAAGTACACAAAATTGAGCTTTCAGCATTACTACATGGAAAGTGAATGGGAGGCTTCTGGTACCCGACCTCACTTTCAAGGATTGAGAGAAGGCATACAATCTTTTTTTTTTTAAGATTTTTTAAGCTTTTATTTATTTATTTGAGAGAGAGACAGAGAGAGCATGAATGAGAGGAGAGGCAGAAGGAGAGAGAGAGGGATAAGCAGACTTCCTGCTGAGTAGGGAGCCCAATGTGGGACTCAATCCCAGGACCCTGAGATCATGACCTTAGCCAAAGTCAGACACTTAACCAACTGAACCACCAGGCACCCCGAGAAGGCATGCAATCTTAAGAACTTCCCCACAAGAGGGAATAAGAAGTGTGGAGCATGTGTATCCATAGAAAAGGTCTAAGAAAGCCTCAGTATCCCTGGCAGGGCTGAGAAGGTTCTTCTCTTCCAAAGTCAGTCTTTACTGATTGCTGATGGTGACTGCTTCTTCAAATGTGAAGACCAATGAAAGACTTTTTTTTTTTTAAAGATTTTATTTATTTATTTGACAGAGAGAGACACAGCGAGAGAAGGAACACAAGCAGGGGGAGTGGGAGAGGGAGAAGCAGGCTTCCCACGGAGCAGGGAGCCCGATGCAGGGCTCGATCCCAGGACCCTGGGATCATGACCTGAGCTGAAGGCAGACACTTAACGACTGAGCCACCCAGGCGCCCCCCAATGCAAGACTTTAAGGAACATAAAAAATCAAGGACACATGAGACCACCAAAGGAAAACAATAATTTCCCAGTAACCAATTCAAAAGATATGGAGACATGCAACTTACATGATAAATAATTAAAAACAGTTGCTTTAAGGAATTCAATGAGCTATTAAAAAAAAAGCAAAACACACACAGAAAGACAATTCAGTGAAATCAAGAAAACAATACATAAACAAAATAGGTTTAACAGAGACACAGAAATCATAAAAAGAACCAAACAGAAATCTAGAGCTGAAGAATACAATGAATATATTGAAAAATGCAATAGAGAGCATCAAAAGCATATTTGATGAAGCAGAAGAAAGAATCTATGAAGTCAAAGACAAGTCATTTGCAATCACTCAGTCAAAGGAAAACAAAGGGAAAAAAGTGAAAAACAGTTAAGAATGCGAATTATAGGATACCAAGAAAAAAACCTCAAAAACCAAAAACACAAAAAACAAACAAAAAACTCCTCATCATAGGACTCCCAGAAGGAGATGAGAGGAAGAAAGGGACAAAAAGTTATTTAAAGAAATAATGGCTGAAAACTTCCCAAAGCTGGGGAGTATTTGGACATCCAAGTTTATGAAGCTCATAAGTCCCTAAAAAGATTCAACCCAAAATGATCTTATTAAAGACATATAATAAAAATGTCTAAAATAAAAAACAAAAAAAAGAATTTTAAAAGCAGCAAGAGAAAAAATAACCCTCACATATAAGGCAACAATTATAAGGCTATCAGTGGGTTTTGCAGCAGAAACCTTACAAGCCTGAATAGAGTGAGATGGTATATTTAAAGTGCTGAAAAAAAATAGTCTGGTTTCTCTTCAGGTCACATAAATCTTTCACCTTTTACTAAAGTACTGAAAAAAAAATAATAAACCCCACCAATCAAGAATAGTTTACCTGATAAAGTTATCCTTCAGAAATGAATGAGAGAAAAAACTTTCCCAGACAAACAAAAGTTGAAGGAGTTCATCACCACTAACCTGCCTTACAAGAATTGTTAAAAAGTATCATTCAAGCTTAAGTGGAAGGATACTAATTAGTAACCTGAAAACATATGAAAATATAAAACACACTGACAAATGTAAGTATATAGTCAAATTCAGAATACTCTTAAACTCTAATATGATGATGTGCAATTCACTTACCTCTATTATAAAGGTCAAGGACAAAAGTATTAAAAACTAACTGCAGAAACAATTTTGTTAATGAGAATGTAATATTAAATGATGTAAATTGTGACATCAAAAACATGATATGTGGAGAGGAAGAGTAAGAGTTAAATTTTCACATAATCAAAATTAAGTTTTGATCACCTTAAAATAAACTGTTATTACTATAAGATGTTTTATGTTAGCTTCATGGAAGTCACATAGCAAAACCTGTAGTGCAATGCAAAAGATAAAAAGAATAGAATCAAAACAAACCACCATGGAAAATCATCAATTAACAATGGAAAGCAGCAGGAGAAGGAAAAAGAAACAAAGGAACAACAGGCAGAAAACAATAAAATGGCAATACTAAGTCCTTACCTATCAAAAATTACTTTAAATGTAAATGGGTTAAATTGTGCAAATTAAGAGGCATAGAATGCCTGGATGGATTAAGACCAAAAAGACCCAACTACTTGCTGCCTTCAAGAAAACCACTTCAACTTCAAGGACACACACAGGCTCAAGGTGAAGGGATGGAAAAAGATATTCTATGTAAATGGAAACCAAAAGAGAGCAGAAGTAGATACATTTGTTTCAAACAAAATAGATTTTAACTCAAAAACTGTAATAAGAAACACATAAAATTATTATACAATGATAGTTAGGTCAACTCATCAAGAGGACATATTAATTATAAATATAAATGCACCCAGCATTGGAATACCTAAATATATTAAGTAAAAGTAACAGAAATCATTAAATTAACATATATATTTTGGACTGATGGGAGCAGTTGCTACTAAAGACCTGACAAATTCTTGCTATGCCAGAATATAATATGGTGTTTTAATTTTATCAGAAATTCTGGAAATCAGGGTGCCTGGGTGGCTCAGTTGGTTAACTGATCAACTCTTGATTTCACTTCAGGTCTTGATCTCAGAATCATGAGTTCAAGAACTGCTTTGGGCTCCACACCCATGGAGCCTACTGCAAAAGAAGAAGAAAGAAAGAAGAAAGGGAAAGAAAGAAAGAAAGAAAGAAAGAAAGAAAGAAAGAAAGAAAGAAAGAAAGAAAGAAAGAAAGGAAGGAAGAAAGGAAGGAAGAAAGAAAGAAAGATGAAATTCTGGAAATCTTATTTTAAAGTCAAATCTCAATATATAGACTTTGACATTTACTTTATATTTCAAAGACAGTGATGAATAAACAAACAAAAAAAACATATTTCTAACCTAGATATGGTTTATGGAAACACATATATGAAATAGCAATGTTAAAAAGAAAATTTAATTTTATAAATATATATTCAAAACCATTTGTAAAAATGCAATCCCAATCTTACTAAAAGTATTGGTTAATTATATATAATAAGCAAAATAAGAAGAAAATAATGTTCTTTTTACATCATTAGAATCCATATTTATTTCGTATTTCTAAATATTATAATTAAAAATTAAAAATAAGAATAATTACAAGAGACTACTGTGAATATTTAAATTGGACAACCTAGAGAAATGGATAAATTCTTAGAAACATGCAATCCATCAAAATCGCAACATGAAGAAAAAGAAAATCTGAACAAATCAGTAATGAGTAAGAAGATTGAAACAGTAATCAAAAATGTAAAAACAAAGCAAAGTTCGAGACCTGGAACTCTTCCAAATTCATTTTATAAGATCAGTACTACCCTCATACCAAAGCCAGAGAAGAACAACACAAGTAAAAGAATTAGAGATCAATAACCCTGATAAACATAGATGCAAAAATCTTCAACACACTGAATATAGACGGAGTGTACATGACAATCCTAAAAGTAACATACTCATAGGTGAAAAGTTGAAAGCTTTTCCTTTAAGATGAGGACCTAGGCAAGGATATCCACTCTTGCCATTTCTATCTGACATAAAAGTAGAAGTTCTAGCCAGATCAATTAGGCAAGAAAAATAAATTTAAAAATATCCAAATCTGAAAGGAAGAAATAAAATTGTCTCTGTAGATGACATGATCTTATATAAAGAAAACTCTAAAGACTCCACCCAAAATCTCTTAGAACTAATGAATAGATTCAGTTGCAGGAAACAAAATCAACACACAAAAATCAGTTGTGTTTCTATGCATTAATAATAAACTATTAGAAAGAGAAATTAAGAAAGCAATCCCATTTACAATAGTATCAAATAGAATAAAATACTTAATAATAAATTTAACCAAGAAGATAAAAAAACCTAATACTGAAACTATAAGACATGATGAAAGAAATTGAGGAAAGCAAAAATAAAAGAGAAAATATCCCTGTTCATGGATTGAAAGAATCAATATTGTTAAAATTCATAGTACTCAAAATGATCTACAGATTCAATGCAATCTCTATCAAAATTCCAATGGCATTCTCCACAGAAACAGAAAAAAAGAATCCTAAAACATATGGAAGCACAAAAGATCCCTAATAGCCAAAGCAGCCTTGAGGAAGAACAAAACTTGAAGCACTATATTTCTTGATTTCAAACTATACAACAAAGTCATAGTAATTGACAGTATGGTACTGGCATTAAAACAGATATATAGACCACTGGAACACAATAGAGATCCCAGCTATAAACTCATGCATAGATGGTCTACTAATCTTTGACAAGGTCTCCAAGAATACACAATGGGGAAAAGATAGTCTCTTCAATAAATATCCACATGCAAAAGAATGAAAGTGGATCCTGTCTTATGCCAGTCTCAAAAATTATCTTGAAATGAATTAAATATTTAAAAGACCAGAAACTACAAAACTTCTAGATGAAAACATAGAGAGTAAGCTCCTTGACATTGCTCTGGGCAATGATTTTTCAGATATGACATTAAAAGCACAGGAAACAAAAGCAAAAATAAACGAGTTGGACTACATCAAACTAAAAAGCTTCTGCATAGCCAAGAAAACAACAAAAATCCTACAGAACTGAAAAAAATATTTCCATAGCATACTTCTGATAAGGCGTTAGGATCCAAAATGTATAAGGAACTTGTATGTAGCTCAACAGCAAAAATCATCATCATGATCATCACCATATGATTTAAAAATGAGCAAAAGATTTTAATAGACATTTTTTAAAGAAAACATACAAATGGCCAGCAGGTACATGAAAAGGTGTTCAACATCAGTACTAATTGCAAAATACAAATCAAAACCACAATGAGATATCACCTCATACCTGTTAGGATGGCTTTTATCAAAAAGGGAATAGATAACAAGCATTAGGATGTGGAGAATAGGGAATACTTGTACACTGTTTGTGGGAAAGTATTTCATACATTATAGAAATTCCTCAAAAAGTAAAAATAGAGCTACCATATGACCCAGCAATCCCATTCCTGGGTATACATATAAAGGAAATGAAATTGTTGTCTCAAAGAGATATTTGTACTCCTAAGTTTATTGAAACATTATTTGCAATAGTCAAGATATGGAAACAACCTAACTTCTCTTGATAGATGAATGGATAAAGAAAATATTGTTTGTGTACACACACACACACACACACACACACAGAGGAATATTATTCTGCCATGAGAAAGAAGGAAATCCTGCCATTTGTAACAACATGGATAAACCTACAGAATTTTATGCTAAGTGAAGTTAGCCAACAAGAGAAAATACTGTATTATTTCACTTATAGTTAATTCTAGAAAAGAAAGAATATTTGAACTTATAGAAATAGAGAAAACAGTAGTGGTTACCAGAGATTAAAGTTTGGGGGAGATGGGGAGATTATGGTCAAAGGACACAAGCCTTCAGTTGCAAGATGAATGAGCCTTGGAGATCTAATGTACAGAATGTTGGCCAGGGTTAAGAATACTATGTTGTGTACTTGAAATTTGCTAAGACAGTGGACCTCATGTATTCTCACCACACACACACACACACACACACACACACACACACACACAGTAAGTATGTGAGGTGATGGATGTACAGTAGTTATTTCGTGAAGTATACATATGTCAAACCCTCACATTATATATTTTAAATATACCTCCATTATACCTCAATAAAGCTGAAAAGAAGAGCTTACAGGAAGAGAGTTTATTACCTAAGGTGGTCCTAGGGAGGAAAAGGGAAGGAGATGAGAGGTGGCAGAGGAATGGAAGCAGAAAGAGAAGCAGGAAGGACATATGAAGGGCAAAAATGCAAACTCACCACCCATTCCAGCTGTGCTTAACCTGGTGACTGCTGAAGAGCTGTTATAATGCTCCTAGAATTACCTTCTTGAGGCAGGGAAGAAGCAGGTTCTTATGCACAGACCTACCCTATTGGGCCAAGCTGTCCAGTGGGTACTAACTCCCTTCCCCCAGGCAGACAGCAAGAGACATGCAGTGCAGCTGAAGCAGCTAGCAGGGGCTGCACCTCAGGAAGTGTTCTCTCAGTAATTGCTGGAGTAAAAGGTAAGCTGAGGGGATGTGAGGTCGGGAAGAAGATTCTGATACAAATACTTCTACTGCTACTACTACTACAACTACTATTACCAGCACCATATGACTACCACTGGTGTTATTACCATTAATACCACTACTACTAATGATTAGTCCTAGTTATATTAATAATAACTAGGGCTAAGCAGGCCTCTATTGCCTACATGCAGTCTTGATTTAATTGCTTACACCAGCTTCATGAAGTGAGTACTGCTCTCATCTTCATTATATGAATGAGAACACTGAGGTGGAGAGAATTTCAGCAATGAGTCAAGGGTCACACAGCAGGAAAGACAGAGCCAGAGTTTAAGCCTGAACCCTTGAGCCAGAGAGTTTACAGTCCTATCCACTGCATTTATGGCCTACACTTGGCAGAATTTAGATATATAGACAGAAGTGAATGTCCTCTGAGGAACAAATGATGTTGAGCTCAAGTGTGGATAGAATGAAGGAGCTATTGAATTCTCAAGCCAACTAAGGCAGAAAGAGCAGGTTTAGTGGAGACCATGTTATCAGGCAGGTAAGAACCACATTTGGAGAATTTTACCTCTTGATGGGATCAGTGTGTATTAATAGTATGGCAGCACTGTACAAGCTAGATCTGGAACACTAATGAGATGACTCTTCCAACGTCTCAAGAGTAAAGATGCTCAGGGGAGTAAGTACACTCATGGAAGCTTGAGACAAAACAATCTGGTGATCAGACAATGATAAAGAATGAGGTCTGGAGTCAGCATCAACACAAGCCATGTGACTTAACAGTCACTCTCACCATGATTACATATGGACTTAAGGACATCTGATTTTAAGAAAAGTAATATTCAGCTGCAAGTATATTGGGATCTTCAAATGTATTTTCAAATGTACATTAAACCATAATAAAATTACTTCTCATGTGAGTTTGGAACTTCACACTTTTTAAATGAGCTCCCAACTATTGTCTCTCTGTCATCAGAACAATCCTGGAAAACACTTATTTATTCTGAATATGAAGAAACTGAGACATACATTATATATTTTTAACTACTCAATAAATTTTTAAGTTATTTATATCCATTTAACCACTCAGTAGTAGATTTAAAGATGAGATTTACACATTAATTTAAACATAACTCACCATACTTCAGCTTATGAATTAAAATTAACAACTATATTTTGTGAATATGCATTTGCACTCTTTAAATAATGTCATATTGGAATTTAATAATCTCCAATTGAAGAGCATTGCAACTCATTTATTCTCATTTAAAAAAAGGCTTATTTATGTTACAAAATAGAATTCAACATATACTTCATTGGGGTTTCTTGCAATAGAAGTACAATATTTTTTACCTGCATCAGCATTTTTTACTCCCTCCATTCTCAGCAGAGACAATAATAAAACTCATTTATAAAAAGAAACATGCAATACTGAGGTTTTTGAAAATTCTGTAGGTAAAATGTCTATATATATATATATGTATGTGTATATATATATATATATATATATATATATATATATATATACACAGAATGGATAAATACTTACATTTAAATCCATTCCTTGGGCAGATAGAACCAGGAAATCATTTTCAATGTAACCATTACATCCTAAACCAGGTATGTTTACCATTGTTTCTTGGAAACTCTTCAGTTAAAAAATCATGGGTATTTTTTGTGTGATTTGTATATAAATATTGGTAGACATATATATCTACCAGTCTACCTTCCAAAATTAAGCACAGTATGGATTTTCTTGGTATGGATTCTGTAACTCTCCACAGAGAATCAATTCCTCACTCTTCACTCTATATAGGTTTTCATTATTTAAATCATTACACTAGAATTAATGATTTTTTTCTTATTTGTTATTCCTTCACTGCATGAAGTCAGGGATGTGTCCTACTTTTCTTGGAATTCCCAGACTTTCCAATGAAACTTGGCACAAAGTAGACATTTAGTAAAAGCATATTAAGTTAAATTATGATCATCTCTTGCTTATTTGACTTATTTGTAATAAGAAATAATAACTCCAAAAGTTTATTCATCCATTTAAAAATAGAGGCAAAAGGGAAGCTACACCAGCAAGATGGCAGAATAGAAGCCCCAACCCTTATTTTCCCAAAGAGACATTGACATAATGATAACATCTGATACATAAAGTAGGTGGAAAGAGATAAAAAGTAGACTTTTTATGTACTAAAGCTTATCAGTTTAAATAGATTGTTATAACTATATGATGTTTTATGTAATCCCTATTGTAGGAAACAGAACGCCACAACGACCACTGGTGCATGTTCATTCAGACTCCGAGATCTCTGAGAAAACTCGAGATTGCAGGATTAAAAATAACCCGAAAGGATCAGAGTGAAATGCCCTTGGGATGTGTGTGGTCTGTTCTAAAGTAAACAGCAGAAGATGTTTTGTAGATAGGAAGCCAGCTGTAAACAGCACAGGGTGCATTCCCTTCTTTGTTATCTTATCCTGTGTTAAGGTCCGAGTACAATTACAATTAATTGATCACAGCCAGTTACAGATTTCTTTACTCTTTCTCCACTCCCACTGCTTCACTCAACTAACCCTGTGTATGTGGAAGAATGTGCCTTACTAAACCCCTGCTGTAAATCATTATAGACCTATGTCATTGTAGAAAGTATATTAGACTATGGAAAATAAACCTTGGGACCTTGGGCTGTTAGCTCGGGGTCCCCTGTGCCTTGCTACACTGTCATCTCTTTTTCTCAGTTCTTTCGCCACCCCAGGTCCCCAACTCTCAGAGGTCGACAAGTTGCACCCGAACAGGGACCTGAAGCCCCCGTTGAGGAGTGATCGGCCAGCGATAGGAACCCTACAGAAGGTGGTAAGTAGGAAAGTTTATTACAGGATTATGGGACAATCAAATTCGAAAGCATCAGGTTTTCTTGCATTAATACATCATTTTCTTAAAGAATATGGGGCTAAAGTTACTAAGCAGCACATAGAAAAATGTTTGGAAACAGTAGTTGAATATAATCCTTGGCTCCTTAGATGAGGAGACTTGGGTCCGAGTGAAAAATAATGTCTTGAAGACTCCTTTTACAGTAAATCTTCACCCTGGTCTCGGGCCTCAAAATACCCACAGGTTATTACGGACCTTTACCAAGAGGAACCGTGGGTCTTATGCTAGGAAGATCTAGCCTAAATCTTAAGGTAATCCAGGTGATGACTGGAGTAATAGATTCTGACTATGAGGGAGAAATAACGGTCGTCACAGACTCAGGTTCCTTGGACCTTTAAGGGAGGAGATAGAATTGCTCAGTTATTATTATTGCCCTATGTACAAATTGGTCAGTCCCAACAGATCAGACGAGGAGGATTTGGTAGTACTGATCCTCTCATAGTTAAATGGGATTCATTATTGACTCAGACTGATCGTCCTTCTATGACTCTTAAAGTTAGAGGAAGGACTTTCTCAGGTCTAGTAGACTCTGGAGCCGATATTTCAGTAATAGCCTCCCAGCATTGGCCTAATACCTGGCCCACGCAAGCAACCTCTAGTTCGGTAGAAGGAATAGGTTTTGTGACGGCAGAAGAAATTCGACAAAGTAGTGTGCCACTTAAATGTGAGGGACCAGATGGATTAGAAGGAGTTATCCAGCCTTTCATCTTAAATACCCCCATTAATCTTTGGGGAAGAGATCTCTTGCAATGATGGGGAGCCGAGCTAATCATCCCCCCAAGTCAACCAGCTAATCAAATCATGACAAAGATGGGCTATAAGCCAGGACAGGGCTTAGGCAGACAACATCAAAGAATAAAGGAGCCTATCATTGCCCAAGGACAAACTCATAGGGCTTACCCTTTTTTCTAGGGGCCATTGAGGAAAAGAGGCCTGCCCCTATTAAAGTAACATGGAAAACTTCTTCCCCAGTTTGGACTCCTCAATGGCCCCTTCCGATAGAAAAATCGCAGGCCTTAGAGCGAATTGTTCAAGAGCAATTGCAGGCAGGACATATAGAGCCTTCGCAATCTCCTTGGAACTCTCCTGTTTTTGTTATCAGAAAGAAATCAGGTAAGTGGAGGCTCTTAATAGACCTTC
>NC_138372.1:99361292-99382328 GCF_054177405.1 Leptonychotes weddellii | reverse complement strand
AGCAGAACAAGCTAAATCTAAGCTTAGGAGAAGAAACAGATGACAGCAGATAAATGAAATAGAGAATAGAAAATCATAGAAAAAAATAAGAGTTGAAAAAATTTAACAAAATTAACAGACACTTTACTGGATTAAGTGTGAAAAAAGAAAAGACAAAATAAGAAAAATCAGAAATAAAAAAGGTGATATTATAACATAATGCCACAAAAATTTTTTTAAAAAGTTAATGGGCTAACGATTGGACAACCTAGAATAAATGCATATATTTCTAGAAACATATAACCTACCTAGACTGAATCATTAATAAATAAAGTATCTGAACACACCTATATCTAGTAAGGAAATTGAATCAGTAATCAAAGACCTCTCAAAATAAAGAAGTCCAGCACCAGATGGCCTCACTGGAGAACTCTACTAAACTTTTAAAGAATTAACACCAATCCTTCTCAAATTCTTCCAAAAAATTAAAGAGGAGGGAATTATTCCAAACTCATTTCACAAAGCCAGCATAACTCTGATAACAAAGTCAGGCAAAGACACTACCAAAAAAAAAAAGGAAATTACTCCTTATGAATGTCGATGCAAAAATCCTCAATAAAGCACTAGCAAATCAAATTGAAAAGCACATTAAAAGGATTATACCCCATATCTAAGTGAGATGTAAAGATGTTTCAAGATGTGAAAATTAATGTGATACACCACAGTAACAAAATGAAGAAGAAAAACACACAATTATCTTGATTGGTGCAGAAAAAGCATTTGAAAAACTTCAATATGCTTTCATGATAAAAAAAAAAAAAATACTCAAACTAGGAAAAAAAGGAAACTACTTCAACATAATAAAGGCCACAGATGAAAAACCCACTGTGATGATCATACTCAATGGGAAAAACTGAAAGCTTTCCCTCTAAGATCAGCAACAAAGCAAAGATGTCTATTCTTCCACTTTTATTCAACTTACTACTGGAATTCCTAGCCAAAGTTATTACACAAGAAAAAGAAATACAAGTCATCCAAATTGGAAAAAAAGAAATAAAAGTTATCTCTGTTACAGATGACATAATCATATATATATATATATATGTGTATATATAAAAGACTCTAAATATGCCATAAAAAAAACTTACTAGAACTAATAAACAAATTCAGCAGGATATAAATCAACACACAAAATCAGATGCATTTCTATACACTAGCAATGAACAACAAAAAAGGAAATTAAGAAAACCATTTCATCTATAATAGTATCAAAAAGAATAAAATAGCAAGAAACTTAACCAAGGAGGCAAAAGACTTGTACCATAAAAACTTCAAAACATTAATGACAGAAATTAAAGAAGACACAAATAAATAGAAAGAAATTCTGTGTTCATGGATTGGAAGACTTAATACTGTTAAGATGTCAATACAACTTGAAGTGACCTACAGATTCAATGAAATCCCTATCAAAATACCCGTGGATTTTGTCATCCCAGTGGTAATATTTACAGAGATAGAAAAAAATCCTAAAACTTATATGGAATCTCAAAGACTTCAGACAGCCAAAAGAGTCTTAAAAAAGAAAAAGAAAAAAAAAAGCAAAGCTGAAGGCCTTGCAACTCTTGTTTATAAATTTACTACACAGTAACAGTAATCAAAACAGTATGGTACTGGCATAAAGACCTACATATATACCAAATGAAATAGAATAGAGAACCAAGAAGTAAACCTTCATGTATATGGTCAAATGATCTTCAAAGATGATACAAGGCTACACAATGAGGAAAAGATACTCTTCAACAAATGTTATTGGGGAAACTGGATATCCATATGCAAAAGAATGAAGTTGGATCCTCTATAAAACTTAATTCAAAATGGATTAAAGACCTAAATGTTAAGACAGGAAACCATTAAAATCCTAGAGAAGAACACAGTCAATAACCTCTTTGACATCAGCCTTAGCAACTTCTTACTAGATATGTCTTGTGAGGCAAGGGAAACAAACCAAAAATGAACTATTGGGACTTCATCAATATAAGAAGCTTCTGCACAATGAAGAAAACAATCAACAAAACTAAAAGACAACCTACAGAAAAGGAGAAGTTATTTGCAAATGACATATCTAGTAAGGGGTTAGTATCTAAAATATGTAAAGAACTTATACAACCTAACACCCAAAAAACAAATATTAAGTTAGAAAATGGGCAGAAGTATGAATAGACACTTTTCCAAAGAAGACATACAGATAACTAACATGAAAAGATGCTCAACAACACTGATCATAGGGAAATACAAATCAAAACTACAATGAGATATCATTTCACATCAGTCAGAATGGCTAAAATTAACAATATAGGAAACAACAGATGTTGGTGAGGATGAAAGGGGAACCCTCTCAAACTGTTGGTGGGAATGCAAACTGGTGCAGACACTCTGGAAAATGGTATGGAATTTCGTCAAAAGGTTAAAAATAGAACTACCCAATGATCCAGCAATTGAACCATTAAGTACTTACCCAAAGAATACAAAAATACTGATTTGAAGGGATATATGCACCCTGATGTTTATAGCAGCATTATCTACAACAGCCAAATTATGGGAAGAGCCCAAATGTCCACTAACTGAGATTATATATATATATATATATATATATATATATATATATGTATATATATATATATATACACACACACACATACACACACACACACACACACACATATATATATTTTAAATATTACTCAGCCATAAAAAAGAATAAAATCTTGCCATCAGTAAAAATATGGTTGGAGCTAGAGAGTATTATACTAAATGAAATAAGTCAGTCAGACAAATACCACATGATTTCACTCATATGTAGAATTTAAAAAATAAAACAAACAAACATGGAAGGGGGGAAGATAGGCAAACCAAGAAACATACTCTTAAATATAGAGAACAAACTGATGGTTACCAGAGGGGAGGAAAGGGACAATGGATTAAATGAATGATGGGTATTAAGGAGGGCACTTGCTGTGATGAGCCCCTAGCATTGTATATAAGTGTTGAATAACTAAATTCTACACCTGAAACTAATATCACACTCTATGTTAACTAACTGGAATATAAATAAAAACATGAGGGGAAAAAAGAAATATTTAGAAGGGATTGGCATAAGAATGTTAGAACACTTTGATTTATTTTTATTTACAGAATTATGAATGCAAACTGACAAAAGAAACTTTAAAAAACATTGAAAATTAACCACACAGGATATGACAAATGTTGGTGAGGATGCAGAGAAAGGGGAACCCTCTTACACTGTTGGTGGGAATGCAAGCTGTTGCAGCCACTCTGGAAAACAGTATGGAGGTTCCTCAGAAGGTTGAAAATAGAGCTATCCTACGACCCAGCAATTGCACTACTGGGTATTTACCCCAAAGATACAAATGTAGTGATCTGAAGGGGTACCTGCACCCCAATGTTTTAGCAGCAATATCCACAATAGCCAAAATATGGAAAGAGCCCAGATGTCCATTGACAGATGAATGGATGAATGGATAAAGAAGATGTGATGGAATATTACTCAGCCATCAGAAAAGGAAATCTTGCCATTTGCAAGGACATGGATGGAACTAGAGGGTATTAGGCTAAGCAAAATAAGTCAATCAGAGAAACAATTACCATATGATCTTGCTGATACGTGGAATTTAAGAAATAAAACAACATCATAGGGGAAGAGAGGAAAAACTAAAACAAGATGAAGTCAAAGAGGGAGACAAACCATAAGAGATTCTTAATCATAGAAAACAAACTGAGGGTTGCTGGAGGGGGGTGGAGGGATGGCGTGACTGGGGAGATGGACATTAAGGAGGTCACATGATGTAATAAGCACTGGGTATTATATAAGACTGATGAATCACTGACCTCTACCTCTGAAATCAATAACACATTATATGTTAATTGAATTTAAATAAAAATAAATTTTTAAAAAGCATTGAAAAAATTTTAAAAAGACCTAAATATAAGATCTGTAAATATAAAACTCCTAAAAGAAAACAAAGAAGAAAGCTTCATGACATTGGACTTGGCAATGATCTCTTGGCACAGGCAAAAGCAAAAATAGACAAATGGGACTACATAAAACTTAAAAAAAAGCTTCTGCTGAAGAAAGGAAACAACATAGTAAAATGGCAGCCTAAGAAATGGGGGGAAATATTTTCAAACCATATATCTAATAATGGGTTAATATCTTCAGTACATAAAGAATCCATACAACTCAAAAACAAAACAACAAAAAATATTCAAATAAGATATTGGGAAAAGATGTGAATAAATATTTCTCCAAAGAAGATATACAAAGCGTTAACAGGCATAGGAAAAGACGCTCAATATCAGTAGTCATAATAGCAATGTAAGTCAAAACCACAAGGCAATACTACTTCATACCTCTTAGACTGTCCACTATCAAAAACAAAACAAAAAACAGTATGGATTTTCCTCAAAAAAATTAAAAATAAAATTACTATATGATCCAGCAAACCTACTTCAGGGTATAAATATCCAAAAGAATTCCATTTATAATTAACCATCAATTATAAAACAGGATCTCAAAGAGGTATTTGCACACTCATGTTCCTTACAGCATTGTTCACAATAGCCAAGAGATGGAAGTAACACAAAAGTTCACTGATGGATAAACGGATAAACAAATGTGGTGTATACCTACAATGGAATATTATTCAGCCTTAAAAATGAGGGAAATCTTGTCATTTGCTACAACATGGATGAACCTTAAGGATATTATGCCAAGCCAAATAAACCAGTCACAAAAATATAAATACTACATGATTCTACTTACAGTGAGATATCTAAAGGAATCAAAGTCTTAGAAACATAAAGGGGGATGGGAGTTCCCAGGGGCTGGGAGGATGGGGAAAAGCAGAATTGTTGTTCAACAGGTTTGCAAAATAAAAAAGGCACAGACAATTGCAGAATAATGTGTATGTACTTAACACTACTGTACTGTACACTTAATAATGATGAATATGGTAAAAAAAAAATAAGAGTCATGTTAGGTCAAGTCCTGACAGTCACTGAGTCTATTGCTATGTCCCAAAGTTAGGAATGGTAGGAGTGGAAAGTTGGAGTATTGGAAGAGATTTAACACAGGGCACAACTGTGGTCTTCGTTTAAGAATGTTTGATGTTGGGGCGCCTGGGTGGCTCAGTTGGTTAAGCGACTGCCTTCAGCTCAGGTCATGATCCTGGAGTCCCTGGATCGAGTCCCGCATCGGGCTCCCTGCTCGGCGGGGAGTCTGCTTCTCCCTCTGACCCTCCCCCGTCTCATGTGCTCTCTCTCATTCTCTCTCTCTCAAATAAATAAAAAAAAAAAAAAAAAAAAAGAATGTTTGATGTTGGGGCACCTGGATGGTTCAGTCAGTTGAGTGTTCAAATCTTGGTTTCAGCTCAGGTCTTGACCTTTGGGTTGTGAGTTCAGCCCCATGTTGGGCTCCATGCTGGACGTGAGCCTACTTAAAAAAAAAATGTTTGATGTTGCTGTTGATGATGATGTTAGTAATCACCAAGATATTTCAATGTTAAAAAAAAAAGAAAAAAGATATGGGGAGGGGGTTATACTGGAAGTAAAAGGGAGCTTTATGTTATGGTATTGACATGTATCTTGACTGTGGTGGTATTTACATGAAGCCATGCATGTGATAAAAATGCACAGTGCTGTACACACACACACACACATACACACAAGGTTGTATCAATATCAGTATCTTGCCTTTGATTTGAAGATGTTAACATTACAAGAGGCTGAGTAAAGAGTGCAAGGGACTTCCCTGTACATTTCTTTGCAAATTTCTGTGAATCTATAATTATTTCAAAATTAAAATTTATTTTTATTTAATGATTAAATTTAAAAGAATAGTTTATTAAAATTATTTCAAAATTTAAAAGAGGCAAAACCTTTTCGTATGCATCCATATATGTAATGAATTCATTCTCAAATATTTTCTGATCCATTTCCACTTTAAGATCATATAAATTTGGCAACTAGATTCTTTCAAACATCTAGATTTTTTAACATTTTCTCAACAGTGACCTCTGGACAACCTATTTTATCCCTCATTTTACATTTGTATTCCTCTAAAATAAGGGAAAATATCATAATGATTTATTGGTCTTTTGAAGCAAGTATAAATTTCTTTTTTTTTTTTTTTTTTAAATTCATTACTCTTTTTTTTTTTTTTTTTTTTAAAGATTTTATTTATTTATTTGAGAGAGAGAGAATGAGAGAGAACACATGAGGGGGGTAGGGTCAGAGGGAGAAGCAGACTCCCTGCCGAGCAGGGAGCCCGATGCGGGACTCGATCCAGGGACTCCAGGATCATGACCTGAGCCGAAGGCAGTCGCTTAACCAACTGAGCCACCCAGGCGCCCGAAGCAAGTATAAATTTCTACTTAATAAATATTTATTGAAAGTCTACTAGATTACCTATATCATGATAAATAATGACATACATGACTTGAAATTTTACAAGTCTAAGGTGTTGGTTATATACAACAAATTTTCTGAGAAAGATCAGGAAACTCAGTTTGGTTAAGGGACTTAGCCAAACTCAGAAGTGATAGAGCTAAGATATAAAATATGTGTGACCATGCTCTTTCCACACTTAATTTTATTTTCTCTACTCTCAAAAATGGGAGGTAATCAGAGATACACATAAAGAGAAAAATGGTAAGGAAATACACAAAATGGTGTATTTATTAACTTGTTCCTGTATTACTTGACCCATAGTGGACAGATAGTATAATGTGGGAGTTATTCTACCAGCTTGATTTAATCTCATTTAAATGGGAACAAACATAATTTCAAGTATAAGCAACATACAAATTTAATTTGAAGTGTCTCTAACACAAGAATTTATTCTGTACAATTTTTACCTAAATATACTATTATGTTACATCTGTTCTAGCAGGAAATCAGTGTCTAACGATGTTCTAGTATGATCTCAGCAACTAGTTTAATGTGAAGGCAAAACATATGTACTTCATTAAAGATTATATGCCAGAAAGCAGATCTGTGCTTTCTGTTCTCTGTAATAAAGCTGAGCTGTATTTTACATAGGTGGGTAGGTGATATATTGGTCAAGGTTCTCAAAAGAAACAGAACCAAAAGGATGTACATTTGTGTATGTATGTATGTGTATGTGTAAATATTGTGTACATATGTATACATACATGTGTATACATACATCTCCACTGATGTGTATATATAAAATTATATTCCTTAATTATAAGGAATTGTCCTACATAATTATGGAGGTTGAGAAATTCTGAGATTTGCAATTAGCAAGCTGGAGACCCAAGAAAGCCAATGGCTCTCTAATCTGAAAGCCAGCAGGCTCAAGAACTAAGAACCTGTGTTTCACTTCAAGTCAAAACTCAAGGAAAGCCTGAAATCCCAACTCAAGGCAGTCAGCAGAGGGGGTTCGCTCTTATTTGTGCAAGAGTCAACCATTTTTGTTTGATTCAGGCATTCTACTGATGGCATCAGGACCACTCAGAAGGAGGGAAGACAATCTACTTTGCTCACCCTACTGATTCAAATGTTAATCTCATCCAAAAACACCTTCACAGACACACTCAGAATAATAATTGACCAAATATCTGGGCACCTTGTAGCCCAATCAGTTTGACATTTAAAATTAACCACCACAGGTGGTTGCTACATATTATCTGCCAATAAAGTCATGATTGAATGCTTTAATATTTTTAGCAAACTATGATGGATAATGATTAGAAAGCATTCTACATTAGTTAAAATACATATTCTGTATTTTCAATGGAGTCATTATCAAAAGTAATTTTTTGAAAGACCATGCATGCAAACATATACTTCTATTAGTATATAAACATAATGAAATCAATGAAGTTTGCATGTAGGCTTAGGATATAATTGATATCTTTTAATACTGGCTATAATCCAGCATTTAATACAGCCACAAATAAAGTTAATGTGCTGCTAATTAAGTTTATTATGGGAGATTTATGAATTCTACAGCTTTGTACATTTTAGTACAGAGCTAACTAGGAAATGTCTTGTGCTTCAGCATATTCACTGGTGGTCAGTGACTAATTCTTAACTTGTAGTTTAAGAAAAATAGCTTTATAAAAAGGACTATAAATTTCCAATGCCTAGCTAATATACTTGGGAAAAGAAATGATGTCATCACATAGAAAAATGTTTTCCAAAAATGATGGTCTCTGAATCACTTGTGTTCACACTAGAACAGCTATCATATCTGGAATAGACTCTAGGAACCTATATTATTGTTATTGAGAATTTCTCCCAGTTATTTTGATTGTATTAGTTATATCAATGACACTGACAAAAAAGTTGATTGCTTACAGCTGTATTTTACTCCTTAATGTTTGTATTTTTTAGGCATATATATATGCCTAATATAGATAATAATATATATAATAATAATACACAATTCTCTCTGGACTCACTTTGTGATTTGGGGCATAATCATGTAGATCTCTTGATTTTGGTCTAGTCATCTCCAAGTGCCAGGATTGAGCGCTGCTCTTTTTTGAATTTAAGGTCCTATAAGCATGCCTTTGTGGTGTTATTGTGTGTGTTGCCTTTGTCATACTTCAAGCTTATGAGGCCATATAAAGGTAGAAATGCATTTGGGAATGATTTTATCCATTGGATAGAACAAAGCTCTCATTCTATTTTTGTTCATTTAGAAATTTTTAATATTGCATGATAAAAGTTCCATATTACTCAAATGCTTGAATGATAAATCGTTTGCTGACATATCAATAGCCATGGAAATCAACTTAACTGTTTTATATATAGCCAATTGGTGAGGTATTTTAGAAAAGCAGGAAATACTCAGAAAATAGCTTCTATGTCAGGTGCCCAGAATCAAAACTAGATTCTAAACAGTTTTGCAACACTTTGGAAAAGAAAGGTTTCAAAAGATTTATGTTAACAATTAGACACCAATAGGCTTTTTTTTTTTATGTTATGTTAACCAGCATACATTGCATCATTAGTTTTTTTAAAATTTTTTTATTGTTATGTTAATCCCCATACATTACATCATTAGTTTTAGATGTAGTGTTCCATGATTCATTGTTTGCATATAACACCCAGTGCTCCATGCAGAACCTGCCCTCCTTAATACCCATCACCAGGCTAACCCATCCCCCCACTTTTGAAATATTTTGTGCAATTTAAAATGAATAAGCAAGAACAATTGTGCTTAACTCTCATAATTTATATTTATAAGAACTCTTAATCAACAGCTATAATTATGAAGACACCATAAAGTAATCAAGCTGTTGAATTAAATAAGAACATAATAAATTGAAGGAGTTGGTCAAAACAACTGAATTTGGATTGCTATATTCATTCTTCTAGTCTCACAGTCTGTATATAACTTTTAAAAAACATTTCCCCATTTATTTCTGCAAGATTTTAGAATGTATGATTTTCTAAAGTCACCTCATAAATATTTTAGTTCAGATATGGCAAAGTTTCCTACTGTTTGACTACCAACTCTTAAAGGGAAAATGAATAAATATATACATTACATGTATATATATTCACTTTCAAATATACATATGTATGTATAATATATATTTTGTATATTTAAGGATATAATACACAATATATATTTAACATATTGTACTTAATAGATATAAATGTATGTTTAATTATAATATATAATATATAGCACAATATATTAATTTCATTTAATATATACATTTAATATGTGTAAGTTCAAATTGTGTAGATATATTATATATATAACAATATCCAGTGCTAAAAAGTATATTAAAAAATAACAGATATAAAAGTAAATTCATTTGACTATCTTTGTCTTCACATTGGTTTATTTTGCCTTAGATTAGAGTGATATTTAGATAATCATATCACTATGTCCTTTTGCAGATAGTATAACGACACCACCAAAAGTTTAAATACTCTTAGGGGAAAATCAATGCATAAAACATTTAGGTGATTACAACAGCATCGTGGTGTCATAAGATGTTCCTCTTCTTTATCCTCCCTCTTTTTAACAACAGAATAGACATCCATTCATTCAGAGAAGCACATTTGTGGTGCTTCTCTGAATTGAGGAATCTAGCACCATACACCAAGGAACCCACCTGTGCCTCTAGTAATAGGCAGATACCTCTGTAAGAGCCATAGAACCAGTAAGGTCAACAAACCTGCCCAGAACCCCCTCTGTGGTGTTGGGAAAAAAACCTGAAGAGTGCTGAACTGGACAGGTAACCATGCATAAGAGAGAATTTGCAGAACTCCAGCTTGCTGAGAGGAAATTCCAGCATGCCAATGAAGAAAGAAAAAAAAATGTGAGTTTGGTCACAGAGGAGATAATGATGAGAGAAACTTTTCCAGGGTTGCTCCATCCCCAAAGGAAACACCACATGGGTGATTCATCTGACAGAGAGGTGACCTCTCCCACAAGGGAAAAGGCAGCAGTGAGTGGGTGCCCAGCCAATCCAGTTGTGTGGGACATGGCTGGAGAAATCTGCTTCTCTCCAACAGTACTTAGAGTACTATTGGACCTCCATGACTGGAGGGAGAGGGAGGGAGAAGAATGGGAAAGGGAAAGATACGGGACATGGTTCCTGCTGACTGCACATAAAAGAAAATCCACCCATCAACCTGTGGCAGTACTACTCCTAAGGATCTCCCTACAGGTCCACAGGTATGCCCAACTCCCCGAAATCCACACCTCCCACCAAACTGCAACCATCTTTTTGTGTCCATTTCTATGTGCAGTAGCAAAAGAGAGTGAATTAAGAAAACAGGCCTCAGTCTGTGGTCAAAGGAGAAACCACAAACTTGAGCTATAATACCACCTTAAAAAAAAAAAGGAAAGAAAAAAGAAGAAAGGATTCCAGTAGCCAGCCTGGTGTCTTGTAAGAACAAGAGAAGACATTAAAACTTACAAATTCTGCTACCAGAAGGATCAGAAGGGTGGAACAAGTGTATCAGTACAAACATAGATAAAACCAGAGATATTAACATCAACCAGAATATTCTATCTGAACGCAACTAAAGAGGTGTCTGCTATATCAAATGTGTAAGCATCAATGCAAAACTACAAGGAACATGAAAAATCAAGGAAACACGCAATCAAAAAAAAAGAAAATAATAATTCTTCAATAACCATATTCAAAGGCAAAGAATTTTGTGACTTATATGATAAAGATTTGAAGATAGCTATTTTGAAGAAACTCAACAAGCTACAAAGAAACTCAGAAAACTGGGGACCTGGGAGGCTCAGTTGGTTAAGCATCTGCCTTCAGCTCAGGTCATGGCCCTGGGGTTCTGGAATTGAGTCCCGTGTTGGGCTCCCTGCTTGATGGGGAGCCTGCCACTCCCTCTCCCCTGCACCTCCCCCTGCTCGTGCTCTCTCTCTGTCAAATAAATGGGTAAAATCTTAAAAATAAAATAAGAAACTCAGAAAACTATTCAATTAACTCTCAAAAAATATGTGATCAAATGAATTTTTTTCCAAAGTGATAGAAATCATAAAAAAGAAGTGAAGAGAAATTCTGGAGCTGAAGAACTCTGTGTGAAATTAGAAATTGATATGTACAACAGTGAGTATCTGTAGTGAGTAGAGCAAATGGAAGACGGAATAAGTGAGTTAGATGACAGAAATTTTGAAATAACCCAGTTATAGGGGGAACAAAGAAAAAAATGAAAAAGTGAAGAAAACATACATGATTGACAGGAATTCATAAAAAGAACAAATATTTGAATAATCAGGGAACCATAAGAAGAATGGAGCAGAATATTTATTTAAAGAACTAATAGCTGAGAATTTCCCAAACTTGGGGAAAAAATTGGACATCCAAGTTCATAAAGCTAATAGATCATCCTATTATCTCAATGCAAAGAGACCTTCTCCAAAACACATTATAATGAAACTGTCAAAAATCAAGGATAAAGAAAGAAGTCTAAAAGCAGCAAGGGGAAAATGAAATGCAACCTAAGAATCTTCATTAGTCTATCAGCAGATTTCCCTGCAAACCCTACACTCCAGGATAGAGTGGAATGACATATTCAAATTGTAGAAAGAAAAGAATTGTCAGACAAGAATTCTTTATTCAGAAAAGTTATTCTACAGATATGAAGAAGAAATAAAGCCTTGCCCAGACAAATAAAAGCTAAGGAGTCATTACCATTAGAGCTGTCTTGCAAGAAATGCTGACAAAAAGCTCTTCAAGCTGAAATGAAAAGGTGTAAATCAGCAACATAAAAACATATAACAGTATACCACACATTGAATGGTAAATATACATTCAGATATAAAAAACTCTAAATCTGTAATAGGAGGGTGTATAAATCACTTAACTATAGTGTAAAGGTCAAAGAAAAAAAGTATTAAAATAATTATAGCTGCTGTAATGTGTTAACAAATAAACAATATAAAAAGAAGTAAATAATGGCATCAAAAATATAAAAAGGAAGAGTAAAAGGGTGAAGATTTTGTGACAACTAAATTTAAGTTACTATCAGCTTAAAATGGAATGTTTTATCTGTAAGGTGTTTTATGTAAGCCTTAGGTAACCACAAAGGAAAACCCTACAATAGATGTACAAATGATAAAGATAGGAGAAACAAAGGATACCATCTTAGAAAATCAATAATTTGCAAAGGTAGGCAGAACACAGGGAAAAAGAAACAATGGAAATACAAAACAACTAGAAAAAATAAGATGGCATTAGTAAGTCCTTACATATCAGTACTTATTCTAAATGTAAATGGATTGAATACCCTGATGAAAAAGCAGAGTAGTTGGATAGATTAAAAAACAAAAACAAAACCCAACTATATGTTGCATTTGGAGGACTGACTCACTTTAAGAACACATATAGGCTCAAAGCGAAGGGATAGCAAAAGATAATTTATGTAAGTGGGAACCAAAAGAAAATGGAGGTAGCTATCCTTATATCAGACCAAAATAGGCTTTAAGCAAAAAATGGTAACAAGAGATACATCATTATATAATGATAAGGGGGTCAATTCATCAAGATATATATATATATCCCTAACACTGGATGATTGAAATATATTTTAAAAAATACTAACAGATATCAAGGAGAAATAGACAACAATACAATAATAATAGGATACTTCAATACCCCACTTTCAAGCAAGGGATAGATCATCTAGACATAAAATCAACAAGGAAATAATGAAATGAATGTACCATACATTAGATCAAATGAATCTAATAGGTATTTAGAAAGTATTCCATCCAAAGGAAACAGAATAGACATTCTTCTCAAGGCCCACAGAACATTCTCTAAGACAGGTGATATGATAGGACACAAAACAAACCTTATCAAACTTATGAAGATTGAAATTACACCAATATCTTTTTAGAACACAGTAGTATAAAGCAAAATCAACAAAAAAGCTGGAAATCTACAAATACATGGAAATTAAGCCACACACTCCTGAATAATCAATCAGTCAAAGAAGAGATAGAATGCAAACTCAAGTTTATATCAAAATAAATAATTATGGAAACAATACACCAGAAACTGTGGGATGCTGCAAAAGCAGTTTGGGGAGGGAAATTTATAGTAATATATGCAGATATTAAGAAAACAGAGAGATTTTAATGAAACAAACTAACTTTATACTTCAGGGAAGTAGAAAATAGAGAACAAATTAAACCTACATTTAGCAGAAGGAAGTAACAATGATCAGAACAGAAATAAATGAAACAGAGACCACAAAAACAGTAGAAAAAAAATCAACAAAACTAAGAGCTGGTTTTTTGATAAGATAAACAAAATTGACAATCTTTAACTAGATAAACTTAGAAAACATAAAGACTGAGACAAAATCAGAATGAAAAAGAGAGATTACAACTATTTCCATAGAAAAACACAGGATTATAAGAGACTGCAATGAACAGTTATATGCCAATAAATTGGATAACTGAGAAAAAATGGAGAGATATAAACCCTAGAAACATAAAGCTAACAAGGCCAAATTAGGAAAAAGTGGAAAATCTGAACAGACTAATAACAAGTAAGGAGATTGAACTAGTAATCAAAAACCTCCCAAAGCAGAGAAGTTCAGGATCAGATGGCTTTACTAGTGAATTCTACCAGATATTTAAGTAAGAATTAATGTTAATCTTTCCCAAACTCTTCCAAAAAAAACTGAAGAGGAGGGAACACTTCCATACTCATTTCATAAGGTCAACATTACCCTGAAAACCAAAGCCAGATAAGGATACTATGGAAGAGAAAACTATAGACCTATATGCATGATGAATATACATGCAAAAATTGTCAACAAAATATTCGCAAACCAAATTCAATAGTACAATTAAAAGGATTATACATTATGACCAAGTGGGTTATCCCTAAGACGTAAGAATGTTCAACTATGCAAATTAACAAATGTGATACACCACAATAACTGTGCATGAAAGAAAAAATTATATGATTATTTGAATAGATGTAGAAAAAGCATTTGACAAAATACAACATCCTTTCATGATTAAAACTCTCAATAAACTGAGTACAGAAGAAACATACTTCAGCATAATTAAAACCATTTTCAACAAACCCACAACAATCATACTCAATGGCAAAAGACTGAAAGCTTTTCCTCTAAAATCAGGACCAGAACAAGGATACTCCTCTTATCACTTGTATTCAAAACAGTACTGAAAGTCCTAGCTATAGCGATTAGGCAAGACAAATAAATTAAAGACACCAAAATCAGAAAGGAAAAAGTAAAATTATTGTTATTTGCAGATGATATGATCTTATATACAGAAATTCTAAAGATTCAACCAAAAATCTGTTGGAGCTAATCAATGAATTCAACAAAGTTGCAGGATATAAACATACAGAAGTCAGTTGCATTTTCATAGATTAGTAATGAAACATTTGGAAAAGAAATAGAGAAAAACATCCTATTCACAATAGCATCAAAAACAATAAAATACATAGGAATAAACTTAATCAAGGAAGTGAAAATTCAGTACAATGAAAACTCTAAGACAAGAACTAGATGAAAGAAATTGAAGAAGATATAAACAAATGAAAAGATATCTTGTCTTCATGGATCAGAAGAATTAATATTATTAAAATGTCCATACCCAACACCATCTATCATTTCAACACATACTTACCAAAATTCAAATGGCATTTCTCACAGAATTAGAACAAACCATCCTAAAATTTGTATGAAACCACAAAAGATCCCAAATAACCAAAGCAATCATGAGAAAGTACAAAAAACTTGAAGGTATCACTTGCTATTTCAAAACATACTACAAAGCTGTAGTAATTAAAAAAGTATGGTGCTGGCATAAAAAATAGACACATAGATCAATGGAACAGAATAGAGGGACCAGAAATAAACAGCCACATATACACCAACTAATATTTTACCAAAGAGACAAGAACTCTCAATGGGGAAAGGACCGTCTCTTCGACAAACAGTGTTGGGAAAACTGGATAACCACATACAGAAAAATGAAATTGGGCCTCTAGGTTACATCATTCACAGAAATTAACTCCAAAAGAATCAAACACTTAAGCATAAAACCTGATACCATAAAACTCTTAGAAGAAAACAAAGAATAAACTCCTTGACATTAGGCTGGGTAATTATTTTTTTGGGTATGACACCAAAAGTACAAGCAACAACAGCAACAATCAATAAGTGGGACTATATCAAACTAAGAGCTAGAATAAAAAAATTAAAAAGGCACCTGCAAAGCAAAAGAAACAATCAACAAAATGAAAAGGCAACATAAGAGAATATATTTGGAGAAAATATTTGCAAACCATATGTCAGATAATGGGTTAATGTCCAAAATATATTTTTAAAAAACTCATACAATTCAATAACAAACAAACAATCCAATTAAAAAAAAAAAAGGCAGAGGAATTAAATAGATTTTTTTTTCAAAGAAGATATCCAGTGACAAAAAGGCACATGAAAAGATGTTCAACATCACTAAGAATCAAGGGAATGTAAATCCAAAATGCACTAGATATCACCTAACACCTATTAAAATTTGATCTTCAAGAAGGCAAGAGATAACAAGTGTAGGTGAGGATGTGGAAAATAGGGAACACTTGAACACTGTTGGTGGGAATATAAATTGGTACAGTTTGAAGTTCCTCAAATATTTAAAAATAGAACTATCACATAATCAAGAAACTCCACTTTAGGGTAAATATCCAAATTAAATGAAAACAGGAGTTTGAGGAGATCTATTGCCCTCCCATGTTTATTGCAGTATTATTCACAATAGCCAAAATATGGAAACAAGCTACTTATCAATGGATAAGTAGATAAAGATGAATAGAATATTATTCAGCCATTAGAAAGAAAGAAATCCTGCTATTTGAAACAACTTGAATGAACCTTGAGGGCATTATGCTATGTGAGATGTCAGAGAAAGACAAATACAGTATGCTATCACTTATATGTGGAATCTAAAAAAAGCCAAACTTGTAAAAACAGAGAGTAGATTGGTGGTTACCAGAGGCTGGGGGTGGGAGAATTGGAGACATGGGACCTAGTGTATAAGTCCCTAGAGAACTAATGCATAGCATAGTGATTACAGTCCATAACACTGTATTATAAACTTCAAAGTTGCTAAGAGACTAGATCTTAATTGTCCCACCACAAAAAGGAAATGATAATTATGTGAGATGATAGAGATGCTAGCTAATGCTGTAGTGGTAAGCATTTGCAATATATAAATATATCAAGTCAGCACATTGTACACAAACTTACCTAATGTTATATGTCAATTATATTTTAATAAAAACAACTTTTAGAAATCTTAGAGATCTTTTATATTTCCAGTTTTTCCTTTTGTATTTTTCCCTGATTACTCATGCAAATGTGACTATATTGATGGAAATTAGTTGACTCTTACATGTAGTATGGAAATTAGTTGACTCTTACACACAGTCTGAAATTGTAGAAATTGAGTACATCAGTAATATATCTAAAGTACTCAACGTAAGGCCTAGCACAAAATCAGTGCTTAATAAATAATTATGGGCAGTGGTAACAATTGTAATAGTAGTAGCAGTAAAAAGAAAATGTTACTCAATTTGTAAAAAAACCTCAAATGATTTTAACTGTTTAAAAAATTACCCATTTCTTTAAATTCAGTTTTTTTCCAGAAACACATTATTATTTAAGTTTTGTGATTTTTAAGAACTCAACAAAATGATTTATATGTTTACTAAAATAAAAGAAAACCAAAAATGGTTTGTTGACCTGCAAATGATGAGTAAGATAGAATTGAATATAATTTATTTTAAATAGCTTCATCAAAGTTCAAGGACTATAGGAAAGTAAATGTAGGCATGAATCCTGAATATGAGTGAATTACTCATCATAACCTTTTTCACACCCAAGATAATGAGAGGTACTGTAATTAATACAGTATTTTAAGATACTATGTCTCTGAGAAAATGCATTAATAAACATGGGGTAGATGTTGCCAAATCATACAGAAAATACACATTAGTCTAAAGTTGATCTTGTCTATATTTCTAGTTACTTTTAAATTACATATAAGCCATTATCATTAGAAAACACACATACAGGGGTGCCTGGGTCACTATTCAGTTGAGCCTTCGACTTTTGATTTTGGCTCAGATTGTGATCTCAGGATGGGATTGAGCCTCATCTCAGGCTCCCAGCTGGGTGGGTGGGGAGTCTGCTTGAGATTCTCTCTCTCCCTCTCCCTTTGCCCCTTCCCCAACTCATGCACACTCTCTTTCTCTCTCTCTCTCAAATAAATAAATCTTTTTTTAAAAAAACACATACACACAACAATAGATTTTCAAGGAAATAAATACTGTCGAAAGTGTGGTAACTTGTTTTATTTTTTAATCAGTTTTGCGTTATGACAAGAGCTCATTCATATTGTAAGGCATGAATTTCAGAGAGAGGACTGTCCTTGGGTAGATGGGTATAGAAATACCTATGGGAGTTTCTCTAATAACCTCTATCCCTCAGTGGACCAATATAGAAATACCAATAAGAAAATTTCAGACTGCCCTTCCACTCTTGGGTAGGCCAGTATACAAATACCTATGAGAGTTTCTCCAGACATTCCTTCTCAAAGGAACTGTATCTGAAGAAGGCTGTTTAGACCTACAAAAACCCCTCATAAAATGGCTGTATATTAAACTTATAATAAGATATAACTTGTAAGTTGATTTTTGGAGAAAAAATGTTCTTGTTTCAACCTGGATAAAACAGATACAGCTTGTGTAATATGTGTGAGTAATTGAAACCCAGTATATCTTATAGTCCTCTGAATTTTTCATTTCTTTACCAATCACTAACATCACAATTGATCACAATTGAATAGGAGAGTTATTTCAAACACACACACACACACATACACACACCCTAAAGATTTTCCCCAACCACAAGCTTCGAGGATAAATTTCAATGTTTAAAGGTGAATTACTTGATAATAATGCCAGCAGTCACATAGATTCAGCTTGAATTCTTTTTTTTATTATTATGTTATGTTAATCACTATACATTACATCATTAGTTTTTGATGGAGTGTTCCATGATTCATTGTTTGCATATAACACCCAGTGCTCCATGCAGAACGTGCCCTCTTCTAATTCCCACGTGACACCTTCTGTTACTATGGCCATTGCTTGCACACTGACCACCATCCTCACCTTCCAGATGGACCACCTGTGCAGTCTCTACTGAAAAGGAAATAAGAGATGCAAATTCAGGTAGGGCAAAGACCACTCCTATTTACTTTCAGCTCCTAAAATAAAGCCTAGCACCTAGTAAATTCTTGGTAAGTATTTGTTGAGTAAACAGAGCTAATGTTGAGGAATGCAGACCAGAGAGGTGCAGAGAACTTGGCTCTCTCTACATCATGCTGCTTGCTTGATCTAAACTAGTTTTACCTCCAAATTTCTCAGTTCAGTGAAACAATTTGTATTTGGTTTTCTGTCACCTGAAACATAAAGAATCCTGATGGATGCAGCTAGTCTTAAAGAGAACTAACCATGGAAGATGAAGACTAGAAGGAGATGGTTTAAGATGCCAGTAAGAAAACATGAGCTCTGACATCAAGTTAGACATGCAGAGTGAAGATAATGCCACACAAATGATCCCAGCATACATCAGCATTGTACATTGTTGCAGAAAGGTCAAGATGAGCATAAAATGGCGAGGTTGGAGGAAAAGTGACTTCTGTGCCATTTAAATCCAAAAAGAATTTTTTTTTAATAACAAAAACCCTGTGTATGTCAATCTGGGCGGGGGGGGAGATGTAGTTTCAGCAATGGCCAGGTTGTATTAGTTCTGTATTCACCATGGTTATAATTAGAGAAAAGATCATGTCATTATGATAGGATTATCTTTCCTTAAGTACATAAAATAGCTTAATTTTCAAGAAATAACTTGTGTGTATTTGGAAAACTTTTTATAACTAAAACTGGGACAATTATAAAGAGTATCATTTAATGGATACCAGCAATAAGTGCCTGGTGTCATTTGAATCAATGAGTATCATTCATACAGAACAATGGGTGGGAGATCTGATTTTATGATGTCATACCACATTATACAAGAAGGGTGAGTTCTGGCAAGGCTGGCAAGATACATTACATTTCACCTTAAGTTCTGCAGAGGTGATTGTTTTATGAAACCAAAAACCAAGAAAAAAAGTACATGTAATATTCTAGAAAGTGTGACATAAACTACCCAGCTAAAGTGCTCTTATCAAATCTGAAAAACTACCTGGGCGGGGGGAGATGGCAGAGGAGTAGGGGACCCTATTCCAACCAGTCCCTGGAATTGAGCTGGATATCTACCAGACCACTCTGAACAGCCATGAAATCAGCCTGAGATATAAGAAGATAGATCTGGATCTCTACAAGCAGAATATTGCGGGCAGTTGGTTTCAAGGTCTGAAGAGGGGAGCCATGATTCCCTGGGCAGATATCAGAGAATAAACAGAAGGGAGAGGGAGCCGTCAGGATCCTACACCACTGGTGAGCAATAGCCTCCCAAGCTGGGGACAGGGCACAGACTGCAGACCAGTGGGGAAAGGACTTTAGGGCAGCCCCCTGATGGAAATCAGAGTGGCAGGGTTGCATGTTTGAAATGGGGGTGGCTGGCGGTTTTAGAAGCACAAAGGGCAGAGACATGCCCCCATGCCCTGACCAGGAGGCAAGGACTGGGAGTGCTGCTGAGGGACGCACAACCCAGGATGCTGCAGTTTATAGCAGCACAGACAGAAACGGAGATAGTGTGGCCTGGAGAGCTCACTGAAGAACAGACTGTGATCTCTCTGCTCTGAGGCAGATGGTTGGAAATGGTCTCTTCTACTCTGACTCTTGGAAGAGACATGGAAAGCCACCAGGGAAAGCCACTAGAAAACAAAAGCCCCCCAAAACTGGTTTTCACTGAGCCCATCCCCCGCCACAGGGGGCAGGCAACTCTGCCTAACAGGGTTGCCTGAGTAACAGCACAACAGCCCCCCCTCCCCGAAGACAGGCTGGGAAAACAAGAGACCAGCAACCCTAAGATCCCTAGAAAACAGGTGCATCTTGCTTGGGTTGTGGTCAATAATTTGGACTCTATACATTCCCTCAACCACCCCTAAACAGAATGACTAGGAGGAAGAACCCCCAAAATAGGAAAGACTCAGAGACTATGATTTATGCCACAGATTTACAAATGGATTCAGATATAACCAAGATGTCGGAGATGGAATTCAGGCTAGCAATTGTGAAAACAATAGCTAGAATGGAGAAATCAATTAATGGCAAAATAGAGTCTCTAAGGGCAGAAATGAAAGCTGAATTGGCAGAACTTAAAAATGCTATCAATGAGATCCAATCCAATCTAGGTAATCTAACAGCTACGGTAAGGGAGGCAAAAGAACAAATTAGTGACCTAGAAAACCAATTAATAGATAAAAAGGGAAAAGAGGAGGCCAGGGAAAAACAACTC
>NC_138372.1:99338038-99360792 GCF_054177405.1 Leptonychotes weddellii | reverse complement strand
ATATTCCATTGTATATATATACACCACATCTTCTTTATCCATTCATCTGTCGATGGACATCTTGGCTCTTTCCACAGTTTGGCTATTGTGGACATTGCTGCTGTAAACATCAGGGTACACGTACCCCTTCGGATCCCTACATTTGTATCTTTGGGGTAAATACCCAGTAGTGTAATTGCTGGGTAGTATAGTAGCTCTATTTTCAACTTTTTGAGGAACCTCCATACTGTTTTCCAGAGTGGTTGCACCAGCTTGCATTCCCACCAACAGTGTAGGAGGGTTCCCCTTTCTCCGCATCCCCGCCAACATCTGTCATTTCCTAACTTGTTAATTTTAGCCATTCTGACTGGTGTGAGGTGGTATGTCATTGAGATTTTGATTTGGATTTCCCTGATGCCGAGCAATGTTGACATTTTTCCAAAGAAGACATCCAAATGGCCAACAGACACATGAAGACATGTTGACTTTTTAAAAGTAAAGGTATTTGAGTAGGACAGACTGGGCTGGAAACCTGGCTTTGCCACATACTAGACACATAAGTTAATTTAACAATCTTTAAATTAATAGCCTTTATTTTTTTTCAGCATTTTTATTGAAGTATAATTAACATAGGTCAGGTTTATAACATATTGATTTGACAATTCTATACATTATTCAGTTCTCACCGTCATTAAGTATAGTCACCATCTGTCCCCATACAACATTATCACAATACTGTTGCCTATATTCCCTATGGTGTGCTTTTCATCTCCTTGACTTATTTATTTTATAACTGAAAGTTCCTCAAAAAATTAAAAATGGAAATGCCATGTGATCCAGTAATTCCACTACTGGGTACTTACCCAGAGAAAATGAAAACACTAATTCAGAAAGATACATGCAGCTCTATGTTTATTGTAGTGTTATTTACAATAGGCCAGATATGTCAGCAACCCAAATGTCCATCAGTAGATGAATGGATAAAGAAGATGTGTGGGGTGTGTGTGTATGTGTGTGTGTATAAATAATGGTGTATATATTCATATACCATTTGTGGCAATAAGGATGGACCTAGAAAGTATTGTGCTAAGTGAAATAAGCCAGACAGAGAAAAACAAATACAACATGACTTCACTTACATGTGGAATCTAAAAAAAAACAAAAAAATGAACAAACAAATACAACCAAACTCTTAAATACAGAAAACAAGCTGGTGGTTGTTAGAGGAGAGGTGGGTAGGGGGATGGGCAAAATAGAGAAGGGGATTAAGGGATAGTAGGCTTTATTTTGCATAACAGTTTTAGGTTGACAGAAAACTTGAGAAAGTATAGAGAGATTCAATATACCCCTTCTTTATTATACATAGCATTTCCTATTATTGAACCTTGTATTAGTGTTGGCACATTCGTTACAATGGATGAGTCAATATCAATACATTATTAACTAATATCTTTAGGTTCACTCTTTGTGTTCTATGTGTCAATGGGTTGTGACAAATGCATTATGACATATACCCACCACTACCATGTCATACAGAATAGTTTCACTGCCTTACAAACCCCATGCTCCACCATTCATCCCTCCTTCCCTCTCCTCAAATTCCTGCAAATCACAGAACTTTATAATGTCTGTATAGTTTTGTTTTTTACAAAATGTCATATAGTTGGAATCATACAGTATGTTCCCATTACAGAATGAATTTGCACTTAGCAATACACATTAAAAGTGCCTCCAAATGGGGCGCTTGGGTAGCTCAGGTCATGATCCCAGGGTCCTGGGATCAAGTCCCACATCGAGCCCCACATCAGGCTCCCTCTTCAGCAGGAAGCCTGCTTTTCCCTCTCCAACTCCCCCTGCTTGTGTGCCCTCTCTCACTGTGTCTCTCTCTGTCAAATAAATAAATAAATAAAATCTTAAAAAAAAAAAAAAGTGCCTCCAAGTATTTTTGTGGCCTGATAGCCCATTTCTTTTTATCACTGAATAATATCCCATTTTATGAGTGTATCACATTTTCTTTACTCATTCTCTTATTGAAAGATCTTTTGGTTGCTTATATTTTTTTGTAATTATGAATAAAGCTGCTATAAACATTAGTCTGTATATATTTGTGTGGAAGTATGTTTTCAACTAATTTAGGTACATTGTAGGAGTACTATTGCTGGATCATATGGTAAGAGTTTGGTTATTTTTGTAAGACTTTGTCAAAATATCTTGGGTCTTCTTGATTTTTATCCACTTTGATGCTCTACCTTTCAGTTGTTATATTTATTTCATTAACATTTAAGGTCATAACTCACATAGCTGGATTCATATCTACCACATTTGTAACTGTTTTCTATTTGTTGCCCTTGTTTTGTTTCTGCTTTGCCTTCCCCTATTTTTCTGCTTTCTTTGGTTTCAATTAATCATTTCATACAATTTCATTTCTTCTTCTTCCTTAGCATATCAATTTAATTTTTTCAAATATTTCAGTGTTTGCTGTAATGGTTGCAATATACATTTAACTAATCTACTTTGAAATACATTATGTGTTTTCATGGGTAATACAGATAACTTAAAAATAGATAGTCCCAATTCTTCCCTTTCATCTCTTATAGCATTGTCATTCATTTCACTAGTCCATAAACTATTATCACCAAATATATTGTTGCCATTAATATTTTGATTAAGTATCTGTTAGATCAATTAAGTGTAAGGAAAACAAATGATTTTATCCCACCTACATTTATTCCTTCTTTAGCATTCTTCTTTTCTTTATATAGATCCAAGTTTCTGATCTATATAATTTTCCTTCTCTCTGAAGAACTTGTTTTTATTTATTTGTTTGTTTGTTTTGGTTTTGTTTTGTTTTTCCCTATGGTTTCTTTCATGATTTTTATTGTTCTTTAGTTTTTTGCAGTGATGGGCTTAGTATAGATTTTTTAATATATATATTTATTCTGTTTGATGTTCTCTGAACTTTCTGAATGTGTGGTTTATGTCTGTCATTAACTTTGGAAAATTCCCAATCATTTTTACTTCAATATGTCTTCTGTTCCTTTCTCTGTCTCTTCTGGTATTTCCATTACATGTAGGTTACATCTTCTGAAATTGTCCCAGAGTTCTGGGATACTCTGTTTCCTTTTTTTTTTTCCCAAGTCTTTTTTTGCTTTCATTTTTCAGTTTGAAAATTCCTAATGATACATCTTTAAGCTTATTGATTTATTCTTTGGCTCTATTCAGTCACAAGCCCATCAAAGATATTCTTCATTTCCATTGCAATGTTTTTCATTTCTGGCATTTATTTTTGATTCCTTGTTATACTTTCTATCTCTATGCTTCTGATATTGTATGTTGTCCATCCTTTCCCATTAGATTCCTTACAGTTATTTTAACCCCCACTCTGATAATTCCAAAATCTCTGCCTTATCTGATTCTCATTCTTTTATTTGCTCTATCTTTTCAAACTGTGTTTTATGTTTTGTTTTTTGTCTTTTAGTATGCCTGAAATTTTTGGTTCAAAACTAGACACAATATAGGTAAAAAAATAACTTCAGTGTGAGGTTTTATGTTTATCTGGTATTTACTATTTGCTGTAGTCATAGGCGTCTGAGGTATCCATTTCTTCTAGTGTCCTTGTTTTTATCCCCCATGTTATTTTTGAGTTTCCAGACAGATTCCTTTTTAAATAGAGTCTGCTCCTTGGCGTTCTCTCAGCTGCAATCCATTGCTCTTTTACTGATGGTGGTAAGGTGTAAGAGAAAGGGAAATAGTCCATGCTCTTCTGATAAGGCATTAGACTTTTAGTGAGCCTGTGGTCCTGGGCTGTGACCTTCACAAGTGCTTCTCAGCTTTTCTTCCCTCCCTGCCCTTGGGTGAGATAGGAAAGCTTGAGAAATCTGGAAGCTAATATTTACCTTTCCCCAGGTTTTTAGGCTCTATAAAGCGTTTTTCTTTAGGAAATATCTTTGTTAATTAGAAAAAGAATGCTCTTGGTGTATTTCAAAATAGTTACTTTTCCCTTGGTATTGCAAGAAGCAGATGGGTATTTATTTTTCTGTGATCATTACTGTGAGAACCAGGTGGAGCTATTAGAGATAAGACACCTGAATGTTCAGTGGCCCCTTAAGGCTGGATGCCCAGGAGTATTTAACAGGAGTTAAATCTAGCCAACACTGAACTTCCAGAAATTTGTCATTTACAGTTTACCATTCCCTACCATTTGCTGGGTCCAGTGGTGTTTTATGCTCTCAGGAAGCTGACACCTTACCTTCGCCTGTCTCTCCAGTCTTGGGGGTGTCATTTTTCTCTATGTCCAGTTTTCTAATGAATCTAAGAAGAGTTGTTGACTTACTGTTTTCCATCATTTTCTTCTGTGAGAAAGGGAGTTATGACCTTCAAACTCTTTATATATCAGAGTAAGGACCAGCAGTCTGAATTCTTAATTTTCTAATCTGATACACTTGAAGAATAGAAAGGGCCTAGTAATATCTCTTCTGAAGGGAAGTTGTGAAAATTTTTAAAAAGTGTTAATATTCCCAAAGCAACATTTACACTGTCTGGCACATAATAAATACAAAAAGTAAACATAGCTATTTCTTTAATAATGTTGATATTAAGAGATATATAGTAGTGAAGAGTACAAACTCAATAGCCAGAATGGTTGGGTTCAAAGTGCATCTCTACCAATCCCTGGGTCATGAATTTATGAAGTAATTTAACTACTCAGTGCCTTAGTTTCTTTATTGTAGAATAGTTGGGCCTGTCACATAATAAGGCTACTACAAGCAGAAACTATTATTATTAAGACATATATATTCAAGAAGTTTATCTGATATTTATGGGACATTCATCTATACATTATTCCTTCATTCCAACAAACAAACATAATGGTTTACCGTACTCGTGGAATTTTGCCAAGGCTGAGTGTGCGTAGATGTAATCTCTGCCCTCAAGAAACATCTCCCTGCATTCTGAAGGGGCAGACTACAGCTATGGTTCACTTGATATGTAGTATGCAAACAATTTACCATGCAAGGACAAGAAGCAAAATGACTCAGTCAGATAATCGAGGAGAACCTCACAAAGCCTCCACCAATGCCACAAAAGGAGTGACACTGAGAAATGAGTGATCTCTCTCCAAGGAAGTAAATGGAGATAGAGCATTCCAGGAAGAGGGAACAGCATGAAGGTACAGAATCACTGGGGATGGGATAACATGTTGAGGGAAAACCTCTGAATAAATTCCAGTGTGTAGTGACAATGATGTTCCCAATAGTAACAGTAAATAGTAATGTGTGTTCATCACACACACACAAAAAGACAAAATCTGGCTTTGAAATAAAAAGATAAGCTGAAGTATTATATGATGATATGTTATTCAGATAGGAATTGAAACCATAAAACTCTTAATAATAAATGAGGTAAGCATATCTACAAAAGTTTAGGGAAAATATAAAACACATATATTTAGAAAATGCCAGTAAAGGCAAAACATACACTAAACTAGCATTGAATGATATTAACTGAAAAATATTAATTCATTTAATCTCTATATAACAATGCTTTGTGGTAAGCACTTTTACTGTTCCCACTTTGTAGATAATGAAGCATAGGCACAGAGAGGTTAAGTGATGGTGCGCATGATCCTAGCTGTGAAGTGGTGAGGCCAGGACCAGAGGCCATCAATCTGACTCTAGGGCTTGTCTCTTCACAGCTCCTCCATGCTTTAAAAGGTGCCTTGAGGGGCCCCTGGGTGGCTCAGTCGGTTAAGCGTCTGCCTTCAGCTCAGGTTATAATCTCAGGGTCTTGGGATGGAGCTCCCTGCTCAGAGGGGAGTCTGTTTCTCCCTCTCCCTTTGCCCCTCCTTCTCAGCACTCATGCTCTCTCTTGCTCTCTCTCTCTAATAAATAAATAAAATCTTTTAAAAAATGTGCCTCAAAGTACACATTAACCATTGCTTAAAATATACATAGTTTGATACCGAAACAAAATAGTTAAGCACAAACTCATGGGGACAATTTGTTCAGCCATTCTGCAAATTATATATTAGGAAAATGGATGGAAGACTCCCTGGAACATTGAGATATTAAGCTTTTTACAAAGTAGCAGTGACTTTTTAAAATGTTTTTTCTGTCTTTCCTTTTTTTTTATTATTGTTTTTATTCTCATCATTGTTTCTGTAAGCTTAAGTTGTTACCAACACTTCCACTTATTTTAGGGGCAATATTCATATATCTAAAGCCACATCAAACTATTGTTATTTGACTTCAAATGTAATAGTTTTTACCTAATTGTATTAGGCTACACATTGATACACATTTACAACCTGAGTACATGGAAGAAATGGGTCTATTCAAATGATTCCATTTCTTTTCTTTTTTTTTTTTTTTGCCCTATCTGGCTATCAGGTGTTAGGTCTAGGTCCCACCCTGCCACTGACTTCTGGCAAGTGAGCTCCTGGCCTGGGCCACACTTTTCTTCTCTTTATTGTTTAAAAAAGTCACATAGACAACACATGAATACATGTTAGTGAAATTTCAAGTAATAGGAAAGTATATAAGTGACAGTTCTCTGGTGACATTACCCCAACCCCGCATGTATTGAATGGAGCTCTGGGTATTATATGCAAACAATGAATCATGGAACACTACATCAAATGATTACATTTCAGTGATTTCAGAAGAAAGCAACTGCTCCAACGGTGCTATTCTGTAACTGAGCTCATCACTTAACACTGAGTGCCTCAAAAGCTCTGACATGAAAGCAGTGCCTGCACACTTCCTTGCACTGAGGGGACTGGTATGGAATCTGTTCTGATGATGGTGGATATGAGTTGCTGGCAAACCTTTCATTTTACATTTAGAGACAGACGGCTGCATTAGTGGACTAGTCATGCATACACCTGTGATATACATTATTAATAGTAGATGAGATGAGATCTTGACATAACAGCTGATTCTAACAGGAGAATCATACAATTAAGTAAATATTGTTAAACATTTCACACATGACTCTATATTTTAACATTTATTGTCAAAACAAGCTTGATTATACCTCAGTGGAATTTATTTTACTATTAACTTAATTATGAAAAGAATACATATCCCCCCACTATCACCACTACCAGAAGGAATCATTTTCTCCTAAGAACGCTGTTCTTTCTAAGCTGGGGGGCATCACAAGAGCACTAGAGGGAACTTGTAGAGAAAGGTTATAAAAACAATGTCTTGGCTTAGTTTTTAACTTTATAAACTTCAAGTTTTCTCTTCTGTGAAGTGAAAATAACAACAACCATTTAGAGAAATGGTTAGAGAAAGGATTAAAAAACATGTATGTAATAAACATCATATGATGCTTATAATATGGTAGCTCATTAGAGTGGATGTAGTAATTAAGGGAATTTTTCAGATTTCATAAAACTGTGTGCCTGCCTGGCTCCACTGTTCAATGGTTAAGAACATATGTTTGGGAGTTAGGGAAGCCAAGAATTAAACTGTGGATCTGCAGCAATTAGCAGTGTAGCCTCAGAATTCCTTGTCCAGCTCTGTGATTTTTATTTGCTGCTGATTTTTTTTTTTAATTTCCCATCTGTATCTGCCCTCTTGGCTTCAGACATGACTTAGTTAACTGACAGAATCTGAAAATCAAAATATTTTAACTGAATACTCTTTCTACTGTTTTCTCCACTTGGAATCAGCGCACTTTCATCCACCAGTTGCTCCTGCCATAGGTTTGATGTGAAGAAGTTGAGAAATCTCTTTTTTTTCCTTTCACCTTCTACATACAATTCATTACTACATCCTGTTAACTGCACCCCAACTATACCTTTCTCCAGCTTCCCATGAAAGTCAAGCCACCACCATCTTTCACAAGAACTGCTCTTTTTATTTATTTATTTTTAAAGATTTTATTTATTTGACAGAGAGAGACACAGCGAGAGAGGGAACACAAGCAGGGGGAGTGGGAGAGGAAGAAGCAGGCTTCCCACCGAGCAGGGAGCCTGATGTGGGGCTCGATCCCAGGACCCTGGGATCATGACCTGAGCCGAAGGCAGACGCTTAACGACTGAGCCACCCAGGCACCCCTGAACTGCTCTTTTTAAATTTAACCCCAATTCATTATCCATAAGCACCCATTATCCACAAATACTGTTAAAGTATACATTTGCCTTGCCATGCCTGTGCTTAAATGCCACTTGGGTCTCCTGTGAACTTAGAAGAAAATGCAAAAATTTCCTTCCAAGGACTGAATGATCTGATTCCTAATGGTGGCATCTCTCTCCTTGGTTGCATATTCCTGCCCTGCTTGCCTTCCTTCAATTTCTAAAAATACCAAGCTCTGTTCTCACTCAGGACTATTTCTTCCACTAATTGAGTATCCTTTGACCTCAAGTTAATGCAATTTTATCAGCAATTCTTCTGACTTCCTCAACCAAATCAGACCCCAGCCACCTTCACCTTGCTCGAAGAGGGTACATCAACTCCACAATTGTTTGATGCCGTGACCACAACATGGCATGGTTCACAGCAGCTACCGTCAAAAAGTATGTATAAATGGATGAACTTGAGAAAGGTACTCAGTTTAAAGTATTCTCCTGTGTAAAATGGGGCTGATAATATCTGCCTGGCAGAATAGCTTAAGGATTAAATAAGTAATGTTTGTAAAGCTCTTCAGAAAGAATCAAGCATACACTAACCTACTACATTTAGAATTCTTGCCTCGAATTTCTCAACAAACCTATCCAGTTTCAGAGGAGACTGGGGAAAAAGGCTGAAATATTATGTGAATCTAATAAGTTCAAATCACTTTTTCATCATCTGTTGTAAAATTATTTCAAAAGCTATATAAATATATTTATATTAACATATCTAAAATATCTATAGATATATTTAATCTGGAAAATACTAATATGCATAATATGTAAATGATATAAATACATTAAGTCATGTATACATGTATAAATATATGTATGCATTTATAAGTTCTTATAGAATTGATGAAAAATTTTTTCATTAAATAAATGAATTCTTATAATGTAACAGTTTTATAATACTACATGTCTATAACTTGTTTCATAGGACATAACTGTCCAAGTCACCCTTTTGCTTAAATAATATGTCATTAAAGTGAATATTGATGATAGATATTTAATGTTGGAAAATATACTAATTATTTGATTTATATTTTTAACATTTTGGCTTTAAAACTACAGAGAGAATATTATGAATTTTTAGTTGTATATATGAACTTAAAGTAAAAGATTTTGAAGTCCTATAGATGGATGATCATTATGAATGGATCCTTATCTTAGCCAGACACTTGAATCTATCATCTATCTACCTATCTATCATCTTGGTTGCTATGTAGTTGCAAACTTGTTTTCAGATTTTTTTTTCTTCTTAAATTTATTTTCTTTTATGGATTTTACCCTTGACATTTTAACCATCTTCTTTTGAAAAAAAAAACAGGGAAAACTAATAGACCCCTTCAGAACATTAAATTACTTTAAAAGATTTTTCATTTTATTATTTCTGATTCTGTCTTCTTATTGGCTTTTCAGATAATCTTCCTACAACATAAGCTTCTGGTTTCTTCCTTAAACCTAGGAAAATATGGGCCAAGTAACAGTTCAATATTTCTGTCTTTTTTGGGGGGGAATCCTACTAAATAATTATTTACTAAAATCCCCAATTGTGTAAGACAAATGTTTATTGCTATGAAACAGCATCACAGGAAATAATTTTCACTTTTAATACATAACCTTATTAAATTCTTTGAAACACTCCATTTTTGAGGACAGCAGGAGAAGACCAAGCATATGTTCACTCAGTGTTTGCTCATTGGAGGTCTCACACCCTTTCTTTGTTCAGTCATGGCCACTGTAACTTGCCACTATTTTAATATGTTAATCATATTTTACTCTCCTAAAAATAGTTCTCTCTTATCAAAAATGTGACCCTTAAGAGTGCTCTGCTAGGAAATAAAGGAACAGGAATGTTAAACTGTTTAAAAAATGTCCAGAGGGGCGCCTGGGTGGTTCAGTCATTAAGGTCTGCCCTCAGGTCAGGTCATGATCCCAGGGTTCTAGGATGGAACCCCGCATCAGGCTCCCTGTTCGGCAGGAAGCCTGCTTCTCCCTCCCCCACTCCCCCTGCTTGTGTTCCCTCTCTCTCCCTGTGTCTCTCTGTCACAGAAATAAATAAATAAAATCTTAAAAGAAAAGAAAAGAAAAAGGTCCAGAGATTTGAGTATTAGCCAGGAATAATACTCAAATACCCACTAATGACTGAGAACTTCCCCAAATTAATGTCAGACACCAAACCACAGATCCAGGATGCTCAGAGAACACCAAACAAGGTAATTGCTGAAACAACAACAGCAAAAACTACATCTAGCATACCATAGTTTAACTACAGAAATTAAAGAAAAAGAAAATCTTGAAAGAAACTAAAGGGAAAAAATGCCTTCTTTACAGGGAAACAAAGACAAAAGTTGTATCCAACTTCTTAGAAAACCAAGCAAGCAAGAAGAGAGTGGAAAGAACAGTTGGCAAAAAACAGAAAAAAACAAAACAACAAAAACAAAAAGCAAGAATTCTTTATCTAAAAAAAAAAATTATTCAGTAGCTAAATATAAATAAAGGTTTTCTCAGGCAAACAAAAATTGAGGGAATTTGTTGCCAGGAGGCCTGTCTTGTGAAAATGTTAGGATCTTAAGAGAGAAGAAAAATGATACAGATCAGAAATTAGAGAAGAAATATGTTAAAATAAAATAAAACTTATTTTTCTTATTCTAAATTGATCTAAAATATAACACTTTTTCCAAAATAATAACAACAATGTGATGAGTATAGATCATGTATAAGTGAAATGAATAGCATCAATAATAGAAGGAATGTGATGGATGAATTAAGAATAATTTACTCTAAGTTACTTGCACAACGTGTAAATGGACTAGAGTTATTTGAAGTGAACTTGGATTAGTTGCAAATCTATACTGTGAACTCTAGACAACCATTGATAAATTTTAAAAAGAAGTATAACTAATATGCTAAGAATGGAGGGAAACTGGAACCATATAAATGCTAATTAAAACCACAAAAGGCAGAAAAAGAGTGGAAAGCAAAATAGAAACAAAGAAAAACATAAATGAATAAAAACAATAACAAATGTAGTGGATATTAATCCAAGTATAACAATAATCATTATACTATCAGACATCTAAATACACCAAGTAAAAGACAAAGATTGTCAGAGTAGATCAAAAAACAGGACCCAACTTTATGTTGTTTATAAGAAACTCATTTTAAATATAAAGATACATATAGATTAAAAAGAAAGGGATGAAAAGAGGTATATCATGTGAACATTGATCAAAGCTAGAGTAGCTGCATTAATTTTAGGAAGAACAGACACCAAAGTGAGAAAAATTATCAGGGATAAAGACAGGCATTACATAATGATAAGGGGGTCAATTCTCCAAGAACACATAAGAATCCTTAATGCCTATGCATCTAACAACAGAATATCAAAAAACATGAGGAAAAAATTGATAGAAATGCAAGGAGAAATCAATTAAGCCACTATTGTCATTAAAAACTTCAACACCTCTTTATGAGAAATGCATATATCCAGCAGGCAGAAAATCACTAGGGACATAACTGAACTCAAGGCATAAATTAATGGACTGGATATAATTAATATCTATAGACTACTTCATCCAATAAAAAAAATACAAGTTCTTCTCAAGCTCACAGGAAACATTCACCAGAACACCACTTCTGGGTCATAAAAAACACCTTACATTGTAAAAGACTAGATACTCTACAGTGTGTGCTCTATACAGTAGAACTAAATGAGAGATCAAAAACAGAAAGATAGCTGGAAAATCTCAAAACACTTAGATATTAAACAATACACTTTTAAATAACACATGGGTCAAAGAAAAAATAAAGTACTATTAAAAGCATTACAAACTAAATTAAAATGAAAATACAACTAATCAGAAGTGTGGGATTCAGCAAAAGCAGTGCTTAGAGAAAAATTTATAAAATTGGAGGCACATACCAGAAAAGAAGAAAGATAAAAATAATCTAAGCTTCTATCTTATGAAAATAGAAAAGAAAGAGCAAATTAAATTCAAAGTAAACAAAAAAAAATAATTAGAGCAGAAGTCAATGAAATTTAAAAAAATCAATAGAGAAAATCAATAAAAACAAAGCTGGTTAATTGAAAAGATCAATAAAATTGATGTTTTTATCCAGGCTAGGAAGATAAGAGAAAGAACACAATCTACTACTATCAGAAATGATAAAGGAGCTGTCACCACGGATTCCATGGATACTAAAATGATAGTAAAGGAATATTATGAATAATTCTATGCTCACAAAATTGATAACCTATATGAAATGGATCGATTCCTTGAAAAAAGTAATCTGACAAAACCCACACAAGAAGAAATAGATAATATATTAGGTCTATATCTATAAAGAAATTGAAGCAAAAATTAAAAGCTTCCCAAATTGAAAGCAACAGGGCCATATGGATTCCATGGTGAATTCCACCAAACATTTAAGTAAGAAATTATACTAGTTCTCTGCGTGCTTTTCCATATTTCCTAACTCATCTTATGAGGCCAGTATTAACATTAATATCAAAACCAGACAAAGACAATATAATAGAACTATAGACTAGTATCTCTCATAAATATAGATGCAAAGAGTCACAGCAAAAATTAGCCAATTGACTCTAACAATGTACAAAATGAATTATGCATCAGGACCAAGTGGAATTTATCATAGCTCCAAGGTTGGTTTAGCATTTCAAAATTAAGTATATCAGTCTGTCACATTGAAAGTCTTAAGAAGAAAAATCATATGTTCACATCAATGTGGAAAAACCATTTGGCAAAATTAAACACTTATTCATCATGAAAATTTTCAGTAATAAGAACAGAACTTCCTAAACCTGATAAAGAACACCTACAAAAAATCTACAGTTAAAATCCTACGAATGGTGAGAAACGATGAGCTTTCCTGCTAAGATCAGGAACAAGGCATGTCTTTTTTAACCATTCCTTTTGAACTGTATTGGAAGTCCTAATTAATGCAATAGAACAAGAAAAGGAAGTAAAAGGTATACAGATTGAAAGGAAGAAATAAAACTGTCTTTGTTCACAGGTGACTTGACTAACTTTGTAGAAAAACTGAAACAATTAATTTGAAAACTCCACAAACTGATAAGTGATATAGCAAGGTTACAGCACAAAAAAATCAATTGCTTTCCTATATACCAAAAATAAACAAGTGGAATTTGAAATTAAAAACAAAATACCATTAACATAAATACCCACAACATGAAATATTTAGGTATTCTAATAAAATATGTATGAGATCAATAGGAGAAAAACAAAATTCTTATAAAAGAAATTGAGAAAGAACAAAATAAATGGAGAAATAGACTCCATGTTTATGGATAAGAAGAACCAATATTTTCAAGATGTTGCTTTTTCCCAACTTAATTTATAGATTTAACGTAAGACCAATCAAAAAACCCCAGCGAGTTATTTTGTAGATGTTCACATGCTGACTCCTGTGAAAATAAACTAAACTAAAGCTTCATGAGGAGGCAAAAAATGCAGAATAGACAACATAATATTGAAGACGAACCAAGTTGGAGGACCAACATTATCCAATTTCAAGACTTACTATAAAGCTAAAATAATCAAGATAGTATGGCATTCGCAAAAGAAAAAACAAATAGATCAGTGGACTAGAATACAGAGCCTAGAAATAGATGCACATAAATATAGTCAACTAACCTTTTATAAAGGAGCAAAAAACAATACACTTGAGAAAAGGCCATCTTTTCAACATATGGTGTTGGAACAATTGTACATATATATATATGCAAAAAGAATTAATCTGGAGAGAGACTTTATAGCCTTCAGAAAAAAATTAACCCAAAATGGATCACAGACCTAATGTGAAATGCAAAACTATAAAACTCCTAGAAATAACATGGGAGAAAATCTAGGTGGCCTTGGGTTTGTCAACAACCTTTCAGATACAACACCAAAGGCATGATCCATGAAAGAAATAATGGGTAATTTGGATTTTATCCAAATTTAAAAATAATGCTATGTGAAAGACACTCTCACACATGAGAAGACAATCCAGATTGGGAGAAAATAATTTATAAAAGATATGTCTGATAAAGGACTGTTATTCTAAGTATGCAAAGAGCTCTTAAACCTCAGCAGTAAGAAAACATACAACCCAATTTAAAAATGGGCAAAAGAGGGGCACCTGGGTGGCTCAGTTGTTAAGCGTCTGCCTTCAGCTCAGGTCATGATCCCAGGGTCCTGGGATCGAGTCCCACATCTGGCTCCCTGCTCGGCAGGGAGCCTGCTTCTCCCACTCCCTCTGCTGCTTCCCCTGCTTGTACTCTCTTTCTCTGTCAAATAAATAAATAAAATCTTAAGGAAAGAAGCAAGGGAGGGAGGGAGGGAGGGAAGGAAAGGAAAGGAAGGAATGAAGAAAGAAGCCAGTATAAAATGGCTACACACTGTACAATTCTAACTATATGACATTCTGTAGAGGTCAAACTATATAGAAGGTAAAAAGATAAGTGGCTGCTAGCAGTTTAGAGCGAGGAGTGAAGGTACAAATAGGTGGAGCACAGGATTTTTAGATCAAGGAATTTACTCTGTATAATACCTGTCATGGTGGATATATGACATTATGCTTTTGTTAACTCATAGAACTTGAAAACACAGAATCTAACATAAACTGTGGGTTTTAGTTAATAGTAATATTGGTTCATCAACTGTTAACAAATGTGCCACACTAATGCAAGATGTGAATAACAGAGAAAACCATGGGTGTCAGAGTTAAGTGTGCCTCGCTGCACTTTCTCCTCAAGATTTCCATAAACTTAAAACTGCTCCAAAAACTAAAGTCTTTTAATTTTAAAAGTTATGTCTCTAAAAATATCTGCAGATAATGTAGGCAATTTTACATTTAATTGCATAACATGCAACATATGATTTACTTCAGTGTTGAGAAATATCTTTAAGCTTTATTCTTTTCATAGATAAAATAGGAACAGGCTAAATAAAAGCATTGAGCCATTGTGGTTAATTTGCCATGTGAGAAAAAAGCATGTTTTTAAACTGACTCTACACTAAAGATAGACTATATTCTATCTTTCCAAGCTACTGCATAAATCTTCCAGGCTAAATATAAAGAAGATTCTCCACCCCTTGTGGGTCTTAGGAACAATCTGCTTGCAGCTCCATGGATTACCTATGATTAAAGATTCAAGCCAAACTTTTGCTTTTGGAGAATTTATCACAACTTAAAATATTTCCTTAGGAGTATTAAATGTGTAAAAATATGCATTTGGAATTGTAAATACCAGATTCAGGAGGCAGGAAGGGATACAGCATTTTAGAGAGTTACCTCTGGGCATGTTTTTAGTATGATAGCGATTAAGTAGGCCTCTGAAACTATTTCCTGTACTGTTTCTCACGGTTGAGTAGGAAAGTCTACAAATTTATAAACTACAACTTAAAAAGAAGAAAGCTGAGTTAATTAAAGAAAAAAAGATTTTTGGGGGCACCCGGGTGGCTCAGTCGTTAAGCGTCTGCCTTCAGCTCAGGTCAGGGTCCCAGGGTCCTGGGATCGAGCCCCGCATCCGGCTCGCTGCTTGGCAGAAAGCCTGCTTCTCCCTTTCCCACTCTCCCTGCTGGTGTTCCCTCTCTCGCTGTCTCTCTCTCTGTTAAATAAATAAATAAAATCATTAAAAAAATAAATAAAGTTTTTTTTTTAAAAACTATGATTAATATACCCTAAGAAGTGAAATAGAATACCATATCCATGAAAAAAAATCCAGAAATCATGAAAATTTTAAGTGTGAAGTTCATGGAAAAAAGTAGATGGATTTAAACAAATAAAAAAGGTCAAATAAATACAGAAGGGCTAGGTAGAAATCTAGAATGATGGCGTCAATCAATTCAGAAAGGTCACTATACATTTGCTGCATTTATCACTGGAATAGATAGAAATACTAAAATTCAAGGGACTAATCAATTTACAGAAAGATAAATATAAAATATCTAATACGTAATAGTCAATGTTCAGAACAGAAATGGCTAAGAAAAATTACAAAAGCTTCATAGAGAAAAATGATAACAACAAAAGTTGGGGCTCCTGGGTGGCACAGTGGGTTAAGCATCTGTCTTCTGCTCGGGTCACCATCCCAAGGCCCTGGGATCGAGCCCCAAATCAGGCTCATGTGCGCACTCTCTTTCTCTCTCACTCTTTCTCAAATAAATAAATAAAATCTTAAAAAAAAAGTAGACAGTGCTCACAGAGAGGCAAATGGTAAGATTGGCATCAGACTACATGAGCAGCACTGATACTGGTAAGGAAAGGAGCAATATCACCAAATACTGGGAAAATGTTGTGAATTAAGTAACATTCAAATTTTGAGGAAAAATAAAATTTTGTGCAATGACTGTGACCCTGTCATTGAAACAATGAATAGTCCAGTAGAAATAAGTAGTCCAAGATTATAAATTGATATTCCAAAATGTCACTTCTTACTTAAAGGATGTGCTATTTGAGAAACAGTTGATTTCAGGTTTGGGGTACAAAATATTCAAGATGTATCTGGAATATCATATCAAACAGCACGGAAGCAATCAAAAACTACCATGCTGATATAAAAAAGACACAGGAACTAATAAAAATAAAAATAGTAATTTTAAGTACAAAAATTAAAGTAAAAAAATATACATGAGCAACTTGAACAGACCTTCATAAAAGACAATTTGAAGATCAATAAAGATAACTGTTGCAAGAATGCATGTGTGTGTTCATGTTACTAGCCACCGACATATGAACTAAACCACAGTTTACAATCATGTTATACTTTACATACTTTCTAGCACAGAAGCCTTCAGTGAATGGTTTGACGGACAAAATATTCAGATGAGGAAACAGAAAGCTTCCTACACGCCAGAAGACTCCACAGGCTGCTCAGAATTATCTGCCTCAAGGGGTAACTACTAATCTAACTGCTGATACCAGAGATTAGTTTTATTTGCTTAGAACCTTACATAAATGGAAATAGACACTATGTACTTTTTGTCTGACTTTTCTTAACTCAACATTGTATTTTTGAGATTTGACCATGCTGTTGTGCTATTGCTAATCAAGTCATATGAATGCTATATAATATTCCACTATATGGATACAACACACTTCATTTCACCATTCTATTGGTGGGCATTTGACTTATTTCCAGTTCTTAGCTATTGTGAATAAAGCTACTATGACAATTTTAAAAATTTTACTGGCCCCAGGGATGTATTTCTACTGAGAATACCAAATCATTTTCTGAAAACTATTAAATAAATGGAAAGAAGCATTTGTCTTGCCTTTCCTATATGAGCTGTAACACTAGATAGCCAAATAGTAGAAGAGATATCTTTTTCATATGACTATTCCAGTTTATAAAGGAAGATAGAATGATAGAATAGAAAATGTGTGTAATAGTACTTTGAGAAGTTCTTTTAAAAAGAAGCGCATTAAAATATGAGACTGCCAGTTGGATGGATGTGCAAGTATTCTTTTCTTATAATACACTTGTTGTGGTTCACACATACACAGAACATAAATTTCAGGATTTTAAAACTGATATTTATGGCTCTATAAATCTAGATTATCACAGATGACACAATTCACGTGCTGACAAGAAAGACTGGCAGCTTCTTACATCTACTTAAGGAAATTTACCCAGCAGTATTGGCAGCAGAGCTCTTGGTCCTCCGTTAGATCCTTCTGAGATAAATAATATAGAGTATTACCACGGGAGTCACAAAGCGCCATTTGTATTATGGGTAATTGAGAGATTAGTTCTGTGCTGTGAAGTGATGGAGGGTAATGAATCACACATTATCTTCCTTTCTCCTGGGAAAATGAGTAAGTAAATTTAACAGATGGAGCTCCAGGAGGTAAACAAGATCTAGACCACAAGGAGTGTATCAATATGTGTTCTCAAGTTACAGAAAGACTGATGCTCTTTATGCAGTTAAGCATGGTATCCAGTGGATTCCACAATGGCATAATTATATAATTACCTTAAAATATTCCTTACACATATTTGTGGATTGTATTGGTACATGCTGGGAACAGTTCCAAGTACAGACTAAACAAATGTGAAAAGAGTCCTTTGCCCTCAAGTCCAGGGACGAAGACAAACAGGCCTATAGTAATAACAACCCGGGTGCTAAGTGATGTGCGTTAAGCAGTCAAGTATACTGTGAGGACACAGATACAAAAGAAAAGTAAAATTATTTAAAATCTCTCTGTAAATTTTATTTTTAGACAGATTTACTATATAAGATAATGACCAAGAATTAAGTTACATAAAGAAAATTTCAATACCTTTCACTGCTCTTAATTATGTTTTATGGGGTTTTGTTAATAGTTACATGAGCAAAGGCTTTGATTTTTCTTTCTCACAAACATTCTTTACTTTTAAGTACAATGAAACATGCAGAATTAGTCCAAAATTAATTAAATATACATGACCGTGGTCACAAGGTGAGTCATTACAGAGACTGGGGCTATGCACCAAACTTTCAATGCCCAGAATTTGCATTTTCTGCTCTTAATAACCATGTTCTGACACCATCATAGATTCTACCATGTTTCCCACATTCTATAGGCTTGGAGAATGCACACATGTTTATCATGACGTGAATAGGTCAGCGGTGTGATGCAGGTGAAAAATTCCCAAAAGTAATACATTGTTTTAAAGAAAGTACATCAGAGCTCTAGTCTAGCAGATTTTAAAGATCATCTGGCTTAACTCCATCTAACAGTTGAAGGAAGTGAGGTTCAGAGAGTATTCAAAATGTGCTTAAAGGCACATTTATTAGGTGGTAATTATATAGAACTAGAATATAGATTTAAGTACTGTTCTACTAGACTGTGATTGTTTTTGAACTGATCACTTGCTATTACAAGACTAAGAGAAAAGATTAAATATAATCTGAAATACAATGAAATAATGTAAAGTAAACTATAATACCTGAAATCTGAAGGAAAACATACGTTTTTAAAATTTGGTTCCTTGAAAATTAATATTTAAATTGTAATTTAAATAAAAGAAATTGAAGATAACATTTGAGTAATACTGTTTCCTTTGAATGATTTCTTTCCATATTTATTTTCACTTTTCTGAATTTCCAGGTCCTATTTTATTCAACTAAAATTCAAAAGGTAGAAGGAAATATGCTTCTCACCAGTATACTTCCAGTTTATACCTGTGAATTTTTTAGCTTAATTGTGATACAGATGTTCATGGCATGAATAAAGAGCAGAGCTTTGATGATTTTGCATGCTTAGTATTATTGTTCTGGGGTTTTTTTTGGTGGTTTTGAATGAAAGTTAGCTATTTTTTCTGTGAGTATCCAAGAGAAAAAAAATTCTTGGAATGACTACGTTAACATAATTTCATCTAGTCCACAGTTTAGTCCAATGCTACAGGTTTTCTGCTTTGTTTTCTGAAGCAATCCAAATTTTCTGATTTTCCATCCGAAATTCAATAATTTTCTGTTGCGTTGTTTTCACTGCCTACAATATTAGTTTACTATATCTTAAGTGCTGTTTTTATTACCCTTAAACAATTTGCTAACAATGTTACAAAAGACAATTGATTCAGTTATTTTTTATTTATTTTACTATTTACTATATAATTGGTGGGGAATGTCAATAAAATGCATACAGAGTTTGAATGATATTAAGGTATTTATGAAGTAAGAAAAAATATTATAATTATTCATCTCAACTTGTAATGTATCTCCTATTAGCTCCTGAAAAGCAATGGTATTTTTTTTTCCAGCAGGACATAAGTGGGAAATGAAGTTGAACTGTATTTTTTTTTTTAAGATTTTTTTTTTTTTTTTTTATTCATGAGAGACAGAGAGAGAGAGGCAGAGGGAGAAGCAGGCTCCCAAGGAGCAGGGACCCCGATGTGGGACTCGATCCCAGGACCCTGGGATCATGACCTGAGCCGAAGGCAGACGCTTAACCATCTGAGCCACCCAGGTGCCCTGAAGTTGAACTGTATTGCACACTGCCTGCATCACATCTGTAACAGATTGAAGCTAAACTGGCAATCCCCTTAGTGATCAATGCAGCCCTATCCCTTGATCTCACATGTTAAAAATTAAAAAAATAGTGTATATAAATGAATATTATACTAACATTAAACTTGAATCTTCTTAAACTCATTATTTTTAAGGATCATCTAACTCTATTTAGTCATTTATCAATTTTTCAATTTTAACAAATATTTACTGAGAACTTCCAATATTTCAGAGCTTGGATTATGATGAGGAATAGTAAGTAGTAAATAATACACTGTTCTTATCTGCATCAAACTCTACATTCTAATGCAATAATAAAAATACACTGCAAAATAATTTTTTTTAACTTTGAGTTATTAGGTGTTTTTTTAATATTTTTTTATTATGTTATGTTAGTCACCATACAGTACATCATTAGTTTTTGATGTAGTGTTCCACGATTCACTGTTTGCATATAATACCCCATGCTCCATGCAATATGTGCTCTCCTTAATACCCATCACCGGGCTTGCCCATCCCTCAACCCCCCTCCCCTCTAAAACCCTCAGTTTCATTCCCGGAGTCCATAGTCTCTCATGGTTCATCTCCCCCTCTGATTTCTTCCCCTTCATTTTTCCCCTTCCTTCTCCTAATGTCCTCCATGCTATTCCTTATGTTCCACAGATAAGTGAAACCATATGATAATTGTCTTTCTCTGCTTGACTTATTTCACTTAGCATAATCTCCTCTAGTTCCATCCATGTTGATGCACATGTTGGGAATTCACCCTTTCTGATGGCTGGGTAATATTCCATTGTATATATGGACCACATCTTCTTTTTCCATTCATCTGTTGAAGGGCATCTCAGCTCCTTCCAGAGTTTTGCTATTGCAGACATTGCTGCTATGAACATTGGGGTGCATATGTCCCTACTTTTCACTATATCTGTTATCTTTGGGGTAAATACCCAGTAATGCAATTGCTGGGTCATAGAGTAGCTCTATTTTTAACTTTTTAAGGAATCCCCATGCTGTTTTCCAAAGTGGCTGTACCAACTTGCATTCCCACCAACAGTGTAAGAGGGTTCCCCTTTCTCCACAACCTCTCCAACATTTGTTGTTTCTTGCCTTGTCAATTTTTGCCATTCTAACTGGTGCAAGGTGGTATCTCAATGAGGTTTTGATTTGAATTTCCCTGATGGCTAATGATGATGAACATTTTTTCATGTGTCTGTTAGCCATTTGTATGTCTTCTTTGGAGAAGTGTCTGTTCATGTCTTCTGCCCATTTTTTGACTTGATTATATGTTTTTTGGGTGTTGAGTTTGAGAAATTCTTTATAGATCTTGGATACCAGCCCTTTATCTGTAGTGTCATTTGCAAATATCTTCTCCCATTTCATGGGTTGTCTCTTTGTTTTGTTGATTAATTCCTTTGCTGTACAGAAGCTTTTTATCTTGATGAAATCCCAAAAGTTCATTTTCACTTCTGTTTCCCTTGCCTTTGGAGACATGTTTTGAAAAAAGTTGCTGTGGCTGATGCCAAAAAGGCTACTGCCTATGTTCTCTTCTAGGATTTTGATGGATTCCTATTCCCCATTGAGGTCTTTCATCCATTTAGAGTTTATCTTTGTGTATCATGTAAGAGAATGGTCGAGTTTCATTCTTCTGTATATAGCTGCCCAATTTTCCCAGGACCATTTATTGAAGAGACTGTCCTTATTCCATTGGATATTTTTTCCTGCTTTGTCAAAGATTAGTTGATTATAGAGTGAGGGTCCATATCTGGGCTCTCTATTCTGTTCCATTATCTTTGTGTTTGTTTTTGTGCCAGTACCATGTTGTCCTGGTGATCACAGCTTTGTAATATAGCTTGAAATCAGACAATGTGATGCCCCCAGCTTTGTTTTTCTTTTTCAGCATTTCCTTGGTAATTCGGGGTCTTTTCTGGTTCCATACAAATTTTAGGATTGTTTGTTCCAGCACTTTGAAAAATGCCATTGGTATTTTGATCAGGATGGCATTGAAAGTATAGATTGCTCTGGGAAGCACAGACATTTTAACAATGTCTATTCTTCCGATCCATGAGCATGGAATGTTTTTCCATCTTTTTGTGTCTTCTTCAATACCCTCATAAGTGTTCTGTAGTTTCAAGAGTATATATCCTTTACCTCTTTGGTTAGGCTTATTCAGAGGTATCTTAAGGTTTTTGGTGCTATTGTAAATGGAATTGATTCCCTAATTTCTCTTTCTACAGTTGCATTGTTAGTGTATAGGAAAGTAACTGATTTCTGTGCATTGATTTTGTATCCTCCCATATTACTGAATTGCTCTATGAGTTCTAGTAATTTGGGGGTGGAGTCTTTTGGGTTTTCCACATAAAGTATCATGTAATCTGTGAAGAGAGAGAGTTTGACTTCTTCTTTGCCAATTTGAATACATTTTATTTCTATTTATTGTCTGATTGTTGTTGCTAGGACTTATAGTACTATGTTGAACAATAGTGGTGAGAGTGGGCATCCTTGACGTGTTCCTGATCTTAAGGGAAAGGCTCTCAGCTTTTCCCCATTGAGAATGATATCCACTGTGGGCTCTTCATTGATGGTTTTTATGAAATTGAGGAATGTTCCCTCTATCCCTACACTCTGAAGAGTTT